>NW_027223766.1:30988406-31622906 GCF_028538775.1 Myotis yumanensis
TCTGATGTTTGATCAAAATTTACTAGTTTGGTAGGAAAATAAAATGAGAATATTTGAAAAAACACACACAGAAAACTAATAATATTAAGGGTATTCAGACACTTGTTTTCAGAAATAGTCCATTTCTACTCCATTGGGGTTGGATTTTTTAAAAAAATATTTTGATATAGTGCTCTAATTATTGTAAATGTAGGATGAAATGCATCCTTAAACACTATGATACCATAGTAGTATCCACAAATCACTCAGAACACCATCAGTGGCAGGTAGTAAACATTTTATATCTTATTAAAAATATTTTCCTTATAAAGTATTGGAATCATATTCCTTTTAGGCTCTTCCCCAAAGTCTCCCTGGAGAGCTGTAAAAATAACTTTGCCTAAAGCTTCATTATACATATTTGCCAGTGAATTTTCAGGGCAGGAGTTCTTGGTTTGGATTTTAATGTCCATCGATTTGGCGTACTAAATTCTGTTTGATATCATTACTGTATTGACATTGCATGTACATGTGGAATTGGTATGGAATAAAGCATCTATTTCTTTTTACCTTTTTTATTTCTAGTTTCTTATAATGTAAGGAGAAAATCTATATCTACATAAATAATGCAAACCTTCAGTTATTTCTTTTTTTTATTAAATTTACTAGAGTCCTGGTGCATGAAAATTCGTTCACTGGGGGTGAGGGGTCCCTCAGCCTGGCCTGTACCCTCTCACAGTCTGGGAGCAGGCCTAAGTGCAGTCTGGCCTCCCTCTGTGGGAGGTGACCTGCAGGCCAATCAGGGGACAGTGCTGGCCCCCAATCACCCCTCTGCCACTGGTTGCCACCACCACCCCCCTGATTACCATCCCCTCCCTCTGCCCGCTGGCACCCTTTTTGGCTGGCCTGGTGCTGCCCGCTCGCTGGCCCTGCCCCCCGCCAACTGGTTCACCGTTTGGTCAATTTGCATATTAGGCTTTTATTATATAGAATTGGTATGACATTGGTTCACACTCAGTAAAACATCATCTGCACACTGCATCGTGTGCCCATTGCCCCAAGCAAAGTCCCTTTCCATCCCTATGTTCCCGCTCCTTTCTGCCCCTTCCACCTACTCCCACCCCCTTTCCCTCTGGCTATCACCACACTGTTAATTCTGTCTATGTGTTATGTATACACCATCCCACTTCACTGGAAGGCAGGTTAATTATGCAAATAAGGGCAGCAAATGTTGTGCAGTTGAGAGAGTAGGGGTGACAATAACTGGTCACCTTTAACCAAAAAACATATATATATATTCCTACAAGTGATGTGGGATGATGTGAACAGAGGGAAAACATGGACATGCACTGTCTGTTTTTCTGAGAAAGTGAACCTCTAGCGTTTAAGTAGGGATGTGATTGACCCTTATCTCTTGAAGGCTTGGCTTGAGTAATTGGCTACCTTAACTCTTCCTTAAACATTCGTCCTCATTCTTTTTCAAGGACCTGATAATCTATCAAGGGAAATACACCTGAACAAATAACTTGCACAGTGGGAGAAATGCCATAAAGTAGACTAAACAGAGCACCATGAACATATGGCATTTGCCCCCTCTTCCCAAGCTGAGAGAGAAAGTTTACTACTTATTTTAGTTTCAGGTGCAACTTCTGAAAATAAACATGTATTTTCTACTTAGACTGTGGTGTGGGGTCACTATCATTCCCATCTTCAAATTTGGGCATGATGTTCTGAATAGATGATGGAAGGGTGGCAAGAAGATCTTGCTATGCTCATACACAGTGTGGCTAAGGGTGTGGGAAGGTGGTCACTCGTGCTTTGTGGGTAGCAGGGTGTGTCAGAAGACAGCAGTAGACTTTCTCTGGAAGCAGTTTGGTAATAAGTTTTGTGAAGGCTTCATGCATCTTGATGACTACTGCGTCCCCAAAGCTCAAAATTAAACAAATAAATGCTAAAATATTTAAAATTTTGCCTGTGCTTTGATCTACACATTTTAATAAGAATTAGAAATCATATGAACCTACTATTAAGATTTTAGCTATATGAATGTACATTATAATATTTATAATACTAAACGCTAAAACCGGCTCATTTAGGTTTATCAATATGGGGTTGAGTAAAAATTACATTACATCTCGACTATGGACTATTAGGTAGTCACTCATGATGATGTTTTAGAGAAATATATAAATGTTACAGGAAAATGCAAAAGACTGTTTTATAAGTCAGTTGTAAAACAGTGCATAGAGTATGGATCCAATGCAATGAGATGATAAAAATAAGCTTTAAAAAGATGTTAAAGAAGGGAGTTTTCCAGAGGCTCAGGCATGTCTCTACTAATAGAAAAACCTCCAAAATCTTAATGGCTTAAAAATAATATATAGCTATGTGGCTATTGTGAATCTGCAGGGAAGCTCTTCTAATTATATTGCTCAGGATCTAAGATGAAGCAAGTATCATCACCAGTACCGATCACTATGCCATATGGAAAAGATCTCCAGAGGGTTTCACACTAGAACTTCTGTTCGTAGCTCACTGGGCAGAACTAGTTAGATGTCCCACCCACTCAAAAGGGAGCAAGGGATTATACTCCTCCCATGTAATTGGGGATGAGAGAATTAGAAATACTTGGTGAACAGCACTAAGGAGACCACTCATGGTTATCGATATTCAAGTCACTCAGTCTGTACCAGGGGAGACAGCTCCAAGTCCTACATGGTCAGGGCATCCAGCTCCAAGCCCATGATTTTTAGGCAGTGTGTGATGATATGGATATCATTTATTCCCCTGATACCTAGCACAGAATGTAGAACAGGGGAATCTGTAACATTCCCATTTGGTTCATATCAGTTCTGAAATCTGACTGCAAGTCCCAGTCCCCTGGCAGAAGGCAGGTTCTGGATCAGGTTCTGATTGGGCTGGTGGGAAGGGGTTCTCCAGCCCGTTGTTCCATGTACACAAACCTCACAAACCTTCGTAGAGGTTCACCATTTCTGTGGCTGCACAACTTTCTCAAAAATTGAAGCAGCTTTTTATAGTTGATTTTGATCAGCTTCTGGTGTCAGTAGCCACATACATAGTTCTTTTTTTTTTTTTCATTACAATTTACTTTCAACATTATTTTGTATTGGTTTCAGGTGTACAGCTAGTGGTTAGAGAATCATATACTGTACAAAGTATTCTCACCAATATTTCCAGTTACACAGTTCTTTATCGAATCATCCCTCTCTCTCTCTTTCATCCTAACTGCAGGTAAGCCAACCAAGTTTCATGGAAGAGCTACAACTTCAGTCTTTTTTATTTGGGTTGCTCTGTCCAAATGAAAGGCTAACTAAATGCTATCATAGCCCTTCTGAAGATAACAGTGGGTGTTAGAATCATAGTCTTGATTTATTCCTTCACACAAGTCTGAGTTCTAATATTTCGGTCTTTCACCAATTGGTATAAGAAATAAAGCCTCTTCCAATTCTGCAAGTCTCCAAATTGTCTGGACCATATTAGTTCCCTTCCACATTTGCTTACAAATCAGTTAGTTGTGTTTGTAGCTCATTCATTTTATTGTAAGTACATTCTTTTTATTGTAGTATTAAATGCAGCCAACATAGTCATCACTTGCTAGAACAGTTGTTTCCCAATCACTTCTAGTAAAGCTATTAATTCACAAAGCACATTACCTCTGTTTTAAGTTATCACATGTGACACTTGTACAAAATAGGTCATCTGTGTATAGATTGTGATCTTTCCAGCTGCAACCAAAGATTCCTTGCTCCCCACCATCTGAACACTGAGCCAACAACACATACTTTAGGTTTCTGATATAGCATGACTCCAATTCCACGTACTTATTTTTGTATTGACTAAGATGTGAGAGATTTAGTCACCAGTTTTATAGGTCCCTGAAATCTTATTGTCATCAAATGATTTCTTCCTAGGCAACTGGAATACACATTCAGACTCATAAGAGATTATGGATAAAAGTGCTAACTTCTTAATTTAAAATTTGAACTCTACTTAAGTGGCTAGATTATCTGTATTTTCTAACCAGAACATGCTATTCCCCGAGTCAAGGGATTCTAGAAACCAGTATTTAATCTGAGTGTTTGTTGGTTACTAAGAGTTAATGGATTGCTCAGTCATGAGGTAATATCATTGTGGGATAATTTGTCAATCTCTGTAGTACTTTGATCTCCCTTCTGGCGCTGTACAGCTCAGCTGTTTATTGACTGAGACACTTTCTTTTGGACAGGGTTCACTTTTTATAGTTTATAATCTAGGTGGCAGAGACAGACAACAAATGCTGAATACAAAATAACGCTTTATCACATAATATAAGTGCTTTAAAATGACAAAACTGGGTGATAGGAAATAGCTGAACTTGGAGGAGGGAATGGAGGAAGATGGTTTAGCTAGAATGGCCAGGGAAAGTCAAGCTCAGGTGGCAACATTGGAGCTGAGACTCGAATGAGGAGAATATCTGCAGAAATAAAATGCTACGCGGACGGAACGCAGGTTCAAAGGCCGGTGACACGAATGAGTGTGTTGGAAGGATAGAAGGAAAGCCAGGGAAGCAGGACCATGATGAGGAGATAGGCCTGTGGTCCATCTGAGAAGCTGGCCCAGGATGGGCCAGGTACAGCTTGTTGGTCATGTTGAGGAGTTTGTGTTTACTCTAAGCCCTCCAATGTAAACACTGGAGGCTTTGAAACACTGGATAGATTTCATTTGTTTTATGGTTTAGAACAGTGGTTCTCAACCTGTGGGTCGCGACCCCTTTGGCGGTCCAATGACCCTTTCACAGGGGTCGCTTAAATACATCCTGCATATCAGATATTTACATTATGATTCATAACAGTAGCAACATTACAGTTATGAAGTAGCAACGAAAATCATTTTATGGTTGGGGTCACCACAACATGAGGAACTGTATTAAAGGGTCGCAGCATTAGGAAGGTTGAGAACCACTGGTTTAGAAAGATCCCTCTGAGTCCTGGCCGAGGAGCTCAGTTGGTTAGAGCATCATCCTGATACACCAAGGTTGTGGATTTGATCCTTGGTCAGGGCACATATAAGAGTCAACCAAAGAATGCATAAATAGTGGAACAACACATCCATCTTCCTCTCCCTCTTCTTCTCTCTCCTTCTCCCTGTCCCTCCCTTTCTCCCTCTCTCTTGCCCAAATCAATACCTTAAAAAAGAAAGATCCCTCTGGCTGGCTGCTGTGTGGAGAATGAACTCTGGCAGAGGAAGGGTGGAAACAGCCTATCGTAACCCATGTGTGAGATATCAGTCCCTTGGATTGAGGCTATAGCAATAGAGATGGCAAGAAGTGATGGGATCTTGAAAATATTTTGGAAATAAGAGTTGGCAAGATTTGCAGATAGATTGTTTGGGAGAAGCAAGGAAAAGTGAGAAAATGTTTTTTTGGCTGAAGAAACTCAGCGGCAGTACCATTAATTGTGATAAGGAAGACAGCTGGGGTAAATCCAGAATTTTATTTTGGACATCTAAACTTGAGATGTCTATTAGACAGCTAAGAGGCGATGTCAAGTAGGCAGTTGGCTATATAAATCTAGAGCCCAGGGGAGTGTTAAGAGCTGGAGATAGAGATTTATGAGTCATCAGTACAAAAACTGTTATTTTAGGCTGTAGAAGAGGATGAGATCACCTCGAGAAGGAATTTCGAGAGAACAGAGGGTGGACACCAGGGTTCAGGGTTAGCAGAGGAGGAAGAACCAGAAATGGAAATTGAGAGGGAACAAGGTTGAGGTTGGAGGCAAATCGGGTGAGAGTGTTCTGAAAACCAAGTGGAGATATTTCCGGAAAAAGAAAGTCAAATGCTGAAAGTTGATTAATGCCTAACCTTGTCTACTGCTTTATATTTCTCCCGAACACCCACAGTACCATGCTTCTCTCCCTAGCATCTGATCCTACTGGGAAGGAGGTTAATCACAGAATAGTGACTGTTTGTATTATTCTTCTCTTTTGGTCAGTGGTGTTCAGTGAATGAAGTGGCATTTTGATGGAGCAGGAGGGTCTTGGACCCACATTGATATTACTGGGGCTAAATACTCACTAGCTGTGGGAATGTGAGAAGGTAACTTTACCTCTTAGCGCTTTGGATTCCTCAATTGTTATCTGAGGATGACAATTCTCATATCAGAGTTTTGTTGGGGGATTAATTGATATAAAGTATGCAAAGTACTACGCTCTGTGTCTGGCGAGGCTAAGCTGATCACAAAGGAAGATTTTATTATTTCTTCCCAGACACTGAGTGGCTAACTGTGGAAATGAGTCACTATCAAGTAATTCTGGGAAGTTGAGTTGTTAACAGTTTAGAACTAACTTGGAGAGATAATGTCTGTAGTATAGCTATAGGATAGAAGCCAGATGTTTAACCTATAAATGTCCCCTATACTCCAACCCTCACTACCATACACTCATCCTTTTCAGAGTCAGGATGCATAAAACTCAGAAAAGTGATGTTCTAAGGGATGGGGCATCAGTGGTAGAAACATATCTCTGTGCTCCTCTGTGAAGAGTTATCCAGACCTGGCCCTGAGACTGCATCAGGCTGCTCGTGAGTAGATAGCATGGGGACAGGAGCCTCTGCGGAGCTGAGAGAGGCTCATAAACTATTAAGATAAGCAGGCATTTCCCACCTTTGGGCAGCTCACAAGCCTATCTTGTCCTCTGAAGCACAAGAGAGAGAGTGTCAGAGATCTAATTGAGCATCTGAAAATGAGCCCCAGCTGCTCTGTGAGAGGTTTTTGTTAAATATAACAATCCCTCTGAAAACAGCAATTCCCCTGATGGTCCCTGTGTGCTGGCCATTTTCATGGGAGGAGGTGATTGGGTGGTGATGGCTGCCCCAAGTAGGGCAGGAATCAATGTGGGTGGAGATGTATCAACCCCTTCCTCCTAAATACCCCCTCCACCCCACCCAAGTATACCACTGTGGAGAGGCACTACCTGGGTTTGAATCTTGCTCCCACATTGAAGATCTCCGTGTCCTTGATGCAATGGGTGAAGGTCTCCAATCTGGTTTCCCCGTCTATAAAATGGGACCACTTTATAATGAGGCATAGCCTGTTGTGTAGCTCAATAAATTAATCCACAGGAAGGACTAGCTTAGCATTATTAACCTAGTACTATCATCTCTTGAGTAAATGCTGATGGGGTATTTTATACAAGGACGTGGAGATGCTCATTTTAAGAGCCTTCTCCATGTTGTTATTTTCGCGAGCAGTATTTTACATATTGTTGGTGGTTTAAATATTTTATTTCATCCTCTCAGATACTTTAAAAAAGAAAATGCCATCTAGGAAACCAGCTTGATGATATAGTAGAGGATAATGCCACCTCCTCTAGTTTTATATTTATGAGAACATCTAACCCATCAAACAAAATGTCAACACAGAGCTGGAGTCATTTAACCGGGTATATTTATCTTTAGGGTGTTTTCAGCTGCACACGAGAGAAAACTGTGACAGAAACTGGCTTCAATAGTGAGAAAATGTATCTCACAAAGCTGAAAGTCCAGAGGTAGGATGGCTCGGCCATATTCCGAAGGATCCATCATTTTTACATCTATGCCATGCCGTCCTCAAAGGCCTTCAGACTTGTCCCTCTCTGGTCATAAGTGGCCGTTAGCATCCCAGGCATCACCTGCAGACCATGGCCATGTCCAGAGGTAGAAAAAGACCATCTTCCTTATGTCTCTTTTTTCTAGGATCCTACAGATGACTATAAGAAAGTGCTAGCATTTGCAATCTTCTAAACAATCCCCATGATTTCCATCTTATATGGTCTCAAGAGTTCAGCATAAAATAGTTCAACATCCCTGTCTGGTGTTGCTCAGTGGTTATAGTGTTGGTCTGAGGACCGAAGGGTCTCGGATTTGATTCCCAATCAAGGACACATACCTGGGTTGCAGGTTTGATCCTGGTCCTGTCCATCAGGGCGAATGCGGGAGGCGACCAATCAATGTGTCTCTCTCACATTGATGTTTCTCTCTCTCCCCCCCTCCCCCCCTTTTCCTCCTTCTCTTCCAGTCTCTCTAAAATAAATAAATAAACAAATAGCTAGGTAGATAGAAAAAATATCCTCCGGTGAGGATTAACAATAACAACAAAAATAGTTCAACAATTTGCCAGCCCAGCATACCAGGGTCCTTGCTTCCTTCTGCCCCCAGTTTATGTTTGTTTTGTTTTGTTTTGTTTTTAAATAAATTTGGCTTATCTGTCAAAAGCAACAGAACACAACTGTAGTTGATTTAGGGAGGGAATGACTTTATTTAAAATGTACTGAATCATTCCAGAATGATCCTGAATTTTCTTTTGCTATAAAGGACATTAGTGGGACAATTGGCAAATTTTGAATAAAGTCTGCAGATTAAATAATAGTATTGTATCTGTTTAAAATTTTGAAAATTGTGCTGTGATTATGTCTGAGAATTTATTTTTAGTAAATATAAATGATAGTTTAGGGAAAAGAGACCATATTTACAATGTACTGTTAAACAGTTTAGAAAAGTTACACCGAGAGATGAATAAAGCAATCTAGACTATTATATTAACACTGGGAAAGTGGCCGCAGGGGATCCAGGAATTCATTGAACTACTCTTGTAATTTTGAGTAATTTTAAAATTATATTCAATTAAAAAATGATTTTTTAATGATGCAAAGAGATGCAAGGTAAGGTCACAGTATTGTATCAGTTCCAAAACTTGATTTAATAAATCTCTAAACCAGCGGTTCTCAACCTGTGGGTCGCGACCCTTTTGGCGGTCCAATGACCCTTTCACAGGGGTCGCCTAAATACATCCTGCATATCAGATATTTACATTACGATTCATAACAGTAGCAACATTACAGTTATGAAGTAGCAACGAAAATCATTTTACGGTTGGGTCACAACCTGAGGAAATGTATTTAAAGGGCCAGAAGGTTGAGAACCATTGCACAACAAGGAAGACAGTGCAGAATCCAGAGAAGCCTAGATTGCAGGAGACCCGGCTGGAAGGCTGCAGAACCAGATCAGAGCTACAGATCACCCCATGGAACTCCACCCCTGTGGACAGAGCCGCCACCTCCACGGTGTGCTGGGCATCGTGGTTTGCATCGCTACCATGGCTGGCACTCTACACCCTATACCACCCTCAGCATAGCTGCTGCTGCTCCCAGATAATCTTTTACCACGGCTTCCACTGCCAGGGTCTTTGCCACATTAAATTCAGAGTCCAGCCCTAGCCGGTTTGGCTCAGTGGGTTGAGCTTCAGCTGGCAGACTTAAGGGTCCCGGGTTCAATTCCAGTCAAGGGCACAGGTTGCAGGTTGAACCCCGGTCCCAGTCAGGGCATATACAGGAGGCAACCAATCAATGTGTCTCTCTCACATCAATGTTTCTCTCTCTCTCTCTCTCCCCCTCCCTTCTACTCTCTCTGAAAATCAATGGAAAAATATCCTCAGGTGAGGAATAACAATAAAAAATTCAGAGTCCAGGGTGCAGGCATCAAGGGATAGAGCCCACATCGTGGACTTGGACCTAGAGACAAGTCAGGCTTGTAAATGAGGGTCAGGAAATTGCAGTCTCTAGAGTGACATGCAAGTTTTGCTTTACCCCAGAGGGAGGGATTCTCCAAGAGTGGGTGTCGGACACTGCACAACGCACAGTGTCCCCTGTTTGCAGTTCCCTCCTTAGGTTGTCAAAACACATCCTAGGGTGTGTTCCCTTGAAGGTAGGAGCAAGGAGAATGTGTTCTCTCAATTTGAGAGGAGTAAAGTATTCCCAGATGTTGGGTCTTAACTCTCAAGTATACTCAGGGTGGGGTTAAGATGGAAGAAATTATCCTCGATGACATTTAAGCACCTTCTGACTTTACCCTTTGTTTTCAGTTGCATGGATTGTATTCTGAATATTCTCTATTCTGGAGAGCGCTATCTTTTCTTATTCTCTCTCACACACTCTTTAAAGTATTTTGATCCTCTGTTTGTTTTTATAAAAATGATCGGGATGTTTTACTTGAGGTTGATTTTTTGCTCCCAGTTTCTGTCTCTTAACAAGAAAACCCATCTCTCAGCTGTGGTCCAGCATGCTGTGCATAACAGAGACTAAACATGCTTTTGTTTCTTACTCAGACCTTTTATTATTATATGCACAGTATTATAACTATAATTATATAACATGTAATATTGAGGTCTTACTCTGGCCTAATATTGTATTGAGTGCTGTTTGTGCATTAAGCCTTAAGAATAATTTTACTTTTCCCCATATTTTTTTGGGAAAAGAAAGACATATTTCAGTGAAGGAAAAAACAGTCATTGTCCTGTAATTCTCAAGTGCACATCATTTTATTTTTATAAATGTTCCCCATAAAAATGATTAGAGGAAGATAGAAAGATGTGAGAAATTGTCCTCGAAAAGTATTTGACATCTGGTTGGAATTGTTATGTTATTTGATTGTCCAAAGTTTCTTCGGAGGGGTGGAGGCAATTTTAACGGTTCCTGAGGCCGTCAGACTGGAGATGGATTTGGCTGGCCTTCAGAAGGCCTGGCCTGTTCCTGAGGGAGCTGAGTGAGGGGAGGGAGGTGCAGGAGAGAAGAAGTCTTTACTTAAAGCCCTTGTGGGATGGTTCTGGTGGGCAGTCTAAATTACGGGAGTTATTGGCAGCAAGTAAGTACCGCCTGAGTAGGTTACTGCAAAATGCTTTAGCTGGGGATGGCTTTAAAAACCACTCATCAATTACAGAGATGCCCTGGTAGGGTAGCACAAGGACCCTCGAGAGCTTTTGTCCAGGAAATTCGAAGAAACCTGTTATCTCCCTCCGACCTCCTCTAACCACCTCTTCCTTCACAGTGACCCTTCTTACCTAAAGACCTCAACTGTTTATCACAAACCTGCCACTGCAAACTGGAGATGAATTATTAAACAACGCCCAAGGCAGGACAGTGACTTTCAGTCATCTCAGAAATGATACAGACATTTGTCCTTGTTAACCCACTGGGCTACTCTGTGGTCTCCAGTCACAAGCGAAGGATCAAATTTGGGATTTCTAGATACCAGAATCACATTGGGGTTATGCAAAGCTCCAGATTTTCCCAGAGTTACTTGGGCTATAGATGGTGCTTATTTGAGACAGGAAGTAAGACGAACTGTTCTCACATGGTGAAACTTGGGAGGCCACTCTAGGGACAGCAGGATATAACGGTCCATGTAGTCACCATGGAAACTCAGGTCCATGGATAGATACATGGAAGGTCCACGAAACACCTTCAGGATATTCGTGAGTCTATTTAAAATGCAAACAAAATTTTGTGTGTATTTTCTTATGAGCATTTATTTTTCTGAGGAAGGGATTCGGGACTCGGGGAATTTTGGAAATACGGTTTTGTAGTGAATAGTGCAAATCACCCTAACTCCAGGATTCCTTCTGCCTTAGGCAAAGCTGGTTAAAGGGTAGAACAGAGTTAGTTTCCTGGACTGCCTTCTATACGGAATGCTAAAACATGACCAGATTAAGTTGAAAACTGTAAATTCATCTTTCTCCTGGACATTGCCCTTGAGCGAAATTAAAAACAGAATTTTTTTTTTGATTGATTGTTTGAGCATTTTTTGTAAAGCACCCTTGTGGGCATAGCCCAAATTCTGGAATTAAATGATACATGTAACTGCTAAGCATCCTGGAGATCAAAGTGGCCTTTTCTTCAAGGAGTCATATTTAAAGGACTACAGCTGAATAACCACAAATTTTAAAAAATTGTTTTCACTCAGATCTCTCATAAAAATGAAAGAATATCCATGTCATATCTTATTTCTCATCGCTTCCATCGCACATTCCAGCCTCTCATTCCCACAGCTGCTCCAGAGCCCTTCACAGGGCGCCCTCCAGCCCAGTCCAGGCTGCTTATCTTCCTCCCTCTGGCCTCTTCCCTGTGGCCTTGCTCTTTATTATGTACATCAGCCTAGTAGCTTTGGCTTAGTCCTTCCTCCTGTCTTCTCTTTCTGGGCCTGCCCCTCTCTACCCATATTGTAGATTCTGCATCACAAATGTTCTAGGACCTGGGCTGAGAAAGACTCCCTTTTGTGAGCAGGAGCGTGAGAAAAGGAGAGACGTAGGAAACGCACACTCCTCATTCCGGTTGCACGTGACAGAGTGCTGATGATAAGAAATGAGTGATGGATTTTCATTACTTAGTTTTTAAATCCTATCATATGCCTCCCAGATAGTTTCCTGATTTGGAAAACCACAAAAGAAAATTGAATGTTTAATGCTTTCCAGAATTATATGTTTAGAATTCTTCAAATTGTGGAAATGAATTTGTCAGTGATTCTGGTTTAGATGTAGTTTGTATTGATATAATATCAGCTTTTTTCTATCCCCACTAAGAGTTGAGGGGCTTGTGTGAATCTTCCCACCTGTTTCAGGTAGCAGGCCAGATGCCAGTGAAATGGAGCTGAGTAGGTACATCCCAACTTTAAGGAGTGACTGTGGTGGACAGACAGAAAATGGGCTGGTTACAATACGTGAAGATAAATGCACAGTGTGTGTGTGGGGGGGGGGGGGGGCGGGGGGGGGTGTACTGGGAAGTGTAAACCCACAGGGGAAGCATCTACACTTGTCTATAGGAGGTTAGCCCTCTCTGCTGCCTGGGGCCAGGAACTTGCTTGGGATGTATGTATTATTCATATTTACTAGCCAGCCTGTTACAACAAGACTTTAGAGTTGCTACCCCATGCTTATGGACACAGGAACAACAAGGGACAGAGAAATGGATTTGGAATTTATTCCATGAATATTTTTACAGCCTATACTGTGTGTAAAGTCACCATGAAGTGACTCAAGGAGCTTATGACCAAGTTGGGGGAGGTATGAACTGCCCCATATAAAAGGTGAAATAAAAATAAAATGGACATGAAAAGAAACAGAATAGAGGAAAATACCTTTAGGTACCATGTTTCTGTAGGTACTACCGGAAATGAGTGGCTGACAGAGAATCTCAAAAACTTCAATTGCCACTTAAAAAAATATGCTCCCTAAACTCGTGAACCTACCAACCCCTCATGACTCAGCAAAACCAGAATGAGCATGTGGAAAGGAAAGGGAAAATAGAGAGAGACCCAGATGGAGACATCAGAACATAAGCTCCATGAGTTTGGGGACAAAGATTATTTGCTAAATCTTCGGGGTTTAGCATAATGCATTAGTAGATGCTCAATAAATATTTGCTTAGTTTATGAATGAATGTATACATGGATAAATGCCAGAGATTGTCATAGCCCTGGAAGAGCATATTGTAATGTACATGCTGAGTCTTTTCATTTTTTTTATACCTGTCAGGTAACACATAATAGGTACTCATTAAGTGTGGAAGGAAGGGAAGGAAGGAGGGAGAGAACGGGGAAAGAAAGAGGGTAAGTCTCATAGGATCATAGGACTGGGAAGGAAAATTGTGAACTCATTGGTCCTTCCCTTAAACCTCAAGAAAAAAAATCTGGGTATAGAGCAAAACCAAACAAACAAACAAGGAGCCTCAAAGATAGAACATTTTAAAGTGTTAATCAGTTTAGAAAGAAGCAAAGGGCTAGGGTTTTGAGAATCCTGGCTTTACCAATTTCTCTATGACCTTGTACAAATTGCTACACTAATTGGGCCTCAGTTTTCTCACTCCTTCAAAGGAAATAGGAAATTGCTGTGCTATGGAATTTTCATAAAGATTAAATAAGATAGTGCATTAAAATGTGTTTAATAGCTTGGTAAATGTTTATATAAAGAAATAAATTCCTCAAACATGCTGAACTGTTAATAAATAGGCCAAGGGAAGATTTTTCTCTGGAATTCTTTACAAGAAGAAATGCTATATAAAATTACAAGTATCTTTTCTTAAAATTTAATTTATGGAAAAACCTACTTCTTTTGGTTGGTGGCATGTCTTGGAAGGATTTTGCATACTAGGAAAAGTGCTTAAAATAATATACCATGAGGCTGTAAATTATCTGGCAACAGGCTGTCATGTTGTGTCATAAAAATTCTTCAATGTTTAATTAAAAACTTCAGCAACTTAAAGTTCAGGACTTGTCAAGAACATTAATTGGGGATGTAGACCAGTTGTTGGAGGACTTCGGCTGTCACCTCTGAAGCCAGACTTTCTGTCCTGGTTCTGATTACTGGGAAGGGTTGGGAAGAATGGATCCAGCTGCTCTAATAGATGCCTGTGGCTGCAGCAGAAAGTGTAGATATCAGTGTCCAGTTTGATGTGCTGTCCCTAAGTGAGCTCTAGGGGGCGTCTTCTGAAGAGTCAAAAATGGAAGGAAAGGAGAAACCTGTCAGAGCTAACAGCCCAGGAGTCTCTGGGGGTGTATGTGAAGGGATAGCCTTTAATTCGACAGGAATTATAGCTGTGCCAGGAGATAAATATTTAAAACTATTAAGTAAATGCAACCTGTCCTTTTAGTTTCTCATACTATCTCCAATGCCAGCCAGCTCTGGGCTCAGGGACAAATGTAATGACAAGTGATTAATACCAGGGAGAACCACCCCAAATCCAGACACATACATAACTCTGCCTCCCTCTGTCCTTGGTTGACATTCACTTGGATAAGGCACAGTCACTTGAAAAAGACAGAAGTTGAGTTCCAAGTTTATCCTTGCCACCAGGGCTCTTTTGTTTAAGGGATCCCAGAGGGAAGGGCGATGTTTTTTTAGACATAGTCTTTGTGACCTAGAAATGATTCTCTTTCTCTTCTCTCTCTTTCTTCTCTCTTCTCTCTTCTCTCTCTCTCTCTCTCTCTCTCTCTCTCTCTCTCTCTCTCTCTCTCTCTCCTCCCTCCCCCCCACCTTTTACTGCAATTTTGTGAAGTCACAAAAGGAAATATCCAGTCATCTAATCCCTAGGTCTCCCTCCACTTATTCTGACCTCAAGGAACTCTAGTACTTAACTAAAATCAGAAAAAATGTGAACAGAAAAAAAAAAATTACATCTAACAAGGTCCTTCAGGGTGATCCAGTCACCCACCCACACCTCATGTTACCAATGAAAAAGGTGAGGACATGGGAGGGGATGCAATCATATAACTGGCTTATTATTAGAACCCAAACTAGAGTCCCAAACGTGTGACAACCAGACAAGTATTTTCTAGTATTCGTAGCTTGAGAAGCAGGGTGCTCTGGAAGAGATGAGTTGAATAGCTGAAAAGAAGGAAACTAGGAGAAGCCTACGAAGAGAATGTCTGTGCCAGAAAAATTTGCAGATAACGTGCAATTCTAAAGCCAAAGAATTTGATATGCATGTGAAGAAAGTGAAAATCAAATGAGTCTGTTAATTTTAAATGATATTAAAAGGAGGAGCGCTGATAGCCCTTCAAGGAGATGAAGGAATGAATGGACCAAAGATTTTTTTGGGGGGTGTCATTTTCATATTCCTTATCCTGGGAAATGTACTACTGAACTGGTCAGGTATATAAAAGAGAAGGAGGGCAGTGAGGGTCTGTGCGACCCTCCCATATGCCTGGGCTTGAATCCATCAGAAAACAGAGACAGGTACCATTGTGGGAAGCAGCTGAGCTGCATCCAAAGATTCTGGTCTAACTGCATAGGACTTCTCTACTGTCAAGGGGGGAAAATCAATGGCACTGAAAAGAAAATGGAAATTTCACTTTGTGCTTATCAAGAACTGCTGAAGGTTTTAGTTATATGAAAAGCTCTGAATTGCCTCCCTGGGACAGGCGGACCAATTGAAGCATCTCAGGTCCTCTGGTTGTCTATGAAGCCTATTCAGTCAAACAGCCCACTGGCCAACCATTCTGTTAATGGGTCAGTTCAGTCCAAATGGTTATCTGGTGGGATATGATGAATATAGCTATTGTGTCTCCTCGTCTATAGATTTCAGGAAATGCCAACTTCTCCTATTGGATAAATAGTCCTTT
Source organism: Myotis yumanensis (assembly GCF_028538775.1). Classification (NCBI taxonomy): domain Eukaryota; kingdom Metazoa; phylum Chordata; class Mammalia; order Chiroptera; family Vespertilionidae; genus Myotis; species Myotis yumanensis. The sequence continues at coordinate 31,004,308 of NW_027223766.1, forward strand.
GAGGTGATGTTGTTGGGATGGACTGAGTCACACTGCATATCTACAGAGGGACTTTTTTTAGATGAAGTGGTAAAATTTGGCAGCAATCCAGTATTGAATAAGGAAGACAACTGAACCAGGTAGGCTCCAGACTAGACAAATCATGGGAAAATGCACTTTAGAATAGTGCCGAAGATTGCAGGCTTCACATGCGGACTCTCTAGTTTACATCATGCCACCATCGTTTGTTGGGTCTTTAACAAATTACTTAACCTTTCTCTATGTCAGTTTCCTCATCTGCAAAGTATAGGAATAATAATTCTCTCCTCAGAATTTCTGTAAAGATTAAATTAGGAAATATTTATGAAGGGGTTAGAAGAGGGTGCAGCACAAAATAAGTGCTCTATAAATATTAATAATCTAATTAATATAGTAATTAATGCTGTTTAAATGATTAATGTTATTTAAGTGACAAAGTAAATGATGGATGAACATGATATATACTTTAAACACATATATAACAATGTATAAATATGACATAAGATTATTTATGGTGATAGTAATGTTACTAAAGGCAGTAATTGAGGAAATGCCAACAAGAAATTTTGGGATTATTTAATCTCCTTAGGATGCCCGTAAACATGGTATCATCTAGCTTTTACCTTGGGGTTAGAGAGAAGGTAGTTGACTTCCTGGTTCAGTGGGCACAGCAAAACAACTGCAAATATCATTGAGCCTCTGCTATAAACTGAAAGATGAAAGAAATATAGATAAAATCTGGTCCCTGTCATCATTGCCTCTATAGAATAAGGGGGGAAAGAACCCCAAACCACTAGCTATTTTCTCAGAGAAACCCACTTTGGCTTTTTAACTACATCCCCCCACCAGCTCTGTCCTCTCTCCTCTCTCTCCACCTAGCTTAGGAATCCTATTGCACATCCTCAAAACTCTGTGTTCTTATACTTTGTAGCCTTTATCATTATAGTCTAAAAAAAAGTATTTTTGCAATTTTAAGTTTAAGACCTGTCCCAGCCCCACTTGACAGTTATCTTCCTGAAACCCCAAACCATGCCTGCCCTTCTCACTGACAACTCCCCAAAGCTTAGCACAATGCCAAGCACAAAAGCACTATGTGCTGAACGAATGAAAGTGGAAGGTCATGCTCTAACCGGGTCAGGCATCTGGGTTCAAGTTCTGTTTCTGCCATTTTGGAGCTCTGCACACACGGCTTAACGTATCTGAGCCTCAGTTTCCACATCTATGCAATGGAAGCGGCAACATTCATCCCCACTGAGCTGTTATGAGGACTGAGCCAGTACAGGGGGAGAAACCTTTTGTACATTGCAAACGTATATGAGTCCTGCTTATTAGTATACTTGGACACAACTGTATTTGCAAAAGTAATGACCACAATGATATGAATAGCTCTTAACAATTGCCTTTCCTAGAAGAAGTCCCATGGAAGCCCCACGAGTGGCAACTCTGTGTGTTTCACCAACCAGGCTCTCTATTAACAGAACATCAACAGGACAGGAGCTGGTCAGCTTTCCCTCCCTCTGTGTCTGGGTCAGGCCCATTGCTGAATGTTGTGTTAAATAATAAAAACACCAGCATTAAATGTGTTGCCACAAATCAACAACCTATTCACGGTAAGATTTTGTGGCGCAGCGGTCTCCAAGCTGTGCGTGTTTTTTAAAAAATATACTTAAAGTGGCAAGTGCTTTGTGTGGCTGTTTTGCAAAATCACTAGAGCCGAAGTATTTGTATTTTAATGTTTATCCCCAAACTGGCCTGCTGTTTTCAAATTGCCCAGGAAACGAAATGTTGAAAATGGAAGGAAACCAGACCAGCTCGATTTAGGAATGCAGTGTTAGTAAAGCAAGCTGTGGGGTTCTGATACCTTAAGAGCACCATAAAATGCTCATAATTAAATAACTGCTTTGCTTAATGCAGCTATTCCAATGCCCCCCCACCCCCAGCCACTTGTGTAAAAGTATTTAATGTTCATTCTTTCATTACCAACCAGAGATCTTGTAAAGAGGTAACTGGTCCCAGAAATTGTTAAAAATGTCTTAATAACGGTGTCTTTTACAAAGGGGGAAATGTGTGAGAAAATCAAGTCAGACTCCAGACACTTTCTGTGGTTATTTTTACTGGCAGTTGACCCACAGATAATGATTTATACGGAGGAACGTCATGCCGTGGCACTGCTGCATGCACAGGGTGGTCAAAGCAGTAACAGAGTGCATTCTGGTAGCGGTGTCCAGAGCATGAGGCTATCAGCAGCTGAAAAGAGAGACAGCTTTGCTGGGGAACCAAAAGGTAGAGCAGCCAGGCTTCCAAATAATGAAATGGGAGGAAGGAAGGAAGTGGTACCAAAACCCAGCCGGGATGTATAGTGTTTCTCTCATGCAGCAGCATAATTTATGGTGTATTTTTGATTTGTTACATAGCAGTATATAACTAATGCACCAACTGTGTGAGATGAATGAGTGGGCAACTGAGGGTAAGATGGCTTAAGTAACTACCTCAAAGTTGCACAGGTAGGAGGTAGCAGAGCTAGAATTCTGTCTTGTGTGTGTGTGTGTGTGTGTGTGTGTGTGTGTTTCTCAGTTCCATTTGTTCTCTACTATGCAATGAACAATACTGAGATAACAAGTTAAGCTATCAAAGCTGGAATGAAATGGGAAGTGTTCTGAGACTGGAAAAATCTATAGGAAGGAGAAAATGCTGAACAATGTTCTCTCTCCAAGTATGGTCTTGGGTCATTGGCCTCAGACTCATTCCAAAAACTGTGAAAAAGGAAAAATCCCAGGTCTTGCCATTTTAGACTATGGCATCAGCATCTTTACATGTGGGGCTAAGGGACATTAGGATATTGATTTCCCCCCAAGAACTAAAGTGAGTCTCATGCACATTTAGTGATTCTCATGCACATTCTCATGCACATCAACCCTAACCATCCCTATGTCTTAATTTGTTCTCTATGCTCAATTTGGTGGAAACACTCTTCAAGGAGATACCTCTCCTGGCACTAGTGTTTGGTGGAATACGTTTTTAAGAAAAGTTGGTTTATATTTATGCAATTATAAACTTCTCTGACTCACCCATCATGTGACTAGAGTAGACTTAGGAACATGATTTTGAGGTTACTGTAAATTTCTGTGGTATGATGGACATTTACAAGAGGCATTCAGTAAGTGTTTATGTTTCTGTACCCAGTGGGAAATCTGTTTTCAGCTCACACTCTAATCAGGAAGTAATTTTTCCCACAAGAGATGTATTAGTTACATATTGCTATGTAACAAATCACTATAACACATTATTGTTTAAGCCAAAAACCAGGCAGATATCAAGGACACTATGCTGAATAAAAATCCTCAGAAATATATAACCTCAAAATGTCATATATTGTATGATTAAAATCATATAACACTATGGAAATAATAAAATTATAAGATGGAGAACAGATTAGTGGTTGCCAAGGGTTAGCCATGATGTGCGGGATGGATATGACCATTATGGCAGGGCAGGAGGAAATCTTTGTGGTGATAGAGCAATTCTGCATCTTGATTGCTGTGGTCGTTATATGAATGTACAAAGTGGGTAAGATGGAATTGAACTCTACACACATTTGGTACCTGGTTTTGTGTTTGGTTTTGATATTGTACTATATAGCTATGTAATATGTAACCAGTGGGGGGAACTGGGTGAGGTATACATGGGACCTTTCTATTATCCCTGCAATTTCCTGTGAGTCTATAATTATTTCTAAATAAACAGTTTTAAGAGATATAAAAAAACCATAAACAGTTGTTACCTGATAGTCCCCATTAATCACAATGGTGGCTCTGTCTGACTCAAGGTATCTCACGGGCCTTGAGCCTGTGGGCTGGAGCTAAGGGGTCATCTGAAGGCTCGATAGAGGACAGTCTGCTTCTAAGCATATTCATGTGGTGCTGGAAGGACTCAGTTACTCAGTGGTTGTTGGTTGGTGTTCTCCCTCATTTCATTCTTCATAAGTCAGCTCAGAACATGGCAGCTGACTTTTCTTAAAGCAAGTGAGAAAAAGAGTGGGCAAACCCCCAGATGGCAGTCACAGAACTTTTAGAATCTAAACTTGGAGGTGATACCCCATTATTTCTGCCATACTGTAGTCTCTTCATTAGAAGTGAGTCAAAAAGCCAAGCCAATAACACTTAAGGCGAGGGGTCACACAAAGGCCTGAACAGCAGGAGGTGGGGATCATCAGCAGCCATCTCCTGGGTTGTCTCCCAAAATGACTTCTAAAAATAGCTTTCTTTTAGACACAACATGAGGAAATGATGGAATGTACACGGGGATCGTGCAGGAGGAATACCGATAGAGCTCTAGCATTGAATAACCTTTCTGAAGTTAATAACTGAGGCAGTTTTTTTTTTAGTCTGTAAAAATTAGCAAGCCTCCATAGCAATAACAGTGTCAATGACTGTACTGAGAGGAACATTGGTAAACTCATAAGCAACTTCATAAGCAAATGTCAAAGATCCCTTGCAAATGTAGTAAAGGCCCTGATAAGAAGGGTAAGTAGGGTGGATGTTTATTTCAGGATGTGCCCGATTATGCCTTTGCAGGTTGGGGAGGCTAGAAGCAGGGTGAGGATCACCAACAAGCAGTGTATTTCCATGCTTAATTTGCTGGGATTGTTCTCCTGGGGACTGGTCTCCCCAGCAGAGGGCATGCCCGTTCTCTACTTCAATCAGCTGAGAAACCCCTGAAGCCCTAGAGTTCTAGAGGCAAGAGCTTCTACTCCAGATCCTGCTGAGACATAAAACACCATTTGCTGTGGCCAGAACTAAAATTAGGCTGAGGCTTGGAATAGGGCTCTCTTGCCACCGCTAGGCTTGGTGGGCCCCTGGTAGTTATGTGCTGCACCTATGGGCTGCGGATAGAGTGTTTGAGTTGTCCCCCAAAGCCCAGGCTTGCAAGATGTCTGCTCCCTGGGCAAGATTGTCCAACTCTTTATCCCACAAGATGCCAGATGAACAACGTGATAGCCACAGCGACCTGTTAGCTTAACTAACTCTGAACAGCCTGCTCTGGAGTATTGGGCATTGAATGGTTAGTGAATGTCTCCAGAAATGGCTGCTGCCCAAAACACTGGATAGTGCTCTTAGTGGGGCTGTGGAGTGGGTCTTCAGTCTGTAAGTGCTGAATGCGAGTGGTGGAAGAGACTTGTTGGGTGAGGAGCCAGAATTAGGGTGGTAATGATGATAAATGTATGTTGAAGTGTGGTGTGCACATGCATGCCTCATGTCAGGCATTATCCACCATCCCAGGTCGTAATAGGTGGGACATAACTCGGTACTTAGAAGTTATAACGCCCCAATTATGCCTAAATTGCCCTGTAAGAACTGGCTCCTGCTTATCTCTTCATCACATGCCCCTTCCCTTCACCCCTGCACGTCATGCTCCAAGAACACTACTCTGGGTTCAGTTCTTCAGGCACACCAGGCTTTTTCTAGCCTCTGGGCATTTCCATGTGACATTCCTTTGGGTTTCCCTCATAGCCTTTTTTTTTTTTATTATTCTTTTTAAAAAAATATTATAATAAGTATTACAAAGGGTATTACATATGTGTCCTTCCCCCTCCCTCATAGCCTTTATCACAACTCACAGTGCTTCTACTTGAGTGCTTACTTTGTGGGAGAGGGGTTTCTTTCCTCCTAGGCCGTGAACTCTGATGGTAGGCCTCTCCCTTTCTTGTTCATCATTGTATTTTGGCATATGGTAGACATTCAGTAAATGAATTGAATACAGTTTTGAGAGTTTCATAGAGTTTCCATGCTTTTAACATGCAATCAGGGCCAGGCAGTAATCTACAACTGAGTTGTCTCTCCTAGTGTGGATAGGCAATGAGATGGAGAGAAGGTGTAAACCCCAGTGAGAAACACACAGAAGGGAACCAGTGAAAGAGGGGGCTCGGCAGACATTGGCAGTGTGGGTCCTGAGCCAAAACACAGGGTGCCACCCTTAGCTCCCCGTGATGGCAGACATGACTGTGATGGGTGCATGACAAGACGTGGCTACAGAAAAAGAAATGAGAGTTTTATTAAATCAGACTGTTCTCAAGTAGGAGAAACTTATCTTGTGTGAAACTGTGTTGGAACAGAGGTTGAGAATATCAGAGGTACTTTCCACTGTTGACAGTTGTGAATTGCGTTTATCGATCCATTAACAACTGTTAGGATCAGTGGCACACAAAAAATATGTGCTGTACTGTAAAGCGGGGAGCCTAAATAGTTAACCGGTAGCATTTTGTTTCCAGAACGGGCTGTTAGGAACACCTACTGCTCAGACCTGTTTGTCTCAGAAGAGGTGGTGAAGTAGCCACTTAGCATTGCCACTGGGAAAGGCGGTTGTGTATTTTGGGGGGAAATCAACTTCTTTAGCGGCCCTCCCAACAAGGGTCTATTCAAATGTCTCCGGAGGCGCTAAGGAACATGAGACTTGAGTGGAAATTTCACACTGGCAGAGAGAGCTGGTACTCACCAATATCTTTGTTTCTCCCGTTCTTCCTGGCCGCAGAACTAAAGGGTATTTCCCAGACCCTCCTCATGCAGATGCAGCCATGTGCCACTGTGTGGGCAGACAGGAGGGATGCCACTTCCTGCACTGGCCCATGAAATCTTCCACACACGGTCCTCTGGCTGTGATGTGAATGAGAAACAGACTGCTGTTGTGCCAAGCCACGGAGATTTGGGGATATTTGTGACAGCGGTTAGCCTTCCCTGACTAATACAGCTATTGTTCCACAAGACAAGGTCTGAAATCAAGTATTTTTCCAAAGTATCTGATGGTTCCAAGGACGTGCTTCATTGCATTGAACTGCATTGAACACAAGAACACGCTGCAGGACGGCCCAGCTTGTATTTACAAACAGAAAACTGTAGCCTAGGTGAGCGAAAAGAGACAACTCACCTATGGCTGTGTGTGTGTGTGTGTGTGTGTGTGTGTGATGCCAAAATATGTTTGATTAAAATATACACATTTTCCAGTATTTGGTTATAGGCTAGTCAGTCCTAATATTTAGTGTGAGAGGTATTGTTTGTCCTCAAAATGTCCTCTTACCATTTCATACTTGCTTCTATGAAAAAAAACAAGTTGTATTGGATAGAAGATTCAAGGGTAGGAGGAATACTGGTAAAGAGAAGCCTTTCATTTCAATGTGAAAGGATTAGCCTTAAGGCAGAGGGGAAAGAGGCGTTCAGGGAGCCTTGGAAGGAACAGGCTGAGCTGGCTTACAGAGGGAGGAAGGGCAACTGTGCAAGCCTTAGCAATGGCTGTTCTTGGAGAGTGGTAATAAGAACCACAGGAACTCAGAGGTGAGAATCATGGGTCAGATTGCCTGGAAGCTGAGCCTCAGGTGGGGGTTCTTGTGCAAGTGAGTTATGGAGACTGTTCTCTCCAGGAAACTTGTAAAGAAGTGGGAGGAGCAAGATAAAGCAGAGGAAGAAACTAAGGGAAGATGTGGTTTCAGGCAAGATCTAGCTTCATCTTGATCTCAGAGAGAGCTACAAGGCATGAATGATATCACAGAGTTACTCCATCTGAGGCATCGCTCAGTCATTTGCATGAACCATTGCCCAAGGTGAGGTCCCAGGCATTCCTGGACAAGGTGGCCCCCATTGACCAATGACAGTTCTCCAGAGAAGGCTGTAGCTGGGAATTATGAGTAGTCATTGCTCACAGTTTCTGGGAGATGGGTGCACTGCCTCCATGAAAGGGATATGGATGGGAACCCCATCATCTACTCCTGTACCCTGCTTGCATGCTCAGACCCACTTAATTTTTAAGTTATATTTATTCCATTCATGCAAAGCTCCTCCAGGATTCTGATGGATCACAGTTTCTAGGGAAACATAAAACTGTTGGTTAATGAAGGTCATATCCCAACGTCGTAATTGGTACACGCCATCCCTTCTCCACTAGCTGTTCTAGAATCTCCTCCCTCTCACCTAACATCTCTGCTGGTTAAGATGGCTTGTCTGGTAGGGTGACCCAGATCTAAATCTTTGGTTGTGCTGGTGGGGCAGTCTAAGCCCTTGGTTCCCAGGCCCTTATCTAGCTATGATTACTGTTCTTGCCAGTTTATGACCAAAACAGCATGGTAGGACCAAGGGGTACCCAGTTTATCCTCTGAGTTCTAAACATAATCTTACTACCCTTGTTATATAGTAGCAGCTCTATCTCTTCATGATAATTAGGGTCAATTACCTCTGCCTACATGGCAAATCCTTTCTATTCCTGTTGCTCTACTGGTACAAGGGGCCAAAAGTGGTTGGGCTGGAACAATAATTTTAAGTTTAGTGAGACTCTTAATGAGACCCTTATGGAAACACCCTCTATCTGCGAACCAGGACCTCTGTAACTACACAGACTGAAGTCACAGGAATGAGAGGCACAAATTCCTCACTTAGGTCACTGAGAGTGATGGAGAAAAGGACCATTGGTGCTTTATCCTTTGTTCCTGAACCCATGTGTATCCTAGTGGTTGGCACACAGTATCATACCTCTCTCTGCCTTTGCCCTGGGATTTGACATTGTGTGTGTTTTTTTTTAAAAAAAAAAAAAAATATATATATATTTTTATTGATTTCAAAGAGGAAGGGAGACTGTTAGAGAGATAGAAACATCAATGATGAGAGAGAAACATTGTTCGGCTGCCTCTTGCATGCCCCTTCCTGGGGATCAAGCCTGCAACCCTGGCATATGCCCTGACCTGGAATCGAACTGTGACCTCCTGGTTCATCAGTTGATGCTCAACCACTGATCCACATTGGCCTGGCTTGATATTGCTTTAAAATTACTATCTTGGCTGAGAGGTTTCTTCCAACAGTTAAATATGTCTACTCTGATTATACATTTGAGAACCAGGTAAATAGCTCTAGATGGTTCCATGTTTCCGGTGGACACACTGTGAGATTGCTCTGTAGCAGGAGTTCACTTATCCTTGGGTCCCCATGAAACCTTACACCGCCATGTGGGCCATGGGAGCACTTTGGGTCTACCAGTATCAACTTGAACCCAGCATCTAACAGCTTTCAAAATATCTGAATATTTCTCTATCTCCAGTATGTTGTTACTCAAGTAAATAACTATAGGTCTGTATACATTTGCTGTGCTTTTATAGAATTCTCCTTCTCCTTCAGTTGATGGAGTGTAGGTTTGAGAATTGGCTCAGGTCTGGAAACATCAGAAGGCGGTGACTTTTCTTTGGGGCAGCAGACCTCAGTCTTCTGTTTATCCATCCTTGATTTATTTTTATTACCCATATTAAGCAATATCCTTGCTGGTTGTCTGTCTCTTTTGCCCTTAGTAACACTGTGTTCTTTTAGCCGTGTCTGTAGATCCCTGTGGTTCAGGGCCTCCTAGCAACAATTCCAACCTGCATGCCAATTAAGGTAATTATCCTACCTTCCTTCTGATGGTTAAGTGCTGTCACTGGCCTCTGTCATTCTGGACCCTCATCATCCTCATTGCTACCAGGGACCCCAGTTCTATGGCAGCATGGCCCACTGTCAGTTTTGATCTACAGAGGACACACACTAATGAGCTTCTCAGCAGTGCTCTGTCCCCATCACCTGAGCCTGGGGAAAGCAGGTTATTCCTGGAGCCCTCCAGAGGAACATAGTTAGCTGGTGGGTGTAGGACATAGAGAATAGATGTATTTTTCCATGCTCACTTCTCTGAGCTTTTTGATCCTTTCCTTTATACTTGGGTACTGCAATTCTGGAATCTCTTCTGTATTTCATATGGCCATTACCTTTATTCCAGGCTTCCGAGAGCCATCCCTGCACTGTGGCAGGATTAGTGTTTAGGTTCTTACCAAGATAAGTCCCGTGTCATGTGAGGTGTCCATGGATTGATAAATTATCCGTATCCAGCTTTATATTTCATCTCCCTTGACAACCCCCTCAGGATCCTCTGCCAGGCTTACTCTCAGTATCAAGGTCTAACTTTCCCCCTATCAATGTCTTGGCTTTAGGAGACTTGCCAAGCTAAGAATTTAATCCCCTCTGAAGTTTTCCAGCGCTTACAATTAGGTTCTGGGCTCAGTTTCAGCACACTTGGCCCTCCAGCTACAGGAGATGGGGGTCTTTTTAAACACCAGGAAGGAGGCTTTTTGACATTCGGATCTTGCTTTAAACTGATGATGAATCTACCTGAGTCTGCATTTCCTCCCTTTAAGAAGCAGCTACCCAGTTCTGCAATCCTTATAATTACGACTTCCTCAATACCTGCAAAATGCCAGGGATGTTACACAGAAGCCAGCGCATCCCCTCCTACCTACATCACAACCCAATTCCTGGTAGTGAAAAATGCAAGTGCACGTCAGGGACTCTCGATAACTCATCTACCTCTGGGAATGGGACTTTTATTACCACCCAGAGCTGAAAATGGGATTCTTATACAATTAATTTATGAAGGTCATGCTCTTGGGAGAAAGCTGTAAAAGAAGTGAGGATGCAGGATATGACAGGAGGGAGCCAAGCAAAGATAAGGGTTCAGCTAACATCTAGTCTAACTAACCCTGTTCCCACCTGGAGCTCTGGTGACTGAATGACAACACAGAACTGCTCCACCTGAGGCAAAGGGTCCAGGCTCTTCACCTCCTTGTATTCTTGAATCATTCTGTCATTGGCCATTGGCCACTCCCAGCGAGGGGTTATGTAACCTCTTGGACATTGACAGGTGAGGCAGTTCTTGTTAGCTGGGGACAATTTTCCAGAGAATGGTGCATCGATGTGTCCTTAGAGGTTGACACTCACAGAACCTGGAGGATGGGTGCACCAGCCTTGTAAAAGGAGGTGATCTGGGCAAAGTGTCAATGAAGCTATTACAGTGAGAGAGGTCTCTGCAGGCTGAGTGGTCAAGGAAGCTGCCATAGCTATGGAGAGCCTTCATCTCTGTGTCTAAGAAGCGGGTGTGTTGTGACCATGATCCTTGATGTGCTAGTTTGATGAAGCATTAATTCATTCATGCATTCATTTATGTATTCATTCAGCAAATATGTATTTGCATGTCTATTATGTGGCAGAGGCTACCCTTCTTGGCACTGAATATGCAACAGGGAAGTAGGAAAATGTGGTCCCCGACCTGAAGGCGCTTGCAGCCTAGAGAGGGAAGTAATTGCACCAACGTTACAGTGGAGTTGCACTGTGTGTGCATTAACCATCACCTGTCAAACTAGATGCAGCCAGAAAGCAAAAGATTGAACCATTTAAATGCAGTGGGCTCTTTGCCCAACATCAACTCAATGAATGTATTCCCTACACTTAGTAGGAGGGAAGAGATGTGGGATAGCTGTTTTCTCAATCAGAACCTAGCCTGCTGGTGTTGGATTTTATTCTACTGAATTCATATGTAATATGTTCTGTTAATTTTGTGAGGTCAGCTCATTCCAACTGCTGTTTAAAAAAATGAGAACACAGATTGTGAGTGGAGGGGGTACCCCATTCTGGAAGCTTCTGAGTAGGTCCAATGCATGTAGCTGGATGTAAACTTTAACCTGCGTTTAGGTGTCTATAATCTAGCCTACCAATTTTCATAGGTGCCTGCTAGCTGCAGAACAATATTGCTTTGACCTGCTTTTTTCTTGAAGCGCAGCCTACATGGAGCCATTTGAGCCCTGGAGCGGGCAGACTTTGGGTAGGGGAAGTGCTGGTTTCTGTAAGACAGAGCATACAAACCAGCACTCTTAGGTTTGCACAAGTCCAGACTGATGTGCTGATTCTGGGCCCTTGGCCTCTGTCTCCCACTGGAAGGAGAGAGCTCAGGTCTTTATATTGATTGGCTACAGGCAAGTTTGAGTCAGCTGATGTGTAGCAATGCAGTATTGAGTTGTTGAGCTGTGTTTGTGGCTCGTCTAGAAATGAAGGCTTTTTATTGGGTTATTGTGAGGATGGGTAATGAAAGCAAGTAGTCATCGAAGTTATTGATGACTTCGTGTTTGGAATCAGTAACTAGGGTACACAGGGCTAGTTGATTTGCTAGATTTAGCCATAAAGTATGAATGAGAATTAATTGGTGAAAGGCTTGTTAATAGATCATCATAATGCATTCTTTCCTTGTCTAAGGGAGAAAATTTCAGCCTTTGAAAAAGGAATTTAAAAAGATCAATAGTCTATTTGAAGCCATATTTTCAAAAATAATCTATCAGGGTCAGAGAAACTATGGAGTTACATGACATCTACTGACGGTGGGGGGTATCACAAGTCAGGCTCGGCTGAGAGATGCTCTCCCCCACCTATAAATACTCGCCACAGATATCTGCATGTGGAAATATTGCAGCTCTGCCCTATGAAACTAGAAACCTGGTGCCGAAGTTCCCTAGTCAGCTCTTACTCTTGCTGGGGTTGGATGGGAAGTGGTCAGGCCCAGGAGCTAGCGTTCGATTTAACTTCCTTCAGCTTGACGGATGATGCCAGCAGCCTGCTTCTAGCCCTGCCTGAGAGCAGCCTACTAGAGATTTGTGAGCTGTATTGTACTCAGGAGCAAAACATTTCACTGTCTTTCTACCGGAGGGGTGCTGCTTACTATCAAGGGCAGAAATCTAGCATAACTCAGATGAAGCCTAGACCACTGCATCGAGGCAGAGAGAATTAGATTTCCAGCCTAGGCAAGAGATTCCAGTCCCTGCTACATCACTTATCTAGTGCCACGATAATGCTGCATAGAAACAACCACCAACATCAGTGGCCTGCATTAGTAAACATTTAGTTTTGCTCATGCATACTAGTGTGTGGGTTGGTGAGGTGGGATTGCTCATGAGGGTCAAGCTTCGCTGACCTAAGCTGGGCTCTTTCATGTATTTGTACTCAGCTAGCAGGGCGTCTGGGGGCTGGATGTCTGGGATGGCCTTGGATTTGCTCTGCTGGCATCTTGTGCTCCATCAGACTAATCCCAGATTGTTTTCCAGGTGAGGCAAGGTCCAGAAGAGCAAAGGAAAGCATTCAATGAAGTCCTATAGAGGCAAAGGGTTGGCACTGGCAGGCCTTTCTGTCTCTGCATTCTCTGGGCTGTAGCAAACCACAAGGATAACCCAGATTCCAGGGGGATGGGGAGAGCTTCAGAACCCCAAGTGAAGGGCATGCATGCAGGAAGAGATGAAGAATTTGAGCCATTTTTGGACCAATTTACCATACCCAATTGTGCATAAAAGTTCCAGGTGCAAGGAAAATTTATTGCTGAGTGGTTCATGATGAGCCAGTCACAGTCAGATTAGACCTTTGTGAGAGAACTCAATACCCTGTGTCAGTCCTTCCTGAACCAAATCTGCAGACTTGCTGCCCTCTGACACAGGCAGAGCTTGTCTTCAGTAGCCTGCTCACCTGTCTTTGAGCCATCCTTTAGTTATTTTCCACTTTCACATCTGCTTTTCAGCAATGTTTTGGAAAGAAGCTTACAAATTTTTTTACCACTGGGGTAAAAATAATGGATAAAGGTGAAATGCATTGAGGGCTACCAAAAGGAAGTGAACCAAAAGGAATGGAGTGCAGGTGCAGAGTCTTAGGCATTGGACAATAAGTTGGTGCTGGGCAGGAAGTGTCCTTGTCTTGCAATTACCTTACTGTGCAAGCATAGGGCTCTGTTGTCAGAGATCTAGGTTCCGATGGAGCTAAACTGCTCAGTAGATACTTGGGTTTTGGCAAGTTCTTTGACCTCTTTGAGCCATTGTATCTTCACCGATGAAGTAGGAAAAATAAAATGTACTTCAGAAGTTAATATGAAATTCAACGATGTGATGTCATGGACTCTTTGCTCTGCCTGACAAAAAGTAGATTCACAGCCAAGTTAATTCCTCCACCACCCCATCCCATGTGTCTCTGTATCTGTGGCTCGATAAGAAATGCTGGGAATCACTGCCAAGGTTGGAGAGAGCAGCAAATCTATATTGGGTATCTCCCTATTGGCACGACTGTGCTTATTCGTCATTGGGGAAATGAATATGTCTATGGCATGGCCCTTGTCAGTGAGGAATTTATAATGTGGTCGTGCTTAGGAGTGAGATTGAGAACTCTGAGCCTCTGGCTAAGGAGTTCAATGTCCCATCTCCGTTCACTGACTTTTCCATGGCATTCGGGGAGAACGTGACTGTCTAGAGGACAAAATGCCCCGCACTGAGAACTGGCCAGGCCAGTTCGTGGGTTTGGCAATGGCCATAGAAATGGAAGAGGAGATTTGCTGGAGAAACATGAGATAATAGGATAAAGCTCCCGACAAGGTGCCTAGTATATACTAGGCCCTCAAATGCTAGCTCTCTTCCTCTTTCCAGTAGCAGCTTGGCGGAGATTCAGGAGTATATACTTTAGTCCCAATATAACTAATTACAAATTTAAAAGTGCCCAATCACTCAAATAATGGAACTGTGAGTTCTTTGAGGACAAAAACTTCCATTCCACTTCTGTGTGTCTTTGAAGTCTGCTGTATACATATACGTTTTTTCCCAAAAAAGTATACACACTTTAATAGCTCATAGCTGTGGATTCTTATTACATTTTGAAATTGAAATGTATTCTGCCTGTGTAATTATTCAAAGTGTGTCTATTTAAAGTGTATTATTCTAATGGGTAGCATGAAAAATTCTTTTTCTAGTGATAGAACAATTCTGTATCTTGATGGTGGTGGTTGTTATACAATGTGTACATGTAAGAAAACTGCACAGAACTACACACATATATGTGAAAAGACACACATATACAAATTAAAGCATGCAAAAATGGGCACAATCTGAATAAATCAATAGATTGTCCTAATGTCAGTGTCCTGGCTTGGATATTGTACCATAGTTATGCAAGATGCCACCATTGGCAGAGCTGGGTGAAGGGTACACCAGACTTCTCTGAACTATTTTTGAAACCGCCTGTGAGTCTATAATGAATTCAGAATGGAAGTTGTTATTTAAAGTTAGTATTATCTATGTGCTCTTATAGAAACTGTTGTTACCTCTTCAGTATAACTTAATCTACTGTTTGCATATTTTTCCCTCTTGAAGACAGGAACCCAGTCTTGTTTACTATTATGTCTAGCCTGGCATTCAGCAAATAAAGGGTGTCCCTCCAAAATGTACATACACTTTAACAGCTGGTAGCTCACTTTAGAAATTTAAATTCATTTTAATAAACACTGCCTTTATAATTATTCAAAACGTGTGTATACATTTTGGGGGGACACCCTATATTATCAAATTATTGAGTGAGCACTTGAGTGACTCTTCCTTTATGAAGAATCTAAGGCTTGGCTTAATTAAGTCAATTAACTAAAATTAGTTAAGGCCACTTCTTTAAGGTCACAAACTAGTGGTGGTTTTGGGGCTTCCTGGCTCTATCACACTACACGGTCCAGGAAAAGACAATGTTAGGAAGGCAGGTCAGTGACACGAGGTCTAATGACTACATATTGTACTGGAATGAGTGCCCATCCTACTATTCTTTATGGGACAACAATTATCTGAGATTAAGGTGAAGTGAATAATGCCTTACATGGTAGGCTTTTGGACTCTTCCCCCAGAATGCACTGGGTATACCTGTGCAGCAGGACGAGCTGACAGATGTGGGGAGCCCCAAAGAAGAAAGGCTCATTCTGAGACTCCATCACCTGCTACTACTCATGCCAGATCATTTTAATAACACTCCCCATTTTGCTTTGCATCCACAAAACACTTTACAGCCATTAACTAATTCCTCTTCCTTTATCATAGTCAGTAGCTGTCCAGTGCATTGCCTTTAAATAAACATTCAGAACAGAACAGCAAGACCCCCCTGTCAGCCACGTAAGCACATGACATCATCAAATGGCAGACAGCACTTTACATTTTTCTCACCAGGATGATGTTGCTTTGGAGAGCAAAGCCCTGATAGGACGGGAGATGCCATAGGAAGCAGAGAAAGGTGACCCATGGTCATCCTGCTGCCAGCCTAACCCCCTCCTTTTCCTCCTGGTGTATGTGTCTTACCAAAACGCACAAGGCCATTGGTTACCTGGTCTTTGCCTCCCGCACTGGGTTTTTCCTGTACAGCTCCCAGGTGTTTTCCCGGTCACATTGGTCTTTTCTGACTTCCCACATTTCACCTTGACCCTTCCCACATCTGAGCCCTTTTCCCTGAGACGATCTACTTCCTTTCCTTCCCTCTTTGTAACCTTCCCAATTTCACATCCCCTGCTATAACAGTAAGTTTTCAAAAAAGACGTTTCTGACCCATCCTGTGCTAGTTTAGCATGTACTATTTTACACTCTCAGAGTACTTGATATTTTTTGTATCCATTATCATATTGTATTTAGACAAAATTAATGACATAATTAGCTGTTCATCATCTGCCTTCTCTATACTATAAGCTCCATGAAATTCTGTGACACTAGTACAAACAGTAAGTATTTGTTCAGAAAATGAATCAATCAATGAATTAATATCGTGGGTTAAGAAAGGGAGGGGGGAGGTGGGTGATGACATCCAGAGTAACATTTCACACATTTCTTTAAGCTGCTGAATCTGCTACCTGTAGAGAAGTTAAAATGCTTCCACAGTAAATAGATAAATAAACTCGGTACATCCAGATGATGGAATATTACTCTGTACTAAAAAGAAATGAGCTATTAAGTCTTGAAATGACATAGAGGAAATAAAGTGTATATTACCACGTGAAAGAAGCCAGTCTGAAAAGGCTACATATTGATTGAACAATAAAAAGATCAGAGGTTGCCGGAGGCTGGAGGAGGGGGAGGGGTGAATAGGCAGGTCGCAGGGGGTTTTTAGGACAGTGAAACTCCTCCATGATATCCTAATAATGGATACATGCCATTATGTATTTGTCCAAACCCACAGAGTACATAACACCAGGAGTGAATTGTGAACCATGGACTTTCAGTGATTTTGATGTGTTGATATAACAAATGTACCATTCTGGTGGGGTTTGTTGATAGTGGGGAGGCTATACACATATGGGAGTGGGGGGGTATATGGGAAATCTCTGTACCTTCCCCTCAATTTTGCTGTGAATCTAAAACTTCTCTAAAAAAATAAAGTCTTATTTTTTTAAATATATTTTATTGATTTTTTTTACAGAGAGGAAGGGAGAAGAATAGAGAGTCAGAAACATCGATGAGAGAGAAACATCGATCAGCTGCCTCCTGCACACCTCCCCACTGGGGATGTGCCCGCAACCAAGGTACATGCCCTTGACCAGAATCGAACCCAGGACCCTTCAGTCCGCAGGCCGACGCTCCATCCACTGAGCCAAACCGGCCAGGGCTTATTTTTTAAAAAAAAAAAAGCCAAATGGTGGTTCCCCCAGAGGCTGGGGTTGGAGAGTGGAGAGTGCTGTTAATGGCTAGGGGCCTTCCATGTGGGTGCCAGACCAGCTCGTTCTGTGCCTCCACACCTCCTACCAGACTCAGTGTGCTTTCTTCTTTACTTCTCTAGTTGTAGGACTTCCATTCAGCCAGCTTTCCAGTGGTTCTGGATGATGGTTGTTTTGTATTTTGTTGTAATTTTGATGTGGTTGTGGGAGGTGGTGAGTACAGGTATTTATCTCGCCACCATCTTGGTCCCACCGAACCTAACACTTTAAGGAAGAATTAAGAAAAGAAAAATGGAGGCTAACATTATAAGCACCTTCTCTGGTTTTTGAGCTCTGGGTCTAGTTCTCAAAAATGTGTTAATTAGACTAATATCTCACTTATAATTTTCTACTTAGTAAAATAGATAATCTTAGATGTGGGAATATAATCTTTTACCGTGACTCTCATTAGAGCTGTTTTTATTTTGAATGAGAAACCATATAGCGTATCAATTTTAACGATTCCTGAGTTGGCACCTTTATAAAAAAGATTGCTTACTAAACCCCATGTACTGAGTTCTACACAAGGGTCCCCTGTGTCCCTGAAGACCTTTTCTTTCTTCTTCTTCTTCTTTTTTTTTAATATATATTTTATTGATTTTTTTTACAGAGAGGAAGGGAGAGAGATAGAGAGTTAGAAACATCGATGAGAGAGAAACATCGATCAGCTGCCTCCTGCACATCTCCTACTGGGGATGTGCCCGCAACCCAGGTACATGCCCTTGACCGGAATCGAACCTGGGACCCTTCAGTCCGCAGGCCGACGCTCTATCCACTGAGCCAAACCGGTTTCGGCACTTTCTTCTTCTTTTTAAAAACGTTCTACACATTTATCATCCATCCCAAGTCTGGAACATCCAGTTTGGCTCCCACAGAGGATCTTTGTGACAAGAGCTGTTTCCTTCTCGTGTTCATGCTGGCTTTCATTCCTGAATGCTCTGCATCAACTGTAAAAATATAAATAGAAGCGTAGATAATAGTATTAACATATATGGATGTCTTATCCAGCTCAGGCTGACAAACAAATGATGGGGTGGCTTAACAACAGACATTTATTTTCTCACAGTTTCGGGGGCTGGAAGTCCAAAATTGGGGTGCCGGCATGGCATGGCGGGGTTCTGGTAAGGACTCTCTTCCTGGCTTACTTCTTGCCATGACCTCACGTGGCCTCTCCTCAGTGCATGTATGTGGTGAGGGAGAAGGAGGGAGGTGTCTGTCTCTCTTCTTATAAGGCCACCAGTACCACCAGATTAGGACTCTACTCTAGTGACCCCAGTTAACCTGAATTACCTCCTAAAGCCCCTATGTCCTAATACAGCAAAATTTTATTTGGGGCTTCAACCTATGGATTTGGGGGGGGGGCACAGTTCAGTCCATACATTGGATAAATATTTAAAGTTTCCCAATAAATTCTCATTACATTCTTTATGTGCTTTTACTTCATTACATTCTTTACGTGCTTTTACTTCATTATTTCCAAAGCATTCGCATATGTTATCTCATTTGATTAATGATTGATGGTTATATATTTCCGGTTTCAAATCACTGAGAATTAAGAGATAAAAGTGACTGTTCCAGGTCATATGGACAAGAAGTGGCAAAGCAGGGGCTGGAACTCAGATTTCCTGATCCCTTAATGCAGAGCTCTGCCCACTGCAGCTCTGTTCTCTAATCGTATTTGATCATGGAACCATCTCTCTTCTAATGCCAATTGTTGTCCTTATAATGCACTACAGCAGTTCTCAACCTGTGGGTCGCGCCCCCTTTAGCGGTCAAACGACCCTTTCACAGGGGTCGCCTAAGACCATCCTGCATATCAGATATTTACATTACAATTCATAACAGTAGCAACATTACAGTTATGAAGTAGCAACGAAAATAATTTTATGGTTGGGTCACAACATGAGGAACTGTATTTAAAGGGCCAGAAGGTTGAGAACCACTGATAGGACAACCTGTGTTTAATTCCATAGCTGTGGAATTTGTGGGAAGAGGCAGAACTAGAGCTCTTGCAGGAAAGTGAATCCCCGAGAATCGCGGGCCACCCTGGGACCATGTTCTGTCTTTATGAGAAACTGGCAGATCCTTCTCAGATCTCCTGCTTTGTATTAGGGGTGACGTCATTAGTAGGGAGGGGTGATTTGTGGCACTGAGAAGACCCTTTGTTGTTCAAAATTATCTTCTTTTTACTTAGCCAAGCTGCCAGACATTCCACCAGTTAGAAAGATCACCCTATCCCAGAATTTCATACACAGGGTCCCCTACTTGAATGTCTACTCTGTCCATAAAAATCCCTCTGTACTGTTCCTGAAATTCTGCCACCTCCCTTCATCACACCTCTTGTCAATCAAGGCTCCTGATCACCCACCACGTCTGCCCTTTAGAAATGAAGCCCATCATTTCTTTTCACACTCATTCTCACCACTTCTCAGCACATCCAGGGAACATTCTGAGCTACATGCTTGTGTTCAGGGCAGAAGTTTCCCTGTGAAGAGCACCTGGTGGTTCCATTAGGGTCGAAGCCCCTCCCATATGGCTGTCCCCCACTTCAGCATCTTTTGTCGCGCGCTCCTCCTCTGCCACAGGCACTGCTCAGTGCTCAGGAAACTGTCTTTTGTCATTTCAGTGGGGGCTGGTTGACTTGACTCAACAAACCCCACCCTACAGTCAGGAGGAGATCACAGTGGCGTGCGAGGACCCAAGCAACACTCATCTGATTACTAGTGATGTTAAATCTAGATTTCTCTGCAGGGAGGCATGAGGTTCTATAAATCGATTTCACCTATTCCCCAAAAAGTTATTGAGCACAGCTATGTCCCATGCACTTTGCCTTTCACATGGGATTAAAAGGAATAGTAAAACACAGTGTCTGTGCTCACAGAGCCCGGGAGCCCAGTGGGAGAGACAGACAAGGAGAAAGCAATTCACTGAGCTGCGTGCAGAATCTGCCTCTTCCTGTGCAGATGAGGTGGATGGTGCGTGCCAGATTTTCACCAGTAGCTGCTACGTCCATCTACCCAATGCATAACGGGCAACCGCTTTATGCTAGACAGTTCGTTAAACCATAAGAACACAAGACAAATAGAACAAAGGCCTCAACTTCCAGAAGCTCAGGGTCTCCCCCCTACCCCCACCCCCCGCCCCCGCAGTTTAGATGAGTCTTGGTTACATGGCACAAGTAACCTATGAATCCATGAATGCAAATATTCTAATCTAGAAGCTTGAATTATGAGTGTGAAAGGAATACATTTAGTATAGTTTGCAGATCTTGCCCAAGGACGCAATATAGACAAAGCATAATTGTCATATAGACACAGCATAATTGTCAAGGTCATGGGCTCTGCAGGCAGACTGTGTTGGCACTAGGCTTGACTCTAACCTTCACGGTTGTGTGACCTCAGATATGTTATGTGACCTTTCTATGTCTCAATATCTTCGTCTGTGAAATGGAGATAATAATAACATTACTTCATAACTGTTGTAAACATTAAATGGATTTAGACCAAGTGCTTAGAATGATGCCTGGCCTGAAATAAGTTCTCATTAAATGGTAGCTATTGCTGTTAGTGTCATAATTATGCTTGCACAAGTTTTCCCATTACCAAAAGGCTCTCCAGTGGAGCCGGGGAGATGTCAGTCCCCAAAGTACTGTTAGAACCATATCCACTGGTATTTACTGGTATTTCTTCCTTTCCCAGTACCAAAGTCTATGCAAAATGGGCTGTTAAATTCTGCACTGGTTTGAACATTGGCTTTTGACAAAAGGATTAAGCTCTGTGGATTCTGGTTTGCTTTTCTCAGCATCTCTGCTATCCTTAAACTGTTTAGTTAACCTTTATTGGCCTCGATTTCCTCAAAATGGAGACAAAACAGCTGCTCTCCCTGTGAGACCCAAGTTCAGTGGACATGGACGTGCATCCACCTGTTTCAGGGTCCTGGTCCAGCCTCTGATTCTTCCCACTAGAGAGGCGGAGGTGCAGGGCAACCTTGGCCTCAGTGAAGGAGACATTCTGGCCTCTGCATGTGAGTAGCAATGATAGGCTCCTTGCTTATTTGCCCCGTTTCAGTCCCTTGCATTGGAAATTTCCAAAAGGGATTAAAAACCTACTTTAAAATAAAAGTTATTCCTTTGTGCCTGGCCGGCATGGCTCAGTAGTTGAGTGTTGACCTATGAACTAGGAGGTCATGGTTTGATTCCCGTTCAGGGCACATGCCCGGGTTGCAGGCACGATCCCCAATGATCCCCAATGTGGGGTGTGCAGGAGGCAGCTGGTCAATAATTCTCTCTCATTATTGATGTTTCTACCTCTCCCTTCCTCTCTGAAATTAATAAAAATGTATTTTAAAAAAGTTATTTCTTTGTGAATAATTGACTATATCCTATAAATTAAATATTACCCAGATTACTGAATAGTTAAATGAAGCCTTATGACTATTACAAGCATAGAACCTGAGAATAATCCTGGGTTAGGCTGCCAGTCCCATCTTCCAAGGTCAGGGTCTCAGCTCGGTTCCTGTGCCCACTTGATCTTGAGTTGCTTTTCTTTTCTCTTGGTTCCACATGTGTGTCACAGGGACCTTCTCACCTCCGTCTGGATTTACCCAATTTGTAGGCTTTGCTCTAAGTGCTCAAAGACGGTCACTTTCCTTTTATCTGTGCTCTTTCCTCCTCTGTCACTGCCTTCCCTGAGCCTCCGCCTTTCCAGACCCTGCACACCCCTTGCGCGACCTTGTGTGACTCAGTTCTGCCTCCTGCTTTGGTTCCGCGGGCCTCCTCACTTCCCTCCCCTCTGCCTTGCGATGCTGGGCTTGACCCCATGGCACAGTGCGTATTTTCCAACCTTCCCTGAGGTTCTGCTTGGTACGAAGGCTGTCTCTGTGGTGTCTATTTGTCCCCCAAGGTAAATACTTTACCTTGAGATGCTCATGAGAGTCCTTATACTGACTCCCTGCGAAAGGTCAACAACAGTCAAAGGATCCAGTTAGGTTAGAGAGAGCCCAGGCCTGAAACCCTTCACACTTATAATCCATTCTTATTCACTTCTTGTGGATTATAAACACATTTTGGACACATCAAGGGATATACAAGTATAATTGTTTATTTTTTTTTGTGAGTTGAGTCAATTATTTTATAACAGAAGCACATTTTTAATGAGTCAATTTTATTTTATCTAATTTTTTATCCATGTACAAAAATGGCACATATTTAATGTATATAATTTGATGTGTTTGGACATAGTCATATACACATGAGAATCATATATTTTTTTGAAGAGGGAGAAGCAGAGAAGTCAAGAAAATATTTGAAAGGAAAAATGCAAGCATCCTTCATTTGACTCGTGGCTCAGAAATAGAATTAGCTTTGCAGAAAGTAGCCAGTGTCCTGACTTCCCATCCTTTCAAATAGGAACAAAATACGCATTTTCCATATTGACCTGAGCCCTAATAAAGGAGAATCACTGATCATAACAATGGCTAACAATGTGCCGAGCACTTATTATGTACCTGATGTTGTCACTGGGCTCACCTTCTTATGGAAGTTTATTTATCTTTCTTGAAAGACTGGTGTTGCTCTGGCTGTGATTGCTAATCCTCTTGGTGGCCCTGGCTACTCAGCCAGGTTTATGGGTGCCGCCTGCGCAGAAACCCGGTGGCATACCGGCAGCGGGCACAACCCATCTGTGTGGCTTTGCTTGTGCAAAGCTTGGGATGGGGCAGCTTGGCTGGCTTATATTAGTCTTGTCCTGTCATTCCCTTGGGGTGCAGTGTCCTGCCACACGATGCTGTCATACGGGAAGCAGGACCAAAGTCCCCAAAGTCGTGGCTGTCAAGTGCACTCTCCCCAAGAAGGTAAATCAGGAGGAAGTGACTGTGTGGTTGGGAGAGACTTGGCTTGGTGGGCCCTGGGACGGACACTCATCCAGAGGCAGCTGCAGGCAGCTATTTTTGGATTTGATACTTTAAATGCGACTCCAGTCTGCCAGGCACTCTCTGAATGTGACTGACACACTGACTGTTGACAATACAAGGTGAATCCTGCAGGCCCCTTAGGCATGTGGCCCTCTGCCTCCAGACAACGCTCAGGGTGAGAATGGAATGTGGGATTTTGTTCCAGAGGCATATCGGCCTGGGCTTTTTTTTAGAAACCCTCTTGAGAATTCTCCAGGCTTCTCTTGACTGACAGCCAGCGCCGAAGCGCTGTCGTCTGAACATGTAAATCCTTCGGGCAGCTGGCACACGGGTTGCTTACAAAAGGGGTTTGAGATCTCGAGTTTGATGGCTCTTCACAGCTGTTGGTTCCTTGTGCTGTTGCAATTCTTTGTAGGTTTGGGTTCTTCTTTGACCAATGGATACTCTGACATGAGAAGGGCACCAATTAGAAGTCATGGTAACAAGGGCTGGTCTGAGAGATGGGTTTTTCCTATTTTGGCAAACTCCAGTATCCTGGCCAATCTAGAAGTTTCCAACATTGCATTCCTTAGGACATGTGTTTTGCAGAATGTTAATAGGTAGACGAAGAAGAAGGGGAAGGAGGAGGAGGGGGAGGAAGAACTCTGTAGTCAAATAAATGTAGTCAAACTCTTTCTGCTCATAGTGTTTCACTCTTGGAGGTTTTTTTTTTAGATTAAATATATTTTTATTGATTTCAGAGAGGAAGGTGGAGGGAGAGAGGGATAGAAACATCAATGATGAGAGAGAATCATTGATTGTCTGTCTCCTGCACGCACTGTACTGGGGATCGAGCCAACAACCCAGGCATGTTCCCTGACCAGGAATCGAACCATGACCTCCTGGCTCGATAATAAAATTTCTGAGAAGTTCTACAGCCAAGATGCTTGTATGACTTCAGCCACATCACCCCAAGCAATTGATTTCGGAATATTTTCCAATGACATCTCTCTGTATCCTTTAACACCTATTAACACTGTATATGATGCATTTTTGGAAAATACTCACATGGGGAAAAGGCTCTCATTCCCTGAAACATGGCTCCCCAAACATGACCCAGCAGCTCTGATTGTGAGAAATGCAGGCCAGGGGCCTTATGAGCAAGTGAGGGAATGGTTGGCGGTTTAGAAGCTGTGTGCTTACTCTGCACGGCTCAGCTCAGGTCCTTCCGGCCTGGGGTATCTTCTCCGGTGACCCCATTCCAGAGTTGCTTCTGTTTTCTGCTTTTACCACTCATCAGCTAGTGGGTTTCCACTACACTGAATCCTGTAATCATGACAAGGAAGCATTTGAAGCCACTTTGAAAAACAGCAAATCTGGCCTTCAGGTTTGAAGAGCTAAAGAACCAGAGTAGATAGTTTGTTATTTTTTTACATGCCTAGATCATTTTTGTCTATGTGTAGGACTACTAGGGACAGGGGTGTAAATTTTGTGAAGACTTATGTTACTTATGACCCAAATGACCTTTCCGAAAAGGTTTACCCATGCACATTTCCACTGGACATGATTTCAGAGAGGAAGGAAGAGGGAGGATAGAAACATCAATAATGAGAGAGAATCATTGATTGGCTGCCTCCTGCAAGTCCCCCACTGGGGATGGAGCCCACAACCTGAGCATGTGGCCCTGACTGGGAATCGAACCATGACCTCCTGGTTCATAGGTTGATGCTCAACAACTGAGCCTCACTGGCCCGGCTATGTAGTTATTATTCTTAACTCACTATGTGACCATTAGTTCCCAAGACTAGGGAGGAATACATAGAGGCAAATGGGGTAAATAGAACACCCTAGAGGCTGCCACCTCCCAGCCCTCAGTAACTGGGGCTTTCAGCCCTGTGGGGCGGCTTGGCGACGGCAGGCTGTCATCAGCTGTCTTGGGAACAGCCCAGTGCAGCATCCAAGAGCTTCTGCAACTTCCAGAATGTGTTTTCCTGGCCAATTCCTTCCTACACACTTCCACTGGGTGTACACATGGCAGCTTGACAATAGCTTGATATTTATAAGTGTGATCACCTCACCCTGCAAATCCAGAAGGCTGTCCCCGCGGAAGGACACCAGCAGCCAGATCTGTCTGATCCTGTTACTGAGGTGGGCAGCCCGGTTCTCACAGTCATGCAAGTCCTGCTCACACAACAAGGACTGGGAAAAGGATGCTACACACTCTGGTACCCTGCAGATCTCGGCATTCCCCAGACCTGTATTGTAAACATGAAGAAAATTAATACTACTAGTAGCTAACGTTTAGTGAGGCCATACGCCATCTCAAGCCCCGTGCTAACAGCTCTATATGTGTTATCCAGCAGCCTGAAGGATTCCATTAAAACATAAGACTATGTGATTCCCTTTTGGAACTCTTCAGTAGCTTCCCATATAAAGCCAAAAACCCTCAACTTCAAGTGCCCTACATGGTCCCCCCCCAACCTGCCCTCCCACCCACCCCACTGCCACCTACACGAATTCATCTCTTCCTCTGCCCCAGCCACACTGGACCTCCTCGCTTTTCCTCAGACATCCAGGCACACTGCTGCCTGGGGACCTTCACTTTTGCACACCCCTCCCCCGAATGTTTGACCACCAATATCTCTAGTTACATACCCATTTCTGGTCTTCACTCAGAAGTCACCTTCCCAGTGAGGTCTTCTTTGGACAATCTACCAACCTGCCTTCAGACCTTCCTTTCCCGATAGCGCTCAACATGCTCTTTACACATAATCTAGCTGGTGTACTGTTCATTCTCCTGTTAGAATGTAAAGCCCCTGAAGGATGGAGATCATCTTCTTTTTTTATCACAGCTGTATTAACAGCACTTGGGAGAGTGTCTGCATATAGTAGGTGCTCAATAAATATTCGTGCATAAATGAATAAACTCAACACTCACATCAGCCCGAGGAGGAAGGAGCCATTGTTGTCTTCATTTTTCAGATGCAGCAATTTAAATGTGGAGAGGTTAAGTCATCGGCCCAGGAAGCAATGACACTGGGGTTTGAGGCCCTGCTCTTAGCCACTGTTCTCTGTCTCTCTGAGAGAGTTGTGTGGAATCCTCCCTGCTCTTAATGAGGTTCAGCTTCCACAATTAAACATCCAGGACTACTCAGGCTGGCCCCAACATCTTTCCAAAGATAGCACCCTCCCTCAGCCGTCGACCCTGAGCTCCAGCCAAACAGACCATGATGTTGCCACTTCTGGGATTTGGCTTACACTGCTTCCTTCCTCCTCAACCTGTTCAACCCTTTCTCTGCTTCTCGGCTCATGTGGGGAACGCCACAAGTGCATGAAGCCCTCTGATGACCAGACTTCTGTTGTTCATGGTAGCTGCACATAGGATCAACTCTCTTCCCTGGTTCTTAGGCGGAGGCCACTTCTGTTTGACCTTTGTATTTTCCACATGCCTCTTAGACACTCTGCTCTAAACATCCAACAAACACACAGATACCTCCCAACACAATGGAGGGGCGTATTTCAGAGTGGGGAAAATTTCCTAACACAGACATCCCAATATTCCACGAAAACAGAGTTTGATGTTGAACAGGAAGCACCATTTAGAAAAAAAAAAGGATTAAAAACCACCAATCCACTCAGCACGATTTAGAAAATCAATCAAACTAGGTGTTTGGTTGTTTGACATTTGTCGACAAAACAAGTAGATTGAATTTCCTCTGCTTTCTATGGTGGTTTTTTTTCCCCCGTTATATAAAATGCCCTAAGCTGCTCTACAGACATTAATCTCTTAATTCTTTCAGAAATATGTAATCGTTTAATAGTTTGGGGTGGGGAATGAGGAAGGGGAGAAAGGGAGGACATATTTAAAACAGATACAGAAGAAGGAACTGGGAGGCTCATCTCTGGTGGCTTCCTTTGTAATTTTGGTCATCGGCTCATTGAGGAAGCTTTGTGATCTCAGTGACCAAATGAGGACACTACCATCCACACCCAAATGACAAGGGCATCTTCTTAAAATAAAAGAGAATTTAAATATAAATAACGACCTATATGACATTTTTGACAACACTAAGTTTTTAGTGTTTTTAGTGTTGTCAAAAATACTGTAAGAATTCAAATTTCATTTCCCCCCTTGGCAGCATTGCTTGGTAGCTTTAATCAAACAATGAATGCGTTTAGTGACCTATCACTTTAATTCCATCTCCTTGCTCCCAAATCCTTCCCACTTCTCCTCCAGTGCCTCCTTGTGCCTGCCTTCCCATCTGGTGGGGCTGGAGGATAAGGATGGGGGTGCAGGTTGATTTGAAATGTGGGGAGCGTGTTAGATTGGGGCTACAGAGCAGCCCACCAAGATCCTGCCTAGATGGCATATAAAATGAACAATAAGCCCTAACCAGTTTGGCTCAGTGGATAGAGCGTCGGCCTGCGGACTCCAGGGTCCCAGGTTCGATTCTGGTCGGGGGCATGTACCTTGGTTGCAGGCACACCCCCAGTGGGGAGTGTGCAGGAGGCAGCTGATCGATGTTTCTCTCTCATTGATGTCTCTGGCTCTCTATCCCTCTCCTTTCCTCTCTGTGAAAAATCAATAAAATATATATATATATATGAAATGAACAATAAGAACATTTTTGGTTTTTGGTGGTGGTTGTTTTCCTGCAAGACTTCTCCAAGCCATTAGCATGCTATGCCAGGCATGGTGAATCTTGGAGGGGAGAGCATAGCACGTACTCTTTTCCAAAGTTATTTGACCATAGAGTCCCCATACCCCTTTCTTCAAGGGTATCTGTATATCTTTCTATCGAACATTTTGGAGGCCCTGTGAGAAGTATTGTGGATGATTTCTGTGTGAGAGACATGAGCATGAAACATGACTCTTGGCTGGGGCTGAATCCATGCGTGAAAACTCAAAGGCAAGATTCTCCAGAGGCTGGTTGGGAAGGGGTCCTGGCTTTCCTTAGGATGCGAGAGACAAGACAGGACATCGGGTTCATTTCATTAATTGAATCATAATTTACAGGGAGTTAATTACGATAAGCATGGAGACAAATTTGATCCCGAGAAAGAAGACATTTGTACTGTTTTTACATGTTCAGGATGGAAGCAAACCTAATTCTCATCTTTCTTGCAGAGATTGTTTAACTGCCACTCACTTTCCTTTGAAATGCCATGTGATGACAGTTCTAGAATATGCAACTTCACTTAGGTACTTTGCTACTAAGACAGATACCATATGGGCATCATTTTTGTGCATCTCCAGTGGCAAGTTCTGAGTGGCTGTCGGTAGAGTCGTGACAACTCAGTATAAAAGAACGATGAGCTCTGCTCTGCAGCCCCTTCCTTCCTAAACCAGCGATTTCACACCTTTCAATTCCCTGTAAGTAATTGAACTAACTGCTTACATGGTCCTTTTGAAAAGAGGTCCATCTATTGGCTTAATGCTTAGGATGCATTCTTTACAAATTCAGCCCTGAGGACCCAATCAGACGGTGAAATATGTCTGGCTGGGCCACTGCAGGAATTGATTAAAGGAGGCTCTTGCTAGCTTCTTGGTTCTCTGCTGAGCAGGAATTAAGATGCAAACAAGATGTTGTCCTTAGTTTTAGTGATTGCAACTGAGAGGTGTCCTCCCACTTAAGTGGAAGTGACTGAGGCCAGTTCAGAAGTTTTTTAAAAAGGCGTTATTTTGCCCTAACCAGTTTGGCTCAGTGGATAGAGCATCGGCCTGCAGACTCAAGGGTCCCAGGTTCGATTCCGGTCAAGGGCATGTACCTTGGTTGTGGGCACATCCCCAGTGGGGAGTGTGCAGGAGGCAGCTGATCGATGTTTCTCTCTCATCGTTGTTTCTGACTCTCTATCCCTCTCCCTTCCTCTCTGTAAAAAAAAATCAATAAAATACATTAAAAAAGAAGGCGTTATTGTGCCCTAACCGGTTTGGCTCAGTGGATAGAGCATCGGCCTGCAGACTGAAGGGTCCCAGGTTTGATTCTGGTTGGGGGCATGTACCTTGGTTGCGGGCACATCCCCAGTAGGGGGTGTGCAGGAGGCAGCTGATCGATGTTTCTCTCTCATCGATGTTTCTAACTCTCTATCCCTCCCCCTTCCTCTCTGTAAAAAAAATAAAATCAAATCAATAATATATATATATATATATATTAAAAGGCATTATTTTGAAACAGATGTAGTTGCTGCTCTGAAATATGTCAACTGTGCAGGGCTTGGAATGAAAGTGTGGTGCAAAGACTCTCTGGCCAGGTGAAGTTGGCAAGGCTATTCTGGGCCCTTCTTTCTCTGTAAGAATCGGGAGTAGGTTTGGGTTACCTAGAAAGCATCCTGGCACTAGGACTCTGATGGAAATTGTAGGCAGAGAGGAGCTCTCCCTCTTCTTGTGGCTCCAATGGAGACCAGAGAAAGGTGGGGCATCACAACTCCATCTGAGCAGGGCTCTGAAGACCTGCCCCAGTCTCTTCTCCATCCTGTCTTATCTTCCCTCTGCTCTGCTTTTCAGTTTTGTCTAGTCCACAATGCTGAGTGGACCCAAGCACAGAGTGTAAAAGTCAGGACTGTGTGAGTCGCAGGTTACAGAAACCCTGCTCAAACCAATTTAAAAGACCAGTAATAACAGCAAGAAGAAGGAGAGAAAGAGACTGATTTTATTGCCCTTAATAACTAAAAAGTATCCTTCAGGCACAGCTGTATCCAGGTGCTAAAATGTCTTCAGGAACCTATCACTTTTCTCTTGGCTCTTTTGGCTTCTTTCTCAAGCAGGTCCTCCTTTCGCGGGAGTAAAAATGGCTACAGGTAGCTCAGGGCTGATAGTTAGCAAACCTGATAGAAAGGGAGTATTTCTTCTTAAGTCCTACGGTTCATTTGCCATTCCTCAAACAAGTGGCAGGAGACACACAGTGGGCAAGACAGGTGAAGCCTCTGCCTTTCCCGGTTGGCACCTCACTGGAGTAATTACATGGTGTATGTATCCTTGAATCAATTGCTTTGTCCAGGGGATTGAGGAAAGCTGTATAGCCAGCCTGAGCCCGGATGGCCCCCACTGCCATCCAGCAAAGCGGAGACATTGGAGGAGAGTGCTACCTTGCCCCCAATATCCCACTCTCTCAGTGGCACTTTTTATTTCTCTCTTCATCATAAAGGCTTATTTGGGCAACCTAACTATCTTCTCCAGTTTAGCCAATAATGATAATAATGATAAGTGTTTATCGCATGGCTTTGCATACATTAACATGTAATCCTTACCACACCCCGTTGGTAACATATGCTTTATGATGTCCATCCTAAGGATGAGTAAACTGAAGTACAGGGAGGTGGGTAACATTGCCATAGTGCCCAGGCTGTCGAGAACTGTGTATCTGGGACTTATTGAAGAGAACCTGGCTGTGGTTACATGTACTTCTTTCCTGCCAGCTGATTCCTTTCCCATAGCATGGGGAGAGGGGGACCTGGAGAGTTTAAGGGGGAAACGGGGCCATCCCTTCTAAACAGCAACCCCAGAAGGTGTCTTTTACTTTTGTAACAGGTATATGTCTGAAGCATTTTTATTAATAAATCAATTCCTCTTTTCCCTTTGTAGTCTTTGATAAAATGCCCAATGAATATCACAGGCTCCTTCACTGTAACCGAATTTTATTGAACGGATAATGACTTAAAAGAATTGGACACTGCTTGGGGGTTTTGATGGTGGTTTTTACTCCAGTGAGTGCTTGTTACAAGAAGATGGGTTCTCACCTGTTAAGTCATCTAGCTCATCCTAATTGATATGATTCCATCTTTTATCACTGCGGTGCTTATGTTCTTATAGAATTGTCTGCCCTTTAATTTAGTCGAAGGGAATAATAATATTGCTTTGCACCGTTATTTTTTGTTGATTTTTAATCAGCTAGGAAACATACCAGTTTTTCCCTAGCTTGTCTGCGAAGGTCACTTATATTCTTGTGATGCTTTTATTAGAATGAATTGAACTGAAGACTAATAGATGTATGGTCTGGCCAACTAGATTCTGTGGACCCAGGTGACAACGTTATCTTGAAGTGACCAGAAACTGAGGCTTTCCACTAGTTAACAGTAGGAAAATGAGAAGTAATTGTTAGGTGCCCACTGGCATTGACACACTCTTTGAAATATGGATTCTAATGACCGATTTTCATATGTTATTGATACAACAGACTATTTAGATGTGCAATAAGCCAGTTGCCAAATGTAAGATACTAATCCATGTGAGTAATTGTCATGGAATAGCTCCAGAAGGCTCTTACAAGAGTCAGATAAAAGGTTTTCAGGAAGAACTTATATTTGTCAATTGATTAGAAAAATGGAGTGTATGTCCTCTCTTCCTTTAGAAGAGTTGTTATTTCTCAGAGTGTTGAGAAGAGAACACAACATGCCCTTGACCATCAGGTCATCAGTTTCAGAGGCTGTCGTTTTCTGGGTAGTTAGAGTTCAAGATTTGTTATGTTTGACCGTCATTTGTAGCTTACTTCTGAGTAGAATAGATTTTCAAATCACAAACCACCAGGCAAGCATCAAACCGAATGTGAAAATCAATGACCCATTGTCCTTACAAGCATGTAGATGGCCATGCCGTGGTGAGTGGGGCATTGCAGAGAAGGACATGCTCGAAGAACAGACAAGGGCAGCTTTATTTACCCACTTCTCTCTGCCTTCTGCTCTGACCACCCCGATCAGCCATTAAAATGCGTCTGCGAATTTAAGTCAAGTAATAATCTGTGACTAATCTATACTCAGCTCCTAAGCCATTTCCTCCATTTCCCTTTAGCAGAGGCTCCTGCATTCAGACTGCCTGGGCTTTGCAGAGACCCCCTCCCACCACCCTCATTTGCATAGAGCATGCCTTGTATACTCGTCCTTTTAACAGTTTCTTGTGACCCCGAAGCTATACTGGCAAGAAAACTGAACACTATTCTTTTTTTAAAAAATATATTTTATTGATTTTTTACAGAGAGGAAGTGAGAGGGATAGAGAGTTAGAAACATCGATGAGAGAGAAACACCAACCAGCTGCCTCCTGCACACTCCCTACTGGGGATGTGCCTACAACCAAGGTACATGCCCTTGACCAGAATCGAACCTGGGACCTTTCAGTCCGCAGGCCGATGCTCTATCCACTGAGCAAAACCAGCTAGGGTTATTATTTTTTATTTATGTATTTTAATTTATATTTATTGTTGAAAGTATTACAGATGTCCTCTTTTTTCCCATCCTCCCTGCTCCCGCTACCTCCCAGGCCTTCACTACTGCCTGTGCCCAGGGGTTATGCATATATGAATATAAGTTCTTTAATTAACATCTTCTCCCCTGCCCTCTTCCCTCTGAGAATCCTCAGTCTGTTGCATACTTCCATGTCTCTGGATCTATTTTGTCAGTTTATTTTGTTCATTCAACTCCACATATTATTTGTTTGTTTGTCTTTAATGATTTTAAATTTTAGAATAGTTTTAGATTTAAGGAAAAGTTGCTAAGACAGTGCAAAGAGTTCTCATATACCCTGAACCCAGTTTCCCCTCTTAAAATCTTACATGAGTCTGATACCTTTATCACACACAGCTAAGGAAACACTGCTGCTGCGTCATTTTTCACTAAGTTGCCATAATTTATTGGTACTTCTTCAGTTTTTGTCTAAGGTCCTTTTTCTGTCTCACGATCCCACCCAGAATACCACATTCCATTATTTATCATGTCTCCTGAGGCTCTTCCTGATGTTCTCAGGCTTTCTTTGTTTTTGATGACCTTGACAGTTGTTTGAGGAGAATTGATGAGCTATTTTGTAGAATGTCCCCTAATATGGGTTTGTGTGATGATTTTTCTCTGGGATCTCCTTGGACTCTTCAACAATGCACAGTAGCTTCATCCAGGGAATTTGGTGAATACGTTGAATACTGTCAGAGCCTAGGCACTCAGATGAGGGCAACACTTCATCATTGCTACTCCCTGGTCCGTTTTAAATGAGCCATTTAGGAAAAGTGTGCATACATACAGCAAAGACAGCTGCATTCTTTTGGGTGAATAAATAGAAGGACATATTTCAGGAGAAATCCTTCACTCCAAACACACACACACACACACACACACACACCAGATATTTATGAGAACATTAGACATTTACAGAATAATAAGGTGGGTGAAGTCATGATTTCAGTTAATGATAAAATTGTCATTGTAAATAGCATCTTTGTGGCCAACAAAAACAGATGTCCACATAGCAGTTTGGAGCCATCCAATGCATAAAGCAATTTGTTGATAATCTCCTAAGTAGATACAGTGTCAAAAATGTATTCATTGTCAATTAGATGTCCATCCACGCTGTATGTATAATTGACCAGTTAATTTCCAGGCTGTCTCAGTAGCTACTGAACACAGTTTAGAATGGGGCCCTTGATATTGCACCTCAGAATGACCTGATGCTGATAAACAGATTCCTCTGCTTGTCCCAGGAACAGAGTTCAATGTGCCCTGTTCCCTATGCAAAATCAGGTGCCTCGCCAAGCTGTTGTTGACTCAGTCTGCATTGCTAATGTAATGGTGTAATAATGCACCATCCCCATTTGAATGGCCTGCAACTAAAACTGTTATAGAAAAAATACATTGTTTGCCTAGTCGGTGTGGTTCAGTGGTTGAGCAGCAACCTATGAAACAGGAGGTCATGGTTGGATTCCTGGTCAGGGCACATGCCTGGGTTGCAGGCTCAATCCCCAGTAAGGGGCATGCAGGAGGTGGCTGACCAATGAATGATTCTCTCTCATCAGTGATGTTTCTGTCTCTCTCTCCTTCTCGCTTACTCTCTGAAATCAATAAAGATATATTTTTAAAAAAGAAAAGAAAAAAGAAATCTTTCACCATGATTGGAGACATGGACCTGAGACCCAAATCTCCAACTGTATCAGAGAGAAGAACCTTATCAGTGAAGCCTTTTATGATGTTTGTTCTGTACAAACACACCTAACTTTGGCCATTTAAGTGGGTGACAAGCTTCCTCTCTTCCCCACCTCACTGCTTCCAGAAGATTCTGTCTCAGCTCTCGTGTTCAGTTGAAGGCTTCCCTCAACATCACCACTGACCACGCCCATTGCCTCCCACTTTGATAAGTGCAATTAAAAATAACTATTCCATTTTTTTTCTAAAAGAAGAAAGACTATTCATTACAGTAAATAGGTAAGATTCATGACAACAGGAATCAGATAGTCAAGGTGACTTTTTAAACACCCTATTGACAGATGTGGGCTCCTGTATGCATTTCCCCGACACTGTTCCCCAGTTGCCCTTGGCTCTAGGTGGGTCCACTATTCTGGAATGAAACCAGAGGAGGAATCAGGAGAGGTAGGGGTCTCTGGTGGTTATAAAGCACAAGGGTTTTATCCTCAAGTAAGGGCTGTTAGTCTTCTTCCTGGGACTTGGTTTTGAAACCCCTGGTCCTTGGGAAGCCTGCGCTGCATCAGAAGTTGGGAGCAGTCTGGTATTGACCGCAGCTGCGTCCTCGTTGGCAGAGGAAGAAGGGTGTAGAAAGCAAATGCAGTCTCGTTTGACAAGGACACATTCCAGGTGAGCAGCAGTCAGGAAAGACACCAAGAGACGAGGTTAAGCCATGGAGATAACGCTGACAGGCCCAGGATAGATAAGTGCCTTGTCTTTTAATGGGATCCTCCCTTTCAGAAGCTGTGAGAACCAAACACAGCTTGTACCCAGGTAGCCTTTACTTATTAGGACCTAGGGCAAATGTGTGCATTCTGTGTTGGGGGGGGCAGGGTTAGGGGTGGGAAGGTGAGTGTGGTGTGAACATGTATTGCGAATCCTTAACCATCTTGGCTAACCTCCACACACAATTGTGTTTCAGAGGCTCAGTGTACTTCATACATATCCTCGAGTGGGATCTGTCTTGATATAGAAGGACAAGTATCAATGTGTTCCCGCTCCCCTACCCGCCTTCACATCTGGACTGGGCCTATAGAATGGCGTTTGGGGATTGGCCTTGAAGGTGTTCACCACTCACCAGACCCCTACAAATTCCTGATGTGATGATCTTCTCTTTTGCTGAGGTGCACATTGGAATTTGTTTCTACAAGGTTTGAGTTATTTATCTCCTGCGTGGACCTAACTGCCAGCTCACCAAGCACATTACAATGCAGTTTTGTTGAAGAACAGTAGCTCTTAAGATAGAAAAATAACTTGATTTCTTTGTTAAAAGCAAAAAGGCCTGCAGTAAATGCCATTTGCTGCGCTGGGAATGACAATGTAAAGAAAGTCAAGCGAACTTTGGAAGATTTCACATTCTCCTGTTTAAAAAAATGTCTCTAAAACTGAGTAGAGGAATTTATAAGGTGGAACCTAATAAGTGAGAACAAAAGAAGAAACAATAGGAGGAGAGGCTGGTAACAGACTTTTGAAAAATGGGCAGTGGATTAAGGATAGTGACTGACTTAGCAAAGCTGAGGAAGTTAGGTGCTGAGCGCCCGCAGGGGCAGGTTCTGCATGATTTAGATTCCCGGTACCTTGGGAGGTGGAACACAGGCACAGGACTAACAACAGGTGCGTGCATAGAAAATGTTGTCGTGTGTATCTGGATTCCCAGGTCCTTTTCTCCAACCCTTCCAGCTAGGTGTTTGCTCCCGCACCTGCCCTCAACTAACTCTCTCTCTCTCTCTCTCTCTCTCTCTCTCTCTCTCTCTCTCTCTCTCTCTGTCACACACACACACACACACACACGAAAGTTTATTCTTCAAAAAACTTAACCACAGGAGCAGAACCAAGCAAAACAGAATTGAACCACAAAACTGGACCAGATGCAGCAGAAAAAGTGGATGAAGGTGAAGCTGAAAATGGGGGAGAGGGAGCTGAGAGAAAGCCTGCAGCACTGAGGCACCTTAGCTTCTTTCCCTCCCATCTTAGGATCTCCAGGGACAAGCATACAGCCACAGGAAGGAGATGCAAGGAAGGCCAGTGAGGAAACTGAACAGCACCGAGGAAAAGACAGAAATTGATATATGAAGGCTGCGATGAAAAAGCTCTGCTCAATCACCCTGTGGTAAGGCCTGCCAGTCAAGAAACTCCACCTACTCACACAAAATTGAATTTTCAGTACCTATCATTCAAATATTGTCTGACATTTGAGAAAAATCTTGAACATGAGAGACTGAGACCAAAATAATGAACAGAAAAAAGGAGCTAGGATGAGAGGAATCTGATGGGGAAAAGTAATGCAAGGAGCCTAAGAAAATGCACACACACACACACACACACGTGCACACACTCACACACACACACTTTCCTCTTTCTTTGGAAACAGACACAATGAAGAGAAGATTGAGCTCTTGGGAGTAGCAGACATGTTTACTAAAATTTAAAACTCAATTGAAAATAAAGATGAGGAAACGCTATAGAAGACAAAATCAAAAAGCAGAAGAAAATTCAAGAAAAGTGTAAGAAAAGTAGACTTCCAATATAACATTTAAAAAATTCAACATGTAGAAATTCCAGAAGAAAGAGAAAAAGTGGACAGGGTTAAATTATTGAAGAAGTAATAAAAAAAATTGCCCAGAACTGAAAAGCATGCGTTTCCAGATTGAAATCGTTCATGGAATGCTCAACACAATGAATAAAAGAAAACCCACACCAAATATGTTACGATAAAATTTCAGATACTAGGGGCACAGAGAAGATCCTAAAATCAGAATGAAATTGGGTTTCTTAGGGAAAAACACCAGCAGCCAATCTAAAAGGCAACAACAAAAGACCATTATAAAAATTCTGAGGAAACACATTTTCAACGTCAAATCCCAAATCCTGCTAGCTCTTGACCAAGTGGGAGAGTGGCATTAAAAATAGCATACAAAATTTTTCAGATATTCAAGATCTCAAAAATTCTACCTCCCAGGCCTTATTTCTTAGGGAAGTGCTTGATGATATACTCTTGCTAAATGAACAAGGTAGTAAACCAAGAAAGTGCAAGACATGAAATCAAGAAATAGGCCATTAAGTATAGGAAGAGATGCAGGGAGGTCCCAGACAGCTGAAGAGCTGGCCTAGAGGCAATCGCTCAGGTCTGAGCAGAAGATGAGGACTCTGGGAAAGTCTGAGCTGATAGATAATTGGATCCATTTGACTGTGTGTGTGTGTGTGTGTGTGTGTACTGGGGGGAGGGGTGGGTCAGCATAGACCTGCCAGAACAATAGGGAAGAATTAGTGCTTGACATATAGAAAATTAACCAGCCTTCACTGGGTAGCTCACTTGGATAGTGTGTCATCCCAATATGCCAAGGTTGCAGATTTGTCCTTAGAGCATATAGAGGAATCAACCAATGAATGGGTAAATAAGTGGGACAACAAATCAATGTTTCTCTCTCTCCCTCTCTCCTTCTCTCCCTTCCTCTTTCTCTCTAAAAAAACATTAAATTAAAATATAATAATAAAGACAAGTATAAATTCCAAGAAAAATCAAAAGTTATATAAGAAGGGACACTTTGCTTATCAGAGAACAATATTTATGTAGTCATAAAATATAAACACACAATATGACTTAACCAAAAAAATGTGGACAGAAATATTTTAAAGGACAGGCATGTGTGTCAGTGTCCATGAGGATGGAGCTAATCTTTATCTACCAAAATATAAGTAGGCAGTGTCTCAAACTGATATATGAAAAATTTGAATCAGTACATTATGAAATTATAAAGGTATATTTTATTTTTAAATATACTTTTATTAATTTCAGAGAGGAAGAAAGAGGGAGAGAGAGATAGAAACATCAATGATGAGAGAGAGTCATTGATTGGCTGCCTCCTGCATGCTCCCCACTGGGGATTGAGCCCACAACCTGGGCATGTGCCCTTGACCAGAATCGAACCTGGGACCCTTTAGGCTGCCGTTTGATGCTCTATCCACTGAGCCAAACTGGCCAGGGCTATAGCGGTATATTTTAGAAGAAATAGCCAAGGGAGTAAAAAGTGTTTGCTACTGGAAAACAGTACTGCTATTTCCTTTTTTTCAACAATATTTATGTATTGCTTTGATAAAAATAAAAATTAATTAAAAATAAAGATGATTGATAAAATTTTTTAAAAGGTATTGAATAGGTCTATGCAATTGATGAGCAGTTCTTATCCAGAATATGAAAATTTGGGATAAATTAAAAAGTGGGATATGCTGTATTAAAAAATGCTCCCGCAGGTGTCACTGAACGTATTCAATTATACTTTGCTGAATTGGATTGGGGCGGTGCAAAGGATATGTTATAATGACCTTTTTGTATTTAGAAATTCTTTGATTCTATACTTATAAATGTCAAAGATTTATTGAACTAAATTCAAACTAACAAAGCAAATATATTATAGAGAGATTTCTGGCATCAAGAAAAAATTTCTCAGTGTATTCAAGTGTTTGGGAGGATTCCTTTGAATAGCAGCTTCCCCTGGTACATTGAAGTGTTTGTAGATATGAACCTCTAGCAAAGAGTCTGGGGAAGATCAAAAGAAGCGATACTTAAATCTAAGGAGCTGGGATTGGCTGCTGCTCCTAGATTCTGAGATAGCACAAAGCCGCCCTGGCTCTGCAGTGTGAGTTAGCAGGATAGGACTCCCTTCGCCAAAGTCTGACATCTCTGCCACTTGGGAGGAGCTGCCCCTGCCTTATGAATGCAGTGACCAAACATGTGAACTCTCTCAGCTTGACTTGGAAGACTGCTGAGATTAAGAAACTTCCAAATCACTGAAAGCATTTTTATTTAAGGCAAGAAAAATCAATCCCCTTGAACAAAGTTAAAGGTGAATTTATGTCGCTTTTGAAAAATGTTTGACCCTTCCTGTTGCAAAAATAATGTAACTGTGAGCGTTGCCTTTACTGACAGGAAGGCAGCGCCATGTGCTAGGTCTTGAGGGAGTAAATATAAAGGAGGGGTCATCTGGCAGCCTCATTAGGCAAAGCGCCCTGAGACTACATCCTCAGGGCTGTTTGAATGGATGGTGATACACAGACCTTCTCTATCCCTTGAGCCTGCAAATTCATCCCCAAGTTATAAAATGACAGAGCTGGTTAAAGAGCAAGACTGAAAACAGCTCTTTTTTGGTGCATTTTCTCATCTCTGTTGACTTCTACAGAGCCACCCCACTCCCCATCAGTACCTCCAGCACATCCTAAGGGCTGCTTGGGGCATCCTCTCTGAGCCAGGGCCAGATGCATCTGGTTCTCATAGAGCCTTTGGGGAAAAGGACAGGAAGTCGAAGCAGCAGCCCCTTTGTTGACTGACATTCCAGAACAGAAGGGCATTTCAGTCTCCAGGGCATCTCACCAGGGAGAGAAGGTTCCAGTGCAATAGGAGGGAGGCCAGCAACATTCTGCAGCAGCCAGATTTATGCAGGTCTGGTGAGAGACAGCTGCTGCCACTGTCAGTGCCGAAGCGACACGTGGGTCCCGAGCAGCAGCTGGGCAGCCTCTTCTCACAGGGAACATAGGAAGATGGCTTTCTGCATTTTTCTGCTGCTGAAACCTGGCCAGTCCCCCACGCCCCTTAGTAATTTCCAAGGTCCTGGCAAATGCCAAGACCAGCAGCCAAAGGTTGCTGAGAAACCTCAGCAAGAGAAGAACTCAAATGATTTGGGATGACAATTCCTTCTCCTTTGACTGCTGAGTATTAATGATAGTCCCTGCTTCATGGGGTTGTTGTGAGGATGAAAGGAGTTGTTCATTAAATGGAAGATGGTCAGAAGAATGTATACCTCAATGAGCGTTAGCCATTGTTAGCAGTAGTAATCATGGGATTTGAAAGATCAGCAAGAATGTAAGAGATGAAATTACCCAGGAGGCAGCTGGGTGACCGAACTACTTTTTTTTAAGTTAAATTTTATTTTTCAATTACAGTTGGCATTTAATATTATTTTGTATTAGTTTCGGGTATACAGCATAGTGGTTAGACAATCATATACTTTACAAAGTGTTCCCCCAATATATCCAGCAGCCACCTGGTACCATATATAGTTATTAAAATATTATTGACTATATTCACTACGCTGTATTTTACAGCCCTGTGACTATTTTGTAACAACCAAACTGTACTTCTTAATCCCTGTACCTTTTCACCCAGTCCCCAAACCTTCCTCTCTTCTGGCAACCATCAGTCTGTTCTCTGTATCCACGAGTCTGTTTCAACTTTGTTTATTCATTTATTTTGTTCTTTAGACTCTACATATAAGTGAAATCATATGCTATTTGTCTTTCTCTGGCTGACTAATTTCACTTAGCATAATACCCTTTATGTCCAGCCATGATGTCGCAAATGATGAGATTTCATTCTTTTTTTTATGGCAGAGTAATAATGTACAACAGCTTTTTTTTATCCACTTGCCTATTGATGGGCACTTGGGTTGCTTCTGTATCTTGGCTATGATAAATAGCGCTGCAAGGACCGGACTACTGTATATCACCCGAGTGAAGCAGGTGTCACGGTTGTTAATGAGGACTTCTCTGCTGGAGGGAACGGGTCCACAGAGCCCTGCAAACGAAGCTCAGAGAGGTTACGAAAACCAAATCCATCAGAAGATGGATAGTGATTACAGAATCTACTGGATGTAGGCGCATAAATGTTATTAACTTATAAATATTTTTCAGACGTTGGCCCACAAAGCCTTCTTTAATACTTGAGACATTGAGGGGTCAGGTTAGATCGACTTTTCCTAAGAACATGGCCCTGAGACAATAGGGGTCCCCGAGAAAGTCTTTGTCATTACAGCACACCACGTTCTCTTATGAAGAAAAGGTTACAGAATGAAGGCCCATTCATCCTTGGCTTGAGACAGGCTTGATCCTTGCTAGTTATACAAGTGGGACACAGCCTGGCTCCTTTTAACAACGGTAGAGCAGCTGAGTCCCAGAGAGGAAAGGGTAGCCATGGAGGAGGGAAGAGTAGCCAGGATGCAATGACCAGGGCCTTCATGTCGCACCACAATTGATAATTATAATCATAGTACTGATGAGGGTGATGGCACAGTGAGCTGGTTAAGAGCTGGGGCTCTGGTTCAAACCCTTGCTTGGATATTTATTCTTAGGCACGTTACCTATACTCTCTAAGCCTCAATTTCCTTAAGCATGTAAAGCCTCAGTTAATTATTGCACTTACCTCATAGAATTTTAAGGATTGAGAGACTTGAAGCCTATATGTTCGTGACCTAGAACCAAAGTTACTGCTCATTCAATGTTAGCTCCTAAGAGAGATTCATACCAGTTTTTGAGGAATGCAAATAGTATTGTCAGAACTGGTATTTGAACACAGGCCCCTCAGACTCCAAAGCCTGCTCCAAAACTGTACTACACTGTGGGCAACTGCTGT
Organism: Myotis yumanensis; assembly: GCF_028538775.1. Classification (NCBI taxonomy): domain Eukaryota; kingdom Metazoa; phylum Chordata; class Mammalia; order Chiroptera; family Vespertilionidae; genus Myotis; species Myotis yumanensis. Next base: position 31,045,891 of record NW_027223766.1, read on the forward strand.
GCAAAGCAGAACAGAGGCAGAAAGAGAGACAGGAAAAAGATCGGAGCTGGCTCTGTTAGCAGCATGTTTGCTGAATAGTTTAGGCCTGCTGCTATGACCTACTCCCCAGAAAAGAAAAATTTCCTTTCAAAATGTTACTGCTCGTTAGCAATGCATTTGGTCACCCAAAACCTCTGTGAAAAGATTCCCATCATTTAGTTTAATAATATATCCATCGCTTCACATATTTATCTTTTAGGGTTTTTTGGGGGTGGGAGTAAGAACACTTTAGTTCTATTTTTTAGGAAATTTCAGTAATGTGATGTAATATAATCAACTATAGTCACTGTGTTCATACATTAGATCCTAAGACTTTATGCATTTTTTTTAAAATTAAGGTTTTAGACCAGTTTTAGGTTCGCAGCAAAACTGAGGTGAAGGTACAGAGATTTCTCATATACCCTCTACCCTGCCTCCATACATGCGTAGCCTTCCCCATTATCAACATCTCCCACCATCTGTTATAACTAATAACCTACACTGACATCTCATTATACCCCAAGTCCATAGTCTACATTAGTTTTCACTCTTTTTGTTACACATTCTATGGGATTGGACAAATGTATGACATGTATCACCATTAGAGTATCATTCAGAGTATTATCACTTTTTAAAAAATCCTCTGTGCTTCCCCTATTCATCCCTTTCCTACACCAACGCCTGGCAACCACTGCTCTTTAAAACTGAAAGCTTGTACGCTTTTACCAGCCTCTCTCCCTTTTCCCCAACTCCTGTTTCTGTGAATTTGACTTTTTCTTAAGATTCCACACATAAGTGATACCACACACTGGCAGTGTGTTTTAAAGTGCCGGATGGCATCACTAAGAGTGAAAAGTCCTTATTTTGGTTTTCAGGTGACACCAGGGACTGCAGCGAGAAGTTTTCATCTGGAACTGAGGAGAGAGATCTGAAACCCAGAAAAGAAAACAAACTGGGCCCTTACCTGGAGATAAAGGACCGAGCCAGCTGGCTGGGTGGGGTGTGGAGATGGACCGCCAGGATGGGAATCTGACTCCTGTTATCCCACTGGGCTCTGATGAGCTTCATCGGCCTCGGGAGAAGGTGTGCACCTTCACCCCACTCCCTTCAAGCCTGTGTCTGTGACTTGACCCACAGCGGATGGAGAGTTTGAGTTCTGCCCCATCTGACTACGTGAACTTGGGCAAAATTGCTCATCCTTCAACGACTAAAATTCCTGGTCTGCAAAGTGGCTGACGGAAGAATGTCTTCGGATCAGGTTAGTGTTATTGAACAGAATCCTTTATAAGCATAACTGAGGACAAAGGTATGAAGGGTCAGGGAGAGTGGGAGGAGGTGGTGTGTCAGCTTCATTTTCTCACATGAATTGCGCGTGTGCACTGTAGAGTGATATTAGGCTGAGGTTGGAAACCCACTGGGTTTTGTGGCCTCTAGACTGCCTGTGCTTTTTTTCTGCGTGTTTCTCAAGGGCTGATATGAGAGTTTTTTGTGGTGAACACATAACGAAAAGAAGGGTCCAGATAGAATTAAGCTGGAGAAAGGAGTGTGCCAAGGATGCAAGGGCTTTGGCTGAGAGGACCTACCTGCCTCCTTCACATCGATCTCTCTCAAATGCAGAGTTAATTAATCCTTCCTTCAGATTAGGGCCAGGGTCCAGTTTGCACATCCATTTCTTGTTAAGCGTGTGTTATAGAGTCTGTAATTTAACTTAAGATGTATCACCAAAGATAGTATGATAACAGTCAGTGTTGCTAATTGCCCTAATTGAAATACACACCTCTGGACTGTTCACTGCAGGGATGGTTACTACCAGCATCCAGCTATCTTTGCCTCCAATTGATACCAGAGGTTCAGATCGTGGCGTAGTGTTACAGATGAGTTTACATTGATGAAATTGCTGGCATTCAAAATATGTGGATTCTAGAAATATAACTATAATAGAAACCTTTCCTGTACTTGCAAAGAGCATCACAATCCAGGGACCCGGCAGTCGGTCCTCCTCACGGTGGTGCCCACAGTGTAATTCTGAAATGGTGCTTTGTCTGGCAACTGATGCTGTGGTTGCCTGACACGTCCTCTGAGATGAACAGAATCTCTGCTTCAGGGCACTGTCACTTGGGTTTGTGCAAAGGTATGGTCACAACAGTTAAGAGGGCAAAGATCTGGAACGTCATTGAGTTTATGGAGCAAGTTGTGTGACTATTTTGTTCTGCTTTGTTAGGAAACATTTGTGAGTGGCAGACTTTGGCTTGAGGCCTCTTTCCAAAGAACCCAGGAGCGAAGTTTAGGGGCAGAAACTTAGACCTTTGCTACTCAAAGGTATGCGTGATGCACATGCAACTAACATCACAGGCATTACCTGCGATTTTGTAGAAATACAGAATCATGTCCACTATAGACTCACTGAATCAAAATCAGCATTTTAACAGGAACCCAGGCAATTCAAGCACAAGTGAAACTTGAATTCTGTTACAGGCTCCATTTATCTCTACTTTATATAGTTAACGATCCTAAAAAGAATCCAATAATTGTGAAGCAGAGATTGGCCTAGGCCAGTTTGCGACAGAGAGCAAGGAGGGTTTCTAAGGGCATGACACTGTGATGGTCCTTCCAGGCACTGGAAGGAGGGGGGCTGAGATGCAGGGAGGTAAGTGAAGCCTCGTAGAGCTTGCAGGCTCTGAGACTGTGGGAGTGCGGACAGGCCAGTAAGGGAAACAAATGCCTCGTACCTCTTTCAGGAACAGCCTCCACCACTCAGCTCTGGACGGCTGCCACATAGGAAAGTAGGCCCAGCATTGTCAGACCAACTGACATTTTCAGAAGCCAGGAATATGCATTTCAGTGGAAAATTCTCTGATTTCTATTCAGGGAGGCTCAGTAGACTAAATCTAATTCTATCAGGTAATAACAGCTGAGCTTACTCAGTCACCAACTCCTTCTAAGGGACCGTGGCAAGTCACTTCTTCTCTCTGTTAATCTATTTGTGTGTTCTTTTCGTGGGCTATTATTAGGGGACATGTAATTTCCAAAATCCATTAGAATAATTCTGTGCCTGGGAGACCTGAACCGAAGGCCCAGAGAACACAGTGCTGATTTCAGCGGGAGATGGCATCCTTGGAAAGCTTGCCACCTGCGGCTTTTTGGTGGTGTCTTGCTTTTTCCAAGGTGAATCCAGGGGTTTGGAAAACATTACTTAACCACTCATTGCTGTCTGATCAGGTGGCCACTGTAAGCTTTGCAATCTGGTGATACACAACCAAATTCAGAGTTGAGGTATTTGATTAATAGAGTTTCATTTGTTTGAGGGTGATACAGGGCAATGGGGGTGAGCAGTGATACGATGGGAGGGCTCAGAACCTCTGGTGAATGCAGGGAGTGGCTTCCCTGGGGATGTGCTTCAGGACTGAATGATTTGCAAGGTGTGGTCTAAAGTCTACCTGCATTAAAATTACTTGGGGTGCCTTGTTAAAATGCAGAATCCCAGGTGCGATTACAAATCTAAATAAAAATGCAGGGAGTAAGGCCATGACAAAGCACATTTATCAGGTACCCCAGATCATTTTTGTGTTGATTAAAATTGTTGAGCTATCACATTTCAATGAGAGAATGTCCTCGTAACCCGTGGTTCTCCATTTCTACTGAAGAGAGAGTAAAAAGAAATGCACCTAATTTGCTGCACAGAGAATTAGAGTGTGCTGAAAGTGACAATGGATTGAGGTGCTTGGATGACTGTATTATGCCAGGGAGAGACATCCTTGAATTATACCAGGTATATATGGTGTGCTGTAATATAGTTTGGGGCGGGGCCGGGGGAGGGAGGATGTTCTGATTTGTAGCATTTTCCGATTCCGATTTCTGGGGTGTAAATACTCCCGCCGTGACCAGTTTCTTGCCACCAACATATCAAGGGATATGAAAGGTAGGGATGTGAAAAATTGTGTCTCTGGAGCCTGTGTCAGCTGGCCCCAGCTCACCCAGACAGCCCCTTAGGAAGTCATCCTAGAGGGAGTTGTAAATGCAGAGAAGGATGGTAATGCTACATAAATGAATATTATATATTTTTTTTAAAGCACATATAAATTTATACCAAATCCCAGCGTAGTGTCCAGATCGCTACGCTGGACTAGGTTGAAGGCTCCTTGACCTAAATGAAGTCAGTTGATAGACCTGGGCTTCTCAACATGTCCACCTGAATCACCCGTGGATCCTGTTCAAATGCAGATTTGGGTTCAGTAGGTTCCGGGGCATAGTAGCCAGAGAGTCTGTTTCTAACAAACTCCTAGGTGAGGCTTTGATGCTGCTCCATAGACCACACTTTGAGAACCTCAGCCTAGAGTCGGAGCAAGTTGACTCATTTTGCCCCTTAAACATGAACACAAGCCAAAACCTCAAAACTATTCAAAAAGGTGGAAAAGCCACACCTTAACTAGCACCAGAGGAAATGGAGCTGGAGAACTCTAACCAACTCTAACCATGAGGAGTCTTGTTCTGGTATTCGGCCAAGCATTTCCACAGTGCTCTTCCTCAGGGTTGGAGCAACTGGAATGGATTCTTTTGCCTATAAACCCAAATCAAAGGGCAAATTCCCTGCCTGTGTGGGTGACTGAAAATAGGGGTCATTAGCAAAAGCTGACCCCGAATTCTCCTTTTTTAGAGGTGATTATAGACATGATGAATTAATTGCCCATCACAGATAGCATAAATTGATTGCTTATAGAGACCATACGGGACTTGGGAGAGCCAGAGACATCCATTGAAACTAGGGGTTCTACCAGATGTCCCTCTTTTAGATGTATCAATTTAAGATCCCTAAAACATCACTCAAGGGTAAGGGATGATTCTTGAGGCCAAGAAAGCCAACATTGGTAGTGAAACAAGAAATCTCCCCTCCCATTGTCTGAACAATAACAGAGTGTTTCTGAGTGTTTGGCTGTTGTTAAGCATTGTACTATATGCTTCATCTGCTTTTTCTCTAAATCCCACACCAATCATGCAGAGTGGGTATTACTGTCCTCATTCTCACCTGAGAAACTGAGACTTCCTGAGATGATATAGCACACCCAATGTCAAAGTGCAAGTAAGTAGTATAGTCAAAATTAAGTCAAAATTCAAAAGTCTATTTCTGCATTTTCTGCTAGTGTCATTTTTGTTTCTTATCTGTAAACTTTTGAGAGTAAGGGTTATGCCTTCTCTTTTTTCTTGAAGTCATCATACTAGTACATACTCAGGTAGGTGTGCATGTGTTTATCACAGAAAATGTCTATATGCAACGCTTTGTTTCCTGGAGCTCTTGGGGATTGATAATTGCGCAAATGAAAAAATAGCCCAGCTGGCATGGCTCGTGGTTGAGCACCCAACCTATGAATCAGGAGGTCACAGTTCAGTTACTGGCCAGGGCATATGCCCTGGTTTTGGGCTCCATCCCCAGTGTGGGGCATGCAGGAGGCAAGAGGCAGGAAGCCGATTGGTGATTTTCATCATTGATGTGTGTGTCTCTCTCTCTCTTCCTCTCTCTCTCCCCCCCCTTCCATTCTAAAATCAATAAAATATATATAAAGTTTAAATCCACATTATTCATATATTTATATGTTCCTACAAGCCAATGTGTGACAAATAATTCCAATACAATTTTATGATTATTGCATATAATTTTCAATATGCAACTGATAGAACCCACTAATGATATCCGAGAAAATGTTTATGTATGTGGTATGGCATGAGAACACATCTGGACTACTCAGGGAGAAACCAACAAGCAGAACAGCAGAATGGAGTTGGAGAAGTTTTGTACATTGCAATGGGCACAGGACGAAAGGACGTTGAAAAGTCTGGCAAGCACCTTGACCTGGTGACAAACCTGAATCAAGCCAAGTATGAGATTCCCTCTCAGATCCATACCCCTCTTTGGACCCCAAGCATGTGTGTTCAGCTCAGTCAAGGTCTGTGGCCCATGGGGAAGTCTCCTTGGCTCCCTAGAGACCTCAAACTCAAGTGACACTCAGGAAAGGGAGTCAGATCTCCCAGGCTTTAAAGGGAGAATCTCAGTTCCACAGCCACCAACAGTCTTTCTGGCAACCTTTCACCTGCTCCTTTAAGAACATGGCTCTGGTATTAAAACGTTGTGGGCTGCAAGGAAGGGCATCCCTGCTTCTGCGTGCTGTGGAGAAAGGGACATGCTGTCTGAAATGAGAGGAGCTCTGCCAAGCTCTAACCTGTGTAAGCGTGCCAGACGCTGTTGGTGTCAGTTCAATGACTAGTCTTCTCTTCTTCCTTCCTGGCAAAGCCAGCCTCCTATGACCATGGCTAAAATGCTAGACAGCCACTTGCCCAGTATCCCTTATGGCTACAGGTGGCCACGTGATCCATTTCTGTCAAATTAAGTTTAAAGAGAAAACTATAAAGAGGTTCTGAGTACAGTTTCCTTTCCCAATGGAAAGGGCGGCTGCAGCAAGAGAATTCTCAACACCCCCTCTGCCTTGCTGTGGTCTTGGCGGGGTAAATAAGTGATACGTGGACCCACAGGAGCTGTCTGGCCACCACAAGAAGCCTGAAGATTAGAATCCAAATCAAGGATGGAGGTGAGGAAGGAGAGATAGAGCCAGTGTCCTTCATATTATCATGAAGCTCCTGACCCAACCCTGGGACCCGGACTTCCTGAGTTTTTATGCTGGGGGATGACTTTTAGAGTGTATTTTTTAAGTCATTGTTAAGTATTCTGTTACCTGCCCTTTAAAGAATCCTAATTGATACACAGATTTTGTAACTTTGTCATCTAAAAAGTGAGGCTAACACCACGTAGGAGAGTTGGGAATAATGAAATAACATGATATATGGGAGTCACCTGACCTAATGCTGCCTCAAAGTAGGTGCTCAGTATATTTTAGTTAATGTGACAAAAAAAACACAAAAACAAAAACAAAAAAACATCGGGACTGTGAATATTGCCACAGAAATATTGACGAACTTTCTAATGGATTGTTTATTATTACTTTCTGTATAAGTATCATGTGTGTATAAAAATGCACTTACACATTTTTATACATAACCTACATTTGTGTATTCTTTTCTCCTAAGATCTTTTTCTTTTTGTTTGTTAGGGAGCGGGCTATCCCCCTTTCTTTGGGGAGGGGGATTTATCAAGGTAGAGTTTAAAGGCTCTGAAAACACTCTGTTCACTTACAGTAGCTCTCCGTGTACGAACGCCCTCTACAGCTGTCTCTGCTGAGTGAAGCCTCCTCATATCAGGTTGTCCTGGTAACATTTCCCAGGCTGTACACGCTTCAGCAGGCCACAGGCTTAACCAGAGCCTTGGACAAGATGCTCCCCTACCGAATGTGAAAATATCGTGAAACCCATTTTCCTCCTGGATGGGGGGACATGCACTCGCTGGTAAAAGCTGTTTCTCTTTTTTGTCCCTTCTCTTTGTCCCTTCGGAAGTGGCTGCTCTCACAGACTCCTAGATAGTTGCTGAAATTGGCTTTATTTTTCGGCCTCTTAGAAAGCAATCCACTTGTCTCTGAAAACCACCCTCGGTTGTCAGGCCGACAGTGGCTCCTGCAGTCTCCTCTCTGTCGTCGAGGGCCATTGAAAAGGCACTGGGCTCTCCCAATCCCAAAGGGGCAGAAAGCAGCGGGGCTTTGCTCCTAAAGTGTCCGAGCCAAGTGCTGCTGCGCCTTCCTTCCTTCTCAAGAAAGTTTGCTAAATGGCCCTTCCTGCCCAGGAAATTTCCCAGAGGGGTGCCATCAACAGCTTCTTGTGTGCTCCTCTTACCTGGGTTTCCACAGTGCCCTGCACTTGGAGATGCAGAGGCCCACTGCTTTGGTAAGGGGGCGTGTTGGCTGGTCCGGCAGAGGCTGGTCCTGCCCGGGGCATGCTGCTGGGAAAGGGACACAGACCCGCACTTGCCAGGCAGGTGGAGGTCATATGATCCTAACATCTCACTCAATTCATAACACAAATATTGATTAAAATATAGCTTTCACAAATGGTGTGAAACCCTGGAGGCAGAGGCTCCATACTTCCTAGAACATTCTGGAACATACCTGGTCAAGCGAAGCGACTCACTGGAGAGCCGCAGTGAAGCATGGTTCTACAAGAAGATGGTCTGAATTTGAATCTTTTTTTTTTTTTTAATATATTTTTATTGATCTTCCACAGAGAGGAAGGGAGAGAGACGGAGAGCTAGAAACATCGACCAGCTGCCCCCTGCACATCTCCCACTGGGGATGTGCCCTCAACCCAGGTACATGCCCTTGACCGGAATCGAACCTGGGACCCTCCAGTCTGCAGGCCGACGCTCTATCCACTGAGCCAAACCGGTTTCGGCTGAATTTGAATCTTGCTGCTGTCGCTTACTATTATATGCCCCTTGGTTATTTCACCCATTGTCCTCATTTCTAAAATGAGGGTTTTAGTGAAACTCACCTCCTAGTAGCATCTCTTAGGATCAGAGGAGGTAGTAGACACAAATCACATGGCACAGACATCATTCATGTTCTGCATTATTTATATGAATTCTTTATAATCTCATTGTGAGTCACTCATTCCAAAAATGTGTGAATGCCTGTTAAGTGCCAGGAACTATTCTTATACCAGGAAACATTCCCTTCTTGCTGGTGGTCACAATGCCGCCATCACCTTGACAGATGTGTGGCCCTGCAAGCCACATCGCTAGTCAGCTCTCTTTCCTCTGCATTTTCCTATGGAAAGCACTGCCCTGGCTGAAGAAGGCAGCCCGTCCCCTACTTCCCTAGTCCCCTACAGGAAGTCAAACCCCTTCTCGTGCAGCATTTGTGCTTTGCCCCCAAACAGGGCTTGTGAGAGAGTCCTGGGGCACAGGTCCTTCTGGTGTTTACCTAACAGGCCTCAGGTGCAGAAGCCATGCTCAGCCAAAGCATCCCTTTGATTTGCTGCATGCATTGGACCCCCTCACAGTGAAATGCCTTGAGTTTGCCTGGTGGCTTCTGAGCACGTGTGTAACCAGAGAGGAGGGAAACAGATGAAAGGAAGGGCAAAGGCCGTCTGGGGGCAGGAAGCATAAAGGGAGACGATGTTGGCTCTATTATTTTCCAGATATTGTGTTCTTTCTCCTTTTCATGACCTTGAAAAAGTTCTTTACAACACAACAGAAGGAGAAAATAAGATGAAGGGTTCTACATCCCTGTCTGTGAGCGGGGGAAACCAGGAAAGTGAGCAAAATACAATTTGCAGGTTCTAGGAGCCGTATTCCTCAGCGGTGCTGGTCATCCCACTGCGCCAGAGGGAAACAGTGATGGTGGCGACACGGGTGCTTGGCATGTACCAAGCGCTTGTACCAGCCAGGCCCACGCTAAGTGCTGGATAAACATGATCACATTTAATGTTGTGGTTTTTTTCCCCAAGGGAAAGGGATCAGTTGATTGCAGATCTTCCAAAAGTATTAAGGTTTAAAACCACACACATCTGTCTGTGTTTTACCCATGTTTTTGACCCTTCTAGGCAGTGGACAATGAGGGCTCTGAAGCCAGACTGACTGAGGTAAGAACCCACTTCAGCTACTGTCTAGCTGAGCGGCCTGGGGCAAGTGATTTAACCACTCCGGTCTGTAAAGTGAGAGCAATAATGATTCCTGTGTCATGAAGTTATGCAAACTAAACTAGTTATGGCATGTAGGACAGGGCCTGGCACATAAAAGCGGGCACATTTTTATTGATTCTCTGTGATTTCTTCTCCAATGAAAAATGTATTCTTTGCTTTCAGCAATCACATCTTTCCTTGTATATAAAAAGGGAATAATATTGGTTTCATATGATTGTGTTAATGGTTTAATAACTAAATGTATGTGAACTATTACCTTACATATTCTGTTCAGAGTGCACCCTCCATAAATGAGTTTGACCTTCTCTTGATATCATAAATTAGAAGTTCATTCTAAGATTTTGGTTTATCTTCAATTTTATGGTAGCCAAATAGAATGCATTCATTCGTATATATTCATTAATGTAGATATTGTTTTGACCTTAAAAGTATTTCTTACCTCAAGTGTAATTTAAAAAAGACATGACTGCTTAAGGAAATGTGCAAATTAAAAAGATCACTTTCAGATTAGTTGGAACGTATGAGCTAAATGAATTTTGATTCAAGCAAGCTCAACTGCTATTGACTGAATCTCTGTGATGGTCCTAGTATTGTGCTGGGCGGGAAGGAGGCAGACTTACTCCCAGTCCAGGGTGCTTTCCATCTCCCTAGGCAGACAACACACACTTGAGGCTGGGACGTGAGCTGAAGGCAAGGTCGATAAAGCCACAGGTCCCCAGAGTTCAGAGTTGGTGGAGGTCAGTGTGGGAAGATGTCAGGGCAGCAGTGGGGTTTCCAGTGAGCCTTGAGGGATGGTTAAGGATTTAACCAGATGGAAGGAACAGAGGACAGGGCATCCAAGTTGAGGAGGAGGCTGTGCCAAAGCTGGACTTGGCAGCTTCTAAGATCAATAGGCTAGAAGTAGAGCATTCTGAAGGGCGCCCATTGTAGTGAGCGGGTGCGTCCATGGAGGTCAGCATTCAGAAAACACATCCAGAATCAAAGATAGCCAGGGCTTGGAGACTGATAGGACAAGAGTGACAGAATGAAACAGATGGGATCCCAAAAGCTCCGGGTAGCGCGAGAAGTTAGGGCTTTGCTGACAGACAGAATGGCAGTGGCGTTGCAGCTTAACTGAGTTTTTGAAATTCCCCTGTGAGTGTGACAGTTGGAGGAAGAGCTGGCTTGTGGAGAGGGGGGAGTAAATGGTGATGAATTTATTTTTCAATCTTTATTTTGGCCTGAACTCCAAGCAGAGATAACGATATCTGACATTTCTACATCTCTTTCCCTTCTCAGTGGAGGCCTAATACTAAGCCCTTATCTCATTTCATCCTGTGCATAATTGACTTGTTTGTTAGGTAGATTTCAAGCATTTTGCTTGTGTAAATACAAGCTTTTATGTTTTCAGAACTATTTAAAAACCAACCCCATATAAGAACATACTGTGTATCCCTTTCACAGGAAAAAAAACAAATCATAGGAAGAAGGACAGTGTGCTCAGGGGAACCGCTGGTGAGCAGTGGAGCTGGGACGTAGGCAGTTTGTCTCTTGGGGCCACACTTATATCCACTATTCAGGACCGCATGGAGAGGGTGAGAATTCTCTAAGAGCCAAGATGATACTACTCTTACCATCTGAGTAATAATAATAATAATAAACAAGCGAAGTAGTAGAATAAAAGTGAAGACCCGTTTCAATCCACTCCCATCCTCTCCCCCCAACCCAAATACAGAGAGTTATCAACAAGTAAACAATAAGCCAACACTTGTGCAGAAATCCTTCAAAAGGCCAGGAAAAACATAGATGCTCAAAACAGAGGCTAGTAGCTCCAGCAAATGCCCCAAACTCTCTGACCTCCACAGGCCAACAGACTGTATTGCCGCAACCTCGCCCGGACTGGCCAAAACAAGGCACATGGAATCCATCAAGATGAGCATCGTGGGAAACAGAGCTGTGACTACTTAATTCAAGTTCCGCTGCGACAGCTCAGTTTTAAGCTTTCGCTTTTTCTCACCTGGACTATTGTTGGTGTCTTGGCAAGCGCTTTCTGTTCATCTGTCACGCTTTTACTGTCTATTCACAACACAGAAACACATTTATTTTCCCACCCACCAGCTGTGAGTCTCAAACCACCCTTTACTCAGGCAATTATACCTGTTTTCCGTATCATCAGAGAATTCAATTTGAACTTTTAGTGCCAGCGGTTAAAATACTTACTTCATACATAACACATTCACATAGTTTTAATTCACATTTGTGTTTCTGTTCACACTTCGCATTCTTTAATTGATTTATTTGTTAGCTAGGCCATCTGTAGATTTTAAGTACCGAGCTTTCACAAATGACTTCTCTTCCCCCTTCCCGAAGTTGTTTGGAAAACTATTTCCCTCACCGTATTGCAATGAAAGCTGTGCTACATTCTCGTTTTCCGGAGTTGAACATTTTTATAGCGTTGCCTTCCTGTATCTTTATCCTAAGTTAGATTGTTACCGTCTGGGCATACACAGCCATAACTCTTAAACTGCAGAGATAATCTATTTGTGTGGTATCTCATGGGAAGGAGACCTCTAACTTGAGCCCTGTGATCTGCTCCACAAAAAAAAATCCAAGTCTCACTGGAGTAAAAGCAGTTCCTTGGCTCTTTGGGTTGGTTGGAGGGCATCCAGGTTATGAATGTGCAGGAGCCCCCTAACCAGCCTGGAATTTGTGTATCTGAACAGTTCTCCTCCAGCTTACATCCCATCACTTTTGAACAAAAGGTTCTTTCCATCTTGGTATACATTGCTCCTAGCCTGGTGCCTGGAGTCTGTAGGTGATCAATAAATGGCTATTAGATGAGGAAATTATAAATCCACGTTAGTTAGTTACCAATCTAGAACAAGATGTGGCCATGTTCCCCATGGAATAGGGAGCACAGAGAAAAGTCCTCTTTCTTTTGAATTCATTCAACATCTTTAATGTCTTGAGTGTATCGTGACCTCTCAGAATGGAAGACCATTGACCAGTCTTCCTCTTTACCTTTGCCTATAAAACTTTCTATGGCATCATCTCTTTAATTTTTCCCATAAGTGGTATGACTGTGGATGATGAGAGTGAGGGTCCTTTGCCTCTGATAGCCAACAGTGTAGAGTTAGTCAAGTATGTTTTTTAAAAATATATTTTATGGATTTTTTTACAGAGAGGAAGGGAGAGGGATAGAGAGTTAGAAACATTAATGAGAGAGAAACATCGATCAGCTGCCTCCTGCACACTCCCCACTGGGGATGTGCCTGCAACCAAGGTACATGCCCTTGGCCAGAATCGAACCTGGGGCCCTTCAGTCCACAGGCCGACGCTCTATCCACTGAGCCAAACCGGTTAGGGCAGTCAGTATCTTTTTAAAAATACATGTGTGTACAGGTAAGTTTTAGGCTTTTGTCCTCTTGAAGTTCTTTGCTCCAAATATTTAACTATACTGGAAAAATCAATCTCTCAATACTCTTTCCATGCTTATAAATCTATCAAGACCAATGGTTCTTATCTTGGCTGCACATTGCAATCACCTGGGGAGCTGTAAAACACCGTGATGCCTGGGCACGCCAAGGAGAGAAATTGCAGAAGAGACCAAACCTGCTGACACTTTGCTTGGACATCTAGCCTCCAGAATGTTTTAACAGAGAAATCAGGAGAGGGAAAGAAATAGGTGCATGCAATCCATCTTAAAAATCGTTTGTGAGAAATGATTTAGAGTTATTCCCATTGCTGCCAGATTTCCTTATCAAAACTTGCATCTCTGGCCTGGCTGGTGTGGCTCAGTGTTTGAGAACTGACCCATGGACCAAGAGGTCACCGGTTCGATGCCCTGGTTGCAGGCTAAATCCCCAGGATGGGGCATGCAGGAGGCAGCTAAACTCTCTCATCAATGTTTTCATCTTTCCCTCCCTCTCCCTTTCCCTCTCTGAAATCAATTAATACATAAAAAAAGAAAATGCAGTCTTCTTTAAAAAAACCAAACACCTGCAGCTCTGATACTTGCCCATTTGACTAATGTCCTAAAACCCAGAAGATGGGTGAAAGAGGTCTTTTAAGACCCAGTCTTGGTGTTTGTTCAAAAACAGTATTCAAATCCTGTATTGATTTACTGCACTGTACTTTCTCTATCTATAAGGCTAGTACACCAGCAAGTTCAGAAATATTCAAATTAACTCTGAAACATTAGTTCAATTTAAAAAGGAATCTGAAAGATTGAAGGGGAATTTAAAAAAATCCTGGCTTACCTAGAATTTCTCTTAGGACAACTAAGGGAATGTACTTTAATATCCTTAGGACTTTATAATGAGGGGTTAGAAGTCCCAACATATGCTTGGGGCGATGTTAAATTAACTTAAAACAGGCCACTCAACCTACTGAAAACAACTAGGAAAATCAAATCAAATATATATTACAAATCTGTTTGAAGGCATTGAAGAGTTACCAAGGCAACTAAATTTTGAGGGGTCAGTATCTCAGCCTAAGGCGTGAGCCTGACCTGCTGTGCTGCACTTATGCTTGGGCCATTGGCTGATTTGAATACTGCCAGGAGACGCGGAGGCCACGTGTTCAATCTTACGCAAGTTAGAATAATCAAAATGGACCTCAGGTCCTCACAAGGTGTGGGGAAATTAGGAAACACCCAAGGTTTATGTTTTTATTGAACATGTATTACTATTTGTTGAACACTGCTATTAATAGGAGTCAAAGAACCCACAACTAGAGCCCCAAATATTTGGGAATTAGTTTTAGTCAAGAAGAAAAGGATTATTCCCCACATGGTATTATAACAACTGGCTTGCCATTTAGAGTTAAAAAGAAGCGGATTTCTACTTCATTTCTCACCTCCAAATAAATTACAGATGAATGAAAGATCTAAACCTAAAATAAATAAAGCTGTATACAATCTAGAACAAAATACGAATGCTTCTTTTTAGTATCTTGGAAGTGCATACAGGGTACAAGTCTCTAAGTAAAAGATATATTCAACTATGTAAAAACTCTGGTATGATAAAAAAAAATGCCATTAGAAATTAAAAAATCAAGCTCGGGGTCTCTGAGAGGATCCATCTGTGGCGCAAGGTGAGGCAGACATACACCAGCCTTGGCACAGAGTGAATCTCAGTTCAATCAGCTCCACTTTCTATTGCTGTGATGGGCCCCTACCTTCAATGGCGGCGAAGACCCGGAGAACTCGAGAAGGATTCCCCAATTCTTAGGAAGACTTGGAGGCAAAATCAGAGTTTAGGTGTGGACAGGTTAGAGGTTCGTATGGACAACCCGGACTTCTGTTGGCACCCATGAAAATCGGCAAACAAGTTGAGCCTGGAATAGAATACCTCTCATTACCCATAAAAAGAGAAACCCAGATGGGAAAATGGTATATTCTCAGTTGGTAAAGGTGATCTGCTACAAATAAAAGTGAATTCTCTCTGACAAGGTATAACTATGATATTTTACATACTATTTGTTTTTCCCCCCAAAAAGAGAAAATCTGCTCCCACTTATATACCTAATATAAGAGAAGTGCTCATATTGAAAATCTATGTAAAACCGGGCAAATATATAAGGGCATGTATATAGATGTTGGATGCTCACAGGTGAGCCCGTATTAGGCTGACCTCTCTGACTGGGGACCGTTCCCCGAGTGTGGCACAGCAAAGGGGGGGGGGGGGGCGCGATGGCGTCCAAACAGTGAGCCCAGGGAGCAGAACATGTTCAGGAGAAGGGGAGCAGCGGAACGTTGCCACTGAAAAAAGAAACTGCAGAGGGGGAGCCAGAGGTCCCCTCAGTGTCCCTGAATGAGCTCGGCTGCTTGTGTCCCCGCAGAGCCTCCCTGAAGCTTGTCAATGGGTGAGTTGAGAGAAGAAACGCGATACCAGTGTTTGAGCAATGTTGGAGGAAGTTGGAGATCTGACCCCAGTGGAAAGGAGAGTCCACATTAACACTTCAATACTGAAGGCCTCCAGCTTAGACCCAAGTAGGCTGTATTTTGGATTATGAAACATGCCAGGGACTAAGTTCTGTGGTAGCTCCACCCGAACAAAGTCTGAAATGGTGGCTTGAAAACAGTTTTAAAGGAGACAGAGTTTAGATGTGGGGGCCTCACCAAGTTGTCATTTCTCTGGGGAAATGTTAGGCTTTCCACGCATTGACAGCATCACACACTCAAGGCCACACAAGCTCAGAATGAATGACTCAATTGAAATCTATGACATAAAAATCAGACCCTATCTTGGCCTTTGCGGACGGTGCTGCAGGGACCATGGGAGTGCAGCTGTCTCTTTAAGAAAGTGATGTCACTTGTTCTGGATGTAATCCCGGGTGTGATTTCTGGGTCAAATGGGGGGGTCTATTTTTGGTTTCTTGAGGCCATGGTTGGATGAATGGGTAAAGAAAATGTGGTATATATACACAATGGACTGTTATTCAACCTTACAAAAAGAAAAGAAATCCCATCATTTGCGACAGTATGGATAGACCTTGAGGGCATTATGCTAAGTGAAATAAGGCAGAGAAAGACAAATGCTCTATAATATCACTTTTATGTGGAATCTAAAAAAAAAAAAAAAATTCAAAGTCATAGAAACAGAATGTATAATGGTGTTTGCCAGGGGATAGGGGGAGGGTGGGAGTGGGAAAGGAGAGTTTGGTGAAAGGGTATAAACTTTCAGGTATAAGATAAATACACTTTGAGGATGGTGACTATGATAATACTGTATTGCAGTGGTTCTCAACCTTCTGGCCCTTTAAATACAGTTCCTCATGTTGTGACCCAACCATAATATTATTTTCGTTGCTACTTCATAACTGTAAGGTTGCTACTGTTATGAATCATAAGTAAATATCTGATATGCAGGATGGTCTTAGGCGACCCCTGTGAAAGGGTCGTTCCACCGCCAAAGGGGTCATGACCCACAGGTTGAGAACTGTTGCTGTATTGAATATTGGAATTTGCCAAGAGAATAGAACTTAAGCATTCTTTCCAAAAAGAATACTTTAAAAAGGTAAGAGAATAAACCACCCCCTTCCCAAAGACATTGATGTCTGATTCCACCCCAGAATTCTGATTTAATTCATCTGGGGTGTGGCTTTGGCATAGGGAAATTTAACCTTTCCCCAGTCCACTCCAATGTGTAGCCAAGTTTGACAACTGCTGACATAGAGTATTACTTGTAAATACTCAAAAGGCTATAACTCTACGTAGAGCATAATACATTGTATTTTATATAGTATTGCTATTTTTGAAGTTTTTTATATTAATACACTCATGACTATCACTAAACTGCACAGTGTAATATTTTTCTGCATCAGTGACAGATCACGTGGAAAACTTATTAAATGTGCAGATTTTAGACTCCACCTTAGAGATTCAGATTTAGTACATTAGCAGTAAATCCAAACTTCTGTATTTTCCAAAGTGCTCCCAAGTGATTCTTGTGCACACTGAAGTTGAAGGGTATTGCCTCAAAAAGATGTCTGGAAAAGTTAATACAGGAGTCATAGTAGAGTAAGACCTCAAAGGACAGAGAAAATATAGATTTAAATTTTCTACCAGTTTTTGGAATGCAAATTACATATTGATGGCAGTAAGAATTTTTGGAAAATAAGTATGAACCATCAGTGTAACATTTATTGATATAGATGTCTTAGTGCACAATGTCAACTTCATGTAAAAATATAAACAATATTAGCTTAAATAAATCTATTAACTCTAACTCTTTAAGTTACAAAAATATGAAAGCATTCAAGACTGCTACCATCTTAAAAAATACATATATACACAAACATCTAGAATACCTTTAAATTAGGCTTTTAAAAAAAAATCAGTCCTTTGTCCATTCATGTTTTAAAGGAACAGGAAAAATTTAAGGCAACTAGTTTGTTGGACAAATTTAAGAACACCCAGGATAACAAACTCTTTGAGCTTTAGGACAAGCACACATTTTATTTTAAGGTTGAAAGATTCCTCTATCTAGCTTAAACTTCTTTGGGAATTTAAGAAAATGAATTACTTAAACTGGAGCTACATCAAAATGTCAAGTTAACACATCTTGGCTTGTAATGGTGCCAAGGGATCTAATGTCTCAATGATCAGGGCCTTCAGTTTCCAAATCATGTTAAAGGTAATGTCATTACCAGGATGCTGGTGCTTTCATTTTATTTTTTTCCCAGCTCTTTCCTATCTGTGCTAAGACCTGACAAGATCACATTGCAATGAATGGAAATAGCGAAAAACAAACAAAATAGCTGCAAAGAAAAATGTCAACACGGTTCACAAATCCACAAAAATTAAAATGAATATCCTATATAATAAAAGGGTAATATGCAAATTGACCCTGATGGTGGAACGACCAGTCTCTATCATGCGCACTGACCACTAGGGGGCAGATGCGCAATGCAGGAGCTGCCCCAGGTGGTCAGTGCACTTCCACAGGGGAAGCGCTGCTATGCAAGAAGCCAGCTTATGGCTGGCCAGAGCAGTGGCGGTGCTGGGAGCCTCTCCTACCTCCTCTGTAGTGCTAAGGATGTCTGACCAATGGCTTAGGCCTGCTCCCTGAGGGCTCCTGGGCTGCCAGAGGGATGTCTGCCAGCTTAAGCCCAATCCCCCAGGGAGTGGGCCTAAGCCAGCAGGTGGACATCCCCTGAGGGGTCCTGGACTGCAAGAGGGCGCAGGCCGGGCTGAGGGATGCCCCTGAATGCATGAATTTTTGTGCACCGGGCTTCTAGTTTTCTCATAATAGTCAATGATGCATTTGTTTTTTGGTAATCTTTTCTTGTTGTTGTTTGTTTTTGAGACTTGAATACCTCATATCTGACATAGTATTATACACTGAGTGACCAGATTATTATGACCACCTGATGTTTGTAGGCAAATTAGCCGTACACTGCATCATATGGGATATGAAAGCCAAAGGCCTGTTTGAACACCTTTTCTGTCTGCAGTTACCAAGATAAAACGCCTCCAATTTGCACAGGAACACAAGGATTGGACAGTCGAGCATTGGAAAAAAGTCATGTGGTCAGATGAATCACGTTTTCAGTTGCATCATGAAGATGGCAGAGTGAGAATTTGGAGGAAACAGCATGAAAGCATGCACCCCACATGCATGAGTACAACCCTTCAAGCTGGTGAGGGCAGTGTTATGGTTTGGGGCATGTTTTCCTGGTATGATTTGAGTCCTTTAATTCATGAGGAACAACGTCTGAATAGCACAACATACCTAAGTATTGTTGCTGATCAAGTTCAACCTATCATGTTGATGGTGTACCCAGTGGAGATGGCTTCTTCCAACAAGACAATGCGCCATGCCACAGTGCTCATATTGTGCAGGAGTGGTTTCAAGAACATCAGGGAGACTTTACCTTGCTTAGGTGGCCCCCACAATCACCAGATCTCAATCCAATTGAGCATTTGTGGGACGAAGTTAAAAGAGTCATCAGGCAGCTGATTCCACAACCATCAAATCTCACAGAACTGGGCAGTGCTACTCATCAGGCATGGTGTCAGATTCCTCGCATCACCTTTCAACGTCTCGTGGAGTCAATGCCAAGAATCGCCGCAGTATTGAAGGCAAAAGGTGGCCCAACGAAGTGGTCATAATAATCTGGCCACTCAGTGTATAACCAAGAACATCAGTGGAGTATGGTTGCCATTATTTGTTTTTCTTGAGAATTTTCCTGGTTAGTGCCCTTTCTTTCTAATAACCTGTGTTCCCTGGTCAGCAGCTTTTCCATGACTCCCACACCCACTTCCTGGCCACAGAGATGGGCTTATAACGTCGGTCTAGGACAGTCTAACCATAGTACCCATTTACACAATTGTTCCAAAGTTTTGGTTATTTGGCTCAAGCTGTGCTAATCAGGATCCATTTGAGTTCTCAGTTTACAGTGGGGGCGTAACCCAGCCTTTGGGGCACCTGCAGAAAAGGGGTGAAGGGAAGCCAGGGGAAGGAGAAAGCCTGTTTGCAGTAAGAGAGAATGGAGCAAAGGGAAAGAAGCGGAAATTTGGGGCGGGCATAGAAAACCTGGGGCGTTTCATCTGGGTTCCAATTCCTGAAGCCGTGGTGCCTGCAGCTTTTGATTCTGTGAGCTCTTTTCAAGCCTCCCTTCTTGCTCCAGGAACTAATAAACCCCCTTTTTGGCTTAAGCCATCTTGAATGGGTTTCTAACATTTATAACTAGAATTCCAACATACAACATCAAATCCATAAATTCCACCTATCATTTTAGACAAGAAAACAGAGATTAACTTGCCCAAGGCCACACATCACAACTGAATTATTTCTTTTCTCTTCAATCTATTGGCATGCTCTGCTTCAAGGAAAAAATGAAACTTTGAGTTAGTGGGGTTTGTGTTTTTAATAACCCCCAACGCATTCATAGCTGGTCCCAAGCAGACTTGTGAGTGACTGGGTAAACCATTGTCAGTTCTGAGGGCTGAAAACACACCTCCCAGAATTTGGGGCTACAGCTCTGTTAGCTGAGTGCAGCTGCATTGATGAGTGCTCCACAGTAGAGATATTCTTTATTGAACCAAGGCCCAAATGATGAAATTTCCACACTCAATGATCTCAGGAGTTGAGTGCGATAATTGAAACAACTAAAAAATAGGTTAAGACCTTTTTTATAACTGCTTTAGAAGTTGTCAGTACCCACTCAATTTGTGATAGTAACAGTAATCCACTGTACAAAGAACATATTAGTTAACACCTATAAAACCCTGGTTGTCCAACTGGTGATAGCTAAATAAACTGTAATATCCTTAGATACTACAGACTACAGGGGTATACTGGGTTATTGGTCCTAATTCGTGCTGTCATAGCTTCATATACTTTTACCTTCTGCCCTGTGACTACAGTGCTTCCCGCCCTGGGCTGTCAGCTCCCAGCCGACTAACATGGCCTTCTCGGAGAGCTTGTTTTGACGAATGTACAGTTAGAGGGTAAAACGAGGCCCACATGGTTTGGCTTCTCCTATTGTGATTCTGCTACCGTTACAGGTGGGAGTCTGCACAGGTTAAAATGAAATTTTGCCTATTTTTTGAATACATAGTATTTTCACATACAGTAGAATTCCAAAGGTACCAAAGGGTATACAACCACCTGGGTCCCTTCCCCGGAGGGAGCCATTTCCTCTGTAAAAGCCATTTCCTGTGTAACCTTCCAGAGAAACTTGATCCATACACAAGGGAAGTCAAATAGCAGTATTTCCTGGAGTTGGAATCCAGGGCTGGAGATAGAGGCTTCTGGATTAGGCTGGAAAAGTCCTTCCTGGGAAGATCTGATTCTCTTACTTGAGGATATTTATAATCTGAGCGACCAGCCTGTAGGCAGACCTATAAATAACTTACTGTTGACCAATTACTAGTCTACCAAGGCCCTTGTCATATAGAGCTATTGATCTCATTTGAAACTCTTAAAAATATACTGTTTCCAAAATGCAATCGATATTAGAGTGCACCTGAAAACTCAAGAGAGGGAACTGTTCCTTGGCCTAAAGCAGGTAACAAGCACACAGTCGTGGTTTCAGTTTGCGCCATCCCCAAATGTTTGTTTCCTTTTGGAGACAGATCATTCCATTAAGACCAAACACTGGAAAAACATGGTAAAGGGAATTTTCATCTATTTACAGCAATATATGAATTAACTGTTTTTTTCATTTTAACTTATTTAGGACTCAAAGGGAATTTTAAAAAATTGATTTGAAATGGTAAATTACATATTTAACTTTAATTAATTTATACCAGATTGATATTTTCATCTGCAAAAATGTTTAAACTTTTTTCACCTAAAAGCATAATGAAATGACCAAAACAACCACTGATCAAATTTAAAAATCTTTCTACAAAACTTAATTACTTTGCTTTTAAAACACAATTATTCACAAAGATTAACCAAAACACAAACCCTGTCAAAGTTTATTATTATAATCTTTCACAAAATCAATAGCTTAAACAAAAGACTGCCAATGACTACTTTAATGTAAAACCACAATGTAAAAATAGAACTTTAGTTCTAGTGGCTGGAATACAAACAGATAAATAATCTTCTTTAAAGGGAAGAAATACTTGAGGGGTAAAAAATGGTATAATGTGTAAAGCAGGAAATGTAAATATCAGTTTAGTTCCTCATTGCCAACATGGCATTTATATCCCAGATGAGATTTCGTAATTGATCCATAATCTGCTTCAGCTGTTGATTCTTCTGTTTGAGTTTCTGGAGAAACAAAAGAATTTATCAAAAATGAAATATAGACCATGAAGTTAAAAGACTAAATGTCGTAAGTTTGGACTCCAGACAATTAAGCTAAATATTTCCTTCAAGCAGAAGACCTCAGCCCTCTTCTGTCCACAAATATTCACTGAAAAGCATACTGTTTAGGATCCTTTCCTCAAATCCTATAAGGCAAATGTATGCTTGAGTAAAACAAGATAAAAATAGAGAACTTCTGGTGAGTGTTTACTAGCTATTATAATAAGAAGCATTACAGTTCAATAACCTTTTGGGAACATTACATTTGGAAATAATATATTTACTTAAATAATTTTAAAGAAACTATATTAAAATACCTCCACATAAAATAGTACATGTTCAGTATAAAGAGGCCTAAAATCATTAATTTTTATATCATTAAAGAGCAAACCAAGATTACATGAACTGCTCATATTAATTCTATCTAGAGTTAAAGTAACAGGGAGAAAGTAACTAAAAAGGGGGACCAAGAAATTTTTATTGGAAACAGAAAAGCAATTTACAGAGACTTTAATGTTTAATATTAATTCAATTCATATTTGAAAAGAGAAATATCAAATGTACAGACTAATCACTCACTTTATTTACTTCAGCAATTTCTCGCCTCTCTTCACTAGCAAAACGAGGTGGGCCAGCCCGATCATCATTCTTTGAGCCATCTTCTTCCACGTATGGAATTAGTTGCTGGAAGTTATAAACAAGTTAAAAGTAAAAAATATGACATAAAATTTCCAATTACACTGGTGTAGAAATGAGTCAGATTAAGGTCAATTTTTATACTTTTAATAATCTAAAAAGAAATTTTAACTTAGATGATGGTCTAAAATAACAGTGTGATGAGTTTATCATTTCAGTGCACTCTGTACATTAGCTTTTTGGGTTTCTTTTGAGAAATAGCTGTTATAACACTAGTTGTTACATATAGTTAACACTTGGAGTGGGGGAAACGAGTTAAGTCGGCTCGCGTGAATTGCGCGTACTCCGCGGGAGCCGTCTTAACTCGGTTCATATAGATTTGCGGTGGAGTGCGGGAAACGTGTAAACTCGGGCCGATTGTAACTGCGTATTACCAAATATTTGTTTGTTTGCCGTTCACAAAGATACCTACCTGCGTATGCGAACCGTTTCATACCCATTGGGGTAATAGGTATCATAAAAATCCCTGATTTTGCGCGGGAAACCTAAATAATTGCCCGCGCCATCTTATATTTTGGCGGGAAATTCACCCCACACCGGAGTGTTAAGTAATACCCTACTCATTCAACCAGCAAATATCTAGTTGCCAGCCACTGGGTGACACACTGCAAAAAATTGTGACACATAAGTTGTGATTTCCAAACCTAAGAAATTCATGGACCATTGAGATAGAATAGGCTTTCTTCGATTCATACTAGAAAGAACTTTAGGGATGTGCATGATATAAATCTCATTTACTTGCTATTTAGAACCTAAGTACCTATGAAAAATCCTAGATGTTGTAACTTCTTTGATTAGGAGAAAGTTGTTTGTTTGTTTTTAATTTTGTAGGAGAAAAAAATGTATATAGCAATGAAACTTCGAGCAGAATGATAATTGAATATGTATGGTTTGTGATGAAGTTTATTTGATGAAACTCCTCATAGACGTGATAGACTTCAGGAATCATATAGTCTCAACTGTCTTATATTATTACCAATCCAGGTAAATAGGTGGTACGACCAGGAGTCATCTGGCTAAACTTCTTCAAATTCCTTCACAGAGACAATAAAGACTTACCCACACCCACACCACTTTTCTCCTTTCCTCTCTCCTAATGCACACTGTCCTTTCTCCTGAATACAGTTAGTCTCCATTCCTGTGCTTTTCCTTCTGCCTTTATTACTTATCCGCTTCCCAACCTTTCCCTACGGTTTCTTCCTTTATCATCTAAACATGTTCTGATCTCTCCCATGTGGAGGAAAAATGCGAGAAACCTTTGACTCTATCCTTCTTTCCATCTACTGCATTCCTCTCTTGATTTCTATCTCAGCTTCTTGAAAGATGCTTAGCCACTTGTTGGCTCCAGTTCCTTATTTTCTGCTCTATCTTCAACCCACTGTGATCTGACTTCTTGTTGCTACCATTTCACTGAAGCTGCTCAGATATACTGACAATTCTCTAGCAAAATCTACTGGACAGTTTTCAGTCCTTATTTTCCTTGACTTCTCTGCAGCCTCTGACAATTTGTCAACCATATTTCTGATCTTTTGCCAACACCTTTGATCACTTCTTTTCAGGCTGTTTTGCATTTACTCTTTCTCTGTCCATCCCTTCCTGCTGATCACTCAAAAAAGAAGCACTGATCACATGAAACTGCTCTTTACATGTAATGAGAGAACATCCAACTCTTCCCAGCTACCTTTGGTGGCAGAGATATAACTTATCAGCAGGAAAGGGCTATGTATATACCTAATTAACTAAACTATATTTAGGATCCAAAGTTAGATTTACAGAATACATTTTAAAATAAGTGATTCACTAAGCTAATTTAAATTATTAATGATGAAAACATAACTTTTACCCATAAAGAACTCACATGAAAACCATTTTAAAAGTATTTGACAATACTATTTAAACTCCTACTAAAAAAAACCCCAAAACCACCCTGCAGTGATTTAATTAATAGGAGACACTGACTACGATAAAAATTGCCAGACAACCCTCGCATTCTAACAACCAAAATTCACTAATAAGCCTATATATTAGTGTACAAAAAATTATTAACATGAAAATATGGTATTAATTCTATACATATATTTATATCATATTTTCATCTTCTC
Organism: Myotis yumanensis; assembly: GCF_028538775.1. Lineage (NCBI taxonomy): Eukaryota > Metazoa > Chordata > Mammalia > Chiroptera > Vespertilionidae > Myotis > Myotis yumanensis. Next base: position 31,070,528 of record NW_027223766.1, read on the forward strand.
TAGTCAAAAGTAAAACTGATATAATTCAAAATCTGGAGATATTGCAGAAATAGGAGAAAGCGAGAAGGGCGACAATGACAACACCTGAGACCATCCTGTCTTACATTCACCCTCCCTTTACCACTGGAACTTGCCTCTACTGGGATGGGATCCATCCCTCCGCAGTTTTCATTGCATTTGTCATAGACCAGTCTCAGCTTCCGGAAGAGAATAGAAAGCTGGCGAAGGTGGTCCTGGAGCTTTGCCAGCCGATCTTGGTATGTCCCAGTATGGTACGTGACACCATTTGGGAGCTTATCAGGCAAAACAGAACAACAAAAAATAAAAAGTCATGAAAATCAAGACTTTCTATAAGTAAAGCTAGCAAACAAACAATTTTAAGTACTGTATAAAAGCAAACAGTTCCTCAGTTAATCAAGTGCAAGTTTAAGAATTTAAGAGTAATCCGTGCTCATTTCTCAGCTCCTTGGCATACTGTTTTTGCTGTAAAACACATCCAGAAAAAAAATTTGTGGTAAGCCCCTCTGACCAGGTGAAATACTTTCCCCTTCTAATTTTTAAAGTATTACTTTAAAAATGTACAATTTTAATATTATTTACTATTACATAAACGCAGCAAGTAGCTGGACTCAACTAGGAAGTGAAAAGTAAAATAAAATTTTAAAAAAAGAAGAAAAGAAATAAATGAAGACAGGACTTTTTAACAGAATAAAAGTAGTGATATGCTGCTCCTGTTGCAAAATAATCTCAAGGTACCTTAACTCTGATAATTAAGATACTCAAGGCACACAATGAAATATAAAGTTGTCACCAAAAGTTTTCTTTAAAAATAACATATAGCAGGAGATATAGATGCAAATTAATCTGAACTTGAACATCATTAATAAATTATTATAAGTAACTGCTCTGATCATCAACTGTCCTGATGCTTATGTGTTTTTAATGAGTTATTTTCCCAATAAATCTATACTTAAAATTCACTTAGAAGTGTGTGTCATGTAAAAAGAACTCCGAATAGATTTTTTCACAAAGGAAAACAAAATCATTTTGAAATGCAAATAATCACCCTCCTTAAATTCACCTACTTAAGTAAGTGTGGGTATTAGTTTTCATATACAACTTCAGCTTCTCAAAGAAAGGAATAATTAATTCAGTCAAAAAAATTACTGCACATTCTACATGTGTCAGGCACTGTCCTAGAAATTGGGTTAGAGACGTTCTGATACTGCAGAGTATAAGTTATTATAGTGCCTAAGAGCCCTTGTTATACACTGTTGTGTACATATTTAGCTGGAAAGCTCATCAATAATCATCTCCCTCATGAATGCTAATGAAGGCCCATAAATATATGATCATACCCCAGATACCAAAAAGGCATTCAATTAAATTCAATATCCATTCTTAAAATAAATATAAAACTTGTACTAAACATTCCCCAGTGTGATAAAATACATTTATCCCAGTTAAAAAGTGAGCACAGCACCCTGATTAATATGGAAACATTAAAAGCATTCTCAATGAAGTCAGAAACCGAACAGGATGTCTACTCAGACCACTAATATTACTAGTGAACACTATTCTGGAGGAACTGGCCAATGCAATTAGAGAGAGAAAAAAGAAAAAAAAATGTTAAAACATTAAAAAGAATGTGGTATAATCACTACAAATGATATGAGAAAGCGCTACTATCAATAAAAGAATTCAATAAGGAAGTGGGTACAAAGTTAAAGTATAGAAAACAATAGTTTGCATTTCATATATAAAAACAAAAGAAAATGAGAAAGGAAAAAGGCCCTATTTACAATAGCAACAATAAAGACAAAACATCTAGGAAATAAATTTTTTAAATTCCAAGATAAAAATGAAAACTTAGAATACTTCATAGGGACACAAAGGATATTCCATGTTCTTGGTTATTAAGACTCAACATAATAGTGATGTCTCCAGGTTAAATGAGCCTATTAAAAACGTGAACAGGTTCTCAGAACTAAACAAGCAGATTGTAAAGAACATGTGGAAAAATAAGCAAGAATAGCCAGGGCAATTCTGAAAAATAAGTATGAACACATTATAGAGCCTCAATAAATAGAAGTTTGGCACTGCGTAAGAGACAGGCAGCTAAGTGAATAGAACAGAATAGAACATCCAGAAATAGACTTATTTGTATAAAGTAGCATCTGAAATCAATGAGGAAGGAAATAAATTATTCAACCAACCTTTTGGAAAAAGTAAGGCCAGGGCCATACCTCACACTTTATTCTAGGCTAAATTCCATCTGGGTCAAAGTTTTAAATATAAAAATTGAAACAAATGTTATATGAAGAGAGATGATCAAATTCATTCCAAAGAGGAAAAAACATAGATTTTTACCCATCCAGTGATCAAAGATCCAAAAATATAACTCGCTCTTTTAGAGCCCAGTTATTGATCTTGGTTATGGCAGCATAAACTTGTACAACCCCATGGAGGGCAATTGTTCAAAATATATCTAATTATAGAAGCACATAGCCATTTCTAAGAATTTATCCTACAGGTACACTTGTGCATTTATGCAGAAGGTTATTCACTGCAGCCTAACAATCAGAGATGAAAAGCTACTTAAATGCCCTTCACTGGAGAACTGGTTAAATAAATTACAGTATTCCCATGCAGTGAATTCCTGTACTCTTTAAAAAGAAAAGGAGTTATTTCCTGTATGAATATGAATAAACCCCAAAATATACCAAATCAAAAAAAGCAAGGTGCAAAATGTGTGTAATATACTGTTATCTGTGCAAAAGGGATGAAAATAAAAGAATATACATTTGCTTACACAAGCACAGAATATCGGGAAGGATACACAAGAATAGTAATAAAAATCATTAACAGTCATTGCCTGCAGAGAAAGGGGTAGATAGCTAGCAGAGAGGGGAGGAAGGCAGAATGTTCACTGTAATGTCCTTTTTTATTTCTGAATTTTGAATGTATTATATATTCAAAGAAGTTGTTTTAAAGTGGTAAAGGATAATAAACAGAACCAAAGCAATACTTCCTTACGGAGGGATTCTCAACTGGGATGGAGGGATCCTTGGGGAAACATCTTTTAACCCGCCTGAAATTTTATTCAAAGTGTATATGTGTATTTTTCTTAGAAGAGAGTCCATAGTTTTCATCCCATTCTCAAAAAGCTGAAGAACACGTAATAAAGAACCACTTCTCTAGAACACTTAGAAATAATCTCAGCAGTCTGTATTTATGCCTCTTTGTCCTTCTTGATTAGCAATGTAGAAGATCATTTTTAAAATGTGAATACTCTAAAAAGTGTATCAATAAATAAGTTATATGTAGTCCTGTCTGTACCACTACTACTTCTAGCTTCCTGGAAATGAAGGGGCACCCTGTTTCTTTTACAGCGAATTGTAATATGCTCAAAGGGGCTTATTAGATGAGTTAAACCACAGAACTCACACTTACACGGCCACAGAGTAGTTAACTATCAGGCTCTTACAAATTGGTTTTTGAGGGCTGTCAAAAACCACATGTAATGTAGTTAGTCATAATTTTTTGAAAGTGTTTAGTTTTTTTTCTGTGTTAGTCAAAGATGTGTATCATATCTCTTTTAATGCTAATAATTGTTTGATAGCAAGTTAGAACTATAAAGAGGTTAACAGGAAAAGCTACTAGTCATGTGTGATGTTGGGTAAATTCTTCTCTCTTTAAGCCTCTGTTTCCTTAACTGTGAAATAGAGATAAAAATACTCCTTAGAATTGCTCTTACAACAGTGTACCTGACAAAGTACTTGATAAATATTAGCTATTAGTTTTCCAGTCCTAATTCAGTGCTTTGCATACAGCATGCTAAAAATAAGTGCATTTTCGATTCATGGTTGGGAATCCATGAATATGGAGGGCTGACTTAAATGTTATATGGGGTGTACACTAATATAAAATGGATTTTATCTGAAGAATATTTAGTCCAGAATTTGGTCTATTATGCACTTTTCTATGTATATAACAACATGGTATAAAATGTGACCATCAAAAATAAAGTGCTGTATATATTTTTTAAACTTATAAGGAGATTTTCGATTGCATGGGTAGTTGGCACCCATTAACTCCGCATTATTCAAGGGTCAACTGTATTTGCTAAATTCTGAGAGATCATTTAATACATACTTAAATCATTTAAAATATTAATATATTAATTTTAAGTAATTGCCAAAGATTTCTTATCTTATCTTAGATTGCCTTTGTATTGTTTCACCCTGGCTTATTGACATGGTCTTCAAAGACTTCTAAACAACTCTATTACTTTTAAAATGAGGAGAAAAAAAATCTCAAGAACTTAAAAAAAGGCAATAAGCCACTCTTTAGTGCACCTGTAGGAATAAGAATTGTAAGAGTCTGACGACCTGATTTCAAATTTACCTTGTCATTGACCAACTTTGGGCAAGTTACCTTACCTCTCTGAATCACAGAATCCTCACCCATAAAACCAGGATGATATCCACATCACATAATAGTAAGATGAGCAAGCATTAAAAATGGGTTAGCAAGTGCCGGAAGCCGTATGGTGATTACCAGAGGGAAAGGGGGGATGGGGCTGGTAGAAGAGGTAAAAGGGGGATAAATGGTGATAGAAGGAGACTTGACTTGGGGTGGTGAACACATTATACAATATACAGATAATGTATTATAGAATTGTACACCTGAAATCCATATCATTTTATTAATGTCACCCCAATAAATTCAATTAAAAAAAATAGGCTAGAAAATGAGGTTGGAATCCTTGGCTATCCAAATGCAAAAAAAAAATAAAAAAAAAAGTGCACTTGGATCTACACCTATCATTATATTAAAAAATTAACTCAATGTGGATCATAGACCTAAATGTAAAACCTAAAACTATAAAACTCGCAGAAGAAAACATAGAAGAAAATCTTTGTCACCTTCAATTAGACAAAAATTTCTTAGGTACAACATCCAAACAAAATCTGTGAACAAATTAATTAAGTTGGATTCCATCAAAGTTTAAAATGTTTGTTCTTCAAAAGGCAATGTGAATAGAATGAAAAGACAGGTCACAGACTGCGAGAAAGTATTTGCAAAGCAAAAGACACAGGATAACAAGTGCTGGTGAGGATGAGGCGTAACTAGAATCCTCACACACTGCTGATGGGAATTAAAGTTGTGCAGAACTTTGAAAAAGTTTCTTAACATGCTAAACATTTATTTTATGATCCAGCAAATTCCACTGCGGGGCACCTGCCTACTCAGGAGAAATGAAACACATGTTCACAGAACATCTGGAGACGAACATTCATAGAAGTGTTTTTATAATGACTCCAACGTGGAAACAACCCGAATGTCCGCCAACAGATGAACATACACACGAACTGTGATGTGTTCAGTCACACGACGGAACACTATTCGGCAATCAAAAGGAACGAACTATTGACAACACGATGAGTGGAAGGCGCCAGACAAAAGTGACTACTACAAAAATGATTCCATTTACACATAATTCTAGAAATGGATGGTAACAGAAAGCAAATCAGAGAGGTTGCCCGCGGCCCGAAGGCCAGAAGTAAAGCTTTCAAAGGCGCATGGAGAGACCTTTTGCGGCCATGGGTGATGGTTTCACAAGGACGTATATACATCCGTTAACACTTTTAAAAAATGCATTTTATTGTGTGCCTCTTACACCAAAAATAGAGCCGTCGAACAAAAATGAGCAGAATCTGAATTCAACTCCTCAGACCCTCAGAAAAGATTCTGCTGGAAGAAGATGAGATGCCGGTTAAAGCAATCGAAACAGGGTAGCAGAGTGAGGCCGCACTCGAACCCTGAAAGGAGCGAGTTTGCCTGGTAACCAGGGAACCTGTTCGAATCCAGAACACGGGGCTCGAATCCAGAACACGGGGCTCCAATCGCCCAGAAACCCGCTCTGGAAACATCGCCTTCGCACGGCAGACTCCTGGGTCGGACAGTCACCGAGGACACTTCGGCACGTAAACGGGGCGACCCGATCCTCGGGGTTTGCCCAGGGCAGCCCCGCTGACGCCCAGGGGCCCCACGGAACGTCCAGCCCGGCGCCCCGCGACCTCGCAGAAACATCCGCCTCCTCCCCGCGCCGGGGGCGGCGCCGCCCACCCGCCCAGCTGCCCACCTGCATGTTCCGCAGCAGCTGGAAGATCTCCATCGTGCGGTACACGATGTCCTGGACCGTCTCCTGCCCGATCCGGCACAGGGAGGCCGTGTTGACCTCCCGCGTGGCCTGCGGAACCTGGGGCCCGGCGAAGGGCCCGGGCGCCATCCCCGACGCAGCCAACGGAGGAGTGGACATGGCGCGGCTGCGGCCTCAGGCCCGCGGGGCCGCAGGAGAAGCGTCCGGGGGTCCCCTTGGCTACGGGATGTCGGCGGCCTTGGCGTGGGAAGGAGCTGGTGAGACTCCGGCGGCTGGATTTCAAAACAGCGGCCGTGACTTCCGTCAACGCTGACGTAACGCGTCATCAAACGTCATGGGCACCGCCCACTCGGCGCAACACCGGCCGGGATTGGCCCGGATGCCTGGGCGGGCCGGACGGGCGGGTTGAGTAGCCAATTGCAAGCTGCACTCCCGCCAGAGAGGGTGGTGCTAGTGGCGGGAGGCTAGCAGGCTTTCCCGGTGTTGGTTTTCCAGGTGCTCAGCCCTTCCTTAGAAGTCCTGTTAGGGCTCTTCTGTGTTAGTTTCCTTGCGGAGCATTTTCTCTTACGGAGCCCATGAGGTTTGTAGTATTATTGTCCTTTCACAAGTAGGGGGAAGGCCCCGAGGGACTAGTTTGACTTGTTCAGTCGCAGACGGCTTGCAACTGGTAACCTGCGATTTGAATTTAGAAAACGAAATTCCAGATCTGGCATGCTTCCCTGGGACCTGATACAGACGCCCGAATTGCTATTGGTCCCGACTCAAATGTCTGTTTATTCGAGAAGCTTTTCTTCTCAACCTAAGTGTAAAATTAACACTCACAACCCTTCCTCAACTTGGCTGTTATTACTATGTGCTATAGACAGTTCGGTTTGTTACTTTCTGACTTCCTCTCATTTTCTTATACATGCACTAGTATGCAAACTCCATAAAACAGATACTGTGCCTATTTTATTCACTTACTGTAATCTTCGAACTTAGTGATTGGCACATAGAAGGTGCTCACTTAATAAACGTTGAGTGACATAAACTTAAGACAAGCTAAAGTCATTCTCCCACCTACCTCTTACTGCCCATTTTCAAAAAGAACAAAAAAAATTTCAAGAATGTGGAAAGGGGTGATAAACACAAAATTATTGCTTTTTAAAAAGTTTTTGAACACTCCATTAGTAAGACTTTATAAGAAATGGTTACTAAAAATGACATAGGAACCATTATAGAAATTTTAAAGAGTGCTTTTACAGCTCCTTAGTGAGCAGTTACCATGTGGCAGATACCCCCTGAGCACCTACTATGTGCTCCCTGCTAGAAATGGAGATAGAATAATGAACAAGTCAGGCAAAAGCTCTGCTCTCATGAGTCAGGCAGAACTAATTATTGTGGGGAGTATCTTGAAGGAAAAGTTCAAGGTCCTAATATTAATCTGCTAACAATTTAGGAGATCAGGGACACCCTGAAGGGAATAAGTTGGAAGCTGTTGATGAATGGAGTCCATCTGGAGTGTTTTTCCATAGAAAACGCCATGGGAGGAAGGACAGTGCCCACACCAGAAGTGAGGATGCCTCCAAATGCTTTCCAGCATCTAAAGTTTATGTCACTTTGGTAGATTCAGCACCTACAGCAGTGCCTAACATACAGTAAGTACTCAATAAGTAATTGTTGAAAGAACTATGAGTTTATCTGGGTCATCTTGAGTTTGAAATGCTATGAGATAGTCAAACAGACTTGTTTAGTAAGCAGTTGAGTATATGTATGGGACCTGATGTTTGTTTTTTGTGTGGGAGGGAAACGAGGGGGTTTAGAAGTGGTATAATGGTAACTCAGAAACATGGATGTCCTGAAGTAAAATTCAAACCTAGCACTGCCCAACTATGGACAAATGAAATCAACCTCCATGTAAAGCGGGAATACCCATGGCACCTACCTTTGTGGTTGTTGATGGGATTCAGTGAAGTTCTGTGTATAAAGTGCTTATAGTTCTTAGCATATAGTAAATATTCAGTATATGTGTGCTGTACCTCCTTTTACCATGTATGACAGTGAGAAGAATTGGTAAGTTGAGGAATGAAGTTGCTCCAGGACAGAACTCATAGGAACACTAAGGGGAAGAAAGAGGAAGAGCAGGTAACAATAGCAATAAACGTTGATAACAGCTAGAGGGGCTGACAGTTTCATGCGTTGGAAGTCACAGGAAGGATAGATTGTTTCAGGAAGAAGCTCATGGTGTGCAGTGTCAGAGAGGTAAAGCAAAATAATCAACACAAAGGAGGAGCTGTTTTAATTTCAAGAATAAGAATATTCAATAGAAAATTCTTGACCAAATCCCATAAGTAGTGAGGGAGTGAAGCAGAGACTGCAGTTTCTACCCAGTATCTGCTCTGTCTTCTTCTTTCGCAGTGGGACATCTGGCATTTAGCAGAACACCCAGGTTAAAGGCTGAATTCTCAGCCTTCCTTGCACATTGGCAAGGCCACTTCACGAGGCTATAGCTAATGGGCTATACATTTGAGTGACATGTGAGACTATTGGTGGTTATCTTTAAAAGAAGAGGGTCCTCTACAAAGCAAAAGAAAAAAATATCAACAAAATGAGGCAACCTATCGAATGGAAGGAAGTATTTGCAAACCATATATCAGATAAGGGATCAATATCCAAAATATATGAGAAACTCATTACAACTCAATAGCAAAAAGACAAATAACTCAATTTTTTTAAATGGGCATTTTTTAAAAAAACGATATTCAAATAGACAATAGGTATCTGAAAAAAAAATGCTCAACATCACTAGTCATCAGGGAAATACAAATCAAAATCACAATGAGATATCACCTCACAACTGTTAGAATGATTATTATGAAAAAGACAAGAGATAACAAATGTTGACAACGATATGGCAATATGGAAACCCTTGTGCACTGTTGGTGGGAATGTAAAACAGTACAGCTGCTATGGAAAAGAGTATGGAGAGTCCTCAAAAAATTAAAATTAAAACCGCCATAGGATCCAGCAATTCCATTTCTGAGTATACATTCAAAAGAATTGCAAACAGGATTTCAAAGAGCTATCTGCACTCCCATGTTCATTGCAGCATTCTTCAATTAATCAAGATATGGAAACAATCCAAGTATCGATCAGCAGAGGAGTGGGTAAAGAACATGTGGCATAGATATACAGTATAGTACACACACACATATATATATATATACATACACATACATATACAGTGGTCTCCCCCTCTTACCCATGGAGTATATTCCAAGATACTCAGTGGATTTTTGAAACCATGGGTCATACTGAACCCTATAAATACTATGTTTTTTCCCATACACACATACTAGTACATACCTATGGTAAAGTATAATTTATAAATTAGACAATTTCATGGATAGATTTGTTCTTACTATAGATCTTAGAAACCTCAGCATGATTTTTTTCTTTCTGTATTAAGTCAAGAACTTTCACATTTCACTTAAAGGAAGCACTTGAGGCTTCTGTTTGGCATGTGGGAATTGCCAGCATCACTATGCTTGCGCTTAGGGGCCATTACTAAGTAAAATGAGGGTGACTTGAATACAAGCTCTGCGATACTGTGACAGTTGATCCGATAACTGGGAAGGCTGCTAAGTGACTAATGGGGGCCAGTTTGTAAAGTGTGATTCCACTGAACAAAGGGATGATTTATGCCCTGGGTGGGACAGAGTTGGTAGCACAAGATTTCATTATGCTACTCAGGAAGGTGCATAACTTAAAACGTGTAAATTGTTTATTTCTGGAATTTTCCATTTAATATTTTTTGGACCACTGGTTGATAGCCGTAACTGAAACCATGGAAAGTGAAACTGCTGATAAGGGGGCACTACTGTACACACATGAACACACACACACACACAATGGCATATTATTCAGCTTCAAAAAAGGAGATCTTACCATTTGCAACATGAATGGATCTGGAAGACATGCAAAGTGAAATAAGTCAGTTACAAAAGGACAAATAATTCATGGTTCCTTGTAAATGAGGCATCTAAAATAGTCAAATGTACAGAAGTGGACAATAGAAGGGCCAGGGGAGGGGGAAGGGTGATATTGGGAGTGTTGTTCAATGGGTAAAAGTTAGTTATACAAGACCAGTAAGTTCCAGAGATCTGCTGTACAACACAGTGCCTATATTTAACAGTCAGATTTGGTGTCTTTAAAAATTTAAGAGGATTGATCTCAGGTTCAGTGTTCTTAACACACAAACACACACTCCAAAGGGACAAAAGGAAACTTGGAGGTGATGAATATTTTTCCTTCCTTGATTGTGGTGATGGTAAAATGTTCAAACTCACAAATTGTATGTATTCATTATATGCAGTTTTGTTGGATACTATTTACACTGCAATAAACTTGGGGAAAAAAGAAAAGAAAAAAACAAAGCAAAACAAAGGAGGCCCTGCAGTTTCTTCTTCCAACTAGCTGGGATGCAGATATCATGGCTGTGGCTCAAATAAGCTCTTATTTGGGGGTTTTCTGTCACCTGCAGCTGAAGTGAATACTAACTGCTGAAGTGGCAAATTTGGAATTTGCCCCCAGCTACATGTGGTTCTTTCTGATACCAGAGTAGGTTCTTCTAACACAAGGATTCATCACCTCTGCTTTCAGTGACCCAAAAGGCAAACTGGAATCCCTCTCCAGCTGGTTCCCCGCCCTCCACCCCCCCTCCCCCGTTTCCCCCAGCACCACCCCAGGCTCTTACATAATTGTAGATTGGAGCTGCTTTGTTTATGTACTCTTGGAATATACTGGCCTCTGCATTTTCTAGCACCTGGGAGATATGACCAATTCTGGGTTGGTTTTGTGGAGTCAGGACTGTGTGGTGGTTGAATCAAAGGCTACAGATAGTTGTTAGTGTGAACCTAGAAATCAATATTTGAGAATACACTGAGTGGAGAGCAGTGGGCTTTCTGAGTGGGAAAGGAAGACATGAAGGTTACAGAAAGATATAAAGGGAGGAAGGCTCTCCTCAAGCGAGCACAGTGGGACCAGGCTTGCTTTGTCTATAAATATATAGTTTGGGAGTCCCAAACTGCCTTGCAACATAGGCATTTCACTATAAGATTCTTATACTTTTCATGATATTGTGCATGTTATGGAAAAGGTTCAAAGCAGTCCAGGTACATTTGGAAATATCACTGCATAGGATCTCGCAAAGGGGGAAGATATGCATAAGCCCTCACTGCGGTGACCTTGGCCTTCCAGTAGTTGTGTTGAGATGCCCCAGTTTACGCATAATTTATTCATGACTAATAGCCTACATTTTTCAATTCAGCCACTCATGTCAGGCATAGTCCCTCTAGACACAGAATTATTGAATTTAAACAAACACTTATTGGGCACCTATAATTGGTCAAACTAACAAGCATTTAGGTTGATTTAGACTATTGCCCACATAATTAGTATTCCAATTTAACAAACTGTGCTAATTGGTCCCTCAAGAGTCATTAGTAAAGGTTTCATTTGCTTCACAAATGCTCATACTTAGAATTCCATACTTAAGAAATGCATGAATTAATCACAACTTCACACTCAAGAATGGTTCTTCCCCCAAGTTGAGAGAATTTGTTTGCCCCGGTCAACTATTTTTTGACTATTTAAGATCTAGTGTTTCCTTTTCATGTGTCACCGTTATTGGCAAACAAAAGTCCAGTATTTGCCAGGATCAGGAGATATTTGTAAATACCATTAATGAGGGCATAGGCTTTCATTAGACAAACATGGTTTGGGATGAAAGGAGTCCAGCTGTATATGAACGTGTCTATTGTTTGTGGTTGTTTTATACCATACATCCCAGTTGATGGATATTCTTTTGTCACGTTAGAAGTAAATATATTTCACTCCTTTTTAAGATGTATAGTCATCAAACAAACTAGTACAAACTTATAATAAGGCCTTTTTAATTACTGATACTTCTAGGTAAGTCGTGAAGCAGAATAAAGCATATGATTTAACTGCCAGAATTTCTAGCACACTACTCTGCTACAACTTCTCTTGTGTGTTTGGTTTCCAAACTTTTTAATAGAGTACTGCATGGAAATACCATTTGTATTATTGTTAATAGCCTAAAGAGTCATCTTCAGGTTTTGTAGTACATTAAAACAATCACATACTTGTTCAAAAATGCCAATATTGAGTACACTCCTCCTACCTTAAACCACATGAAATCAACTTTTAGAGATCAGGTAACCCTTTTTTCTTTTCCTGCTTCTTCACAAATGTATGCAGTCAAGGCACGGGAAAGGACACACAGGAGACAAAAGTTGGGAGGTTGGGGATGTGGTTGGGAAAGAGACCAAAAGTGTCAAAGTTTTCCTAAGCATCACAGAATAACATGTTGGGTCTTAAGTGGGTTGTTAATGAATGGACTATGTCTATTTTCCTGTTTGTTTATAATACTTACAATTATTGAACCTCTATGTGTTAGACATTGTAGTCGGTGTTTTACATATATTATCTTTAATCAATATGTCCACAAGGGCTAACGATTTTTTCAATCTCTTTCCCTATATTGGGGAATGGGTCTCAATAGGCTAAACACATGTGCAATGTCACATAGATTATAAGGAGTGGAGCTGGGACACTGATCCTTTTCTTTCTGTCTCAAAGCCCTGTCCCTCCCTGCTTCATCACCCTACCATTCAGTCTCCAATTCTGCACGATGCCTCTCTTTCCTTCCATATTATTTTGACGTGGGTATCATTTACTTTTTTCAGACTTAGGGAGCTGTTGGTCCCTCATAAAGGGGTTACATCTATGCAATATATTTCCAGATCTGCACAAAGATTGAGATCTGAAGCAGAATTTTATTTGCATTACAAAGGGAAGCCCACTCTCATTTTCCCTAGGTAGTTCTCTTTTATCACAAAGTACACTCCAGGTGTTTGCTCACAAAAGCCTTCAATAAATGCTCGTTGAAATGAATTGAGTCTCTGGGAAAATGTTTAGTAAGATCAAGTGAATCATTGAAACAACCATGGCAGTTCAAAATCATATAGAATTTAAGAGATCTGTTAGCACCTTCAATTGTGCCTTGGCACATAAAAATAAATGGTAACAACTTGAAACTCATTAACAGCTTGTTCTCTGTCCTGTATGATCAATGGTTTTCTTTCACTTAACAAGAATTTTTTCTTGCTGTTTCACAAAAGAAGAGACAAAGACTAATGGATAAACATACCAAAAATCGGGGAAGGTTTATATATTCTTAAGAAGACCATCTTTCCCAGTGAAAAACATGGGGGTTTTATTCGTGAGTTATTTTCTATCCATAACATAGTAAGTTCTGTTTGTGTCTGTGAACCTGGTTATTCTGTATAAGGCTAGGACCTTTTTTCTTTCTATGACTCATATGATGTTCATTTATTTAACACCTAATATGTGCCAGACACTGTTCTAGGCCCTGGGGCTAAATTGTTGAAGAAAGGAAACACTGCTACCTGTATGAGCTTATCGTGGGTAAGACAAACAATAGACACATCCTATATAATAAAAGGGTAATATGCAAATTGACCTTAATGGCAAACGACCGGGAACAACCGGTTGCTATGATGTGCACTGACCACCAGGGGGCAGACACTCAATGCAGGAGCTGCCCCCTGGTGGTAAGTGCGCTTCCACAGGAGGAATGCCGCTCAGCCAGAAGCCAGCTCATGGCTGGCCAGCACAGTGGCAGTGCCGGGAGCCTCCCCTGCCTCTGCAGCAGCACTAGGATGTCCGACTAACAGCTTAGGCTCGCTCCCTGAGGGATCCAGGGACACCAGAGAGATGTGTGACTGCCAGCTTAGGTCCTGTCTCCTGGGGAGCAGGCATAAGCGGCAGGTGGACATCCCCCAAGGGCTTCCGGGCTGCCAGAGGGCGCAGGCTAGGCTGAGGGACACCCCCCGCCTCCGAGTGCACAAATCTTGTGCACTGGGCCTCTAATAGATTAACCAAATAATAAACCAAATGGTAATACAGTGCTAGTGGTAACATGGGCTATGGAGAAAAAGAAATCAGAGAAAGGAGATTGTGTTGTTTAAATATGAAAGTCGGAGAAGACATTCTATGATAGATCATCTTTGAGCCAGGACCTAAGGGAGATGAGGGGTCAGGCTCTGGGGTACCTGAGTAAAGAGCATTCCAGGTGTTTGAAACTTACGAACAGCTTGTTATCTCTGTTACATGGCCAGTGGTTGTGGGCCCTGAGTAGGGGCCCCCGAGGAAGGAGCTGCCTGACACATTCAAGGCACAGCAAGTAGGCTAGTGGGGCTGTCACATAGCAGGCAAGGGGGTGGGAGGGGCAGGGTGAGTGCGGTAGCAATCTCATCATGTAAAGTGCTTATTCTAAATACGACATGGGTGGAGGGTTTGTTTGAGTAGAGGTGAGAAATGGTCCTTGACTTTAGTAGGATTTCTCTGAATAGAATGGACGGTAGGAGACCAAGATTAGAGGGAGAAAAATAGTGGAGGCAAATAAAATAATTGAGGCAGGATCCTGAAGAATTGGAGCAGCAGAGTGCCAGGGGAAGAGGTGAGAAGTGGCCACTCTTGGGCTATATTTTGAAGGGAAAGCCCCAAGGATTTGCTGAGTGGAGTGAGAGAAAAAGAGCAGTCAGGGATGAGTCAGAATTGTGGCCTGTGCACCAGGAAAAATGGGGTTGTCACTAATTGTGATAGAGAAGACCAAGAGAGGAGTATGTTATGAAAGAATAAGTATATATTTTTACATGTGATCTGTGTAGTGCCCATTAGACACCCAAGGGGTAGGTAGTTGGACACAAGAATCTAGAGTTGAGGAGAGGAGTTGGGTTAGAGCAGCAATCTTCAACCTTTCCATCACATGGCACATGTAAACTACTAAAATTCTGCAGCACACCAAAAAATACATTTTTACTGATCTGACAAAAACATAGGTGTAATTTTGATTTATTCACACAGGACAGCTATTGTTGTATTGGCTGTTGTCATTCTTTTATTTGACAATCTAAGGGAAAAGAGGTCAGTGTCCCTGACTAAACAGTCATGTTTTAAAAATTCTTGCAGCGCACTGGTTGAAAATCGCTGGGCTAGAGTTAGAATTGTGAGTAGCAGAAGATAGAGGATATTTAACACCATGAGTATGGTTAAGATGACCTGATCCCTGAAACACTATAAAATTAAGAGATCCTGTTAAGAAGTGCAAATTGGTAATCACAAAATAATCACTGGGATAAAGTTCAGCATAGAAAATAGTCGATAATATTGTAATAACTATGTATGGTGCCACTGGATCCTGGGAATATCAGGAGTAACACTTTGTAAAATATATGATTGTCTAACCACTATGCTATATGCCTGAAACCAATATAAAATAATTTTGAAAGTAAACTATAATTGAAATATAAAGTCAGTTGTGATTTTTTTTAAAAAATTAAAAAAGAAAAGGAGGAAAGAAATAGAAAATATTTTTTAAGAAGGTCCTAGCTGGGGGGCTCAGTTGGTTGAAGCATTTGTGGGTTTGATTTCTTGTTTGGGCACATGCCTAGATTGCTGGTTTGATCCCCAGTTAGGGCACATATGGAAGGCAACAAATTGATGTTCTCTCATACATCAATGTTTCTCTCTCTCTCTCCTTTCTCTTCTCTGTCTCTCTCTTTCTCTCAAATCGGTAAGCATATCCTTGGTGAGCATTAAAAAAAGAACAAAAAAAGAGAGATCCAGGAGATGAGGAACAATGAGAACAGTATACTGAAAAGGTAGGGCTAATGAGGTAGGAAGCACACAAGGAGAGGGGAATGTCTTGGAACCTGAATTAAGAAAGCATGTCAAGAAAATTAGCAATCAACATTCCATATGCTGCTAAGAGATTAAAAATATGAAAAGGTGAGGAACAAAAATGTGGAGGTCACTGGAGATCATGATCACATTAAAATGTTTTATTAGCATGAAGAAGCCAAAAGACTGGTTGCGAAATACCTTAGAGATAATTGGAAGGGAGGAATTGCAGACACTGAATATACTGAGAATGTCTTTCAGGAATTTTCCTCTCAAAAAGGGACAGAGAAATAGAGGGTAGCTGGAAGCAGATGTAGGGCCAAGAGAATTTTCCTTTCACTTAATAAGATGGAAAAATCACATGTTTGCATGTTACTGGAAAGGATCTAAAGAAGAAGGAGGAATGACAATGCAGGAGCAATTGGGCGAGATTCACTGACACAAGGTGAGGGGGTGGAGCTTGGTGCCCAGGTGGAGGGGTTGACATTAGATAAGAAGTTGGATACTTTATCTGGAGCAAGAAGAGGGAAGACTGAGTATGTTAGCAGAGTTACTGGTGCACATGGAATTTCCGTTCAGATTACCAAACGTTTTAGTTGGTAAAAAGAAGATTAAAAATTTGAAACTATGTTGGCATCTATAATAATAAAAGTGTAATATACTTCTGGACAAAGCCGCAGTGGGCAGGGGCCGAGGCAGAGGCCACAGAGACCCCTGGCTGTGGTGGCGGTGGGGGACGGGGGCCAGGGCCAAGGCCCTTGCACGAATTTCATGCGTTGGGCCTCTAGTCCTATATAATAAAAGCCTAATATGCTAAGTGTCCGATCGTCTGGTTGGCTGTTCAAACAATCAAAGCGTAATAGGCTAATGATATGCTAATGCCGCTCAACCACTCGCTATGACATGCACTGACCACCAGGGGGCAGTCGACTGGTCTACCAGCCACTATAACATGCACTGACCACCAGGGGCAGACACTCCAACTGGTAGGTTAGCTTGCTGCTGGGGTCCGGCTGATCGGGACTGAGCGAGACAGGCTGGACATGCCCTGGAGCCCTCCCGCAGTCCCTCCCCAGCTGGCAAACCTCCCGCGTCCCTCCCCGGCCCCAATCATGCACCGGTGGGGTCACTCGGCCTGGCTTGTGCCCTCTCGCAATCCAGGACCCCTCGGGGTATGTCGGAGAGCAGGCTTCAGCCAGATCCTGCAGGCCAGGCTGAGGGACCCCAATGGATGCACGAATTCATGCACAGGGCCTCTAGTATAATATAAAGGCATAATAAATATTGATTTTACTGGGGAAAAGTCAAAGCTGGAAAATGTCAATTTGTTCAGTCTCTTGTTTTTCAGATGAGGAAACCAAGGCCAAAAAGTTAACAGCTAGTTGTTGGCAGAATCCACTCCATCTCATAATCCATGTTTAGCTCACTGCATTGTGCTAATTGATTATTTAAAAAGTTACCATCCCTATTAAGATGCATAATATTTTACATGGCATATCTCTCTGTGAAAAACATTTCTATCAACAAATAGTATATACCAGGTAAGCATATAGTAATAGGAAATAATAAATCTCAGTCTTTCATTCAATCATCACAACAACCAGGAGTTATGCATTATTGATATCAGTTTTGCAGATAAGAAAATTGGCATCTCAAAATAGTTAACTTCTTTTTAAGTTCCACAGTCATAGGGTGACAGAACCAGATCTGCAATCCAAGTTTTTTTTTACTCAAATTTAATATATTCTCAATAGACAGGGTGTCCCCCCAAAAAATGTATACACACTGAAACAGCTGATAGCTCAATTTTGAAAATGAACTGTATTTTAATAGACAGTGCCTTCATAATTATCCAAAGTGTATGTATACATTTTGTGGGACACCCTATATTTTGTTACTTCTATTAATGAAATCTCAAATCATGCTCCCGAGTTAGCCAAAAGGTTACATTTATTTTCAGTATCTTGTTTTAATGTAGAGAAACATTTTTAAGTCAAATGCAATTAATATAAATGTTTTAACACTGTAGACAATAAGTTTCAGTTGCCTGAAAATATCACTCATCCAGAACTCCTTATTCCCCATGATAAATGAGATGTCCAAACACAACAGAGAAGTGATGTTTAGAAGGCAACTAATGAAAATAAAACTTTCTGGGATGAGTTCAACTTAAAAACTCAGACAAGCTAGTTTAAGAGTCACCGATCCTTTCAGGTATGAAAAAGTTTTTTTATATTTGTAAGACCTTGAGATCATTGGTGGGAAGAAAAGCTAATATGTGAGAAGCGTGATTTAAGAGACAATCCTGACTTATGTAACTTGCAATTTAGAATCAAAATTTTTGCATTAATTTCCTGTCTGATATCTGTGAACCAACTAATATGAGCAAAAGCTATCTTGAAGCTTGCTTGCTCAGGACTGCAGAAGTAGAAAGGTGATGGACAGCATTGCCCTACCTCCTCCAAGTTAACCTTGGGACACATTATCTCTGGGCCAATTTTTCTCAGTTTGGATGCTAGACTATTGTTGTCTTCTTGGTCAATCAGTTATCTCTCTCATTGAAATTGAGGATTTATCCTCTCCTTGGTAAGAATGTACCTCTTATCTACTTTCTTGTCTTGGGGTTCTTACAGACTTTTACTGTGGAGAAATAATTTTCTCAAGAAGTAGTAACAGTAATGACAATGTATGGGGAATTAACCAGGTAGTAGTCATTGTGCAAAACACTTTAAAAGTGTTTGAGATAAAGAGAAGTTAAGGAACTTGCCCAGGGCCTTACAGCTAGTGAACATTTCATGACTCTCTGGGGATTGATTCTTTCATGGTTGAAGGGAAAGGCTTAGATTTGTCTTGTTTTTGTGAGAGAGGCCTTAGGGAGAAAGGGAGAGGTAACAAGAAGTCAAGAAATCTCTATAGTCTCCTATCTAGACATCTCATCTACAGAAATACAATTTTTTATGAAAACCAGCATTTTGAAGATGCATCTAGAAAGGTTTGAGCTTCACTTGTAAGGCCCCATCAACAAGTGGAGGAGTACTGTTCTTAGATTGAGTGGATACATCAAACTCATCTTGGTATTGTAATCAGTACTTCAATAAAAAAGGAAGCTAGACAGAAGTCAAAAGCCAAATAACTTGGGTTCTACTAATATCTGACATGGTTCTCTTTCCTCTTTCCTGAGAGTATCTAGTTAAATAATTCAGAGTGACATGAACAGCAACATCCTGTTCTTATCCTTTTTCTGCTTCAAATGGAAAACATGGTTAATTTCCCTGACTGCATGCTCCAGCTCACTCAGAGTGCACCCACTGAGCCTTGCCCTTGGCTCTGGCCTCCTTCATTCCTTCCAATCCCTGGGCACTGCAACCCTATCTTACATTTGCCTATCACATCTTGGAGTTTCTTTCAAAGGATCCCAAACTCGCTTGGATTATTAGGTTGGATTCTCCACACTGGTACATCTCAACACGTCAATCACTTCATTTTGCCCTCCCTTCTGGACGGATGTCCAAAGCCAGACTTTATTGGGTAGCTCTGGTTCCAGTGTCTATCTACTCTCCCTTCCTTGATGCTCTTATTTTAAATACAGGATCATGTTTCATTAATGCAGCTCGATCACTCATTCATTCATTTATTCAATGCTTCATTTATTTAAATCAACAAAAAATGTTTGAGTGCTTTCTAGGTAATTCTATGGAGGTTCAATCAGGTTGCATCTAAAGGAAAATATATACCAATGTATTTGAAATATTAACAGAGAATCTTAAGGAGTAAAATTCAATTACAAAGATATTTATATGAAAGAACTAAACAAGAATTGAAGGGAAAGGTAAAGCTAGTTAAACAAATGTATATTTGAGCCTCTTATTATTTTTGAGATCTAAGTATATGAGGTCTACATATAAACTGCTATTGGCATATCTGCTTTGGACAGAGTCTAAAACAGAGAACAGCTTGAATTCAACTTCCATTTACCATCCAGTGGTTTTTCCACTTTGCACAGTTTTAGGTGTTTTCTTGTTTTTTAGGGTGTAACTTTTCATATGCTTGACAACATATCTATGTTTGCCTTCTTTTCTCATTTGCTGGGAAGAGAAATGCTGTGTATGCTGAGGACAATTTAAAATATCACAGTTCCCCATCCCCTGATTATTATCATTGCTGGAACCATGGTAGGTTTGCGACAGTGTCTGCCTGGACACAGACATCAGGAGAGAGCCATGTGTTAGGGGCTTTTTAGGAATTAAACATCTTTAGTGCCAGCCATGAGGTTGAAGTGGCTAGATGCCATTGAAATCAACAGCATTTGCATAACTTTATGTAAAATGTGTGATGTTTAGGATCCTGAGAGGATAGGCAAGAGCCCTCAAGTCATGCTTCTGATTGTGAGAAAAAGCAAGCGGGGGGGTATTTGGGGACAGAATACACAAACCTGCCATCACAACTAAGCAGCTGTAGCACTTTTCTTTTTTCCCCAAGAACAGATTAACGAGGGGCGAAAAATCTTTAATACTGTTGTTAAAACATGTGCGCGTGTGTGCGCACACACACACACACATACACACATACACTCTCTCTCTCTCAGTGCCACTTGGGTAAATAATAATTTGTTTTTAAAGGACCCCAGTCATGGCACTGTGCAATTGCAATTTTAACAAGTAACTACAAACTTTAATTAACCAAGCTGAGAAATGCAAACTGTCCCAAGCTGCAGAAGCATTATGTGTTAAACACGGCTTCAGAATGGAACCAGCCAACTTAATTCTAGTCATCAAGTTAATACATAAGAGATTCATTGAGTATTGTTCTCTTCTACATTTTATTAATGGTTTGCGTGAAACTCAGCCACATAAATGTAGAATTGCTTCAAAATTATAGGCTGCACTCCTAATTGAACCAAGGAAAAAGAAATATGAATAAAACACAAACTCTGGGAAACAGTGTACGTGAGCCACATATGGCTTCGTGGTATGTGTTTTGATCATGTATTTTCTTTCTTCATGCTCACCTTGATTTCTGTGTTTATTTTGGAAGTCCAGAATAATGTCATCCATATATCAATACTTGGACATAACTCATTACCAAACCTCATTTAGGATATAGTAGGGATTCAATAAATACTTGTGAACTTAAACTTGGTCTTGCTTCTTTCTATCCAAGTGACGATTGTTCTATATTTCTATGAAGTAAGGCCTATTTATATTATATCTATGATGTCCTGTGGAATAACCAAAACTCAACATATCCCCACCCCCCCAAAAGAATTCATTCTCTTTCATCCATCCATCTATGGTTCATGTCATCACCATCTGTCTAGTTATATAAGCCAGGAACCTGGAAGTCATTCTTTCTCTGCTCTTTCAACCCCTGCTTAAATCTGGCAAATTTGTTCCCAATACTTCAGACCCATGGCCACTGCCTTAACTTAGTGCACCATAGCTTTGTTTAGACTGGCACGATATATTCCTGAATCGCCTACTTGGCTTCTTTTTCTTCCATTCTCAGTCATTCTACACCCTGTTATGAGAGTTATTTTTCTAAGATATGGTTTTTATTCCTCCCCTTTGGAAATTTTCTCAAGTACAAGATGGAGTCTAGAACTCTTCAGCATGACAAGTGGGAAACTCCATGGCCTGCGATAGTCAACACATTTCACTCCAACTTGCAGCCACTTTCCCAACACTTCCTTTGGGCTCCCTTCTTGAAGAAGTTCTCACAGCAGCAGAAACATGCCATAAGCATCTATGCATCCGTTCTTCTGTTCATAATGTGTTCTCTGCCTGGGGAATTTCTATTTTTGTTTCAAACATTACCATCTCTGAATATTTTTTTCTCTGATCCAGATAGGGATAAATATTCTAGGTTTTCTGCTTTTAAAATTTTTATTCAGTATTCAATAGTTATTGGTTTAGATGTGTGAATCTCCTACTAGATAGTTTCTTTGTCTCTGAGAAGGCGACCAGTGATTCCCCCATCCAGATTTCCACGCCCTGTGTAATTACTCTCCTTGAGTGTGGGGCAGACTCACTCCCAATGGATACAGTGTGGCAGGAGTAATGGGAGGTCACTTCCAAGATCCAATTACACAAAGACCTTGGATTCCGTCTTGGGTGCTCATCCTCTCTTGCTCCTCTCACTTGCTTGCCTTCTTGTGAGTTGCCCTGTGAGGAGGCCCACGTGACAAAGAGCTGAGGATGACCCCTGGCAAGCAGCTAGTGAGGGACTGAGGCCTTCAGGCCAATAGCCTGTGAGGACCTAAATCCTATCAGCAACCAACAACAGTCCTTCAAGAAAGATTTATTTCAGGATTCCTACCATGGCCTACCCAGGCACTAAGGGAGGCAGTAGTTCAATAATTAAAAACACAGAGATATTTTGTCCTTTTCCTGTCTTTTTCTACTGTCAGCCTATAATATGCTGAGGTCTTCCCTATTCCATACAAATAAACATGAAAACCCTAAAAACCCTTCCCTCACCTTCAATACTGTCTCAAACTATTATCTTAGCTCTTTTCAAGGCAGGATGGGTCCTTAGAACAAAAAGACCTCCAATATGGCTTGGATAGACTGAAAAAGAGATGAGCATGGCCGGGTGTGGTCCAGTGGTTGGGCATCAACCTATGAATCAGGAGGTCATGGTTCAATTCCTGGTTAGGGCACATGCCTGGGTTACAGGCTCGGACCCCAGTGTGTGTGGGTGTGTGTGTGTGCAGGAGGCAGCTGATTGATGATTCTCTCTCATCGTTGATGTTTATATCTCTCCCTCTCTCCCTTCTTCTCTGAAATCAATAAAAAATATATTTTCTTTAAAAAGAGAAGAGTGCATGGGATGGGAACAGAGGAGAAGGCATAGGACAATTCATATAGAGATTCTAGGTCACGATGCAGAACTTGGTTTTATACCAAATACAGTGAGAAGGCAGCATCATTAGTGGTAACTACACAGCAGTTTTATCCATTAGTCACCATAGGCTTACTGTCTAGACTAGTCTCTGAGCTTGTCAATGGCTTTTTTAAGATCTGGAAAGAATTCACAGGCTTAAAAATGAAAAAAAAAATCTGGAATATCAGAATCAATAAAGGTATGGTTAAATGTCTGCAGAATGTAATATTAATGTCAAATAGTTAAGCATTATGCAATCCAACTTTACTTCCATATAAACACCAGTTTAAGCTATCAGAACAAAATAAGAAATTTCTGTAAGAAAACTCAAATTTATAAAAACCTTTAAAACAGTTTTAGAGAAGTTACATTTAACACACGGCGTGGGTATATTTTCATATGTTTGGAATGATACGGGGTGGGAGTTTCCAAATGTTAGAATGCTGGGGGACTAACCAGGTCTCAGAGCAGCCCTGGGCCTGCTTGCTCAGATCTCAAAAGAGCAGAATATCTCAGGGGACAACAATGAATCAAAAGGTGAATAATCTCCCTGTATATAACTAACAGTAAATAATATCCTGTAGTTCTCTGGAGTGGTAAAAATGCATACACATATAATGTTGGATATGAAATATCAGACCTTATATGTATATTTGTATATTTATGGCAGCTGGGTTTTTTTAAATTTCTATATAAGAAGTATGGAATCAAGAGTTCAGCTATCATATGTACATAACTAATATATAATTCTTGCCCCATGAGTAAGGATCAAGTTTATTTTCAATGTCATAACAAATGTATCTGGAAGATCTTAAAACCAGAACCAATAAATATTTATTTGATATTTCCCTTGACAAGTGTCTGAGAATTTATTTCCTAGCAGACTGGGTTACTTTTTCCCTCTGTTAATTTTTGTATCGCATTGGCTAGATATACACAAAAACACACTTATATGTTCAAACACTCACAAACATGCATATAAACACATAAAGATCAGGATGTCACATCCACAAAGAAAATAGAAGTAATATTTTTGCTTTTTCTTTATGTTTCCAATATAACCTGGAACCCTGCCAGCCATACCAGAATCAGATACCATCTGTGAAATTAATTTGAAATTCACTCAGTTTAATTTGCTTGCCTCTAAATCAGCCATGGCATCCCTCCAAATTTATTTTTTCAAGTTTAGACTTTAATTTTATTCCAAGATCCTTCTCCTGGGTATATTTTGGTCCCTTTCACTAGAGAACTGTCCATTTTAACCATTAACCATTCATACTTTCTGTTTTCCCAGTATTTGAGTTAGTTGTTGGTGTCTCAGACTAAGCCTCAATATAGTTAAGAAGGAACAATGTTTGTTAGTTCAGCAATCAAGGATATATATATAGTTCCCACGTCATTTTAAAAACCTTCAGTTACCGGTCTTTAGAAATGTTCACTCTGATTTGGAAGTCGTGCATGGCAGGGAAGAGGAGTAACTCAGAGACCCTTTCTTAGTCCTTTACCCCAGAAAATCCTTGAAATAATTTTCAGGTCTCAGGGAATTCCTGTATATCTACAGCCCTTTATATATTAGAGTGATCAGTAGGTTGTAGATATAATAATTCAATAATAATGCTCAATGCTGTAAGTGTAGAAAGATATTTGTGGATCAACTTATTTGGCCAACTTTTGAAATATTATTTTTGTATGTTCTCCCTTCTCACACTCTAATACTAGTCAGTAGCGGAGGTGAAGGGAACATCAGTTCTTTTGTTTTTTAAATTCCTGATTGATATTTTTTAAACCTCATCCAAGTAGGCTTGAAAGTCTTGTCATAAATTTCTATCACACGGTTGCTAAGGAGCTATGGTATGGGGTGGGTGACATAACATAAACAAGAGTGGTTTTAGTCCCTATTCAAAATGAAAAAGTCTTTTTAGCCAAACTTAAAAAAAATCAGACAGTTAAGTTTAGCTTACTTAAAAATATATTATTCTTTGAAATTTATTTAAACATTTTTTTAAACTTAGAAGACAGATAAATTTCTGTTAACCGACTTAAGCCAAAAAGTGGGTTTAATTTATCTAAACATAGGCTTAGTAGATTTAATTTAAGTAAAAGTTGCCAGTAGATTTTAATAAATGTTATTTATGATATGAAAATTATTGACAATATCATAAATACATTGACTTGTAGTGATAGTGACACGGCGGATGGGGATATTTGGCCTGAAGATTTGACTTCCCAGACTTCTCAGATCTTCTGGGTCTGAAAAAGTTGCCCACTCCTCTCCTTAGGAGGTAGCACCTGCCTCCCCAAGCCCCTGTCAAGCCAGAAGATACAATAGGTCTCCCATCTCAGACACGGGAGATGGGGATATTAGCCTGTACGCAGGCTGAGTGCATGCCGTTCACTGACGATTTTAGGGGTCCAGGGGCTAAGCGTGTGGTAGGTCATCTCCTTCCAAGTAAATTGTTGGCAATTTGCATGCATCACCCATCACAAAGGAAGCACAGTGCCTAGGCTGCCACTCAGGGTCTGGAGGCAACAGGTTCTGCACCTAGGAGTCCTGCTCTGACCCTTATGTGAGAGACAGGAAAGGCTGCCCACATTGAGTGAGGCCTGGCGTAGAAAGGGCTCTGTAGCAGGCCCAGGTTGCAGCCTTTTGGGTAGCAGACCCTTTGTTTGGGGCAGAGAGCACCTGGGAGCAGGAGAGACAGGGGAATGGGCTGAAGTCAGGGGTCGAGCGCTTCCAGTGCTTTTTGAAGGAATCTATTTGTTCTCCAGTAGGCAGTAGGGAGCCACCTGTTCTTTTTTTGTTTGTTTGTTTGTAAAAGAGTTGCTTAGCAATCGAATGTTGATAAAGTCCCCAGTACACAATGGACTAAAGGATGCTGGTGCTATGAAGAGATAATTTAGCCTTTTACATTTTCTTGTTCCTTCCCCATCTCACCTCAAACAGACTCATTCAAAACTATCTGAACGAGGCCTTAGGAGAAGAGGGAAGAGAGTGAAATGTGTGCAGGACACATTCCGTTTTGTCCCTGCTTGACTCAGAGCTAATTTTCCTTACTTGTTAGCTAACTACAGAGTGGCCATTTCATTGTCTGCTCCAGAAGCCTGGGAAAGTCATCCCTATCAAAGCCTTCATTACTACACAGACCCACCACCACCAAATTGCATGTCTTGGGGAATTCATTACAACCAGCTTTTACCTGTATTCTGTAAGAACTACACTGGCTCTTAAGGACTCTTGAGTTCCTTGGGAGAATAATGTTACTTATTTATTTTGCAGCTTTTAGAACCTCTTCAAAGTATTTGACTTCCAGCAGATGTGTTTTCTAAGAGGAAATGTAGTGAAACTGTTTCTAGACATTAAAAAAAGAAACACATGTAATAATCAAGATGATCAAAGCAAATGAAATGTTGTAATACAAAATTTTGCTTCCTGAGCAGGATAATTGAGTTAAATTCTTTAGTTCACTTGCAGTAATAAGTATTTGTGGAGTTAATATATTAGTCATATAATTCATAGTAGAAAATACTGGCACAGTTTGCCAAATATGCCTTAATTGGAGAGAGAGAAAGAGAGAGAGTAAGAGAGAGAGAGAGAGATTACACTTGTCTCTCCTAACTCTTCCTTCTTCTAGTGAAAATCGTATACTGTATTGAAGAATATATAAACATAGGCCTAGAGGTGGTAACCTTATAGCTTGGTGCTGCTTGTATTTTTCGTAAGTGTAGGTAACTAAGAGGCAGGAATTTCTCTCCAGGTTTCCGTGCATTTATTCTGTTTAAGGCCATGTTAGCACTTAAGTAAGAGCTCCCTCCACTGGAGTCTGAGCTTTAAAACTCCTGAAAACTTCCTTCAAGAAGCTCCCCTTCCTGCACCCACCTAGTGCTTGCAGATTAAACCAACAGAACACTGAATAATGTCATTCAGGAGAGCCGCAAGTACGCCCATTTATCAATCCGAGGAGGCCGAACTGGGAGAAGAACTCGTATAGCAACTCCTGTCATTCTTGAATCACATTGACTACACAGAATGCGTTCTTGGAAGCTTAGAGCATAAACTGACTGTAATCAAATGCCTTCAAGGTCTCGGCCCAGTTTTTCATCAAATGCACCTTTTCCTGAATTATTGCTTTCAGGAAAAGCTGGGGGTTTGCATCCCCAAAGCCCTACCCCAGGGTCACTCTGGTTTCTTCAGGAAAGTTTACAAATTTTGGCCGTATTTCTAAAATGAGAAAGGATATTTAATATTGTTCCTGGGCATTTGGATTAATAAAATATTCTAATTAATCTTGAATGACCCCTTTTGTCAAACTTGGATTGCATATTTTCAATGAATTAGAATAAAATGAGACCAGATAATTAACACAAACTCTATAGGTCATGTTCAACCATTCTTGTGAGGTCTAGGTGCACCATGATGAATATTCATTACTACCTGTGCAATCTTTATTAAATTATATAAGCCTTTTGCAACCATTTCTTTATCTAAAAATTAGGCTATTAACATTTTACCTACCTCAAAGGTTTGTCACAAACATTAGATGAAGTAATGAATGTGAAAGGGCTCTGAAAACCGTGAAACCTGTTATAGGAGATATGGCTATGAAGAAATGAGATAGATTTTTTTTTTAGAGTGACTGGCTGAACTTTATAATAAAATCTGTGACTGAGTATCCTATGTGGAATTAATATCATTACATTTCATAGAATGTACAAGACTGATTAATAGAGAGAACTGCTAACCAAATAACCTTTGGTCCAATGAGAGCATTATCTCTTCACACAATAGAAACACTAATGATTTTTTTCCTTATGCTATTTTTCTAAATCCAGTTCTTTTCCATTAGAAAAGAAACGGAAAAGTGAAATTTCATCTTGGAGGATTTATTGTGGGTTTCTGTTTTGAGTGAGCAAATATTTCTACTTTTCCGTAGTAGTAATAGGGTAGTGAAATTTGATTACCTACATATATAAAAGCCCAGTGACCATTATGGTGGAATGACCAGAATGACCGGTCACTATGACGCTCACTGACCACAGGGGGGCAGACGCTCAATGCAGGAGCTGCCCCCTGGGGGTCAGTGCATTCCCGCAGGGGGAACGCTGCTCAGCCAGAAGCAGGGTTCATGGCTGGCAAGCACAGTGGTGGTGGTGGGAGCTTCTCCTGCCTCCGTGGCAGCGCTAAGGAGCGGTGAGCCAAGTGGTAAGAAGCGAGCAGGCAGGCAGTAAGGCGCGGCAAGACAAACACTAAAGAGTGAGCAGGTGGGCGGTAAGGGGCGACCAGGCAGGTGGTTAGGAGTGAGGGGTCCCGGATTGCAAGAGGGCACAGGCTGGGCTGAGGGACCCCCCCCACCCCCATGCATGGATTTCATTCATCGGGCCTCTAGTATTTTCATAAATCGCACTGTCAAAATCAACATCAATCAACTGATACATACAGTCCTCCAAAATACATTAGATTGTGTGACCACAGAGCTGCATGAATGTGTGGCAATCTTACTAGGTTCAGTTTCACCAGTATATACTCCTGATCACATGTCTCCTTTCCCCATGTCACAAATCCAATTACATGAGTAGGAGCCCAATCCATTTTGGTTGAAGCTAGTCATTATACTTACCTACAGTAAAAATATCAAGTTCGCTGCAAGGATCTTGAAATTAAATACCATAATTTTTCAAACTTTGAAAAAAATCAGGGCCACCTTGCACGTGACCCACCAAAGTACTGTACACTTCAGACATTTTTCCGTGGCGTGATTACTCCTTATCAACTATGTACTCGGTTCTATCAGTGTTTGCTGATGATTTTGATATTGAATTATTTCCAAATTAATTTTGATTCCTGTAACCAAAGAAGATGAGGAACAATCTATCCTTAGCAATTCAAATTTAATTATACTTACGTACTTACGATACTTATGACAGTTGCATCTCATTACTCCTGTTTTTCCTTCTTACCTTGTCTTTTCTGGTAGAGTTATGTGCTTCCTTCCCAGTGTTCAAATAGTTCTCTGTATATTCCACAATATAGTGCTTTCTTCTTTTTTTTTTTTACTTCTTTCAAGGACTACAAGGACTCTGAACACCTTGAAGGTGTTTTTGTTGTTGTTGTTGTTTTTTAGCTTTAGTACCTAGTGCAATGCTGGGTGTCACCACCATAAAGAATCTCAGTATACTGTTTAATAAGGGAGGAGAAAGAAAATACTTTCATTCTTTCGCTGCGTTGTGAAGATTCTTGAGATATGACAAGGTGGTATCCTCAGGAAAATATTCTTAAGTATAGGCGCAACTGCTGGCTTGATTGAACGATTTGCCTGTAAAGTCTACTAAGAGCATCTGAGGGGATCAAAGTAAATGATAATTTTTGTTGTTGTTTAGGGCTGGCACATTTGAAGTGAGCAGCTGGGACTATATCCTCTTTGCACTTTGTTCATACATAAGGAGAAATAAAAATTCTGAAAAGACATTTGTATTGTAAATCAAAATACATTGCTGAGATCAATGTCGAGTTGACATTCTGCTTGCGAATATTCTTTTGAGATTGGTCCTTGTAAATCTCTTTCCCATCTGGTTTTTATGTCTGCTCTGGGACTTGTATGCACAGAATTGTCTAGGATCTGCTCAGAATGTTGAAATAAAGTGCATGGTTTATAATAAAAGGTTAGCTGGGAGGGGAAGGTACTGTCTTGGTTATATATAAACTGCTTATATATCTTATAGCTTGGTTAACTTTAGGAAACTTTGGGAAGTCTTTTCTTGGAATAAGAAAACTTACTTGAGGTCATGAAATAACCCTACCCTGCAACTATATCTTGGTAAAGGACATTGTTGGAGGGATAGTTTTTATTTTTAAACCCAGGAAGAGTGAGCAGCAGAGAAGAGCTGGTGATTACAATTTCTTCTCTTGCAGTAATTGCACTATTTCCATTAAATTAATGATAGAGAGGAACAACTGTTTATATAAACGTTTCTTTCCTTACTGAAAGTTAGTTATTTGGGAATGTTTACCTCTTCTTAAAAGACAAATTTAGCGATGACAAAAACTCAATTTGTGATGTGTCACGATAAAGAAGCCCCTGATTATAACTTAACATCTGGACTTGATATCCCTCCTTGAGTTTTATGGGGGAATGGTGTTCTAAATGGATTCTTCCAAGTGAGAACATAATCACCACCATCATCACATAACATTTATTCAACTCTAATCTCCAATTGTGGATAGGTGGTTAATCTTGGATACATACAAAGAAAAAAGAGACATAATCTACTCCTTAGAAGCATGAAATTGACCCTTGCTCTCTCATCATCTATGGTGTGTGTGTGTGTGTGTGTGTGTGTGTGTGTGTGTACTTATCATGGCATCCCAGAGGCAGATGGGAGAAGAGAAAGCACCAAAGTCGTTCTATATGACCCTGGATATCCTCCCCATTGAGGAAATAGCTAAATAGAGCTGCTGGAGGTAGGAGCTTTTTCTCTGAAAATAAGACTACTGACTTCAATTTGTTCATTTTGGGAGTTCTTTTTGACTCAAGCAATACAGAGTAAGATATCATGCAGCAGTAAGGGGAACTGAAAATTTCCCCTTAGAGGCCTTTGAGGACCACTGTTGTGTCCATTGGAGACATAAGATAAAGATATGAAGTCAACCTCAGCATCTTCCTCCTTCCAGTGGAGTCCCTTATACTTCTAGTTAATGTCCAACCCCCACTCCACCTAAGTCCTCATGGCAACAACAAATCTACAGGTCCACTGTTATTTATTAAGGGTTTAGATTTAATTTTAGAACAGAGTGGGGCAAACCACTTAGCAAAGTGGAATATTTTAAAATTCTCTACAGATCCTTCATTTACTACTATGGATCTCACAATTACCTTAAAAGTGGAATGGCTTCCATGCCTTAGTATCTGAAGTAGAGTTCTCCTTTCTTTCTTTAGTGTAGATCATTGTCAAACGTTGATATCTATAAGATTTTTCTTTCTTTTTAAAAATTTATCTTTATTGTTGAAAATGTTACAGATATCCCCTTCTTTTCCCCCATTGACCTGCTCTACCCTGCACCCGTCCAGGCCTTCACCACACTCTTGTTTGTGTCCATGGATTATGCATATCTATACTAATAAAAGAGTAATATGCTAATTAGGGCAGATGTCTTCCAGATGTCCATCCGGACATCCATCTGGACAAAGCCACAGTGGCTGTGAGACCCGGGGCTCAGGCCTTGCAGCCGCCGCGGCCAGCAGTGGCAGCAGCAGCGGGGTGATGGGGGTGTCGCCTTCCCCTGATCAGCTTGGTTGCCTCCCACAGAGGAGGATATCCCTTGAGAGCTCCTGGACTGTGAGATGGGGCAGGCCAGGCTGAGGGGACCCCCCCCCCCCCCCCCCCCCCCAGTGCATGAATTTTCATGCATCGGGCCTCTAGTATGCACATAAATTCTTTGGTTAATCTCTCCCCACCCACCCCGCCTTCCCCCTGAGATTCATCAGTCTGTTCCATGCTTCTATGTCTCTGGATCTATTTTGTTCATCAGTCTATTTTGTTCATTAGATAGGAGATTTCTTAATGGTAATTTTGTCTGTACATGCTTCTTACCTGTTGACTTAAGACTCTTGTCTCTGCTTAAATGATAAACTCCCATATTCCACTCTGCTAGGCCTTTATATTCTAGAGCAGGGGTGGGCAAACTTTTTGACTCAAGGGCCACAATGGGTTCTTAAACTGGACCGGAGGGCCGGAACAAAAGCATGGATGGAGTGTTTGTGTGAACTAATATAAATTCAAAGTAAACATCATTACATAAAAGGGTACGGTCTTTTTTTTTTTTTTTAGTTTTATTCATTTCAAACGGGCCGGATCTGGCCCGCAGGCCGTAGTTTGCCCATGGCTGTTCTAGAGGCAGTTTAACAGGTACCCATACTGTGCTGGTTTTCAGAAGGGGTTTTATGGCTGCTTTCCCATGTGAAGTCCTGTTCCTGTGTAACCTTACAGTTTCCTCTCATTGACTTAATACATGTGCATGACTAATATTAGTTTTTCCCAAGCTCAGGGAGTAAGCCCAGAGTGCAGTGGGCACTTCCATCCTAAGCCTAAACACAACAATATCAACACACACATTGGGGTCCTTACACTCGGGTTATAAAAATGTCAATTATACTCAGACTCTGAGAAGATAACCATTAGGTTATAAATGCTTACTATTAGGACTCCCCAACATTATATAAAATTAAACTGAATGTACAAGGTGGAGCTTTCCTTCCTATTGTTTAAGCACTTCACCCAGATATCTTGTGAAGTAAGTATGTTTCCTTGTGGTTACTGCTCATTCTAGTACTCTCTTATTCATTCGTCAGTCTGTCCTTAACTTTGGACTTTATTCACCTTGCCTTTGCCCTACACTTCCACCCACCATTTCATATGGAGCTTTCTTTAATTTTCTCTTATGCCTCATTAGAGAGCCACCTGCTCATTGCCCAATAATTTGTTTCTAAATATGGTGACACCTGCTATGAAATAAAACCATTTCTTATTAATAGTCATATTGCCATTATCTAATACACTGAGTGGCCAGATTATTATGACCGGCCAGATTATTATGACCACCCCATCAGTACAATGAAGTGAATTAGTTATGCAAATAATAATAATAATAATAATAATAAAACCTTGAGAGTATTTGCTTAGGAAGTTTTCAATATTCAGTATTTTTGGAAGTGTCAATGAAGTCTGATGGGGTGGTCATAATAATATGGCCGGTCATAATAATCTGGCCACTCAGTGTATAGTGAGCGCGCCCATGAATTTGTGCTGTGATGAATGACTATTTGAATGTTTGTGAGCACGTGTGTTTGTGTGGTGTGCAGGCACACAATGCAGTAGTGTGCTTCTGTTGTGTTTATTCATGATATTCCAGAATAGATTCTGTGCCTGTTGGTCTGGAGTTGTTTGGGATGGAGTTTGCACAAACAAGTCATCTTAACACCAGTTACTTTTTCTTCCTATTACACCGTGACATAACCCCAGTATGACAACAAAGGCTATAAGACAACAATGACTAACTTAATATAGATCATATCACTTCTGAAGTGGTCCCAACCCAGGATCATTGAAATCTACCTGGCCCATTGGGAAGAGCTATCATGGAGTATAAATTATGTCAAAGGTTTACTACTCTGAAGAAACTGATTTTTAAGTGTGTTTTCTACAACAGAAACATGTCCTTAAATAAGGTGATATAAAGACTTGTTTGTAAACTGGATACTTTTTGTTCCTAAACATCGAGTAAATAGGTAAATATTCTACCCTGCTGAACCTTGAACATCTGGGTGACTGTGCAGATTTTGAGAGGCACTTAAAGGTAAGAATAGGGTGGTGGTTCTGTCCAGCAGTCAGCTTCAAAGGGCAGAGATTGGCATTCAGTGAATGATTCAGCTATCACAATATTTATTTGGAGACAAACAGAATGTGTTTCATCAGACACATAGACAAACATCAAGGAAAACATTAAAGTAGGGCAATTTTTTTTACACATGCTTGTTTTAGTAGATGTGGCTGCTTCTATCAATATTCTATTGGTGAAGGTGCAAAGGACTTTTTTTTCTCCTAGGTTGATCTGTATTTCAAGGAAAAGTAGAGCCCAAACAATCTTTGTAATAACTTCTGGAGAGGCTCAGCCACCTCATGTTACAGAGCATGGTTTCTATAAGAGAAATGGAGGTGGGGAAACAAGAGGAGAAGGGATTTTCACACACATTTTGAAATAATTACCATCATCAAGTTAATGCATTCATTGCCTCAGATAGGTTTTCTTGTTTGTTTTATTTTGTGTGTGTGTGGTGAGAACACTTAAGATCTACTCTTTTAGCAAATTTCAAGTATATAATGCAGCATTATTAACTGTCACCATGCTGTACATTAGATCCCCAGAACTTATTCATCTTGTAACTGAAAGTTATACCCTTTGACCAAAATACTGCTTACTTTTAAGTCTAGTTGCCAGATTAGAATTTATAAATCTGTATGCTCCTGTGTGCCAGTCCTCAATTACCAAAGTATCTGAGAGAAGACTACATTGCATTTATTCAGAGAGTGTAGGTTGTTGAATGCCTAGAGCTGCAGTGAATGTTATCATTCAGCGTATTCTCCCTCATCGCTGATGTAATGCGATGGCGGTTCTGGCCCACTTGCAGGGGGGCAGTCACCAAGGAGGCCTGGCAGAAGGGCCATCGCAGTCCTGAGCCTGATATCAGGTTTATCGTATGTCTTTAGACAAGTGAACACAACTCTCTGAGTCTGTTCTTTTCATATTTTAAAATGAATAGTTTGGGGAAACCAACATTCCTTTATTTCTTCAAATATTGATTGTATTCCTTCTATGTTCTGGATACTCTTCTTTTTGTCTGACATACAACATCGAACAAGGCAATGTCCTGCCTTCATGGGATATACCGTATAGTAGAAGAGAAAGATAAATAGCTAGGCAATTACAAAACAGTGAAATAGATGATACCAGTGGAAGCATAAGTTCCAGATCATGTGAGGTCACCTCTATTAATATTTTAGGGAAATTGCTGATTATTTGTATTTCTTTGCATTTGTCATGCATTCCCCATTGTCTCCATGTCTTTGAACATGGTCCACTCCCCAGAATAAGAGTCACCCTATTCTTCACCTAGTTAAGAATAGACTCTCTACAGAGTCTGCAAGGTACAGATCAAGCATTGCCTCTTAGGGAAATCTTTGAATTTATGAGTCTCCTTTGGATGATCTACCTTGAGTGCCCCTAGTCTCTATAGACATCCTTTAATCATAGTAGCTTGACATTGTTTATTTACTTAACAATATCCACTATTAGGATTTGAAATTCCAGTGCAGGAATTTCAACCTTCATCTCTTTATTCCTGGAACAGTCTGATAATTGGTATATAGTAATTGTTTCACCAATGTTTGCTGATCATACAAATATCAAACATTTTTTATCATACAAATATAAATACCTACTATGTGCCAGGCACTGTAAAGGATTTGCTTTTACCATGTTATTTACTTTAATTTTCACAATAACCCTCTGTTATGTTTTTAATATTAAAAATATCCCTTTAGAGATGGAGCACCTGAGGCTCAAAGAGGCTCAGAAATTTGCTCAAGGTCACACAGAAAGAAAAAACCAGAATTTGAAGCTGGTTTTCTAGAAATTTCCTTATTTTATTTTACCACTGAATGAAAACCACATGTCTTATTATATTAACGTGTGTGTGTGTGTATGTGTGTGTGTATGTGTGTGTGTGTGGGGGGGTAATTGTGAAGGAGGTCATATTCTCTAAGAGGAAACCCAAGGCTAATGGTTTTTATGCCACATGTACATAAGTTGGTGTAAATCCACACTTGGATAATTTGGCTCAATAGTGGGAGAGAAAACAACACACTTCTTTAAGTGAACAGATATCTCTGTGAGCCAAGGTGTCACGGTAGGGTCTAATATGCATATTTCTGTGTGACACACACACACACACACACACACACACACACACACACATATTCAACAGAAAAATTTGTATGTAAAATCCCCTAGGACACAGGACACCATGGAGAAATAGAGACAGGGCCCAGGAGAGCCGATGTCTAGGGCCTGGGGGATATTAGGATTATAACTCTAAAACAGAAAAGGGATTACACAGTATCAAGAAAAGATGTGTAATTATGACAGACTCCAATATAAAATCTGGAAGACAGGCAATACTCACGCCTAAAAGATGTATGGAGGTGGTTGGAGAATATTTTCTGCCAGAGAAAATTATATGTTCATTTAAAGCCAGAAGAAGTCTTAAATTCCCACCTGATTAGACTTTATAGAAGTCAGTTCAAATATTGAATCAACACATAATTTCCTTGCCTTCAAATTTTCCCAACATAATCATGTGGGCAGACAAAATATTAGTTCTATTTTAGTCAGAGTCAGTGACATAAAATAGAGATATGGCTGTTTCTGTTACAAAGCCGATGTTTGCACTATTGAAAAACCTTATATTCTGCAAAATTGAGCACTAAAAATAACAGGGCCTGTGGGGAAAATAAAACAAGGGGAGACCACTCAGAACTGTGGAATTTGGAGAGCAGAGCACTAAATAAAACAAAACAATTACTATCAAAAAATACATATATACTGGCATCATTAACTCGCTAATGGCATTTGCACCTGGCTTCAAAGATCATTAGCAGCCTTAAGTCCCGGAGCTCCTACTTGTTCCTTTGAGATATAGGTTTTTCAATATGAACAGTTTTTACTCAAATGAAAAATCTGGTCTAATGTGTAGCCTATTCCATGAACCCATTGTGTTAATACAGGGGGGGTTAATGTCTTTGAAGCTTCTTAATCTCTGTTAGCAGCTTCACCAGCAAGCTTATCATAGTCCATACATGTCGAAGTATTCTTGAAGCATTCAAGGAAAGTGCTTTTATAGATTTTAAACTTTTTTCTAAAGATCTTCATATATGCTTTTTCTTTAATTGTGACAAAGCTTGCTCTGGATATCTTGCAAACATTAAGCTACTAGGAAACAACATGTAATAACCAACATTACTTCTGAGGTATTAGAACATCATTCCTACTGATCAGTCATATGCGGAGTAATTTGCATCAATGAATTGGCTGTTTTATAGGAACAGATTCTCCTAATACATTGTGATGTATGAGGTTCCAACGTCATGTAATGAATGTTGGATTACTTTGTATAAAACTGTCTCATTGGACTATATTCAGGGCCTGTTTCACCTTACTCCATGCCAGTTTTACAATAACAATACAGCAAACAAGATAATGCTTGGAGACTAGAAGTGCAGAGGAGGCCTGCATGGTGGAGGTGGGCTTTAAAAGGGTGAGGTGATAACCTTGGAAAGAAAAAAAAGGAAACAAAAACTACCTTTATAAACCTAACGAGCAGTTTTAACTGTGCTGGTAGGTGTACATCAGATGATCATTTACCTCAATGTTTCTTATCCAGTTTGATGTTTCTTCCTTTATTTCCTTTTTTCTTTCTTGCCTTGCTGTCTCTCCTTCATTTTTTCATTATTTCACTAATATTGTTTATGTCTTTTTCTCCCCCTTTTTTTGCTGCACATTAAATATCTGCCATATTCCAGGAATAGTGCTGGGTTCTGGAGATGAAATGATGGACAAAAACAAGCTTACAGTGTTGTGGGGAAATAGGCATTCAGCACACAATTATGCAAATAAGTGTACATGAACAGGTGATAAGTATTACCCAGAAGAGGAGCTATACAAGCATGTCAAAGGGGCAGTACACCCTAGTCCAGTGATGGCGAATCTTTTGAGCTCGGTGTGTCAGCATTTTGAAAAACCATAACTTAACACTGGTGCTGTGTCACATATAGAAATTGTTTGACATTTGCAACCATAGTAAAACAAAGATTTATATTTTTGATATTTATTTTATATAGTTAAATGCCATTTAACAAAGAAAAATCAACCAAAAAAATGAGTTTGCGTGTCACCTCTGACACGCGTGTCATAGGTTCGCCATCACTGCCCTAGTCAGATACGTCACCTCAGCCTCACCGAGGGAAGGAACTCGGGAAAATGAGAGGGTTAGGAGGAAAGAGCCTGCCCCCAGGGGATTGCCTGTGCTGTGACTGTGCAGCCCTGGGGACCACAGTGCGCATGAGGCACATCAGGGCGGTTGGAAGACAGACTTCAGGGGTGGATTCTGAGCCAGATCATGCAAGGGCCTGGCTGACCTGGGCTGGGATCAAGATTTTCATCTTTAATCCCAGAGAAACGGGAATCATTGAAATGTTTTCGACCAGGAGATGTAGGACATGATCAGATCTGCATTGTGAAAATACGTCTGTGATTACAGTAAAGCCATGTGCAGCTTAACGACAGGGATGCGTTCTGCGAAGCTCCTCGTTAGAAGATTTC
Organism: Myotis yumanensis; assembly: GCF_028538775.1. Lineage (NCBI taxonomy): Eukaryota > Metazoa > Chordata > Mammalia > Chiroptera > Vespertilionidae > Myotis > Myotis yumanensis. The sequence goes on from NW_027223766.1 coordinate 31,108,273, forward strand.
ATCATTGTGTGGACAGCATAGAGTGCACTCACACAAACCGACTGCAGCCTCAGTTACAAAGGACAGCTTATTACACACCTAGGTGATCTGGTGCAGCCCATTGCTGCTGGGCTACAAGCCCGTTACTGTATGAAACAACACGGAATTAAGTCAAGCACAAAGAAAGCAATGCAATCAAGAGATGTGTAAAACACAAGACATATGAGGCTGCTGCTGGTGTAACATGGCATACTATTTTACAGAAAATTTTTTTTTAATAAGTAGAAAGAGTACACTCTAAAATAATAAAAAATATAGTATAGTAAATATACAGACCAGAAATATAGTTGTTCATTATCATTAGTAAGTGTTACGTACTATACATAACTGTGTGTGCTATACTTTTATATGATCAACAGTGCAGGTGGTTTGTCTACACCAGCGTCACCACAAACACGTGAATAATGTGTTGTGCTATGATGTTACAAAGACCACAACGTCACTAGGCAATAGGAATTTTCCAGCCAATCTGATGGGACCACCGTTGTATATGCGGTCCATCACTGACCAAAACGTTATTATGCAACACATGCCTGCATAATAACATCAATATGTAATTTTTGTGCTGGTTGCAATTTTGCATCTTCAAGATACCCCTGTAAGGGAAGAGTCTGATACTTGCATTTTTATTTCCCCTTTGCTTCATTTGGCCTGTTTTGTTCCTCACATTTCTTCTAAGGAATGTCAACATCACATGGGGTGACATCATAGCTGTGAAACAAAGCACGAACAGGTATAATCATTTGACATTTCTTTACACTCAGGTCCCGAGTCCCTCATTTTTCCAGCTCTCAGTCTGGGAAACAGCTTCCACTCCCGCTGAGCTCTCATTTATAAGCTACTTATGTTTCAGCTTTATTGGAGGTGTTTGCAGGTTTTTCCATGGACGTTAAACATTCACATCATTAGGGATCTATCACCAAAAAGGGAAGTTTGAAAAGACCATTAAACTTAGCAAAAGAATAAACAAAAAAGAAGTTGGAGTTGCCTCCTTCCCTTGACATCCATGCTTGCTATTAACTGTTTTTATAAGGGATTCAATTCTCCTGTTTTCACTCTTCATAATCCCTATTAGGGAGGCGACAATACACTGTGCTTCTCTATTGAGAGGTTTCTGGTCAGACAAGTCACGCTCCCAGCTCCCCCACCTTTGCATAAACCATAAGGGCATCGTATTAAGAGCTCTAGCAATGTGCTAGGTGGTGTGCTGAATCTAAAGGAAACACTGAATACTTCTCAGTTCATTTTACATCCAATTTTTCACCTAAGCCTTTGCTCTGAACCTACTTTAGTGACACCTTCTTTCTCTTAGAAAGCGGAGTTACTCTGAGAGAGCACCATCTTAGCAACTAATGCTTTCTGTACAAATAATGATAGTCTGTCTAGTTGGCAAGTTCTAGCTGCCAGAAATTCTGCTTAGGGTGAAATTATGAGAGGCGGGTCCTTGGCCAGAAGCAAGAAATTGAAGGAGAGGGAACCAGCTGTAAATTTTTCACTAGTCTGATGGACTGTATTTTTGGGGTCAAGAAACAGAGCAGCTGGTAGGGAGGAATTGCATTATCACAAGTGTTTGAAGCAAGAATCCTCCCTAGTCTTTTGTCATGATCAAATCTTCAGAACTCCCAGATGATAAATGGGCATTATGTAAACTTACCTAGGGCACAGTCACTTTTAATCTAAAGTATGATCATAGATATTGTCTAATGACATTAAAAATAACAAATCAAAATAAAGCCAAAATATAATTTATCAGGCCAGAACTCAGATAGTTCTACACTGCACACAAACCCACATTCCTAGCATCAATATCCTGACATTGAGATGTTCACTAAACAAGTAATGAACTGACCTGGGTTGTAAATGAACAGGTTTGGTGACATTTTACAATTTTAGAAAGTTATTTCTCCTCCACTAAGATACCCCAATGACTTTGAAAATAGACACAGAGACAGAAAGAAGAAGATAGAGTAGATGAAAAGGAAATGAATGAAGGGAAAATGGGAAGAGAAAGTCCAAGAGAATGAGACAAATTAGAGGAAACACAATGAGAGGGGTGCTTCTTAAACAGGTAAGACTGTAAGAGACTAGTACAGGGGTGGGCAAACTTTTTGACTCGAGGGCCACAATGGGTTCTTAAACTGGGCCGGAGGGCCAGAACAAAAGCATGGATGGAGTGTTTGTGTGAACTAATATAAATTCAAAGTAAACATCATTACATAAAAGGGAACGGTCTTTTTTTTTTTAGTTTTATTTCAAGCGGGCCGATTCCGGCCTGCGGGCTGTAGTTTGCCCACAGCTGGACTAATACCATAGAAAGCCCTGGGATAATTTTGGGTAGGGACCAACTAAGAGTGTATAGAATAAGTACACTGTTTGTATTTATGATATGCTTGTAGTTTGTCTCTAAATATGAACTACTTAATCCCTTTCTAGAATGAGGTACAATAAAGTAAATAATTGAAAACAGACCTAAAATGGACAAATAAAAAAAAAATAAAGGATTCAAGAATAAACAGAAGTAAGAAATGGCATTTGGGTGAGCTTCCTGTTATGGAACTATATTTATCTTTGGATTCTTGTATTATAAAGCAAAGGGAGAAGTGATCTAGTATTGTTGGGTTAAAATTATAAGAGCAACAATAACAAAAATACTAAGTAGACTAAAATTTTATCAGAACATTAACACTTCTTTTTCTGGTGCTGTAATGTAATTACTTGTATAGCAGATAAATAAAGGAAAATGTTTTCATTATGGTTTGGAAGAAAGAATGAAAAGCTCTTATAAAAGTATTTGAGTTTTTATAATGGTTTATAATTTATCAGAATTTAATTATTTCACTTGACCTTCACTAATAACCCTATGACTTACATATAAGGCACCTACAATGATTATTTTCTAGACAAAATCTTACAAACAAAGCACTCTTAGTAAAATTGATAAACAGTATACTGAAAACTCTCTATAAGAGTCTTCTGACTCTTACCCCAATTCCACCTGCTTCTTTGAAAAAGCTGGAGGTGGACCATTAAATCAGTGATTCTACTAGTTGGAGTGTCTCAGAATTCACTGTGAAATTTTTTTAAAAATAGAGCATGTTTGGACCCACCCTGAACCTCTTGATATAGATCTCTACTGCTGAGGTCCAGGCATGTTCATTTATAGAAAACTAGAGATGCTTTTTATGCACATCAAAAGTTGATATCGTCCTTAATTAAACATTAAGTCAGTGAAGACCTTGTTCATAGAACGAAGATCATCCAGATGAGTTCTTGTTTGTGATTGGACTTAATACAGATGCAGAACTTAAAGACACAATGGAAGTTTCTCTGAAGCTCTTTCTCCCAAGTGTCAGATGCTCACCATAGCCTTTGGTGAAATTGGGACTGGGATTCAGCTCACATGTATATATACCCGAAATGCTGAGATGCTAAATCGATTATTAAAAATCAGTCTACCTGCAGTTTCTCATTTGATGTCCTCAAACAAGCTCCTATTGGAATGACCCTTCTGCAGATAACTATAAAGTCTAGATAAGAGGGGAAAAAACAACTACCTGAAGACTCTAAAGAAAGATTGAATGCAGGCCAATTCAGAAGGGGCATGGATGCTTACAAGAAGGAATCAGTATAATGTGTTTCTCATTGTTATGTTTGTTTCTTCTTAGCCTGTGGGCAACCCCAGCAGGTGGCTAAAATTCCAGTAGAAAACTTATCATTTTGCCATCTTGAAGAACCAAGGAAAAGTTTGAGGCAGTCGTGACTGTTGGAAAATAAGATGGGAATCTCAAAAAAGAATAAGCTGGGATGGGGCAGGGGTAGGGGTCAGCCGAAATTCTCTACATAACTGTTCCAAAATTTCCAGCCACCAATGAACCATGTGTTTTGGGAGTGGGTAGAATGCGGTCAGCCCAGCTAAAATTTAAATAACTGAACTGAGATTTGAATGGCCACCCAAAAGGCAGAGTTGTTAGTTTGAGTCTAATCACATGAATTAGTTGCCTGCTAAAATAAAAATATCCACACTATTTAGAGGAACATGATGGAATCTAGGGACTCCTCAACATAATATTCGCAGTGTCCAGGATACAATTAAAATGTTTCTCAGGATAAAATGAGCAGGAAAATTTATCTATTTTTAAGAGAAAAGACAACTAGAGAATGACCTACATATTGGAATTACCAGGCAAGTACTCTAAAGCAGTTATTATAACTATGTTCAGTAGGACAACAGATATACCCTCCTAATGAATGGAAAGATTGCAAATCTCAGGAGAGAATTTGAGTCTATAAAAAAACAAATTAAATTTCAGAAATAAAAACTACTATATCTCACATAAAAATTTTATTGGATGGGCTTAACAGTGGAATGAAGACAACAGAGGAACGAGTCAGTAAACAAAGAAGTCTAGCTAAAGAAACAAGGGATAAGCCCTGGCCCGGTGGCTCAGTTCGTTGCAGCATCGTCCCCTACACCAAAAGGTAAGCAGGTTTGATTCCTGGTCAGGGCATATACCCACGTTGTGGGTTGTTTCCCTGGTTGTGGCATGTAGGGGAGGCAACCAACTAACTGATGTTTCTCTTTCACATCAATATTTATTTATCTCTATCTCTATCTCTATCTCTATCTCTATCTCTATCTCTCTCTGTGTTTCTCCCCACTCCCCCCCGCCCCACCTTCTCTCCCTACTTCTCTCTAAAACATGTCTTCTGGTGAGAACATAAAACAAACAAACAAAAAACCAAGAGGTAAATAAAAATTGAATTCTAAAAAATATTTAAATTAGCTAAAACTAAGCAGGTAGGGAACAAAGAAAAAAAGGGGACAAGTAGAAAACAATAGCATCAATAATTATATTAAAGATTAATGAACTAATACCCCAGTTAAAGAGGCAGAGACGATTAGAATAGATTAAAACAAACACAAACCAATAAAATGCTTTTTGAAAGAGACACTTTAACTACAGACACAGATAATTTTAAGTAAAAGGATATCAGAGTAGTTTACTAATATTAGAAATATAGGAGTTTGAGACCACTAATATCACCAGAGATTAAAAAAAGGGAAACATCTTAATTATATAAAGATCAATTCATTAGGAAGACATAAACATCATAAGCAACTTCAAAGAACATGAAGCAAAATTAAAAGAATTAAAGGGAGAAGTAGATATTTTCACAAATCAGACTGGGAGATTATTGCATTTTACTCTCAACAATTGCTAGAAGTAAAGAACAAAGAAAAACGTATATGATCTCAACAACACTACTACTCACTTTGACCTAACTGCTATTCATAGAACACTTTATTACAATCTTAAAAAAAATACACATTATTTTAAAGTTTACATGCTATGTTTAAAAAGATCTATTTGGGGCCATAAAAATATCTCAAAACTTTAAAAGATTGAAATCATATGGAGTGTGCTCTCTGAACATAATGAATTAAACTAGAAAGCAGTATATATAAGATATGTATGAAAACACATATATGTTTAAATTAAATAACATGCTCAAGTAATTCATGTAAAATACTTTGAACTAATTGGCAATGAAAATATCACATATCAAAATTTGAGGAATACAGCTAAGTAGCATTTATAGTAAAATTTGTAACGTTTAATACTTATATCTAAAATTATTTATCTAAATTTCCACCAATAGGAGCTAGAAAAAAAAAGGATGAAGTTAACCAACTTAAGGAATTGGGGGCCAGAATAACCACAAAACTGCATTAATCAAGAGATGGTTGCCTGGCCGGTGTGGCTCAGTGTTTGAGCACCGACCTATGAGCCAGGAGGTCATGGTTCAAGCCCCAGTTAGGGCACATGCCTGGGTTGCAGGGTGTGCAGGAGGCAGCCAGTCAATAATTTTCTCTCATCATTGATATTTCTATCTCTCTCTCCCTTTCCCTTCCTCTCTGAAATCAATAAAAATATATTTTAAAAAAGAAATTGTAGTACAGACATAAAGATCCTAAGTAATCAGTAGTTGAGAAGAGATAACTCAGAAATAGACCCACACTTATATGGTTATGTGATTTTTCTTGGTATGTTTTTTTATTTATTGTGGTAATAACACTTAACATGAGATTGCCCTCTTAAATTTTTAAGGGCTCAATACAGTATTGTTATCTAGGGCAAAATGTTACTTGAATTTTGAAAATGTTGCCAGTACAATCCAGGAGAGAAAGAAAAGTCATTTCAACAAATGATGCTAGAATAACTATTGAAAAATGCACTATGCTCCTTACTTCACATACTATACAAAAATTAATTAGAGATAGCCCTAAACATAAAACCTAACACCATAAAGCTCTTAGTGAAAAAAAAATACCTTCATGATTTAGGTGTAGGTAATGGCTTCTTATTCAGTCACAGAATAAAACAACTTTAAAAAGAAATTTCAATAAATTAGACTTCATCAAAATGAATATGTTTACCCATCAAAAGATACCATTAAGAATATGAATGGGCAAGTGACAGAGTTGGAGAAAATACTAACAAAGTATCTTTGACTAAAGGCTGGAAATCAATGTGTACATAGAACTCATAGAACTAAAACATAAAATATACAACTAGCCCAATGTAAAATGGACCAAAGATTTAAAAAGACATTTTATAAAAGAGGATGTATTAATGGCCTATAATTAATTATATGAAACTATGTACAGCATCATTCATCATCTGATTAAAATTAAAATTGTAAAAAGATACCACTGCATACCTATCAGAATGGCTACCATTTAAAAAACTGTAAACACCAAATATTGGTGAGAATGTGGAACAGATGGAGTTCTTACATGTTGCTGGTGGGATTCTAAAATTTTACCGTCACTTCAGAAATTGGCCTGGCGGTTGCTTATAAAACTAATCATACATATAGTCTATAACTTAGCAATTCCACTTCTAGATATTTACCCAACAAGCAGAAAAAAAATATGAAAACAAAAAACTTAAAATGTTCACAGCAGCTTTATTCATATTAGCCCCCCAAGTTGGAAAATTTAACTTATGATAGAATATCAGAACGATGTTTGCCCCTGGTGGTTGAATTTAAGGGTCATTTGGCAAAGAGCAAGAGGGAATTTCCTTCTGTGACGATAATGCTCTATCTATATCTTAATGGGGTTTGGGTTATACAGATGTATTCCTGTGTCAGAACTCACTAACTATATATTTAAAATTTGTGCATTTCATTATATGTACACTTATAAAAAGAAAAACTATAAACTTGTTATTTATATGCACACTGTTCAGATGTCCTCAATTTGCTTTGAAATTTATCAAGAAATAAGATTGGTAAAAGGATAGAAAGATGCATCTGTGATAAAGCAGGCATAGTAAAATGTTAATGTAGAACTGGCTGAGAATGAGTGTGCTCACTGTAAAAATGTTTCAATGTTTCTTTGTGTATACAATTTTTCATAATACAAACAAACAAATCAGCTTACCTATTTACATTATTGGATATGCAAGCGAGAGTATTGATACCCTGACATGGACTTTGCCTGAGGGGCTGGCATTTCTGAATCTGGATGTGGATGGCTTGCAATTTCACAAATCTTTGGGCTAAGGAATACCCCATACTTTGTGGCTCCTCACCAACATTTTAGAACTGATGTTACCAACTGTTTCCATCAACCATAGATTTTGGGCCTTGTATCTAGGGTTATGATTTTGTAAAGCACAGGATGAGTTTGCCATGAAATATGTTCCAGCATTTGAATATTTCAAGTTGTTAGATGAAGATATATATCAGTTTTGTTCACTTAAATGTAGGTGTTTATCTGCCAAAGTCAGTGATTTTAATTTTAAGTACACTTGGTTTATCAATATCATACTTATATTCTCACTGATTGTTTTCTTCCTCCAAATATATTTCTAAACATAGCGGTAAGTCTGTGTAAAAGCTATGTTAAGGTAGAGATATTAGTTTACTTAACTCTTCTATCCATTTTAATACTTGCATAGCAAATTTTTTTGCAGTTTTTCAGTAAACTCCTTTAAACCAAGGCTTATGATCTTTGCTAGATAATTGTAGTTTTGTGAGCTGGGACCGTGTCTGAATTGTATATAACTATTCCTCTAGGCCTAGAACAGTTTATTGCACATAGTGGATGGTCAATAATGCTTGTTGAATAAGTTAATGATAAAATAAATATTTAAAAATATTGATTAGATGTTGTCAGTATTTCATACCCTCACGGTCTAGAGAAGGGCATTTAAAAACCGTGCAGTATTTTTAGATTATAAGTCTGGTAAAGGCTTCTGGATATCATGGATATATTAACTAGCATTGCTGAAAGGCCAAAAGTTAGTTCATAAACAATGGCTCTCCGCTCTTGGTCACAGATGGCACTTATTACATAAATATTCCTGTGTCGTAGAGCAAATGTTACCAGTTAATATCCAGAAAAATAGATACTCTCTAAAAACCAGTCTTTTATAACAGTCAGAAATATAAAGAACAATACCTAACTTAACCAGGAGTCATATTTCCAGCAATCTCAAGGCTACCATAAATTCCTAAAAGCAAATGAAGTAATCCGTGAGTGGAGAGAAAAAGAGAAGACATAAATCCAATGCATTTATTCTAAGAAAGAAGCATATAATACGCCATTGGTTTGGAAGGGTGAAAAATCTAGGTTATTTCTATAGCAAGTCTCTATCTCTTTTCTCACAGGAATTTTTGGTTTGATCTGGGCTGCAACACATGAGTGAGGAAACCAAGGCAGCAACATAATTGACACTGAAGCCGGAGGTAGAGAATCACTCTATTAAAACCCTCTGGGCATTTAGTAGAACAAACAATCCTAAGTGAGGATGGCCCCAGAGAGCATCAAGGCCTGGGATGATCATTGAAGTTAGCAATGAGGACCTTGAGTTATGGAGGAGGAACAGATTGTAGGCTAAGTTTTAGGTGTGTTTCCTTCCCTCCTGGGCTTCCAGCTACACTATCCTTCCAGCCTTCCTATGTCCTTGAGACCGAGGTGTAGTCAATGAGATGTTAGCCAAAAGCGTGTAGACTTCCGGTTGTTCTGGCCCATAAACTGTTTCACAAGTGACCCTTCATCCTCTTCCCCAGTCTGCTGGCCAAATACGTATTGATGTTTAGAGCGATTTGGGAAGCTGTGTTGTGAAGATGGAAGAGATTCTGTCAACCTGGAGTTTGAATGTCGGTGACTTCTGTTTCCTCTGATCTGGAACTCCTGTTTTGTCCTTTACTTGAATGAAAGCAGGATTTGGTAAGCCACTGAGTGTGTTGTGGAGTCCAGTAGCCACTAGTGACATAGGTCATATAATTACTTCAGATGTGGCTAGTGCAACCAAAGAGGTGAATTTTAAACTTTATTTCATTTACATTTCAATGGCCATCTGCGACTCACGACTACCGTATTTGAAAGTGTGCTTCTGGGAGAGCTTGGCCATATTTGTTTTTCCATTTGAAGACGGCTTGGACTGTGTGATGTCAGTTTTTCCCACGAAAACAAGAGCTCATATCTTATCCATGGCCTAGAATAGCCGCAGTCTCCTCTGAGCCTTCCCCAGCATCCCTGCTAACCACACTTCACTTCACATACAGTGCCACCTCCACTCCCAAATTATTAACACTGTTTTTCTAACCTATGCCCTTCTCTCTGCTTCTTCTGCCCAACATACCTTTCTCCTTCATGGCCATTGGCAAATGGCCTCTCATCTTTCAAAATTTAGAGCTCGTGTCACCTTCCCTAGGAACACTTTCCTGACACATCCCAAGATGAATTGCTCATTTTCTCCTTTGTGTCACCCTGCAACCTTCCAGATTTCTATTATGTCACCTATAACACTTTGTTGCATTTATTTGTCATTGTGTGTCTCTCTTTTCCTATTAGACTGTGAGCTTTTAAGAATGACTATTTGTTTCTGTAGCACTTAGCATCAATTTCAATGTAAGTCATCACTGAAGGACACACAAATAGGAAGTTTGGCAAATAGAATTTTATAGTAATCCTCAATTGTTCTCCTTCTTTGATTTGCATTCCCTTTCAGGAAGTTAAGAACCAATTAAGTCTGGACTGGTGTCTTCTGCCCTGTTTATATTCAGAAGAATCTACTTCTGATACTCTGTCCTCAATGGGCACACAATCAATGCTCATGGTTTACAGAATGAAACTACAGTTGCACTCTGCATTCCTTTCTCTGTTAATCTCAGTCTACACATCACAAAATGTTTGTTGTAAGAATATTCTGATTTATATAGGAGTCCCTGTTGTAACAAAAATGAATACTGGAAATCAGCAAACCAGATTCTGACATATATAACCTATGATCAAGATGTTGGATTGGGTCAATTTCATTGATATATTTCATCTTGTTACCAACAAATGGTCATAATGAAGACAGCACATTTTAAAGTTTATAGAAAGACTTAAATTAAAATTTCTGGATATGTTTCCATAATATTTCCCATGTTTTGGTGCAATGAAACAAATGTTTGAAAAAATTATTGAGTCCTTTATTGAATGCTTCTGCATTTAATAAACTTGAAGAATCACTCAAATCTTTGCCCTTTTCTATTGTTTCCATTTATTCCTGTGGGTCTGTGCTTCCATCTGAGGTAATTTCTTATATGCAAGTCTGCTGGCAATAAATTCAGGCTTTGCTGTTTGTCTTTCAGCTTTTGTTCATTTTTGCTTTTTTTTTTTGTATTTTCCCTTTTTTGAAGGGTATTTTATGATATAGAGTTCTAGGTTGGCACCACTTTTGCTTTTAGCTCTTTGAACTTTCAAAAGTCTACTCTAACTTTTATTGTTGTTCCTTTGAAGGTAATGTGCTTTTTTCTACAGATTTTAATAACTGTTCTTTTGTTGGTGAACCAAAGTAATTTGACTATACTGTGCCTAGTATTTTACTCATTTATTTTTTTAAAAAATCCTGCATGGAGTTTTCTGAATATCTTGAATCGGTACATTGTTATCTTTGATCAGATTTGAAATGTTTCAGCTTTTATTTATTTGAATGTGTAACATTTTCTCCTTCTAGAAATCGCATTACACTTGTGTTACAGCTTCTTGCATTCTTATGTATGTCTCACATGCGCTTTTTGTATTCTTCTGGCTCAGTTCTTCAATTTATTTTTCTGTTTAGATATTTTTCTGTTGAAGAATTGTTTCTTCTCTTTTTGTTGTTGTACCTACTTTATTTTTTATTACATTTACTGGAGTGACATTGGTTAATAAGATCATATAGGTTTCAAGTATATACTTTAATGATACATGATCAGTATAGTGCATTGTGTATCCACCACGCAAAGCCAAACATCTTCCTTCACCATATATTTGGCCCTCTTTACCTTTTACTATTCCCCACCCCCTACCCTCTGGTAATCACCATACTGTTGTCTATGTCTATGAGTTTCAGTTTTATATCCCGCATATGAATGAAATTATGTTTCTTGGCTTTTTCTGACTGACTTACTTTGCTCAGCATAATATTCTTATGGTCCATTCATATTGTTACAAATGGTAATATTTCATCTCTTCTCATGGTCGAGTAGTAGTCCGTAGAATATATGTACCACATCTTCTTTATCCAATCCTCTATCAAAAGACACTTGGGTTGTCTCTATGTCTTGGCCACTGTGAATAGTGCTGCAATAAACATAGGGGTGCATATATTTTTGTGAATGAAGGCTTTCAAGTCTTTTGGGTACAAACTCAGAAGAGGGGTTTTTGGGTCATAGGGTAATTCTATTCCTAATTTTTTAAGGACCCTCCATACTGTTTTCCATAGTGGCTGTGTCAGTTTATGTTCTGACCAGCAGTAAATGAGGGTCCCTCCCCCCGCCCTCCCACAACCTCTCGAACACTTGTGATTACCTGCCTTGTTGATACTAGCCATTCTAGCAGGTGTGAGGTGGTAACTCATTGGAGGTTTGATTTGCATTTCTCTAATAGCTAGTGAAGTTGAGCATCTTTTAATATATCTGTTGGTATTTTATGTCTTCTTGGGAGAAGTGTCACTTCAGGTTCTCTGCCCATTTTTTAATTGGATTGTTTGTTTGTTTGGTGTTGAATTTTATGAGTTCTTTATGTGTTTTGAATATTAACCCCCTGTTGGAGCTGTTGATTGCAACTATCCTCTCCAGTTTGGTTGATTGCCTTTTTGTTTTGTCAATTTCTTTTGCTGCGCAGAAGCTTTTTAGTTTGATATGGTCCCATTCATTTATTTTTGCCTTTATTTCCCTTGCCTTGGGGGTGAAATTCATAAAATGTTTTCTATGACTCTGGTCCATAAGTTCAGACCTTTAACTCCTTCCCTCTTAAGTTTCTGTTGTCACAAATTGTCCTTGTTTATGCTGTAAGTTTGTTGGTGACTTTTCTTGGAGTTTTGCTCTTTGTTTCAGGTAGAATAACTCCACTGAGAATTCCAGGCAATAGAGGTCTTCTTGCGATAAAGTTTCTCAGCTCTGTATGTCCGGAAAAGTCCTTATTTCTCCTTTGTATCTAAAGGATATTTGTGGAAATATTATTCATGACTGACAATTTCACTCTCTTCTTGCTTGTAGAGTTTCTGCTGAGAAGTCTGATAATAACCTAATGGGCTTTGCTTTATAGGTTACTTTTTTCTCTTCTCTGGTTGCCTTGAGAATTCTTTCTTTGTCATTTATTTTTGACAGTTTTAATACAATGTGCCTTGAAGAAGGCCATTTTGAGTTCAGGTAATTAGGTATCCTGTTTGCTTCTTGGATTCAAGGATCTAGCTCTCTCCATAGGTTTGGGGAGTGCTCATCAACCATTTGTTTGAAAAGGCTCTCCATTCCTTTCTTCCTCTCTTTTTTCTGGGATGCCTATTATTACTCTTTCTGATGGAGTCAGATAATTCTCATAGAGTTCTTTCATTGTTTTTATGCTCAAGTCTCTCTCTTCTTCCCTTTGCATCATTTCTAGATTCTATCCTCATTAGGATGAAACCTTTCCTCCATCTGGTCAGCACTATTTCCTATGCTTTCTAGTTCATTCTTGATCTCTTATTGAGTTCTTCATCTCCAGAATTTCCATTTTGTTCTTTTTTAAAGTTTCCATTTCTTTGGTAAAATACTCATTTTTGTTGATTTGTTTTCTGGGCTCGTTAAACTGCCCATCTGTATTATTTTCTTGCATCTTATTGAGTGTTTTCAGGCTGCAATCTTGAATTCTCTGTCATTTAAATTACATATTACCATGTCTTCATGTTTGTTTTTCTGGAAATATTTTGATTTTATTACTGAGCTACATAGATACCTTTGTTATTCATGGTACTTGATGGATGCCTTCTATGGGCATCTATGTATGAGTGGCATTTCTCTAATAGATTGATACAAAGAGGTTTTTCTATTATTTTCCAGTAGGTGGTGTTGAATCACAAGTTTGTTTTTCGTGTGTGTGTGTGTGTGTGTGTGTGTGTATGTGTGTGTGTGTGTGTGTGTGTGTGTGTGTTTAGCTCTCTTGCACTTCTCTGACCTTTCAGGTCTCTGGGGAGTGGTGGAAAATGGGAAGGTGGGTGCCTCTGCTGTGATCTGGTTGCTCTAGTCCCAGGGGACCAACCCCATAGGGGAATGCAGTGGGCAATGTGACTCCAAATCCATGAAATCCCAGTGCTATCCCTGCAGCCAGATGCCACTGGTAGTACAACCACAATGTGTGGGGGTGGGCTGAGCTGGGGAACACATCTGCCTCCTTCATTGCTTTGCCCTCCCGGCAATGGTAACCTGTGGATTTCTGCCGTGTCCCCTGAGCCTTTTCCCAACCCTGGGATTAGTGGTCGAGCGCAACTTTGCTCAGGGAAAAAGTGTTTTCGTAGTACCAGTTCCTGGTTTTGCAGATAATGTGCCTTTCAACCGGACAGGAAGAGTGAGGGGAGGCAAGCTCTGGGAGGTTAAGGTAAGGTGGCCAGCCTCCAGGGCTTTGTTTCTCTGTCAGAATGCTGATTGCCAGACAACCATGGCCATACCTTTGTGCTTCCTCTCTGCCCAGGTCACTGGGCTCAGCTGCAGCTATGCTCACTTCTGCAGGAATGCTCACTAAATCCCTTTGCTCTTCCTGGCTGAAGGGAGCACCAGCCACAACCCAATTCCTTCCCTCTCTGGGCTGAGCCTGGTCATGCACTCCAGGCTGCAGGGCTATGTCTGTGGCTCCTTTGAGCTGATCTCCCTCCTTACCTTTCTGGTTTACTCCCACTTGCCCATCTTTAGATGTTTCAATGTGTAGATCTCTCAGGTGTGTATGTATGTTGAGCAGGGAATCCTTTGTTGAATTATAGCTATTCAACTTGTGGAAATTTCAAGGGGTGAGACCAAGGGGATTTCTCATGCTGTCATTTCTGTGACATCACTCTCACTTTTCATATGATTTAATTGCTTTCTCTCAAGAGCAAAAGTATTCTGTCTACTTTTCATTTGAATAGGTGACCTAAGACTAGTTATTTAACCTTCATGACTCTTAATCTAGTCATCTAAAATGATGGGCATAATGGGCCATGTTTCTCACAATGTGTTCCATATATCGCCTACCTCAGAGATCTCTGGAGAGGACCCTTCCAGATCTTCTAAAACAGAATCTTGGCCACCTGGACCCTGGAAATTTGCCTTTTTATGAAGCTGTATGGATGGTTCTTCTGTAGACTAGAGTTTGAGAACACTGTAAAAAGGCCAGTGTGAAGACTAAATAAGTCTCATTTTGTGAAGCACCTAAAATACAAGTGTTTTATAAATGCTAGTTTTCATTTTACTATCTTTCACCCCATACATTTTAGAAAAATATTTTAAATAGATGTTCCAATTTATGAAATATTTTGAAGCTATTCAGAGATTAGACTTAACACATTCTAATTATTGCTGCTATTAAAATACTCCAAGATCCAGCTTTTAAAAAATCCATCAGACCATTCAATAAAAGATAAGTTCAGCTCCAAACTTCATGTCAAATATACAGCAATAGAAGTTTTTCAGTATCAGAATCCATAACAATATTTTAACCTTATGAAATATTTTGAAGGGGTACTATATCTTCTCTTCCCAGAAAGGGAAACTAAAATTCAACAGGAACATATGCAATGTGTGAATAAAAGGGAGCCAAATACACTGCTGTTCTGATTTGTGGTTTATCAAAGTGAATTCTACTAGTAAAGGAAGAAAATATCTGAAACTGAATGAGTGCAGCAAGGTCCAAATTCACAGTTCTACACAAAGCTAATTGTATTAATTGTTGTAAGTGATTTAGAGGTTTTTAACATTCATTAAAGTAAAATAAAAAGGGATAACCCCCTAGCGATATCCTCCTTGGTTTAATGACATACAGAATCAATTGTGTGCAGCACTTAACATGCATTTTTAGAAAATTGGCTTCCTTTTTAGAAATGGCATCCAAGACATAGCTGCAAGGCAATCACCATTAATTACCTGATTACTTCTGTTTTAGTTATAGTATAATTGTCACTGGAAATAGATTATATAGTTAGGGTTTAGGGTGAAAATTAATCCTGCATCTCCTGTTCCCAGTACAAGTTTGGAATCACATGAGAAAATTGCCTAGGAGTAAGATGGACAGGGATCAGAATTCTAGCCTTATTTTTAGTAAACATAGATTGGGAAAAGTTACTTGGATCTACTGTGCTTTCTACTGCTGTTACTCCAATTGGAACAACATAGTTGAAGGGGAATTTGCATCTGCCAAGTAGGTTCACTTACCCAGAATTGTTGCCCTACATCTGTTGAGTCCTATTAGTGGAGAGAGAGAGAGAGAGAGAAAGAGACCTACAGAGTGCATCTAGAAGAAATTTCTTGGTCTTGACTTATGTGTATTTATCTCAAGGATTCAGGAGCAGCACAGTTCATGCCTTATGGGCAGGAGCATGAATAAAGGGAATGAAGTGGCACTTGAGTCATACCTTTTTGTTTTTTCATCAAATAGTATAAAATAATCCTATATAATAAAAGGGTAATATGTAAATTGACCCTAACGGCAAAATGACCAGAACGACCAGTCACTATGAGGTGCACTGACCACCTCTTGGTTTCTTTGTTCCGACAGCAGGCTCTGATTGCCTGATGGTGAATGGGCAACTGGAGGTGGGTGGCGGGGGACACGGGTGGCACCAGGCAAAGGCCCCTGCCCTGCCAGTCACCCCCCACACAGAGGGCGACCCACGGCGGGGGTTAGGCTGGTGAGCAGGCGAGAACAGCCGACCTCTTGGTCCCTTCCCTTGGCCATCAGGCACCAACCACCCGATGGTGAACAGGAAACCAGGGGTGGATGGTGGTGGGGGTCAGGGCTGGCTGCGGGCACCCAGGGAAGATGGCCCTGATTGCAGGCGAGGCCTAGGGACCATACCTGCACATGAATTTTGTGCGCTAGTCCTCTAGTATAATCCTATATAATAAAAGCCTAATATGCTAAGTGTTCGGTCACCCATTCAACCAATCAAAGAATAATATGGTAATGATATGCTAAGGCCACTCTGACCACCTGGGGGGCATTCACTGGTCGCTATGATGTGCACTGACCACCAGGGGGCAGACGCTCTTACTGGCAGGTTAGCTGGCTGCTGGTTGGGACTGAGGGAGATGGGTCGGACACGCCCTGGAGCTCTCCCGTGGTCCCTCCCCGGCTGGCCAACCTCCCATGTCCCTCCCTGGCCCCAATTGTGCACTGGTGGGGTCCCTGGGAGAGCTGGTTTTGGCCCGATCCCATAAGGCCAGGCCAAAGGACCCCACTGGTGCACGAATTCGTGCACCGGGCCTATAATATAATATAATATAATATAATATAATATAATATAATATAATCTACACTAATAAAAGAGAAACATGGTAATTAGCGTACGACCGCTACCCTTCCCATTGGCTAATCAGCGTATCCTTATGCAAATTAACTGTCAGCCAAGATGGCGGCCGGCAGCCAGGCACTGAAGCGAGCAGGGAGGCTTGCTCCCTCCAGGAACTGCAGACTCCAATGTTCCACGCCTCACTTGCCGGCCTCTCAACTGCAACTCTAAGCAACTATTACTATGTTGCAAATAAGAAGCTAAACAAAACTGGCTTTCAGTCAGCCCTGGACCGCAACATTGTATCCATGTTTTCAGCAGCGAGGCCTCAGAGCTAAAGCTGGCCCAGAATAAAAAAAAAAAAAAAGAAAACAAGGAGCGGTTGGGAGCTTTTAGTCAACTGCCAGCGGGAAAACAGCCCTCAGCCCCTCAGCCAGTCTGGCCAGGCACCCCAGTGGGGACCCCCACCCTGATCCAGGACACCCTTCAGGGCAAACCAGCCAGCCCCCACCCATGCACCAGGCCTCTATTCTATATAGTAAAAGGGTAATATGCCTCCCAGCACTGGGATCAGCGGAGCAGCGAGGCTCCGGCACCGGGATCAGCGTGACAGGGGGCAGCGCCCAAACCTCCTGATCAGCCCTGCTCTGTGCCTGATAGGGGGGGAGCTCCCCAATCCCCCGATTGCCCTGCGGCTCTGTGTGTGACAGGGTGCAGCGCACCAACCCTCCGCCCCCACGGGCCCTGCTCTGTGTGTGACAGGGTAGAACCATAACCTCTCCATCGGCCCTGCCCTGAGTGTGACAGTGGTGGTGCCCCAACCCCCTGATCAGCCCTGTTCTGTGGGTATAGAGGGTGGCGCCCCAATCCCCCTCCACGGGCCTTGCTCTGTGTGTGACAGGGTAGAGCCATAACCTCCCCATTGGCCCTGCCCTGAGTGTGACAGGGTGCGGCGCCCCAACCCCCTGATCCGCCCTGCTCTGTGTGTGACAGGGTGCGGCGCCCCAACCCCCTGATCCGCCCTGCTCTGTGTGTGACAGGGGGCGGTGTCCCAGCTCCCCTATCAGCCCTACTCTGTGAGTGACAGCGGGGAGCTCCTCAACCCCCTGATGGGCCCTGCTCTGTGAGTGACAGGGGGCGGCGCCCCAACCCCCTGATTGGCCCTGCTCTGTGAGTGACAGGGGGCAGCGCCCCAACCCCCTAATCGGCCCTGCTCTGTGCGTGACGGGGTGGCGCTGCAACCTCTCCATTGACCCTGCCTTGAGTGTAACAGGGGGCGGTGCCCCAACCCCCCAATCAGTCTATCCTGAGCGTGACTGAGGGTGGCATTGCCACCTCCCGATCCGCCCTGCTCTGTGCATGACGGGGCGGCGCCCCAACTCCCCAATTGGCCCTGCTCTGAGCCTGACCAGGGGCTGCACCTAGGGATTGGGCCTGCCCTCTGCCACCCAGGAGCAGGCCTAAGCCAGCAGGTCGTTATCTCCCGAGGGGTCCCAGACTGTGAGAGGGCACAAATTTTTGTGCACCGGGCCTCTAGTATAATATAATATAATATAATTAATATAATATAATATAATATAATATAATATAATATAATATAATAGTTTTACTTTAGGGTCAAAGTAGGAAGTTGGGCTGTGGGGACAATACTTTATAATACTTAGGATAAGACATAAATGTTGGGTTTTTGGGGTTTTTTTTTAGGACAGGGTACTATATTTCCTTGTCCACCTTCCTACTTCCCATAGATCTGTCCACTCTACTACCTAATAAATTCAAACACCTAAGAGAACTTAAAATAAATTGTAAGCAAATGGCATCATCAAAATATACAAATACTAATGTCTACAGGTGTCCCCAAAATATATACACAATGTAACTCAATTTTGAAAATGAAATAAACACTGCCTTTATAATTATTAAATGTGTATATACATTTTTTGAGACACCCTATGTATTGCATTCCACATGTGGATAGCTTCAAATATACACTATATTTCTAAATCCCTCTTAGATACACCACTTATTAAATATGGAACCCAGCTCTGAGCTTACCTTGAATGAAGTTGGCTCAAGCCCCATCTGATGATCAGTGGCAAAGATTCTTCCTGTGTGTCTCTATGATTGGGTGGTGATGTGCAAGAGTGATGTCTGCATCATCCAGGTCTCCTCTGGTGCTGAGACTTGCTTCTGATGAACCAGTCCAGTTCTACTAAGGGTGCTGTCCCAATTTCAAACTATAGACATTGAAGACAACCTCTTTCTCCAATTTTCACGAAAACTATGAACATAAAAGCATGCTCATGAGATATTTTTGTGGACTCAGTCATAGATGCTTTACGGTAAGTTCATGAAGATGAAGACGGCTTATATAATCATAAAAATAAACTAAAACTGAGTATTTGTTCTCCTTCTTTTATAAAACTTTTGATTACCAACCCTGTCACTTTCTTTTCTCCTCTCTTCTTTTCCCCTTTCTCTCTTCCAACTGTCCTTTCCCTGAAGAATAAACTCTAACCCTCTCAAAATTACTTTCATTTTATGGGAGCAGAGGGACCACAGCAAGATTTATTTTCCCAGTGATGAGCTATACCATAAGTTGGTAGAAGCAGATTCCATCTGTTTTAGTTTAATTATGAATTATTTATAACTTTATTATATATAAATTGGATATCTATGGCTTTATCTATGTATCCATTATAAAAGGATTATAATTTGCACGTGCACAGAATTAGAAATAGCTCTATAATTTCATAAATTCAATCACAAATCCCTAAAGTCTCCATAGGAATATATGTAATTACTTACCTAGTTGTAATTGTAGACCTAGACTGCATTGTATGATTTCATTGTATCAGGATGCTTTGTCCTTATGGGATAAAATAACACTTCCATGACCTGCTTTATGATTCTTGACATTTCTACAACTACAACCAGAATTATTTATTTTACATGGAAGTGGTTTTCAGACAGACATCTCTAAGATAAATAAATTGCATGATCTTATTCCAAAAGTAGGTTTTGATCAAGAAATAGGTGTGAAGACTACAAGAACTCGTAAGGAAAGGGTGCCATTGAGTAAGAAGTGAGTTAAGGAAGAAGTTAGACAAGATCAGCCAGAATTCTCCTACCATACACTCTGTCCAAAGGCTGCCTTCATCCTATTTAGTAGCATTTATGGGTAGGTTTAACTCTACTTCATTGACTTCTGATAAAGTTTTCAAACATAAATCTGGGTTATAGTTTTACTCAGTTACTTTTGATAAACATGTTCTTTCATTTTTGCATTTTCCAGTTTGATCCAAAATCAATAATTTGGATGCAGACATAGCAAACCCCTCACTGAGAGCATTCCTGAGAAGATTGGCAGAGTAATTTCCTAAAGTGCCCAGCACCTGCCCAGAAAACACTTTCTGTCTGAAAATGCTGGTGAGAGGGGCTTTTCTAATGCCATCCTAAACAGAATGGAAAAAAAAATGTTTCCTTTTGAATGAAGAAAAAGATCAGCGAATTCATAACATACTTGGGTAACTTTTAGCTTTCCAGTTGGTTGGTTACATCTTTTTGTTTTCAGTATATATAGAGATTAGATGAGAAAAACAAAGAAAGATCTTTGGAAGTGCTTAACTAATCAATGATTTTCTGAAAAGAAAACTAATAATTTTCTACTAAATTTTGAGGAGTTAAAAAAAACCCCTCAAACTGGAACTAATAAATAAGTAGCATGCTTAAAATTCAAGACTGGTTTAAAAACTTTTTCCAAAGCTTTCCCAAGGTGGCATGATGCTAAAAATCAACTGGATGTTTATTAAATATTCAGATTTTGGGGTTCTACCCCAAACCTCCCCAATGTGACTTTCCAGTGAAAGGGCCCAGGAACCTGTGTGTTGAACAAGCATTTCAGCTAATTCTTATCATAAAGTGAAATTTTAATATACTGTAAGGGCGAAAGATGCATAAGAATCTCTTGGGTGTGTCTCCCCTAAGCAGACTACCCCTCAAACC
Source organism: Myotis yumanensis (assembly GCF_028538775.1). Classification (NCBI taxonomy): domain Eukaryota; kingdom Metazoa; phylum Chordata; class Mammalia; order Chiroptera; family Vespertilionidae; genus Myotis; species Myotis yumanensis. The sequence goes on from NW_027223766.1 coordinate 31,129,098, forward strand.
AAGAGACTGATGCATATCCCCCCACACCTAAGCAAACCACTATCACTAATTGGATAGGTCATATCCCTCCTGCGTGTTGGGAGCTAAATCTAGGATGTCAGCCTCTACTGAATAAGATCAGTATTAGAAAGAGCTTTAAAAACACTGGAGACTAGTGAGGAAAATGATCTTCCATATTTTTATTCTGATTGATGTTTATTTTGAAAGATCACTGTTAAATTTAGCATTTCTTCTCCCCTCTCTCCCCCCCTCGTTAGTCACTAAACTCTTTAAAAGGTAGTTCCTACTTATCTTTTCATCACCACCTTTAATACCAGGTTTGGTATATTTATTATTGAATAAATGAATGACTTAATACACACTAACATGGCTATGTTAAATAGTTATAAAGAAAACATTGGTGCGTAAGACGAAATATTCTTTGCGTACATTCCTGAACAGCCAGCACACACCAAGTGAAGGGATTACAGATATGAGGCTCAAACAGCAAACAGGAAAGTCACAAGGTGACAGTGTTATGATGGCGGCTCCACGCACTCGACTCTATTGCTTACACAAGTGCAGATTTCCCCAGCCGGGTCTTGGCTTCAAATTAACCTCAGCCTCTAGCAGCGGGAGCAATTATTTGGACCTGCATTTAGAGACAGGAATAGGAAAGAGATTCTTCTTTTATGCCTCATTAGGCTACAGAACAAGTAACACAATACAAATGTCCCTGAAAGGATTAATGATAGCGCTCAGGATAGCTACTATTTGTTCTAATTGGAAATACGATCATTGTTTCCTCTGATCTTGGGATCTGGGGATGAGCAAGGATCACAGTTAACAGTAAGTAAAGAGGCAACTGGAGAGAGGTGAAATCATCCTAAAGTCGGCTATTATCAGTTTTGTCTGAGCTTCTTCCCAATTTCACACTTTCCTGGAAGCAGAAGCCACAGGGCAGCATTGGTGGTAGTAGTAGTAGTAGTAGTAGTAGTACTAGTAGTAGTAGTAGTAGTAGTAGAAGTAGTAATAGTAATAGTAGTAGTATTTATTAGTGCAGTTCCAGTATTATGGAGCAGTAAACTATTGTCCTAAAGACTATGAGTACCTTGGGCATGTTAGTTGAATCTTGCAAAGGGCAAAGCAGTTGTTTAGACTTTGGGTAAAATTGTTCTTGGCTGATGTACTCCAAGTCCCAGAAAATTCTCCCTCTGTAGCAAAAGAATGAGAGGGAAGAACTTGTTATTTGAGATCATCCATTATATTTTAAATATGTGTAGGAAGACTCTGAACATGGTATTAGTACTAATAATGTGATGTTGATAAATCCAGTTATCTCTTAGCTATCCGGTTACTTTCTATCACATGAAGCATAGTGCACACAAGTACCTCTGAGAGCTGAAATGCCTAGGCTTGAAGTTTAGCTCCTCCGCTACCAGCTGTATGACTCAGGGCAAGTAACTTAACTTCTCTGTGCCTCAGTGTTCTCATCTAAAAAATGAGGACAATGGTATTCCCCACTTCTTAGAGTTGTTATGAGAATTAAATGAGTTAATTTATGCAAAGTGCTGAATTATCTGGTTCATAGCAAACACTTTCTATATGTTACTTGTTATTCTCTGCATAGCACATAACACAGCAAGATATTTATCCTGTTGGTTTAAAGTGCTTGCTTTAATTGTTGCCTATTTGATCTATTTCACTAGATGGAACCTCTAGGAGAGCAGGGAGTTTGTTTTAATCACCACTGTATCCCAAGAATTTAGACTAACGTCTGTGGGAGAGTAAGTATATGGTCAAAACCTACTTGAATGAATGAGTTAGGTAGCACCATATGAAATGCAGATGTTCAGCCATTATTGAACTACAAAATAGTGGCTTTGTGGTTCAAATAAATAGAATGAACGCCATGGACTTGGGGAAAGTCAATTTTGGCTTTCAATATAGCTATGCCACATAATAGCTTTGTGACCTTGCTCAGGCGTCTTCATTTTTCTAATTTATAGTTTGGAGATGATATATACATACTTCCAAGGGTTATTATAGGAATAAAACATATTTGGAAAGAACTTGCACATATTAAATGAAACATTGTTTTGGGGGACAAAGTAAATCCTAACCTTAATATAGCACTTTAGAATTCCCACAATGAATTTGCAAGTCTTATCTCATTTGTTCCTTATAACAATATGAAGTGGTGCAGGTAAAAGGAAGTCTTACTGTGCAAGGATAATTATTTACTACAAAGGAATCCACTTAAAGCTGCAACAAAATTTCACAGTGTGTAAGGGAGGAAGTTTCAATTGAGACTTTATCTTCAAAAGATGGAATTAAAGAAATGAAAATAATGCTTTTCTAATAAATATAATAATTTTCGTTATAATGACAACTAGGGATTATTATTGAAAATAGTGAAGTTTTGTTTTTTTTTAAAAAAAGGTTTCTGGCGAAACTGTATGAGAGCACAATGTAACATCCTTTCATGTTTAATTAACTTTCTAGGCATGATCAAAAAGAAGGTCAGTCAAGGTTTTATCTCTTACTCTAAGGACCTTTATTAATATTTTGATATTCGACTGTTTCTCCTTCATAACGCCTGCCTTGTCATCAGCTTCGCCTTTTCTCTCTTCTACAATTGTGAGCTGCCTAACGAGGCCAGATCCTTCCATGTCAGTTCGGTAGCACCATGCTCATTCATTGCTTGGCATGCGGAAACTTTTCGGAGATTCACGGTTTTGCTTGGCAAAGGATTTGCTTTCTATTTATAGGCTAATGATCAAAGACATTGATTTAATGGTTCGAGATAGATATAAATCTTTAGAGGGAAGGGATGCGGAGAGCTGTCTAATTTTAAAAATGGATCAGCTCATTAGACCATTAGAGAATATTTTTATATTATGATGGCTTCTGCTTTCCTGTACTGCTCATTATTGTGCAGAGTTGGCTAGTAAAATTGAGATAAGGGGCTTCTGTGTTATTACTCTATTTGTTTTATAAGCGATTACAATGCAGCACAGAGAAGTTTAGTGACACAACAAGTAAACACTCTCCCCTTGTCCTTGCTCCTTATGCAAAGGAGCCAATAAATTGGGGTTGAGCAAATCTATTCCCTTTTGGTTAGTAGCAATTTGGATTCATGCTTTATTGTAATACATCTCTTCACAGGACCCATCACTTTGTGTAGGTGTTAGGATTTCCGAGTAGTCGAAGGTTCCATAATCACACCTTATCCTCCACCGTTGATTTTGGCCTCCATAGGTAATGTAATGATCCCATGTCTGATAGAACCTTCTTGAGAAGATTGAATGAAATAATGGAGAGTTTTCCACTGACAATCAAGATTTATGGGTTCTAGGTTGAGTTCCAAAAGTTAAGTTACTTGCCCTGAGTCATACAGCTGGTAGTGGAGGAGCTAAACTTCAACCCTAGGCATTTCAGCTCAACCCATTTATGGGTTCTAGGTTGATGCATTGTCAAAAAATTAAGTCTGACCTCCGGCAAGGACCTTTGTCATTCTGAATCTTGGTTTTCTTAACTTTAAGATAAAGATCCTGAGCTAATCTATCCCTGAAGCTCTTTCCTTGTTAAGACTCCACATGTCTGCCTACCACCTGGAATCCGCTTCAGGCCAGGCCAGCTATCCTATGCTGCATGAATTTGAACGCTAAGATCTGACAGAGGAGGAGTGTGACTGCAGCTCTCTGGTTTCCTTTTCCCTGTAATTCTCCTTATCCCTTTCTTTAAGCCTCACATTATCTAGCAGCCAGTATTTAGGCAAGAATGTGGCTTCTAGAGTTAGACATACATCGGGTCAAATCCCAGCTCTGTGATATTAGAAAACTCTCTGAGTTTCAGCTTATCTTAAAATTGGAATATTGGGAAAATACTGACTACTATTATGGATTAAATTTGTAAATACAGTAGCACACGCCCCCCCCCCCCCCCCCAATCCATGGGAGATACAGTTCCAAGACTCACAGTTGATGCCAGAAACGGTGGAAAGTATTAAACTCTGTATACACTATGCTTTTCCTATGCATGCATACCTATGATAAAATCTAACTTATAACTTAGGCTCAGTAAAAGTTTAACAACAATAACTAATAATAAAATAGAATAATTATAGCAATGTACTATAATAAAAGTGATGTGAATATGGTCTTTCTCACTCTCTTCCACTTTCTCCCAGAATATCTTTTTGTCCTGCACTCAACCTTTTTCTTTTTATGATAATGTGAGATGATAAAACGTCTATGTGATGAAATGAAGTGAGGTGAATGATGTAGGCATTGTGACGGCATTAGGCTACTGCCAGAGGAGGTTTATCTGGATGATCTTGGGTGGTCATGGATCATTGAGCCATGATGATGTCCATGGTTGGATATCAGGTTTTCAATAGTTGAGATCCTCAGTAGTTGATTTTTTTTTGACTAATGGGCAGATAGCCTATACAGAGTGGATACACTGGACAACAGGATGATTCATGTGCTGGGCAGGACAGAATGGGATGGCATGAGATTTCACCCTTCTAATCAGACACAATTTTAAAAGTATGAATTGCTTACTTCTGGAATTTTCCATTTAACATTTTTGAATTGTGGTTGACCACAGGTTACTGAAACCCTAGAAAGTGAAACCCATGGGTGGGTGGGGGAACTACTGTATATGTGAGCTATTTGGTATATAGGAGAAAATCAGTAAGCATCAGTTCCTGCTGTTTCCTTCCACCTTCTCCAAACACAAAAGATATAAAGCATTTGCCATAGAGCCACCACATTCTCTTCAATTGGAAAACAGAGCTGCAAATGATTAAGAGAAAACAATACAGTATTAACTGAAGGAGCTAAGATACCTATTTTTATGCAGTGATTACTTAAAAACACAAATCGTGAGACTGTCATCAGTTTTATGTGCATCCACTAGGAAGCCCCTGAGCAAAGCACTAATATAGTTACATTTAACTCAGCATCTTTTTAGTGACCTTGAACTTCAGGCAATTGCTTGGCTCTCTTGCTAATCTCAGAAAGCTTGGTATTTATTACTGGAGACAATGCAGGGGATCACATCTGCCTTTTAAAACATTTTCTTAATGTTACACTATTTCACTTCTTTCAGAGAGACCAAGATAAAGATTCCCTTAGGTAGGCTGGATATTGGTCCTTACAGTTCATGTTCCTGGCTTTCTCTAGACTATCTTTGATAGCTCAGTTCCTGTTTTATCTATCATCTATCTATCTGTCTGTCTATCTATCTATCTATCATCGACCTACCTACCTACCTATCTATGACTATACCTAACACTAATGTCAAACATTATTATTTTTATTTGGATCTGTAGAGAATGCTCATAAACAGGTTTCCAGAGTAAAAAGAAGACAAATTACTGTGGCCCTTTTGTTCAGTTATCTTTCAGAGCATCTTCCTTAAATGTAGTTTAATGAAATGGATTCCTACCATGTGCAATGGCATATGATTTCTTTTGGAGAGATCCAAAGAAAATGGTTCCGTTCTCAGAGCTGAAATTTCAGTTATTCAGCAAATGCCAAGCTGCCCAGCAGAAGGCATCCAAAGCCAAGTCTAACTCAAGGGAGCCGCATTCCACTTCACTGTCTGCATCACGGACACTGTGATTCTGGGGGCAACACAGCAGAGTTCTCTCAGCAGGATTTAGGTAAAGTGTCAGGCAGGTGGGGTGCCCCTGGTCTGCCAATTGAGTGGATTAGGAAACTGCTTGTTCAAGGTTTGGATTGTTACCAGAAACATAAAAGTGGTCAAGTGTAGAAAGTGTATTAAGGATTGGGGGGACAAGATAGATCTAAGAGGAGGAGGTCAAAGTGGAGTAGGAGTTGGGTTTTAGATGTGTTAAGTCAAGATACCAGATGGCCAGAGTACAGAGTCTGAATACAGTATGGACGGAAGCTGCTTTAATCTGCCATCTGACAGCCATCTTTGCCATTGTTTCCTTTCTTGCTCTCATGATTAGGGAATTCAACTCAATTCCGTAATCACGGTACAAAATAGTTGGAAGCTCCTGGTAATGGCTATTTTTCTGTTTGTTTTCTACAGCAAATATAACCCATAGTATTTTAAATGGTCAGCCAAAAACAAAAATGGATATTTTTATGTTTCAAAGAGACACATCTTTGACACATCCATGAACTTTAGTGCAAATCATTATCTCACTATAATGAGTGAGAAAGTCCCGAGAACAGAGATGGCGTTTCCTTCTCCTTTGAATGCTGTGGCCCCTGGCAAAGACCCATTGGCCCAGGCTCATGGCAGAGATTTTGTACATGTTTTTCTGAATTGAGATGATTAGGTTCAGAATGTTATGTTTTGTTTTAACTTAAATTCTTTATTGTTTAAAGTATTACATATGTCTCCATTTTACCCCATTGACCTCTCCCTGGCCCTACCCACCCCCCAGCACATGCCCTCACCCCGCTTCTATCTGTGTCCATTGGTTATGCTTATATGCATGCATACAAGTCCTTTGGTTGATCTCCTACCCTCCCCCTTGCCTTCCCTCTGAGTTTAGAAGGCCTGTTCAATGCTTCTAAGTCTTTAGATCTATTTTTGTTCACCAAAAATTATTAAGGACAAATCAGATCAAGCCATTTCTGTTATCAAACAATGTTTTCCTTAAACCATCACTTTCCCTGAGTTGGAAACTTTACTTGATCAATAATGACTTTTCTGAAAGCCTTTAGTCCAGAACCCCATAGAGCAGCTCTCAGGGCTGCCGGGCATTGCATACCTGTCACTTCTCTTTGACAATCTGCAAGGTGTGACTGCAGCATCTGTGCAGAGCAGATTAATAGCTCTGTCTGGCTTTGTGTCAGGATCCCCAAGGTAGGACAGGAGGCTCAACACAGAGTCTGCACATGCTTAGCATGCTGGCTGGAATTAAACACCTTATTTAAAAACCAAGACACACAAAGAAGGAAATGGAGCAAATTCCTTCTTCCTATTGCATTGCAAATGGGACTGAGTGAGGCTTAAGTGTAGAATTCTGCTTGGGTTGTTCTGAATCTAAATGGTTCATCTCTTATAGGAGAGTGATTAAGAGATTTTGATGTTTGAGGCCAGGTAGAAAAATCAAGCATATCAGCTACTTTATTCTTACATTCAACCATTCATTCACTCATTTGTCAAATATATATTGGACACCTATTATTGCTATAGATGAAGCAGAGAATAAGACAGACATCTGCTATCCTCAGGGAGCTTACCTCCTGGGGGAAATGAACAAATAAATATATCACCTAATGCCATCAATGAATAACAGTAAGTCTGAGTAGCTGATATGGTGGTACCATAATGTCTGGTACCAGATCTTATGATGACAGTGATAGATAATGGGCAGGGTTGGCTTTTCCAAGGAAGTGCTTTATTATTTAAACCACTACGTTTTTCAGAGATATGAATGAAATGAGTGTGTGTGTGTGTGTGTGTGTGTTGGGGGAGAGGGGGGGATGTAGATATACAGGGAAGAGATTCCTGGCAGAAAAAAAAAGAATAATCAAAGGCTCTAGGTGGGAATAAACTTGGCATTCTGGAGACACCAGGAAGATTGGTGAGACTGCATAGAATTTAGTGGGAGAGAGTGATGGGAGCTAGAATAAGAAAGTAGAAATGAGTATCTCACAAAAAAAAAGCACGTTGGCTGGGGTATAGTTTTGAATTTTGTTCTAAGTGTGAAGAAGAGGCAATGGAGCAGGAAATAAAAAAGGGAGAAAGAAAATCTGATTTTCATGTTTACCGATTATACTGTGTGGTAGGCATACTATATTGCCCTTCTGAAGATGCCGGTATCCTAAATCTTAGAAACTAAATATGTCATCTTACATGACGAATGGGAATTAAAGTTTCAGAGGGAATTAAGGTTGCTAAACAGCTAATCTTTACATAGACAGATGATTTTGGTTTATTCAGATGGGCCCAAGTCCCAGTGTAATCAGAAGGATCCTTAAAATTGGGAGAATAAGGTAGGAGATGAGGTCAGAGTGATGTGCTGCGAGAAGTACTCAATCCATTACTACTGGCTTTGAAGATGGAGAGATGGGGTCACAAGCCCCAGAGTGTGGGCAGCCTGCAGAAGCTGGACAAGGGAAGGAAATGAATTTTCCACTGGAGCCTCCAAAAGGGAATGCAGATGTATATAACACCTTGATTTTAGCCCAGGGAGAGTAATGTTGGATCTACATAAGAGTAGTATGATAAGTCTATATTATTTAAACCACTACGTTTGTTGCTGTAATCGGTTACAGCAACAATTGAATTTTAATAAATTCTGCGATTGTGATTTTATAGCCTAGAGAAAATTCATGGCTTAGACTAGAGAGACCATGATGGAGGTGGTGAGGAGTCATCAGATTTGAGATATACTAACAAACTGACAGAGATTGCTTTGAATAATTCCCGGGATTTTGGTCTGAGTCATTGAGTCTGAACAACTGGGTGAGTAGGGGTGCTACTTACTGACATAGGAAGATGTGATTTAGGGGAGAAAGTCAGAGTTGTTTTAGAACTTTACGTTTGAGATCCCTTTCAGATATCCAAGCAGAAATGTTTGTTAGGCTACTGGATAAATCAGCCTGAAGCTCAGGAGATAGGTCAGGGCTGGAAATATAAATTTGGGGTAGCAAAGCTGCAAAATAGAAAGGACTTTTGTCTAAGATATGATGCTGCCTCCATGTCAACCCCAAATGCTTATTCTTGAAATGTTATGTGAGAAGAAAGGGTGTTCCTCTCTTGTTGAGACCCTTATTATTTGGAGTCTTAAGGTATTTGAACTGATATGTTAACTCATCTCCCAAATTGTTCAATCATATCTTACTCAACACAATTTGATCTGCTCAAACTGTCCATAGTAAATCCAGAAAACGGTAGACTCTAGCTTGTTTTGTCATGGGTTCAGGGATATAGCTATGACTATTTCCTGAACATATGTTCTTGTCTACACTTGCCAGTGCAAAGGGGGCGGACGGAGACAACTGTGGTTTTAGTGGAGGGTGGCTGTAGCCTTTTTCTGCACTGTGGGAAATGGCTCATTATACTGGTGACATTTGGAGCAGCCTGATGAAGAAAGAGAGGGTGGGGATGCCACTTCCTCTATAGGACATGACCTTGAAGTTGCACACATCTCTTCCACCCCTATCCCATTGCTCATAATTAAGTATATGGTCCCATCTACTTTTTATCTATGAGGAGATTTTAAAACTGGATGGCCATGTACACAGCTAAGATTTCGGGGTTCTTTTACTAAAGGATAAAAGAGAAAGTAGTTGTTGGGGATACAGTAGTAATTTTGATCCCATTGTGTTTCTCTGGACACCCTAACATTTCATGTGTTCTTCTTGCTGCTCCTAGAACACACTCACTCCTCCGTGAGGGTTACAAGTCAGTTATTACATCAGCCCAAAGCCCAATATCTGCAGTGATAACCAGGTGTGGCTGCTGGGGACGGGGGACGGGAGGGGGAGGGGGGGTGCGGGGGGGAGGGGCAGTGTACTCTAAGTCAAAAGAGCCGTTATTTGACCCATCACCTTTATAAAGCAGCCGATTAGGAGCCGAATGGCTGCAATTAAAACAAAGAAATGCACCTACCAAACTTCTCATTTAGGAAAAGAATGGGAATAATACAGCACTCAATAACAATGATCAAATACTGCTGTGAAGAAATACCAAAGATTCCTAAATTATTAGTTCACCAGAGTTGCCATAACAAGACATCTTAGACTGGGTGCCTTAAATAACAGATATTTATTTTTTCAGAGCTCCAGGAGCTAAAAGTCCAAGATCAATTTTGGATCTTCTGAGGTCTCAGACCTTGGCTTGCAGATGGCCAGCTTCTCCCTGTGACCTCACATGGCCTTCCTTCTGTGTGCGTATGCCTAGTGTCCCTTTTTTGGCATCCAAATGTCCTCTTCTTATAAGGACACCAGTCAGATTGGACAATGTCCCACCACCCTAAGAGCCTCATGACATGAGGCGTTTAAATTACTTCTTGAAAAGCTGTATCTCCCAATACAGTGACATTCTGCATGCTAAGGTTTAGGACTTCAACATAGGAATTTTGAGGGGCCCAAATTTAGCCCACAACAACTCCTTCCCTGAAAGTGGAGTAAATTCCTTCTGAAGATCACCTGGAATCACTGGTTCTGGTCTCTGGGCAGAACTTTCTGGATTAATTTCCTCTGTATTTCCCCCAGGGCCTGGATTAGAGGAAGGCAAGGCAGGCATTTGCCTTAAGCACGAAATTTAAGGGGGCACAATAAAAATCAATAATCAAGATAAAAATATTTTCTTGAAATATTTTAAACAAACAAAATGAATGCAAAAGATCTAAAAAAATCAAAGTGTCAATTTGTAACAGAGAAAGGATCGATATCACGGATTTTTCCTTTTGTCCCAGGTTCCAAAGTGGCTTCCTATGGCACTTGTTACTGATCCTGTCACCATTAAAAATGTTGATATTTTACTCACCAGGGAATTTTTGCACTCATTTTGAACATTCAAGCTATTGTATACACTATTATTCATCTTGATTACTGACTATATTTTCAGCCCCTTAAATTTTGCACCTGAGATCAATTCCTCACTCTCTTCACCCTCATCTCTCTCACTCCTCCCTCAGCCCCTGGCTTTTTCTTCTGGGAATGTTTCCTTGTCCATTATATCATTTATAGATTAAACTGTCCAGAGTATAGATTTAGTCATTCTCAACAAATCGTTTTGTCGTCTTTGTGAAAGTCCTGAGTTAAGCACCCACCATGGGTGTTACTGGGGTAGTTAGACTGTATATATTAGAGACCAGGTTCAATTGTCCCAAAGGGAAAACCCAGGTAGGCAGCTCCCCGATGGAATTCTGATCAGATGTGTTAACCATGGAGCTTAACCTTTCCAAATCACTAAGCAGAAGAGAGGTGTGCTGATGGTTTAGGTCGCTGTGTCTTTTCACCCACAAAAGTTCTGACATTTGTGCTAAATATCATTGGTTATTTGCTCACTGCTTTATGAAATATCAACATTCAAAAACATCTTAATGTCTTAAACCTTAGAACTTTCAGGATCCTCTTGGCCAATGCCTTTATGCTTTAGCTAAAGGGGAAAACTAGTGCCCAGAGAGAAAAAGTGAGTTTTCCATGCTAAATGGTTAGCTGCTGACAAGGTCATGCTTGGAGTTCTAGTCTTATGATTCTCATTCCACTGTTGTGTTCTTCATGTTATGCTGGCTCTTCTATTTGATTCTTTCTTTCTGATATTTTAATTACCTAAGTGATGCATGAATTTACCATTTTTAAACATTACATTGCAAAGTCCATGCACTTCTAATTTTAGTTTTATACCATTGCCCTCAGAAATGACCACTCTTATGTGTTGAGTATTCATGGTTTTTAATATATACATATTCATGTTTGTATGTACTTTTCATAGGACACACAGAAAATTGCTTGTAGGTTTTTATTTATTAGGTAAATGAGATCATACTATACATATGGTTTTACAATTTGCTTTTTTTCACTCAATAATACAATTTCATTATCTATCCATATTGAGACACAGAGCCAATCATTTCCTTTTAATTAATGCATGGTATTTCATCATCCAAATAGACCACAATTTATTTATCTATATTATTCAGGCATTCTCCTTTTAGTACATAGTTTATTTGTTTCCAACACTCACTACTGAAGATAATGAAATTTATACACTTAATATTGATTTTTTTAAATCACACACACACACACACCACACACACACACACACACACAGGATTGCTATGGACTGAATGTTTGTGTCCCCCCAAAGTTCATATTTTGAAATCCTAACCTCCAAAGATGACGGTAGTAGGAAGTAGGGACTTTGAAAGGTGCTTAGGATATGAAGGTGGAACCCTTATGAATGGACTTAGTGCTGTATTAGAGAGGCTTCAGCAAGAGCCCTAGCCCTTCCACCAAGTGAGGGCACAGCAAGAAGGTGCTGGCTGTGAACCTGGAAGAGGACCATCACCAGAACATGTCCATTCTGGCACCTTGATATTGCACTTCCCAGCCTCCATAACTATGAGGACAGAATTTCTGTTATTTATAAGCTCCCCAGTCTGTGCCATTTGGTGATAGCAGCAGCCCAACCAGACTACCAGTAAGACAGACATCAGCTGCCATTTGGAATTGTGGTCCATGGAAGAATATTTGCATTTTAATTATCTGATTGTACATTAAACATGTTAGGCATCTTAGAGTCATGGATCATAGAATTAGAAGAAAAATCAGACATCCTCAAGTTTGCCTTCCTCCTTTTGTGGAAGCAGCAATAGAAGTGAAGAATTTAGTGATTTCCCCACCCCACATTACAAAATGATGGTTGATGGTTTGTGGCCTCTATTAATCTCTGTCTCATGGGTCATTTTTCTTGACACCTACCAGGTTAGAATTCCTGGAGTCACCATTGGCTTCTTCTCTGTGCCCCTTACCCCTGCCTTTATAAGCTCCCCAGTCTGTGCCATTTGGTTATAGCAGCCAAAACAGACTACTTTGTTTTTCCCCATTTATCATGGCATGCCTAAGAAACCTTCAGAGACCAGATAAATTCTAGACTCCTCTCTTCCATCTTGGCCCACCCAGAAGCACTCTTCTGGGATGTAAAGCATTACCTATTATATCAGCTCTATTATGGCAAAGCCCAATGCCCCTTTCTCCTGCTCATGAGAGGTAAGGCTATTCTACAGTGGCACTCTTTTCTTCTAAGATGCCTCCTCAGAATTGTCAGGACAACCCAGGATTTTTCTCAACACTGTTCTACAAAGAGTCAAATTGGCAAGCGAGGTGGAACCTATTTTTATCCTTGATGTGAAACTTGGGCTGTTTGTAGGCCAGACACATGTGGTTCCCTGCAAATGGTGATTAATGGTTTTTAGATAACACTTAGTTTTTACCTTTGCTTCATTTTTATTATCCTTATCTGGCATATCCTACCCCATGCACTTTAGCTTTTCACACCCTACTCATCCCCGGGATCTAGTTCAATTTCCTCCTCTCCTTGAAGTCTGAGTCAACTATTCCTGCAAATAGTTCCCTCTTTTCTCTTCATTCCTGTATTACTTACCTTATATTAATGTATAAATAATTCACATGCCTCTCTCTTCTCCCAGGTACTCTAGAGATAAAGGCTGTGATATTCATTTGCCCTGTCTTCCACACAACATCCACCATGGTACTGAGAACCTAATAGAATCCAGTAATGTACTGTGTAAGCAAATGACTATTGGGTAGAGAGGCATTAAGTAAGTGTAAAGTCTTCCATATGGAAATGATTGCAAGGACTGCAATGATAATTTGTCAAAAATTAGTACCATATCCTGGCAAATGACTTTGGTATTTCAAAAAAAATGCATGATTTTAAATAATTTCCCCATAATGAAAGTAATATGTGTTCATTGTAAAATTTTTGGAAAGTACCTGGGGAAAATTAAGATAATTTCTAATTCCAGCATGCAGAGATAACTTCTGAGGGTATTCAGTTCTTCTCCTTTCACCCTGAAGGTTATGCACTTATATATAATTTTAAGACAATCTGCAACAACCAGCACATACAGTTTTGTATCTTGCTTTTCACAATTAGTATTATATCATTATTATTTCTGCCATTTAATAGTCAATAAAATGTTTCTTATGGCTGCATAATATTCCATTACATGAGATGTTTCATAATCTCTTTAATCACCTATTATGGAACATTTAGGTATTTCTAGTTTTTCACTGGTACAAAATTAGTGAGGTAAGAATTATTGAGCATGCCTATGTGCCAGATAGTCTGTTATGTCTTTTCTATTCAGTGACACATTAAAGATTCATAATAGCCCTTTGTGCAAGGTACTTTTATTATATCAATTTTTTTAGATGAGCAAACTAATGACTATTGAGGTTGGATTCCTCATTGAGATCATGGAGCTGGTAAGTGATAAATCCAGATTTCTAACGCAGGTGTTCTGGCTCAAGAACCTGTGCTAAACACTATGAATACAATCATGGTAAATGCTCCTAACACAGAATACTTTATTCACATGTTTAGTACTTTCTAATGAAAAAAACAATGGCATTACTAAATCACAAGGTATGAAGAAACTTTCTATTGTCAAATTGCTTTTCAAAAAGATTATAATGATTTATACTCAATGATGCAGTATCCAAGCCTACCCCCTTTCCCTGAGAAAGACGTGAAATCCTTAGTGTTACATGCCCACTGTTAATCCTTTTATCCTAACTACCCTAACTAGAGCATCTATCACAGAATATGTGCTTATTTATATTTTAGTCTGTATTGCTATACTGTGAAAGCTTTGAGAGCAAAACCGAATCTCATTTGTCTTTTAATTCACGATACCATATACATAGTAGATTCTCAATATGGCTTTTGTCAACGAAACCACCATGATGTGCAGTCTCAAATAAATAAATTTATTTGCTGGTCACAAATAATTGTTGCCGAAACCGGTTTGGCTCAGTGGATAGAGCGTCGGCCTGCGGACTGCAAGGTCCCAGGTTCGATTCCGGTCAAGGGCATGTACCTGGGTTGCGGGCACATCCCCAGTAGGAGATGTGCAGGAGGCAGCTGATCGATGTTTCTCTCTCATCGATGTTTCTAACTCTCTATCCCTCTCCCTTCCTCTCTGTAAAAAATCAATAAAAAATATAAAAAAAAACACCAACAAATAATTGTCCTTCACTTTCCCTTTCAGTCCCCACGCTTCCTTAATGTGGAGCTTTAGCTCTAGGAATGCTGGCCCCCTCATCATCCTGTGTGCCCTTCCACCTCTTCCTCTCCACACCCTGATTCCCAACTCTCCCAGTCAATCTCAGATATTACTTCCTAGGAAGCCTTTGCTCTTACCATTCTCCTTCCAATGCTGAACTCTCCCCTTCCAAATTCCCCTGAAGGATTGATTCTGAATAATACATACGGTAACAGTAGGTTTTATCTAATTTAGCAATTCATCATGTAATTCCCTTAATGAATCTTTAATAATCTTAATGTCACTTATTCCTCATACTTCTTTCTTATTCCCTGCTCACCTTAAATACAGTTTAAGAATCTGAGCACTTGCCACCATTCTCTGGGCTTTGTGGAGTGATCTGCTGGCAGCAATCAGAACTCCCCTGGGACAAAGGGCTGTCCCATTCCCAGGCTCCCCTCTAAGTGGGTTTGTGTGGTTTCAGTCATCATGATATTTTGAAAGAAAGTTCGAGGTTCATTGATTTTTCCCATATTTTTCGCATAAAAATGTTTCGCCATAGTTCCAACTTAAAGCTCCTAGAATCCTACAGGATTCTTTTGCCATGAGAGTGCTTTAGGGAGGTTGTAATTAACTGGCAATCTACTAGCACCTTGATTGCTAGTACCTTTGATCAACCCAAAGTTACTGAATTTCCTGTGGCTGAAAATGTAACTGTCAGGTAATGAAGGCTTGCTCCGGTTGCATATCCCAGGCCCCAAATTAGGCCAGTGTATCTGGTTCCCCCATCAGCTTGCATTGCATTTCATGTGAATATCATTTTTAGCATAGTCTGCATCGCACAGATGACCATATGTGTTTTTTTTCCTCTTGGTATCAACACAGCTTTTATAGTTAAAAATTCTTTGGCATATTAATAGCCCTAATAAATCAAGTGCATATGTCTTTAAACCACAAACACAAATATTCCATTTGCCATTCAATTTGTGGGTACATTTGATTTTATAATATTTTTCTATTTTACTGTCACTAGAACTTGCCAACTTGCCATTTGAAACCTGCACTTAACGAATACTAATGTTCAATGCAGAAATCTTAGAGCGCAGAGGTTGGTGGGGATACAGAAGTGGGCTAGAGGTTTTTAAACGATAAAAAGGGAGGAGGAAAATTTGAAGCTAGGGTACCTTTGGGTTTATGGCAACTTGAACATAACAGAAATGCGGACGTAAAGGCACCACAGGGAGTGAGGGGCTGAGGACAAAAGCACAAAAGAGGCCCCAAGAAGTGAGGGAAAGGTTCAGAAAAGCGGATGGAAAGAAGGAAAGATGGTGCTACTGTTGGCGAAGGCGAAGGCCAACACCAGAATGAAAAATCATCAACAGAAGAATAAAAATAACGGAATTGAAAGAAGAGGCCAGGCGCCTCTCCAGCCTCTGAACTCCCCTCTGCTTTCCGTAGCTCTTCGCGATTTGACACTAGCTCTCACAGCCAGGAAACGGGATTAGACAGAGGGGACGCGAGTCAGGACTGAAATTGTTTTTGCTGACTAGATAAATGCTGCGATTCCAATAGTGACTATGGCTCCTTTAATGAAAAGATTGATTCCAGAATTTGGCAGAAACTAGTCTGGCAAAGCAGTAGCAGTTCTCCGGTCTTGGCATGAAACTCTGCCACTTTCGCGGCTCCCTCTGTCTATCATATTTTGCCAGGCGAATTCCATGCTCATAAAGAGAGGCAAGAAACCACTGCTTATGCAGGAGGGCGCATTCACACTGGAAACAGAGGGAGACATATGAGAGCCATGATTGAAACTCTTATTCTTATTTGTTATTTAATTCACTCATGCAATGACTACTTATTGAACACCTAATAAGTGTCAAGCACTGTACTAGCTTCTAAGAATGAGGAACTCATTGATACTTTAAGGCAGGGGTCCTCAAACTACGGCCCGCGGGCCACATGCAAATACAAATACTGTATTTGTTCCCGTTTTGTTTTTTTACTTCAAAATAAGATATGTGCAGTGTGCATAGGAATTTGTTCATAGTTTTTTTTTAAACTATAGTCCGGCCCTCCAATGGTCTGAGGGACAGTGAACTGGCCTCCTGTTTAAAAAGTTTGAGGACCCCTGCTTTAAGGGATCACAGTGGGTTAATTCAGGGGTCGGCAAACTATGACCTGTGGACCAAGTGTACCCACTGCCTGCTTTTGTAAAGTGTAGTGGCCCATTCATTTCCTTATTGTCTACGGTTCCTTTTGTGTTACAGTGGCAGGGCTGAGTAATCAGGACAGGGACTCTCTAGCCTGCGAGAGTAAAACATGTTTATTATCTTGCTCTTTACAGAAAACGTTTGCTGACTGCTGGATAAATACAGTTGTTAACAATGGAGTTAGAGCGGAGTTGAATAAGTTACAGGGGAAGGAGCCAGGGCTGCTGGCGAGAGCTTCAGTGAGAAGTTGATGTGTGACATTTGATTTTAGTTGAAAGACACAATAGGAGTTTCCGGGCATGAAGAAATAGGAACAGCAGTGATAAAGATAGTACTTTTGAAATTACTTGTCAACTTTAGGAATCTGCCCACTTTGTTTGTTCTGGCTGAAGCATAGGTTAGGGTGGGTGACTGAGAATGGGAGTTTGAGGCCAGAGGGACTGGCAGGATCCAATTCATATGAGGGAGGGCCTCATATAGAGGACTTCACATGCACACACTCAACCTGGCAAGACACCCCAAATGAATAGCATACAATCTCTTTCCTCAGAAAGCTCAACCTCCAATGCGGATGACATTAAATGAAGCACATGGCAGGATGAGATACACACTTTAAAAGTCCAAACAAAATACAACGGGGATTTCCTTTGCAGTAAGAGAAAAGATCACATATGATTGGAGAGATCAGATAATTTAGTTTTTGTTCATGTTAATAATGTTCCTTGAAGGATGGCTGTAATTTTGCTGAGGGTGGCACTGGGACAGGTGGACACAGGCAGGTGAAACAGCATAAAGAGATATAGGCAAAAAGAAATGTTAAGACATTTGGGGGTTTCTTAGCCCAAATTCTTTAGAAAACAGAATCTGAGCTCAAAGCCTTGTGCTAATACTTTAGTCCAAAGATTTCCTTAAACCAGCGGTCGCCAACCTTTCAGACCTCCCGGACCAAGTGTACCCAACTGCTGCTTTAGTGGGCGTTCTCAGGGAAGCAGGAGGCAGGGATGGAGGCAGAGATGGAGGCAGAGCCACTAGAAGGGAGCATCTCCCAGGCTGCCACAGCTGCGTGACAGCCACAGCTGGCGGCTGCAACTTGTGGGGCTGGATGAGTTTCCATGTCTCAGAACAGCCCCCATGGTAGAGCAGAGGGAACCACGAGGGAAGAATTGATCCATAATCTCCCTCTCTCCCTCGTGGATTGGTCAATTCACTATGGGGGCAGTACGCACCCTGCATTGCTCATTGTGTCACCCAAGCGCCCCGCCCCCCCCTCCCCCCTTGACAACTACTGGGAAGTCGTTCCCCTCCATGTGTTCATTCTGGCCAGGGTGCCTGAGGTCTGTCTCTCCTTGCCAGTTCGTGCCACAGGCAGAGCATCTCAGTTTGTATGGGTAGTGGCAGCGGCAGGGACCTGGTTCCACGACCTTGGAGACAGTGCGAAACCTTCCCAGGGCCGCTCCAGTCAGAAAGCAAGTGGGCAGATTTGTGGTGACATGCAAACTGAGTCCGATGTAGGGAGCATTGCATGGCTTGCTGGGAATAGTGGGCAGGGAGCTAATGAAGAAGAGGCCAGAAAAGTGGGCATGCCTTACGGAAGACATTAGTTGTTGGGTGAGGTCCATGTAATTACTTTATTAGCAGGTGGGAAACAATGGAAGGTTTTCCAGGAGGAGATGAGATGACCAAGGTGATTTTTAGGGGGGAACTTAACCCGGAGGGGTATGTAAATTGGGGATTTGGAAGCAGGACTCTTTGTGAGTTAAAAAGAGTCTTGGCAGAAAGGATCAAACAGCTCTGTTCTGTAGTCCAGACCTTTAGAATGGGCCAATGGACTCCTTAAAAAGGCCCTTCCCCACCTTCCACTATGAGTCATCTTCCTGCATCAGGGAGGTTGGAGAGATAATGTGTTTTGCCCGAGAAGACAAAATGACAGTCAGTAGTGTCCATTTCTAGGCAGCACATGGATTTTAAATGGAAGTGCTTTCATCTTGAAAACCATAGTAGTAAGGTACTACACCTGTATTCAGACCATACCTGTGTAGATAAATAAGCCTCCTTCTCATTTTGTGATCTAGAGCCAGAGTCCACATCCTACGTCCATGAGAGAATATTGAACTGTAATGTGAGTGGGAGAGAAGGAGGCAGCCCTGCCACCGATCATAAACAGATTCTGACCTTCTCTGCTCCTTCTATGCCCGCCCCCGCCCCCCTCCCCCCAGTCCTGTGTGAAGGCTTCAAAGAAAGTATGGTCAGTCGATCAACAAGTAAATATTCAGGACGTACTGGGTGCTATACCCTGTCCTGAGCACCAGGGGGAGAGAGGGGCATAATTGGGAACAAACAACTAGTTCTCAGGGGAGGAATTGGGAGCGATGATTCTGTAAGGACACAGCCATCAACTGTGGCTATTCCTGATGGCAACACCAACAATGTATTAGGTTGGGTTCCTTCTTTGTTGAGGCCAAAAATGCCCCTTTAGGAAGAAAGAGAATAATGTATAGTAGTTAAAACCATGATCTAGGAGCCAAAATGCCTGGTTCAAATCCTGGTTTTCTTTGCCCTTACTAGCTAGCTTGTCTCAATGTCCTCACTTTTAAATGAGAACTATGGTAGTTGTCTCACAAGGCTGTTGAAAGGATTAAATTAAATAATATATGCTTAGCATAATTATTGTCAGTGCTCACCAATATTATTATAGGACAATCAGTGTCTTATTTGGAATTCTGAAATTTAAAAATCACTGAAAACTCCAAGTGGTTTTGTATCTCATTTGGTAGCAATGACCTCATCTGAGGTTATTCGGAGTGTTTATATATCACACATAATATGAATGCTAATTTTTGGCTTTATCTTCATATGAACTTCATGTTTTCACTGGAGAAATATTTATGTGTTTAATTACAAGGTGACATTCAAGCCCTGGTGAGGTCATCTCATCTATGTAGCATATTTCTAGTCTAAAATTTCCAAATTCTGAAATGCAATTGTCTCAGAATTTCAGATTGTACACCTATATAATTTAGAGTTGTGGAATGGTAATACAGGGATTAACTGATTCCTCATATCCATCCTACAGTAAAAACACTGTAGGATGGGAAACTGAATTGCTTCACAAACATTATCCCCATATGCGCAGCTTTGAAAAATATGTTTCTATATGTCTTTTAACTAAAAGAAAAAAAATCTAATCTTTCCATCATTTTCTCCAGTCTTAGCTCACTAATGTAACAGTAAATGCTATCAGTTTGACCTTTTTATATCCTGAAATATTTTTGGGGCTATCCTATCAAGATAGACATTTTGGGAACATAGTTTGGACTCAAACATGGAAGACTAGTAATTTAATGATAAACTCTTTTTAAAAAGTGCATCACAATTGAAAAAAGCATCATTAAGAACTTACTCATAAAAGTTTTGATTTCTATCCTAAAGGGATATAATTTTGCAAAAATTTTCATGATATATCTTAAGTGTAGATAAATACAGCTGAAGACTTACTTTGAAACAGACCATTGAAATCAATGCCATTTGGGTTATATAACTTCTGTTTCCTCTCAAGAAGAAGTGAAACAAAGGGGCCATTCAAAATGTTGCTGAGCAAAATTAAGTCTCTGAAAACTTGGTGGTCAACTTTCAGGTTTCTGTACTACTTGCTGCTTTATCGCCTCAAAGCTGGATTAAAGCCTACTGGTGTTGCTTTTTGCCCATCGACACCGTGGTTTCCATACTGGATGCCAAAGTGTGCATTCTCCAGCCTCATGAAATGAGATGTGGGATGACTTTCACTCCAGAACGCTTCCTTGTATTTCAGTCTCCCTCCCTACCCCTGCCCATGGGCTTGTAGTTTCTGGAATAAATATTGAATTTCTACTTAAGGGTTTTACCTTGCATTTTGTAAAATATGAGAGCTTTAAAAATCTGAATTTTATCTAGTAAAGAAGTGGAACAGTTGATTATTTTCTATAATTTACCTCTGGCCAAATTCTCCACTTTAGAGAATAATTAGAGATACTCCTTGATCACACATCAGACATGTCTCAGAGGTGTCTAACATTAACACTTCCAAGACATGAGATGCTTATAACTAACAGAAATAAGGGGGTATTATGAGGGGAGAGGCCATAATAGGACTACTTTATTAGAAATGTAATTATCACCCTTTACCAAGTTGGAAGGAAGAAGTAAAACTGTCGTTATTTGCAGCTGACATGTATACAAAGAACCCTAAAGATTCTACCAAAAAAACTGCTAGAACTGATAAATAAATTAGTAAAGTAGCAGGGTACAAAATATATCTCCAGAAATTGGTTGCATTTATGCACCATCAACAAACTATCAGAGAAACTAAGAAAGCAATCCCATTTACAATTGCATATAAAAACACCTAGGAATAAATTTAACCAAGGAGGTAAAAGACCTGTACTCAGAAAACAATAAGGTAGTGAAGAAAGAAATTAAAGAAGATACAAATATATGGGAACATATATGGTGCTCATAGATAGGAAGAATTAACATAGTTAAAATGTCCATACTACCCAAGCAATCTATAGATTCAACACAATTCCTATGAAAACACCAATGACGTGTTTCACGGTGCTAGAACAAATATTCCAGAAGTTTATATGGAACCGCAAAGGTTTCAAATAACTACAGCGATCTTGTAAAAGAAGAACAAAGTTAGAGGAATCATGCTACCTGATATCAAAGCCACAGTTATCAAAAAAAACATGGTACTAGCATCAAAACAGACATAGATTAATGGAATAGAATAGAAAGCCAAGAAATAAACCCACACTAATATGGTAAATTAATATTTAACAAAGGAGGTAAGAACATAAGATGGGGTAAAGACAGTCTATTCAGTAAATGGTGTTGGGAAAATTAGACAGATATGCGCAAAAAAAATGAACCTAGACCACCTTATTCCATCATATACAAGAATAAACTTGAAATGGATTAAAGACTTAAATATAAGACTCAATACCATAAAGAACCCCAGAAGAAAACATAGGCAGTAAAATCTTGGACATTTCTCTTTGTTATGTTTTTTCCTGTGATATCTCCTTGGGCAAAGGAAACAAAAGATAAAGTAAGCAAATTGGACCACATCAAACTAAAAAATTCTTTGCACAGCAAAGGAAGCCATCAACAAAATGAAAAGATAACCCACTGGATGGGAGAACATATTCCCTAGTGATACATCTGATAAGGAGTTAATACCCCAAATTTATAAAGAACTCATATAACTCAACACCAAATTAACAAACAATCCAATTAAAAAATGGGCACTGGATCTGAATAGACACTTTTTAAAAGAGGACATATAGATGGCCAATAGACATATGAAAAGATGCTCCACTAATCATCAGTGAAATGCAAATTAAAAACACACTGAGATATCAGCTCACAGCTGTTAGAATGGTTATCATCAATCAATAAACAACAAGTGTTGGTGAGGATATGGAGAAAAGGGGAATCCATGTGCACTGTTGGTGGGAATGCAGATTGGTGCAGCAGTATGGAGTGTTATTAAAAAAAATTAAAAATGGAACTGCCTTATGACCCAGGGATTCCACTTTTGGGTACATATCTGAGGAAACTCAAAATAATAATTAAAAAGAATATATGCACCCTTATGTTCATTGCAGTGTTATTTACAATAGCCAAGCTATGGAAGCAATCTAAGTGCCCATCAATAGACTGTCAAACTACAGCAGGAAGGCTGGGGAGGGTTGGGGCAGGGGGACGTAAGAGATCAACCGAAGGACTTGTATGCATACATATAAGCATAACCAGTGGACGCAAGACACTGGGGCAGGGGGAGGGTCGGTGAGGGTATGTGCAGCGGGTGTAGGGGAGACCAGGGGGAAGGTCAATGGGGGGGAAAAAGGGATACATATGTACTACTGTTTGTAATACTTTAAACAATAAAATGAAATAAAAAATCAATAGCATTTTTTTCATAAAAAATAGACAAATTGATAAAAAAAAAGCTGTGGTACATATATACAATGGAATATTACTTGGAATAAAAGAACAAAATTTTACAATTTGTGACAGCATGGATGGACTTAGAGGGTATTATGCTAAGGAAAATAAGTCAGTTAGAGAAAGACAAATACCATATGATTTTACTTCTATGTGAAATCTAAAGAACAAAATAAACAAACAAAATTAGAACAGATTCATAGATACAAAGAACAGACTGATGGTTACCAGAGGAGAGGGGGTTTAGGGGACTGGGTAAAAGTGAAGGGATTGAGAAGTATAGATTGGTAGTTACAAAATAGTCATGGGGATGTAAAGTAGAGCACAGAAAATATAGTCAATAATATTGCAATAGCTATGTATGGTGCCAGTTGAGTATTGGAAATATCAGGGGGGTCACTTTGTAAAATGTATGATTGTCTAACCACTATGCTGTACACCTGAAACTAATATAAAATAATATTGAATATAAACTGTAGTATAATTAAAATTGTTTTAGTTTTTTAAAACAGGGAATTGAGACACATAACAAAATTTAAATTAAAAAATAAAATAAAATTAGTCATTCTGTTCCTCTCCCCACCAAAAGAAATGTAATTATCACCCTTCAAAGCAGTGTTTGTGGTGCTACTTGGGTGTTCACTAAAAGAGAGAACTTGGTAAATCTATACAATGTGAAAATATGTTGGGGTTCTAGGCAGCCTGATAGAGTATGTTTTTGTTTGTTTGTTTGTTTGTTTGTTTCTAGCCTGATTTCTATGCTGAAAGAGATAAGGGATCAAGCAGATGGAGATACTAGTAAAATTGCCTGGGTTATTACTAATGGAGTTATTGGAAAGGGAAGTTTAGGCATTAGGCAACAATGGGCTTCCTAATATTTAAGCCCATCAATATATAGACTTAGTCACTCAATGTCATGTAGTGTTGGTCAACCACAAGCCTTCCACACCAAAGGTCAGGGCTGCTACCGTGAAACTCAGTGAATGACCAAGAGCAGAGTAGAGTGTATGTTCCTCAAATCAGGTACATACAAAGAAGAGAAGGAGAAGAGAAGGGACTCAGACATACATGCCCAGTTTCTGCTCCTGAATTTATGAACCAGATAATTTAATCCTACTCCCATCAGGGAGAGTTAGTGAGGATACAGAGAAAGTTAAGAAGTCAAGAATGTTACACTGATTGATGTCACTCTTTATGGAAACATGAATCAAGGTCAAAGGCTGCATCATTCAATAATACATGGTCCTAAAATATAATGAAAAGGGTATGATCAACATTTATATCAGCAGTATTTCTGCCCCCCTGCCCTTCCCAGCTAAAGACACATGCAATGGCCTAGAATCAAGCATTTATCATCTAGGACAAAAATCTGAGGGATATTTTCTTGAAAATTTTACTCATTTCTGAGAATATTAGTATAGGTACCAGAGAGTAAACCTCTTTTCTTTTAGAGACTCAGCAATAGGTGAAATCCTAGTTTGCAGGCTACATACACATATGCATTACTTTGTCAGGGTACCATAGTAGCATCAGAGAACCTTAGCAAAATTTGGCTCAGAGATGAGACTGGGAGCTTTGTACAGGGCCCATCAAAAAGACACATACAGTTAGTGGAAGACAGACGCACCACATCTACCAGATTACAACTCATTGTCCTAGTCTGAACACAGCTATAAGAAGAAAATGGTACCAAGGAGTCTTTCTAAGGAAACATTCTTTTCTTCTTTGACATCAAAACTATATGAACAAAATCCCAAGGCAGAACATCACACCCAATGGAAGATGGAGGTGCCTGTATTTTCTGGGTAACTCCAGCATTCTCATTTGGTTGAACCATCTCTGCACAATCCGTATCATAAATGCAAGGCTGCTACCATGGAAGGTGATCCAGTCTTTACTACGGTGGCGATCTGTCTCCAAGGGCTGCACGCCCTGCCGTTTTTCTGAAAAGACTCTTTTGTTGTACAATAGAAGGTAAAAGAGAGGAAGGGCACTCAGCAAAAGGGACATGAAAAATTTAGTAGATTTAAAGTACTAGCAAAGCCAATGTGTCAAGTTTAACTGAAAATCACAAGCAGCAGGTCTGAGAGCAGTAAGAGGTCCCAGAGAAATATCATGATCAGAGAAGAAATTATTCTTCTCCAAGATACTTTCGTTGCTTATTCAGAAGGAGTGGACATAAGAAATAACGCATAAGTACACATGACAGGTCTGTCATTATAAGGGCATTACTATACCTCTCGATGCTATTGTCCTCTTTCTGTTTGATTCAGGAAATGTATGCTCTATACAGTGACTGTCTACAGGCACCCCTTGGGTATATGGCAGGTTCAGTTCCAGATCACCGCATAAAGTAATTATTGCAATAAAGCAATTCGTAATCTTTTTGCTGGTGGAAGGCCCGTGCCTTCAATTTGTAAAAAGCATCAGTGAAGCACAATAAAAAGAGGTAGGCCGGTATTTGGTCACATAAACAAACTTTCTGTTCTCTTAATTAGGTGAAAATTATCCTGCCATAGTATTACCTTACACATATTATAACTTCTTAATAGGTAACTTTCCAAATCTTGACTCCCAGAAATACTATAGTCTTCTACAGCTTTTCACTTGTATTTCCTAAAAAAAATGGTTGTAAAGTATTTAGTTGCCTAATATATAGTAATACATGCTCAGTAATCTGAGTATTAAGCCCCATTTGCTGAACCCACACTCATCTCAGATCCTGAGCTAATCCAGAGGAGGGCAGCCTCGCCCTCTCTCCCCCTATCCAATGGCCCTTGGAACTGAGTCTCGTTTCTCAGACCCAAATTCCAGTGTCTGAGCCATGATTGATGGGTGTCACATGCCCTCTCAGTCACTTTAATGCCCATCTGATGCTGGACCCGGGTGCTGAGAATGAGCTCTGAGCATCTGGAGAGCCCTTTCCTGTAGTCTCTTCTCTTTCTCTATTTTACGGATCCCAGCCATGGGTTCTTTCTTTTTATTTCCTCCTTCATGGCTTCTGTTTAGGTTGTCTGTTTAGTACTCCCATTCAGCTTATATTTCTCTGAATTCCAGGCAGCATCCTGCCTGGCTCTTGGAAGCCTTCTTTCCCAAAGCTGAATTCTGTTCCTCTCATAGTTCTACCTAATGGTAAGACACCTACATGGGCAAACCTAGAGACCAATGATGTTCACCTCTCTTAGATGGCATTCACCACAAGCTACTGGCCCCATAGGTGCTGAAAATCCCTTAAATCACCTGTTTCCAATGCCTTTTGGAGTTTCTAAGTCTGAGACTACGCTCCCACCACACTATATTCTGGTGACATCGATGCTACTGAAATCTGGCTTCTCACCTCACCATAAAAGATGTGTCAGTGGCCCAACTTGCATCTGACCCCAGCTTGTCTGGGACAACACTAATTTTCCAGATTGAGCTGCAAATGGACTGATCTTCAAGTACAGGGGGCGGGGTCAGGATAGAAAGGGGGTCATAAGGCTCTAACTCAAACATGTTTATGAGTTGAATCCTGGCACCTCAAACCCATATGAGCAGGGGAAATAATTTTTGCTGTCTTTGGCTTTCTGGAATCACAATTCCTTCAATATTTTATTCATTAGATATATTTTCCTTATTTTTTTCTGAGCTCAGAACTTCGATGCCAGACAGAGTGAGAAAACAGCAAAGCCCTTCAGGCCACAAATCAGGAATTGTTTCAATTACTTCTTTCCTTGACGAAGCCCAGGATATCAGTCCTGATGAAGCTATGTCAGCACTCTTTCTGGTTTCCTTACAGAACAAATCGCCAGCAAGACTCCTGTTTAAGAGGATAGGAATTGCTTGTACACATTTCTCACAAAGATTTTGACAGAAGCTTCTCTCTGCCCAGGCAAAAGGCTCCTCATATCAGTGATTTGGGGCATGCAGCTAGAATAAGTCTGAAATCCCTTATGCCCACCAAGACACCCTTCCCCAGAATGCACAATCTGATTTGTTTGCGAGACATAGTTTATTTCTGTAATTATCTCAGAAGGGAGAAGCCAAAATCTGCATAATGATTGTGTTCACGCATGCCGACAATGTTCTTGAGGTTGGGTGTCAGCAGGGTGCCAGGCAAGGGCTGAATGGTAAATCCAAGTGCCCAGGTCACAAGCGGGGTAGCATGGAGGAGGCCCCATAATGACACAGTCAAGCCCCATTCCGTACTGATCAGTGCAGCTGTGAGCGGCTAGGAAGGGTAGCAGCAGCAACGACAAGGCCAGCCATCCTCCCTAGGCTAGTTCACTTTGAACAGAAGTGTGACTGAGGAGGTTCTGAGGTGGCATCACAGGTTAGACCAGTGACATTCAGTCTGTAGAGGTCTCCAATATGCATGAACAGCAATAATGATAGCATTTATTAAGCACCAGATCTATTAAATATTTCATACATATTGCATCAGCAATCTTTTTTTTTAAGTTTCTTTTAATTGCCAGGCCCTATTTTAGATACTACAGATTCAACAGTGAATACATCAAAGAGAAAACAGAATCACTACCCTCATGGGCCATCTAATACTCATTGAATACCTTCCCGGAGGACTTAAAGTCTGGGTTCTTTCTGCTAAGCCATGACACCTCCTCCTGGTTAAATTTTTTTTTTTTTTTTGCCACACATGAAAGCAAAGTTAACATGGTTGTGTTTTGAGTTTTGAAGAGCGGAAACTTGACAGCCATTGGTTAAAGCAATTACCTTGTACTTGAGGCCAGTACCAGAAAGTATTGTCTTTAAACCAGTGGTTTAACTGAGACTTTAATCGGTCTTTTAATCATTCAACTAATCTGGTTGCCCCTGAATGATACAGAATATGGTAAGATTTCACAGAGTTCGTGGTTAATGGTCCACTGTTGTAACTTCGGTGGTATAAAGTGCATCCCTTTGATGGGTAATGCTGTGTGGACCCCATGCAGATCCATCGATCAGGCATTCTGCAAGTCCTGGGATGATGGTGGTGCTGGGGGAAGCACAGTGGGGCAAGGAAGTTTAAGGTACATCTGGAATAAGTGTCCATCTGTTTAGGATGAACTGCTACCCCTTGGAGGCTGAAAGAGCTTTGATGTGATCAAATTGCCACAAAGTGATTGGCAGGTAATTCAGGGGGATGGTGTCATGGGGGAAGCAGAGTTGGTATTTTGCTGGCATTTGGTCATTCAGCAGGTCAGCCTAGATAGGAGGGACCCCATTCTTCAGGCCCATGCATATCCTTTATCTCTGCCACTGCCACTACTCAGTCCATGGGCCCATTGCACAGTCCCAGGGGTGGCCAAGGACAGAGGCTAGCCGACAACACAGGATGATGCTTCATTTAGCCACCTGGTTAAGTACCTCCGCTGCCATGGAGGGTCTTGGTGAACATTCACATGAAATAAAAAGAGCCAAATGATTTTTGCCCACGTCTATTGGTACTGCTATATGTTTCTTTCCCAGACCCCCTTCTCTCCATGTAATGTTGTTCCTTCCAGGCCCCTGACCAAGTAGACAAGCCTCCTACCACTGCTTAGTGATCTGTGTTCACTCTTCTCCCAGGTCGCTTCTCAGTTCATACAAGTGAATGACCCAGGGCACTGCTAACACCTCTGTCCATTTGGGGCACTCACCTCACTACTGTCCGGGAGTGCCGGGCCTGCATGGGGCTGTGCTGAAGTAGCAGTCCATTTTCAGCTGAGACCAACATAGTAGAAGAAAAAAAGACCCTGTGCACCAGGTTTTATTTGTTTTCTGCCTTCATCATTTAATCACAGGAAACCCCCATTATGTGAGGTCATAGATGTAAACTGTGGGAGAAGCATCGCTCATAAGGTGAGACCCGTCTTCATGTAATTGACTTACATCTCTAGACCTGTCTGGGCTTATCCTGAATATAGAGTTTCTATTATTCATCGTCTAGTAGCTTGCCACCGTGCCCACCCAACATGGTAATCTGGAGCATCTGATAATATCGTGTTTGTCACTTCACTTACCTGGTAACCTAGTGTTAGGGACTCAGTCTTTCCCAGGGCCCAGCAGCACTGCAGGAGGAGCTTTTAAAATGGTAACTAGTTCTCTCTTGTGGAAGGGGTCTGCATTGTGTCTCTGATATTAGAGTTGGACAGGGGTTCCAGATAGCATCCTTACCTATCACACGTAGTTTTAAAATCATCGGTTCTACCAGGTTATGTGGTTCAGGTAGCAGCGCAGCTAGCACCACAGCCTAGACCCGTCACAAACCTTTCTCTTGCTCTGGCCCCACTCAAAACTGCCAGCCTTTCAAATCACCAGATAAATGCATTGGAAAACTATTCTGAAATGCAGTCAGAAATCCAAAGAGGCCACTGAATGCCGTGCCTCTTGCTTAGCAGTGGAAGGTACAAAATGCAAAAATGTCCCTCCTGCTAGAAGGGATGTTCCACCATGCCTTAGACCAGTGGTTCTCAACCTGTGGGTCGCGACCCCTTTGAGGATCGAACGACCCTTTCACAGGGGTTGCCCAAGACCATTGGAAAACACATATATAATTACATATTGTTTTTGTGATTAATCACTATGCTTTAATTATGTTCAATTTGTAACAATGAAAATACATCCTGCATATCAGATATTTACATTACGATTCATAACAGTAGCAAAATTATAGTTATGAAGTAGCAATGAAAATAATGTTATGGTTGGGGGTCACCACAACATGAGGAACTGTATTAAAGGGCCACGGCATTAGGAGGGTTGAGAACCACTGCCTTAGACCCGTGGTCCGCAAACTGCGGCTCGCAAGCCACATGCGGCTCTTGGGCTCCTTGAGTGTGGCTCTTCCTAAGCCTTAGGAGTACCCTAATTAAGTTAATAACAATGTACCTACCTATATAGTTTAAGTTTAAAAAATTTGGCTCTCAAAAGAAATTTCAATCGTTGTACTGTTAATATTTGGCTCTGTTGACTAATGAATTTGCCAACCACTGCCTTAGACCATCAGGCCCCTCAAAACATTGTCAATATGGGAAGCAGCTAATGTTTCATGCAATGTACCTCCAACCCTCTGGTATGTATCTTTTTCTTTTATTTGATTTTTTTTTTTTTTTTTGCTAGGGATCCAGAGGACTTACTGCTTTCTGTTCACCAAGTCTTATTTGCATGATACCATCAATATTGGGGATTAGTGTGATTCCTGAGGACTGTCAGTATGATCAGGGTTCCTGCTGGCTACGGTGTGACAGGGAGCGGAAGATGTAATATAGCCGCAGGAAAAGAAAGTAAATGTAGAATGTCCTTCCCGCATAAAAGGAGACTGCCTTTGATCCTCCTTCCTGATGGAATTAGAGAACACATTCACGAGATCAGTAGCCTCATTCCCAGTGCCAAAATCTGTGTTTCTCTATTTCATTAAGATTTGCGTCCAGCTTAGCAAGTGAGCTGGGGCGACCATAATACCAGTTAGTGAAGTTTATGAGTCCACGGGCTTCCACACGACTCAGGCTTTACTGTTTCGGGGTCTACATATACAGGTGAATTTAATAAGGATATGTAAGGCCCCCTCTCCCTGTATCCTTTAAGTCTGGTGATAGGGCTAACCTCCAAATTTCCTCCTGCAATGCAGTATTATGTATGCTTAAGTTTCTTGGAAAGGGGATGGAGGTGATCTCAGGAGTTTCCTACATTTTTTTACTCATACTCCACAGGTCAAGGAATAATTAGTGTGCCAACTGTTAATACATCTACTCCAGTTATAGACTTGGGAATTGAAAATGACTCTGTAGACTCAAGGAATCCTGAGTGGAATACATTGAATATTATAGAGTTCATTGAATAGGTCAGAACTCCCTTTACCACCTGGCTCCATTGGCCCCCAACCGGAGCTCTTGGATGGTTTTTTTGGTCCTGAGTATCCATTCTGCTTAGACCCTGTATTCAACTGTTTTTAGAAGGTCTAGGTAATTCCATTTTCTTTTTGCACAATTAATCCAGTAAATCCATTTTGGAAAATGTTTATTGTATATACGTACGATGGCATTATAGGGTCCTTCCTCAAGAGAAAACAAGCCTTCCCTTCAATTAATAACCTCTGGGCCTGTGAACTAATTTTGGTCTGGAACTTGGGTGAAGGGCTACAGTTTTTCATTGTGTTGGCTAACATCAGCCAGCTCTTGATTTTCTTTCTGTTGAGGGCAGTAGGGTTATATTAATTTAAGTTGAATAACATCTTTGTAGGCTATCCATCTATCTCATTCCCTGAAACATTCTAACTATGAGCCCTTACCATAGAACCCTCAGGCCAAGGCACTTTATTGCTATCCCAGCCCTTCCCATTATGATAATCACATCTACTTTGCCTATAAAGGTTAAGTGCTGCAACTTGGCCTTTGCTCTCCTGAGATCATTTCATAACCCACTGATACAAAGCAGCCCAGGGCCAAGACACATGTTCTACCATCATACCAACCAACACCAGTCTCTGCTGAGCTTCTAAAATCTGCTGTTTGGTAGAACCTCCATTGTAGCCTTGGCAATGACATATCCATGGGTCCTTCCGGTGAATAGTCTGATAGTGGGGCTTTCTGGTCACACATATATGTCTACTCTAGCATTATCACCTCCCTTAGCCTCTTGGCTCCTTCAGTTTCCTGTCTAGGTAGTCCTAGAATTGCCACCTCATTTATGGTGCTCCAGCACTGTGCATGTGTACAACCTTCAAGGAATCCAACCTTGGTACTGGTTCTAGGTCTCTGTGCCAGGACAGTAAATCCTGAATCCTTGTTCAGGTTGTGCTAAGACATAAGTTATTGGTCTTGGCAAAAAGAGTTGAGTGGTAGTGGACCTTGAGGAGAAAAAGCAACCCCTGGCAAGGCATCTTTCTCAGGTAAGGCCTTTCAAGGTGTTTAGGCAATGGGAAATTGCTCTTCTCTAATAATGGGAAGTTCTTTCTGCCAGCATAGTGTGTTTAGGAGAACCTGGAGGTTTAAAATTCTGAGTTCCCTTCATTTACTGGTTGAGGGATGCCCTGGGGACATTGGTTTTTCCTTCCCTTCCAGACTCTGCATGAGTGCAGAGCATGCTTCCTTCAATTCACCATGATACTGTGTCAGACAAGGCCTGGGCCAGCACATGAAAAATGGAAGGTCTGTGCTTAAGGTGAGAAGTTGCCAAAGACCATAAGAACTATTTGCTGTACCTATAGTTGGAATCAGAAAAGAGGCAAAAAGAATGTAAGACAATGCACAGAGGTGTCTGGACTGAACAGGAAGAAGGGGGAGAGAGGGAGGAAGGACTCTACATCTGGTAACCTGGGAGAGAGTTGAAATTAAAAGCTAGCCCCTCTGAATCCAGACACCATGTTACTTTTTCTGGGCAAATTAGACAACATGCATTTTGATATTCAAGTAGGAAGGCAGAGCTTAGCCCAGCAGCCATCTGTGCATGCTTCACCTTTTGCTTCCAAGAATGTAGTTGCCCAAGAAGCTGCTGATCCAGTCTCAGTGCTTTCTAGAAATTCGAAGCCTGATCAGCACTTATCGAATGTGGCAAATTCCCTGAGGAGCTTTATGGTCTTTGTGGCCTTTCCTAATCAAGCATAAGGATGTGTTCTTTACCCTGAGCTTGCTACCACTCCAGAGTCTGCTTTAGCGATTAATTCTGCCAGCAACTCTCTTCTTGTGTCCCTTTGCACGGTGAACTCCTTCTTGTCCCGAAAGGATTAGCTCAAGCTAATGACTATCTCATTTCACCCTGCTTCTCTATTCCCCTCCACACCATTGCCCTGATCTTGTTCTTCAGAGCACCAGCACAGGAGTCGGCTATGTGGTATCCTATATAATAAAAGGCTAATATGCAAATAGACTGAACAGCAGAATGACTATGACGCGCACTGACCACCAGGGGGGCATATGCTCAACACAGGAGCTGCCCCCCAGGTGGTCAGTGCACTCACACAGGTGGAGCGCCTCTCAGTCAGAAGCCCAGAAGCCAGGCTCACAGCTGGAGAGTACAGCAGCGGTGGTGGGAGCCTCTCCTGCCTCTGCGGCAGCGCTAAGGATGTCTGACTGATGGCAGGGAGCAAGCCTAAGCTGTCAGTTGGACATCCCCCGAGGGCTCCTGAACTGTGAGAGGGCTCAGACCTGACTAAGGGACCCCCCGCGTGTACGAATCTCGTGCACCAGACCTCTAGTTTGTTTATAAGCTTATTGTTTGACTCCCTCACTAGAATACAAATACCTGAGAACAGGATCTTGATCTATTCTGTTTACCATGGTGTCTTTTGTTCTTAAATTGTGCCAAGCACATAGGAGACGCTCCAGAAATATGTGCTGGCAAAATGAATGAAAGCTCTTAAATAAACAATTTGTTTGTTTGCCTGATGTCTGTGTATGGCCTTCCAAAAATTACCAAATCACTTAGAGACCATGAGACATGCTAGCATCGGTGGGCCAGGGCCAGGATCCCCAGCACACGGCACAAAACACAGAACAGACGTCACCCTCTACTACCTGCACTTCTATCTAAATGTGACAAGATATTAAGCAATTAGACCAATGGTAACATTACCAACAGTACAGACAGAAGTTCAGAAACTTAATAACAAGCAGCAACCTTTCAGAAATGTATACCAACTCTGATCTGTTCCTTCCTCTGAGAAAGAGTTGCAATGGTGTTGTCCATTAGCAGGTGACATCACTGTCCTTGGCCAAAGAAGATACACAACTGAATTGCTTGCTGAGAGGTTCAGGTTCTTCAGTGTCTTACTTTTAAAAACCACCTCCTTCGACATTTCTTGCTGAAAATTACCGGTCTTTTTAGCCTTCTTTATTGGTTTTTCTCTTTAATTCTTGCTTTGACTTGCTTTAGAACCTGCCTCTATGACTCATGAAATCCCCTAGAAAAGTCTTCAATGAGGAGTCACCCCAAGCCTCATAATCTAGCTGAAATCTCAGTCCAGCCCTGGTGCTCGGTTTCATAGAACAGACATGCAGTTTGTCCTGATAAATAGATACACCTTTTAAATGTGTCGTAACCATGTAGTGAATGGAATCTGGAGAGTCACATTCAAGGAGATCCTTGTCCCATTAATGATAAGCTTAGGAAATTAAATGACCATTGGTTTGTTGAGTAAATGCTCATTTGAAAAAAGGGAATGGTATAGTTATCATTTGGGGGGACTATTTCATTCAGGGTCAAAAGGTCAAGAGTTTCAATCCAGACTGCCACTCATTAGCTATACAAACTTGAATATGGGACCTCTTCAATTGCAGTTCCATCATCTATTAAAAGAACAGAGTAAAAATAGTATCTCCCTCATGAGGTTGTGTGAACTGAACAAATGCACAGAAAACCCTTAGCCCAGCATGTGGCCATAGAAAGCACTCGATAAATGTGTGCTGTTATTGATAACAATGGCAATCTGCTAGGAGTACTTCTCTCTATTTCTCCACCAGGAAACCTTCCTTTCATTCTTCAAAACTGTTCAAAATTGTTTTGCTCTGCTTCCCCCATAAATGGCCTTAGTCACCCTCTATACTGTGACACCATTGTTCATATTTCTATACTAATGATGACACTGTTATTCATGTCTTTGTTAGAGAGACTAACCCATGAGCTTTATTCAATCCTGATTGAATGAATGCATGCCCTCTGCACATTACCCTTGACCTCACCTGAATTTAGCAGCAGCTTATTGCAAAGTGAGATTTCTGAAGCTTTAAATTGTTAGAGAAATTACTGTCTTAACAGGAGCCAGAAGCACACAGAAAAGCCTTCACCCACCATGCCTGGACCAGTTCTATTTGTTCCCTGGGCTTTGTATGGGTGGGAAGAGAGCTCCGTGTTCAACGCTAAAACCAAAGTTTTAAAATTGCTAACATGTTTTGCTAAAATGCTCGCCTTGGAAATACAGACAGGATCTTGGACCCACTCTTAGTAAGTGCTTCTTTTTGAAATTGGAAAAACAGCAGCAGGGAAAGTGCCAATAACTCTGGGAGACAACCACTAAAGTCAGCCCATGGCTCCCTCATTATAATGCCCTTAATATTTAATTTAATCAATTAATCGCCTGGCTAGTAAACGACTTCTTTGTCCGAAGTGTTGCCTCACAGGTTCAGAAACTCATAAAAGTCCTCACTCCTCTCGATGCTCAGTACAGAATGAAGACGATGTGACTTGTGGGACCCTCCCAACCCTGAAACACTGTGATTCTGTGATTTCGTCCACCAGATAAAATTTTATTAGGATAAGAGAGGCCATCTTACTCATTCAGGAGAAAATTGTGATGCTGTCAAATTATCTCTTGGGTGGTTCAAAAGGAGACGGCCCAGAACTCTTCAATTTGTGCAGCAATTTTGCCAAGAAGAGGTTTCTAGAAGGTCCCAAACACAAAACCTTGGGGATTGCTGAGGCCAAGCTTTCTTCCCCTGGATCACCTTGAGACAACTCCCTTTCAGTTTGCTCAGCCAACCATCTTTGTAAACTTGTTTCAACATCACTTTACCTCTCTTTCAACTATATATTACCTAGAAATAGCACCAAATGACTGATCAATAGCAAATAAATTTGATGAATCACTTGGATCTCTTTCTCTTTGTTGTTCGTTCTCTCTCTCTCTCTCTCTCTCTCTCTCTCTCTCTTTCTCTCAATTTTATTTCTGACAGTCTCCCTTTGAGTCATCTCATGAATCATCTTACTTCATCTGAGAATATCTGCTCTCAGAGGCTGCGAACCCTCCAGGGAAAGCTGTTTCTGGCTGAGGTGCAGGCTGTGCAAGTCGTGAAAATGATTGAGCTTTCGCTGCTCAAACTGCAACATCACCTCTGTCTTCGCTATTGTGTCCAGCCATTGCAGCTTTTCATTTTCATTCATTCATTCATCCATACCTTCATGCATTCTTTCATTCATCTTTTATAGTTTCCATCAGAGTGCAACATGAGACAACTCCAGGATATTTTATTTCTTACCTTAACCAAATGTTACTTGGGTTAGCATTTTGCTTAACCTTGGGTGCACAAATTAAATAATGCATTTGTGCCTTTTACATATTTTTCAGACATCAGGCTAGGAGTGTGTTTTATTAAAATATGAAATCTATGTGCCTTTTATTGGGCCATTGTTGGGATCCCAACCATGAGCCTCTTACCCTGTGCCAGGTACTCTGCTCAGCTTTTCTTATAGGATCACCTTGATTTCCACAATAACCTTATGAGAAGTCATTATTATGCTTTATTTCCTTATTGCAGACTCTGGCAAGGGTAGGAGCATGCCTCGTTCCTCATCCTATCCTAGATGGATACACCCAGTGCCTGGCAAATACTAGGTGCTCACTTACTCATACATGTGTTTATCAAAATGTCATCACTAGCCTACCATGACGCAGGCACTATCTTGGCCCCTGGGGACAAAGCCAAGTGCAAGGTGGGCATGATTACTGCCTTTATTAGCTTATACTCTAGTAGAGGAAATAAATAACTGATGAATGAATAAGAGAACATAGACACTAAGGTTAAGAATCCATAAGTAATTTCTAATTAGTAACAAAATTTAGATTCACACCCAGGTCTGTGTGACTCCAAATACATGCTCCTTCCAGGAAACCTCACATAGTACAGTTCTAGGCCGAGTCGTTGACCTCTAGAGAGAAGGTGTAAGTGTGGGAGGAGATAGGAAGGCAAATATGTAACCAACTATGTACAATGTAAACTCTTGGACATTTATGCACCACGTGCTGTTTGAATGGCTTGATGAATACTGACTCTTTTTAAGTCTTACAACAATCTTTGGGGCAGGTGGTATTTTGTTCCCATTTGAGGACAGTGAAAAGAGGCAAGAAAAGTAGGTTGTCCAAGACCACCCAGCCGGTACGTGGCAGAATCTGAATTCAGGGAGTCTGAGGCGGGAGTGTGTCACACCATGATTTTATACTAACCTACTCAGCGTGACAGGGTGGGAACTAGGCTTGCCTCTAGATTTAAAGACAAATAAATAAAGACAAATAAGATGTTTCCTTCATTCTTTACTTTTAAAGCTTTATCGAGGTATACTTATACAAAAAGTTGCACATATTTAATATGTACATTTTGATGAACTTAGACATATGCATATACCCATATGCATACTCTCACCACCCACAAGGTAATAAACATATCCATCACAGAGTTCCTATTCTCTCTCTCTCTCTCTCTCTCTCT
The DNA here is from genome assembly GCF_028538775.1 of Myotis yumanensis. Taxonomy (NCBI): domain Eukaryota; kingdom Metazoa; phylum Chordata; class Mammalia; order Chiroptera; family Vespertilionidae; genus Myotis; species Myotis yumanensis. Next base: position 31,166,168 of record NW_027223766.1, read on the forward strand.
CTCTCTCTCTCTCTCTCTCCCTCTCCCCCTCTGACACCACACACACACACACACACACACACGCACACACGCACACACCAGAAGTGTGTTTCCTGCTCTTACTTCCCTTCATCACTAAGTACACAGGAGGCATGACCCCTTCTCCAGTTGCCCACTCTCATGCAGAAATCCGCTTTCCACGCCTGCTGCTCTGGGTCCTGCTAGCATTCAAATCCCTTCCTTTCAGTTATTTTGTAGCCAGAAGTCTGCTCTACCAGATTTTAAACTTGTTCTCAGTGTTTTCAAATCCACGATGGGGCTTTCGAGGTGGGGGCTGCTTTACACCAATTCCATTTGGACTCGGTCCCTGTGCCTCTTTTTCACTTGCCTTTCGTCTCTTTAAATATATATGCCCGACTTTCTTCAAAACTGAATTAGAAAATATTTTCTACTTCCCAATGTTTTAAGCTTGTGGTATCATAGTTTCTATTCCTGAGATATGCAGATTATGGGTGCTTTAACTTACTCTTCTTATCTATCCAGATGAGGTCTGGGGCACGTTTGAAGAGAATCAGATTTAGGGGGCCACCCTTGTTTCCTATCAAACCAGAAAGGCCAGATGATTGGATTTTAAGCAAAAGAGTGTCAGAAGTCGGATTCGGAAATGTGAGGTGTGACAGCTCAGAAACGTGTCTGACTCCCCATTTTACACACCTTAGATAAGGGGAAAGGATGAGCTGTTTTCTTTTTGGCTCAGGTCCAAGCAATCCTCGGGGACACTACCGCCCCCCCCCCCCCCCCCCCCCCGCTACTGCACTCACCACATCCATCTCTGCCTCACCCTGGCTCACAAGGGGTGAGGCACAGAATGAACTACTGATGGGTTTCCGTGAGTAACAGAGCTTCCATTGTCCTCACTCCGGTCTGTGCGGTTTCTCACCTGAACCCCTTTTCTCTCCCCAGGATAAAACTGCCCCCAGTTTTCTCAAGTCCTTTCACTCATACTTGACATATCTCACCCTGCTAAGTACCAGCTGTGCCAGGAAGCCTTCTGTGACTTGCTGAAGCTGGATTATGGGTCTTTCTTCTGTGCAGCTAGAGCAGTGATGGTGAACCTATGACAGAGGTGACACACGAACTCATTTTTTTGGTGGATTTTTCTCTGTTAAGTGGCATTTAAATATATAAAATAAATATCAAAAATATAAGTCTTTGTTTTACTATGGTTGAAAATATCAAAAAATTTCTATATGTGACACGGCACCAGAGTTAAGTTAGGGTTTTCCAAAATGCTGACTCGCTGACCTCAAAAGGTTCGCCATCACTGAACTAGAGCAAACCATACGCATCCCCATCACTGAACTGGACATGTGATCTGCTAGTGAGTGTGCTTTCACGGGTAACGGGTGAATGCTTCACGATTTCTTCTGCATCTGCATTTCCCCAGGATCTCCCAGGGAGCCTGTGATATAGTAAATGCTCAGGGAACATTGGTGGATAAAGAAGTGAACGAAACTGTTCTAGAAGTGTCTGCACTCTGCATGGTCCCAGCCTAGGGGAAAAGGTCAACCTTTCAGTACTTTTATTTGTGATGGATGGAGGTCACTGGTCTCCACGAACAGTTCCCTGTGCTTGTGTCCCTGGCTGTAGAGTGACTTGGACATAAATATTGACCACGGCCTAGAGGCATGGAGCATTTTGTGGAGTGAGCTCTCAGGCGATCTCCTTCCTGTTCTTATCTCCAGCCAGGTTTTATTTAGAACACACGAATACATATCTCTTCTCTAGATGAAGCAAAATAGGAAGAGCAGGTCTGTCCTTAAAGTTCTGCCGTCCCTCTTTTGATCAGAAGAGTATTTGATAGTGAAGGGCTGCCTGTTTTTGTCCGAGATCATTCTCATTCTTGGAATTCAAAAGCTGGTTCCTTGAATGAGTGAGATCATGTGGTATTTTTCCTTCATTGACTGGCTTATTTCACTTAGCATAATGCTCTCCAGTTCCATCCATGCCGTTGCAAATGGTAAGAGTTCCTTCTTCATTCATGGATAATAAAGACCATTATAAACTTATGAACAATAATAGATATAGAGGCAGAGCTGCCTCAAACTGATTGTCAAACTGCAGCTGGAAGGCCAGGCAGGGTTGGGGGGCAGGATGGAGGGGGGTAAGAGATCAACCGAAGGACTTGTATGCATGCATATAAGCATAACCAATGGACATAAGACACTGGGGGGTTGTCAAGGGTGGGGGGAAAAAAAGGACACATATGTAATACCCTTTGTAATACTTTAAGCAATAAAAAAAAAGCTGGTTCCTTTTCTCTCCTCTAGAGCGAACTGAAACCATGAGAGGCATTGCAGCATAGAACTTAGGATTCAAAGGGACCTTGTGATCGATTGGTCTTCTCACATGACAGACAAACGCTGACTTGCCCATAATTATAGAGCTGGTTAATAATGGCAGGTTGGCTTTAATCGTGCAATCAAAGTATCTTTACATTCTGGTTTCAAGCCAAGATGGTGGCCTCTCCCTTAAAGCCCCTAACATTCTGCTTGTCTACGTGGTCCCAAGGGGCAGTTCAAAACCACTGAACTGCACCATTCACGCTCAAGATTATAGTTATAAATACCCCCGCCCCTGCCACCCTCATAAAAAATGTAGGGAACTTTCTTCCTTTATTTTATTTTTGTCGTGAAAAAGGCAATAAGGTATTTCTTAAAAGTGAAAAAAATAAGCAGGAATTCCTTAGAGTTTTCCAGGCTGTTACATCATTCTCCATCAACTACAACAGGCTCTTCTGAATTCCCCAGTTACGAAGGCAGAGTTGATCACCAAGTTGGGGTCTCTTTGAAGAATTTGCTCTTTCCTCTCTGGGTTTTCTCATCAAGGAGCAGCTCCGTTTCCTTTGAACGCGGAGCATAGTAATTTGCAACCCCCGTTTGGCCACACCCCAGAGGGTCCTCAGCCAGCAAGCATTGTGAGGAGATTGTCAAAACAAAATTAATTGAAATTGAGACAATAAATTCCTGCCAGGGAAGGTGAAAGGGAAGGTGTGTCTCAGAATACATCAGAAGGAGAGTGCCCCACAGGGTGGGAATTGTTGCTCCAAAGGGCAGATGGAAAGTCTTTCACTCGCACATCATCCTGTTTTTTTAAAACCCTGCAGGACTTAGAAGGAGGAGAAACCAGAAGTGTTGACATGAAAGACCACATCTTCTCCCAAGCCAGGGCCTCCACAGTACTTCTGACAGTTGGAACACCAACGAGAGAGGGTTTTTAACACCAGATTTCACATGCACAGGCCCCTCAGATCTCTCCCTGGGAGCAGGATGATGTCAGCGAGAAAAGCTGGTGTTGTTTCATTTTCACGAGTTTTTCAGGATCCAAAAGGAGCTGTTTGTTGAGCATGTCACTGCAGAGAGTGGGTGATAGTGATCTGAGAAACATGGCTTGTCGTGAGGTTAAGAATAAAAAAAATGCATATTGACATGAGAAGGGCTGTCAGAGGGAGGGAGGCGGCCAGATGCCAGGTGCTTGTGGCTGCTGGGGGCTCCAGAATGCCGTTCTCTGGGCCACACATGCGGGGAGACTAGAGCCAGAAATTCACACCTGGGCAATGCCAATGCCATCAGACTCGAGAAACGTGTCATGACATGAGCCCTCTTCATTCCAAACCATGGGCCTGCCTTTCCAATGAAGGTGGCTTCTCAGCTTAATATTTTTAAAAAATCCTCACCCGAGGATATTTTTTTATTGATTTGTAGTGAGAGTGGAAGGGAGGGGGAGAGACAGAGAGAAACATCCATGTGAGAGAGACACATCGATTGGTTGCCTTCCACAGGAGCCCCAACCAGGGGATGGAGCCTACAACTGAGATATGTGCCCTTGACTGGAATTGAACCTAGGACCCTTCAGTCCGTGGGCTGACACTCTATCCACTGAGCCAAACCGTCGAGGGTTCAACTTAAATTTTTAATTGAAACACCCCTAAAAGCTCTATGCCAACCAAAATGTTTCTGAAGTAGATAAGGCAATCATGAGGTTCTCAGGAATCTTTCATTATTCTCTGCCCTTTCAATTCTCTGCTTCAAGTTAAGGGTCAGTGTTCTTCCCTATTCAATTTTCTTTGCTCTACCTTAGCATTGAATTATTTTTAAGATGACACCCTGTCTGTAAGTGTGGTCTCCTCATGAGGAATTTAGAATTTCACAAAATTCAGCTAGTATCGTGCAGTGTATGCAAGGGGCTGGTGGCCCCTCAATATCCATTTGCTCCTTTTCATTTGTAACAGAATCCAAGTTTTATTTTGGGGGCAATGATTCTGGTTAAAAGAAGACGTTCTCCAGATATTTTTCTAGCTAAGTGTGGGTGGCCGTGAAACTAAATTGTGCCAATGACATGAAAACAAGAAGTTGCATGAAGGTAAAATTTTGAAAAGGCTTTAACTCATTGCAAATGTGCAGATTTAATTCACCTTTCTTCTCACTGCAGCCTGGAGTTTGGTTCTGATGGTTGGAGCTCTAGCAGCCCATATGATTCATGAGGCAGTGTTGAAGGTGGAAATCCCACATTAGGACACTAAAGTGAAAGATAAAGGAAAGTTTAGCTTCTGATAATTTCATAGATTTGCCATGCTAGTCCCGGACTGCTGAACTCTAGGGCTCCAAACTATGTACCAGAATAAACAGCTAATTTGTCTGAGCGTTGTAATTTCTGTTCTCTGTTTCTTGCTACATATAAGCTCAGTGAAGGCAGGAAAGTCAATTTATACTGTTTCGTTTCCCTCTCCACGATTAGGACAAGCTTTGCTCAGAAGAAGAGCTCTAAAAATATTTTTAGAATTGATTATTTTATTCATTAAATATACACCAGTGAGCACCTGGTATGTGCCTGGTACTGTGCTAAGAGTGAAGAATAAAAGGATATGCATGGAAAGCTCTCTTACCCAGCCTCTGCTTAACCAGCACTCTCCTTGTCCTTTGTAAAGCATAGATGTCAGCTGCCCTTGGCACTCTATGTCTCCTAAACCGTAGACCACTCTCTAGTGTGACTGTGAACTTCCACCCTAACAGGTTGAGGTCTATGCTTCCAAAGAGGCTTTGTTTGTACCCAAGTCTAACTATGCCAGCATTACTTGTTATTGAAATTATACAATCTATATATATATAAGCCTAAGCAACTGTTTGACCATTCAACCAGTAGCTATGAAGCGCCCTGACCATCAGGGGGAAGACGCTCAATGCACAGGCATTGAAACATGGAACAGACTGATGAATCTTAGAGGGAAGGAGGTTTTGGTCAGATTCCCACAGGTCAAGCCAAGGGACCCCCACCGGTGCACAAATCTGTGCACCAAGCCTCTAGTATGCATATAAGATCTTTGGTTAATCTCTTCCTGGCCTGCAGGGATCAGGCTGAAACCAGCTCTCAAACATCCCCCAAGGGGTCCTGGATTCTGAGAGGGCACAAACCAGGCCAAGGGACCCTACGGGTGCACGAATCCATGCACTGGGCCTCTAGTTCTTATATAACTGACAAAACGTGAGTGTGCAAAGAAACATATTTATTTGTTTAAAAACTAAGCTGAGCCCTGGCCAGTGTGGCTCAGTTGGTTGAACATCGTCCCATGCACCAAAAGGTTTCAGATTTGATTACCAGTCAGGGTGCATGACTGGGTTATGGGCTTGATCCCCAGTAGGGAGTGTGCAGGAAGCAGCTGATCAATGTTTCTCCCTCACATCTATGTTTCTCTCTCTCCGTTTCTCTTTCTCTAAAAAAAGCAATGAAACAAAAAATCCCATAGAAACAGGATCCAGATCTAAAAAAAAAACAAAAAAAAGAAAAGAAAAAACATTGAAAAGACTAAATAAATGTGTCACTAAAAAATGCTGGCAAATCAAGTAGGTGCAAGTCAACATTTAAAAATTGGGGCAGGGAAGGAAGAATAAGGGAAAAACTTAGAACATTCAGAAGAATTTTGTACTTAGATTGGTTCATAATTGCTTTTCAGTTTTTGCTTTATTTTTAAAGAAATGGAGGCCGGAATTCATAGGAGATGCATCTTGGGTGTTGTTTATGCAAGAACAGCCAATCTTTAGACCTGTTCTCAGAAATACGGCCTTGTATATGAAAGGATGGACCAATGAATGTACATTTAAACATTTATAAAACGTATCATTAAAAAATTCCTTCTTTCAAATGCTTTTTACAAGTCTCTGACTACGGGTTCTACTTGTCTCTGATGTGAGCCTTTCCGATGTAAAATTCACGGTTTTGACATGAAGACATTTGGAATTCTGTGTTGGGTTCAGATATTTACATGTATTGTGACGAACACATACCCCTTAGCATTTGCATTAGGACCCTATCTGTTGGAAACCTATCATAGACCCATTTAAGCTAAAAAAAGAAAATATTGGCTTATGTGGCTGGGAAGTTCAAGGTCACATGGACTTTCAGCATGGTGAGATCGAGGTGCCCCAACTGTGTTATCAGATACAGTGTCAGCATCTTCCAGTGCTTCTCATTTTGTTTCCCTCCAAACCTATTGTCTTCCTTCTCTCCTGCTACAAAGAGGTTCTCTCTGTGTGATGAAAACATTGGCTGTAGGCAGCCCCCAAGCAGATGCACATCATTGTTGCTCGTGTTACTGAGAAAAGAGAGGCTGTCTGTCCCAAATTTAATTGGTCCCGAATGGGTTCTGTGGTTTTGGACTAATCAATGCGCTCAGATTTGGGTCATCATGCCTACCCACTCTGACTCACAGTCATACCAGGACCGCTGGGGTGAGCGGACGGTAGACCAGCCCCAATTTTGACAGTGTTCAGCAGTTTCTATTGTGGGCCTTAACCTCAGAAACACAGTTCTGCCCTTCCATGGTCTCGTTTCCTCTAGGGATGCTGGTACTAGTCGAGGGGCCGCAGAAGGCCGCTCAGCTACACATTAGAGGGCTTGTGATGTCCTACAGCTCATTAACTGGCTTTGTATCCTTAAAACTTATTCGTTCCTTCTGGATTTTACCTTTCCAGACTCTAAATGAAGACATTGCACTTGGTGCTCTTTAAGATCACTTCAGATTTTACAGCCTTGATTCTGTAGTTTTGCATAAGCAAAATATTCTAGGAATATTTTTACCTTTGCAAATGTACATATGTAAACTCTATCTTCAATGAATAGCCTGGTGCCCTGCGTTAATGTACAAAGATTGTAACGAAGGTTTGTTGTTGGTTTTTGTGGGGTTTTTTGGCCAGTTTTAGCATGTATAAATGGAATTCAGCTAAACCAAGTTGACAATTCCTTGACATTAGCGCCTTTACGCTTTCTTTCTTATGTGGTTCCTAAGATTAATTCTGAATTCTGACTGATGGTCACAACCATTGTTCACGTGTTATTATGTCCTTTCTGATCAGGGAGTCAAACTGTGTCCAAGATTCATTTCAATGCAACAAAAGGTGGAGGACCTTCTGTGTGCCAGGCGCTGTGCTAGACACTTAGGACAGAGAGATGAGCAAGAAGCAGACCCTCTTCTTAAAGAACTCCCAGTCCCTGAGAAGCAGCAATGATCATACCCTGTGACATGTGGAACAATAGAAAGTAATCCAGAGAAAGGAGTAAGGCTGGGTTTATGGGAGATGGTTTTGAGACTGAGAAATCATAAAAGCAGAAAATAGATTATGAAATTAACAGCAGAGGGAAGGACTAATTGGTCTGCAAATGGAAAGCTGTTAATGGCCACCTTTTAGTGGAGACTCAGCTCTTATTGTCTGTGGAATCCTATCTGGGAAAGTTTCAAATCTTGCAAATGAGATTTAGGACTAATTTAATCAGAACTTGAAGCAGCTACAGAGAACATATTTTTTAGTTTATACAATTCTTCTCTAGACATTGATTTGCGAGAGTGTGAAAATCAAACAGATTTTCAAATTATAAAAGGAACAGCCCTTTGTATGTGTTATTTCAATCACGTAATTTGGCATGCATACCTGAGATACCAGATGGACCTTACAGCAGAGAGCAAACCTGGTGGATACATCCTCTCCTTCTTCTTCCCAAGTACCAGCTTCCAAATAAATAGTAATAAATTCTCCAAGACCATTTGGCCAGCAGCAGGATCCCCTCTCGCTTGCCCTTGGCTGGACCCATTAGTGAACTCATTAATTCTCTTTAGCTATGAGAAGCAGCCACATTTCCACAGGGATTCAAGTTCAGCTTTGTAATGATGTGTGTGCCTCAGGCCTTCCTTTCGATGGGACAGAGCTGGACTATTTTCTGAAGGTGTGAACTAGGAGGCGGAGGAAGACAAGGAGCAAAGATCATGGAAAAGGCCCCAAACCATGAAGTTGCTCGGGGTTGAGTTCAGGCTCCTTGACTCGATACTCTTTAAGATCACTTCCAATTCTAAAACTTTACAACTAGGGGTCTACACTCGTGCTTAAGCCATATGTCTATGTGTGGCTTCATTGTCTCCTTCCATTTACTGACTAGAGGCACTTCCTCCGTTCTGTGGTTCAGGCATTGGGGAATGTGGTGGTGGAAGAGAAGACATGAAATTCCATGCAAACATGGAAAATGGATTTTTACTACTCTTGTTTGACATGATATATTTGGCGAGTGAGTACAGAATTGAAAAGATTCAGGAGAGAGAGCCAAACCACGGTGATTTTGAAATTTCAATTTAAACAATTCTTTCAGTATCATGTTAGGAATGACCTTAAGAACAGAACAACCCCCCTTCAACTGCCCCCCCCATGTTATTTCAGGGTTTTGGATTCTTGTCCCACATATGCAGTTTTATATCATGAAATAATTAATATTTAAAACTATTTTCCAGACTTCATATTACCTCATGATATATGTGTGGCTAATTTAAATGTCATGATAAAAGACATGCCTGTTGTGTTTGGTTTCGTAAATGTCAAGTGCTATCATAATAAATACCAAGGAGCAACCAATATTATGAAGTAATGTAAGTTTTTCATCAAATATGTTTTCTCTGATAATAACCTGTTTAATCAACTGCATTTTGTCTTTGCCATCTTCTAAGTAATTAGTCTCAGATAAACAATGCCACTTCTCCAAACCTCAGTTCCCTCGTCTATTAAATATGGTTCTTATGATGATAACATAAAAGTGTATACATAAAGCCCAGAGCACTGTACAGAAAATGTATTAGAAACTCAATAACTGCTACGTCTGTTCTCTCATAAAAAGAAAAAAGACTTGGAATGTTTACTATGTCAACCCCCAGCCTTCCTTTAAACCGTATAATTCCCCTCAAATGTTCTTCCAGATCTCCCTAACTCTTCCTATTCAGTTCTATCCTGAACCACCTTTTCCTACTCGCTGTTAAATTGCATAATAAAAAAAATTTAAGACAAAGTTTTAATTTTTGTGATGACTCAGCTCTTGGTAGCCAAAATTGAAATAAGATAAACTGCACAGGTGGCCACCTTGGAAGGAAATTAATTAGTGCTGGCAAAAGTCGGAGCATTTGGGAAAACGGAGCAAACTATCTTTTTTTCTACGAAGCAGCAATAATAAAATGTATTTTCTGAACTCTGCAATCAAGTCATTTAGGTCATTTTTTCTGCATCCCCCTACATTGGAGTCACAGAGGGCCTAGAAAAGTGTTAGGAAACACACTCAGGAAAAAATTATCTTCCTAGCCTCTGGCTCATAATAGAAAGGGGCATGAGACTATGTGTGTGTGTGTGTGTGTGTGCGTGCACACACCTGCGTCTGTTCACACACATGTGTCCATGCATGTGTTTTCTAGAATAGAGACCAAATCTAAAGACATGTTTCACACCAATCAGAAAGGATATATGCACCCAGATGTTCATAGCAGCACAATTCACCATAGCTAAGATCTGGAAACAGCCTAAGTGCCCATCAGTAGATGAATGGATTAGAAAACTGTGGTACATCTACACGATGGAATACTATGCTGCTGTTAAAAAGAAGGAACTCCTACCATTTGCAACATCATGGATGGAACTGGAGAGCATTATGTTAAGTGAAACAAGCCAGTCAATGAAGGAAAAATACCACATGATCTCACTCATTCATGGATAATAAAGACCATTACAAACTTTTGAACAATAATAGATACAGAGGCAGAGCTGCCTCAAACTGATTGTCAAACTGCAGTGGGAAGGCCAGAGAGAGTTGGGGGGCAGGAGGGAGGGGAGTAAGAGATCAACCGAAGGACTTGTATGCATGCATATAAGCATAACTAATGGACATAAGACACTAGGGGGTAAGGGAGGGTAGGGGTTTGTCAAGGGCGGGGGGGAAAAAAGGACACTTATGTAATACCCTTTGTAATACTTTAAGCAAAAAATAAAAAAAATTAAAAAAAAAAGACATGTTTCAGGTATCATTTCCAGCTCTTTACATGTCTTATATAACCGAGTCCTCCACAATCCCTAATTAACAGCACCCTCATTTCAGAGGTAAGAAAATGAAGGACAGATCATTTAAATAATTTCCTCACAGCCATATAGTGATTAAGTGGTAGAGTTGTAATTTAAACCCAGGTAATCTGACTTCACAGCCTAACTTTTTTTTCCTTTGGCAACACCAAATATTCTGTGTATTTTTCACCACAGGGGTCTAGGAATTATTGTGCTAAAGCTTGAGGTGTCAGATTCTCTGAGGAAAAGATATCAGAGACCACTATGAGTTAGTCCCAGCATAGCTTTCCAGACTAATCCTTTTATAAGTCTTTTATGAATTGGATGCTTTATCCAAAGTGGGTTACTGACTTTTTCTCAAGTGCATCCCAGGCCTTTTCATATCCATTCATTTTTTCATTGCTTTTTGCTCTATTTCCTATGCTCTGGCTTTTTTATTCTCAGTCAGTACAACTCCTACCCTTATCTCTAAGCCCACTTTTTAAGTACAGATGTTTCCATGAGCCCTTCTGGGTCTGTCTTTCCCGATTAAATCAATTTCTCTCATTTCACTTTGCTTGGACCTCTCTTGAATCAGTGGTTTATCCTTACTTGAGCTCCTTCCTTATCTGCTTTACAGGGTTATACATTCTTTTAAGCCAGTGCTGTGCCTTCAACAGAATGGATACCTAATGACTGTTGAGTTGATGCTAAAGACCCCAGCTAGTGTCTTGGCAAATAGTTCACACAGGTCCTGGGAGAAGAGCAGATACCTCCCCTCCCATTTCAATCCTCAGAAAACAAAGCCAAACCCTGACATGGATGGGCCAGGTGCAGAGCCTTGCTGTAGCTCAGGTGCATCTCTCAGTCCAGGCAGCATGCAGCGGGCTCACTGTCTACTGTCTTTTCTTCTTCAATCCTGTCAACACCCCTTGGGGTTCTTACTTCACCAAGAGGTAGTGTCGTCTCCCTAGATACTGTCATCTTTGCTGCACCCAAAGACAAGCTCACAGTATCTTCTTTTCCTTTAAAGTTTTTCCTACTCATTATATGGAGAATACAAGTGGTACAATTCACATAAGCCGGTGGATTTCATGACTGACATCGGGTCACTCTTTCAAGTGGACAGTATAGAACGTCAATCTATGACAAAGTGTGATTTAGAGGGGAGAGCACTGGTCTGCTTCTCAGTGTCAAGTTCTAGGCCTGGACCTAGCATAGTCTCGCTAGGTGACTGATCAAGTTTTATTCTTTTAAAAATATATATTTTTTTATTGATTTCAGAGAGGAAGGGAGAGGGAGAGAGAGATAGAAACATCATCATTCTCACTCATCATGCTGTCTCCTGCATGCCCCCTACTGGGGATCGTAGGGGGCATGTGCCGTTGACTGGAATCGAACCTGGGACCCTTCAGTCTGCAGGCTGATGCTCTATCCACTGAGCCAAACCAGCTAGAGCTGATCTCTGAGTCTTTATTGTTCCATTTATATAATGGGAATAATTCTACCTAACTCATTTGATTGATGAGAAGTGTGGATGGGATGACATTGGAAACTAACGGGTGTGTAGCCAGAGGTCAATGCATAGTAGTTTCTCTTTGTTTGAAAGCTTTTCCAAGATATTGAGATTCTGGACTTCCCTATTCCATCTGATCTAAAGAGGATGATTACATAGACTTTTTCAGCTAATAAAAATGACTTTGATATTTCTCATTTCAGAACATTTACATAGACTTACCTACCTCCTTTATATGTAGTTCTCGCTTTGTTGGTGCCTTGAGGTTTGCAGTTAAGATGTACTCTATTAGCCAAAGTTAGCCAAAAGTTTTCTACATCAGAACGCTAATTCTCAAGGCAGCACTATTCATGTTATAGTATTACTACTAAGAAAAATTGCCAATATTAATTGAGCATATACTATGTGCCATATACAATTCTATTATACAAAATATATTTCTATACGTGAGGTATGTATAATAATAAAAGCATAATATGCTAATTAGACCGGATGTCCTTTCTGATGACCTTCCGGACAAAGCTGGGGCTGCAAGGGCCCAGGCAAGCCGCTGCGGCTGTGAGGGCTGAGCCCCTTGCATGAATTTCGTGCATGGGGCCTCTAGAATAACATAATTATGTATAGAATACATAGAATTGTTTAGAGATTTAGAGCATATTACGTATTCTAAATACACATACACATTAACAATTCTGTGGAACAGGTTTTATTATTGTTAGCATTGTATCAGTCTAGGTTCAGTCAGGAGACTTATTTATTTTGACAAGAGAAAATTTAATAACAAAAAGTTGACACTGAGGTATCACAGAGGTAGTAAGTGCCCTCTGGGCTTTGAAGAGGGAAGGGAGGAGGTTGGAATTATAAAAACGTAAGAGCTTGAAGGAAGGACCCTGCGGATGGGAGTCTCAGACCTCCGTGGGGGGTTGCTGCCCTGGTTGTGTTTGCATCCTGACAGCGTGCAGCGAGGTTGACTCTGGGAGCCGGAGGACTGCAGAAGGCAAGCAGTGCTGCTGGCACAACTGCCACTGACACAACGGGAATGGGAAGCACAACAGGCAGGAGCAGGTGCTTTGCCCTCGGGCCTCTGAGTCTCCCCTCTAGCATCCCTATGAGCAGAGACTAACTGAGATCCAGCTGGCAAGGGAGAAACATGGTCCCAGAGACCCAACGCCTGCACCAGAAACAGAGACAACATTTTAAGAGTCAGCACACTCTACCCCTTTGGCTATTAACCTGTCTACAGAAAATTAAATTTAATACAACAATAAAACTGCTTTGTGCTTCCACTGAAGAAGATGGTATCATTTCTCTCTCTATACACAAACCTCACCCTCTCAACAAAGTGAGGAGACGCAAAGCCCCCACAGTTACTGTGTGCCTCTCTGAGAGACAGTCATAGTAGCTGTCTCTGAGGTTCTGAAAAGCAAGCAAGGTAATGCCACTGGGGTGTGCCCAGGCACCTGTACAAAATTTGAAAGGATCCAGTGAACAATGATGGGAAGGAACTTTCCTTGTCCACTGGCCAGTAGATAAGTTTAAAAGCTTGGCAAAGCCCTTCAGGCTGCTTGTTTTCAAACTTATGTTCAGCTTCATGATGTCTTTAACACTGTCTTCTTCTCTCATTCTCTCTTCTCGCCCCCCCCCCCCCCGCCCTGCAACCCGCTCCCTCTTGCTTTTCTCCTCCTCCCTTGTCTCCTCCCCCTGCTCTCCCTCCTCCTTCTCTTTCTCCTCTTATTTTTATATAGTATTTGTGTATATTTTTATCAACTTGAAATTTTTTTTGGAAAAAATTAATGTATGAATATACAAAATACAAAAAAGTTGGCCATTTTTTTTCCCAGAAAGGTTCCATGTTTGTTGGGATAAAAAGAAAAAAATTTTTCACCCTAATCCCATTGATAAATTTTTTTTCATATTTGTTAACATGATGGATAGATAAATTGTATCTCCTAATTTATACTACTATTATTATTAAGTTGAACATTTTTCATGTAGATTCCATTTATCTCTTTTCTCCTTATCCTTCAGAGATCCATGGTGGATTGTTCGTAATAATTTTTATGAGTTCTATGTATTTGAGACACATCTCCATCATACCACAGTTGCAATTTCATCCCCAAATTTTATTTATCTTAAAATTGTATTTCTGAAGTTTCTGCTATTGGACTTGAGTTTTGGATCAATCAAAAACAGTTGCAATGTCTCAGGAAGCTATTGCTGATATCACTGAATGGATACAGAATAGGTTAGGGATCACCAACCAGGTATTCAACTTGTGCCGAAGACTGACAGGCCTGGTAACCATTCCGATACAGTTTTCTAAGCTCCTAGTCTGTCAGTTGGTGACATTTTACCATATAAAGGGAAGCTTACATATGACTCTGTAGCTTCATCTTTTAGAGTGATAACATAGCAACAGCATTTGTTAGTCTACAGGAACCAGAAACAGATTGAGTTCTTGGCAAGACGAAAGAAAAGAGCTTTCACAAACTCAGCTGGCTATGGTGCTTCTTGTGTTGTAAATGTTACTGGAGGCAGACCCTGTGAGGGAGGCTGCCCACTCTGTGAGCAGCTTGTCACCCAACAGCAGCCATCTTCTCACAGGGCTGACAGAGAGAGCAGAGCAGGCCAAGGTGAAGATCCTAGGAAAGAGGGCATTGAACACTGCCAAGTGGCTTGCGATTTGAAATGGGACACTTAGGCACAAGCAATAAAAAATAAGAAACAAATATGCGTATCACCACTCTATTCTTATAACTGAAGGCGAGTAAATTGAACAACAAGGCTATCCACTAAGTTGTCTATCTCATTGCATGCCTGCATGTTGGCAGAGGTGAAAAAGGTGATTTGGATTCCAGATCAGGGTCAGGTCAACTCTGAACAATATTGAAAGGTGAACTTCAGGTGGAATTGCAGAGGAAGAGAAAGACCAACTGGAATCAGAACACATGGATTTCATAGCAGTTGTGTGTAATGATGTATATTGCTGGTGGGAGGGTCCAATTGTGCAACCACAGAAGAAACGAATTAAAAAGAGGTATTTCAACAAATACCTGCACGAGAATGCTCACAGAAACACTAGTCACAAGGCCAAAGATGGGAAACAACTGAAATGTCCACCAATGGAAGAATGGATAAAAAAATGTGGTATAGCCATATAACAGAATATTATCATCATATAAATAAATGAACTACTAATACGTGCTACAACCTGAGTGAATCTTGAAAACATGCTAAGTGAAAGAAGCCAGACACAAAAGGTAAGATACTGTATAATTTCATTTACAAAAAATACCCAGAATAGGTTAATCCAAATAGACAGAAGAAGTAGATTAGTGGTTGTCAGGGGCTGGGCGAAGAGGAGGCTGAGAGTAGTTGCTTAATGGGTACAGGGTCGCCTTTAAGGATGATAAAAATATTTTGGAACTAGTTGGAGGTGATGGTTGCATGGCATTGAGAATATACTAAATGCCATCAAATTGTATACTTTCTAGTTAATTTTATGTTACATGAATTTTACGTTGATATGAGTTTGAAGAATATATGATGGACATTCTTCCAAATTTGGTCAAAGACATAAATATAGCAATTCAAGAAGTTCAGGGAACTCCTAGCAGAATAATTAATAAATGAACTATGCCTAGGAAGCATTCAAACTACTGAAAACCAAAGATGAAAAGAAATCTAAAAAGGAGCTAGAAAAAAACAAAACAACAACATACAGAGAAGCAACAATTCAAAAGACTCCTGAATTCTCAAGGCCATAAGACAGTGGGAAAACATCTTTAAAGCTAAAAGTAAAACAAAACTGTCAACCCAGAAATCTACGTCCCATGAAAAAAACCTATAAAAATAAAGGCAAAATCAAGACATTTTAAGATGAAATAAGACTAAGAGTATTCATTACCAGCAGACATAGACCACAAAGAATGCTAAAAAAAAAATTCTTCAGGCTGTAGGAAAATGCTACCTGAAGGATACACATTAGAAATGATAAATATTGTATAAATATAGTTTTATTATCTTCTTTAAAGTAATATGACTATTGAAAGCAAAAATTATAACATCCTCTTATCAGTTTTATGATAGAAATATATGTAATACATATATAACTGTAGCATAAAGAACAGGGTGGGGTGGTAGATAGTTCCATACAATTGTAAGACTCACATTTTACATGGAAGATATTTGTAAATATTAACTCAAAGTAGATTCTGAAAAGTTAAGGCTATATATTTAATTCAGAGGACCCACTTAAAAAAATTGAATGTTAGCACAAATGTTCATGAAGTGGAAAGCAGACAAAGAGGAGGGAAAATTAAGTAAGTAAAAAGATGTTTTTTTTGAAAAGATTATTGAATTGATAAACTCCTAGCTAGACTGGTAGAGATAAAAAAGATCACAAATATAATGGACTAATATGCTTTCAGAAATGATAGAGGCATTATCACTGATCAACTTACAGGCATTAAGTAAACAATAATAAAATATTATAAATAGCCTTATATCACAATTCAGTTGAAACAAACATACTCCTTGAAAATAAAAATTACCAAAACTAACACAAGAGGAAATAGAAAGTATCACTAGCCTAGATTTATTAAAGAAGCTGAATTTGTTTTCAGCAATCTTCACATGAAGAAAACTCCTGACCCAGGTGGTTTTTCAATAAATGCTTTCAAACATTTAAGGAAGAGTTATCAGCAAATGCATGCAATCTCTTTCAGAAAACAGAAAGGGGAGAACACTTCCCAACTTCTTTTGAGGCCTTCAAGACACAGACCAAAACCTGGCAAAGAAATCACAAAATAAAAACAACATAATAATAAATGAAACTACAGATCAATACCCCTCTTGAACATGGATGTAAAAATCCTCAGCAAAATATCAGCAAAAAGGATTGTATATCATCATGAAGTGAAGTTTAGCTTAGGAATGCAAGGTTGGTATAATATCTGAAAATCAGTCAATTTAATTCACCACATTAATAGAATAAAGGAGAAAATCTATGACAATTTA
Source organism: Myotis yumanensis (assembly GCF_028538775.1). Classification (NCBI taxonomy): domain Eukaryota; kingdom Metazoa; phylum Chordata; class Mammalia; order Chiroptera; family Vespertilionidae; genus Myotis; species Myotis yumanensis. Next base: position 31,183,076 of record NW_027223766.1, read on the forward strand.
ATTTTTTATTGAAGTAATTTTGATTTATAACATCATACAAGCTTCAAGTGTGCAACCTCATGTTTGGACATCTGTATATACCATATCGTGCTCACCACCAAAAGTCTAGTTTCCATCCATCGCCCAAAAATGGGCCCCTATTACCCATTTTGCATTTCCTGCATACCCTTTCCCCTCTGGTAACCACCTATCTGTTGTCTGCCTCTATGAGTTTGTTTTTGTGTTGTTGTTGATTTATTTTTGTTTTTATATTCAACATGTAAGTGAAATCATACAGTATTTGTCTTTTTCCATCTGACTTATTTCACTTAGCATAATATGCTCAGGGTTCATCTATGTTGTCACAAATGGCAGGATTTCACTTTTTTATGGCTAAGTAGTATTCAATTGTTTATATATACAGCTTCTTTATGCATTAGTCCTTTGATGGACACTTGGATGCAGCAAAAGCGTTCGATGAAATGAATTATTTTATATTGACCTTGGCACTGCTCTTGATTAGAGCTGTTCAACTTAGTGGTAGTTACGTAGCAATTGGCGTGGAGAAGGGATGTTCAGCGAGGAGGACACAAGGAAAGGTCACCAGGCCTGCTGCACCTGTGGTTAGCTGCTCTCCACTCCAGAAGGCTTCAGCATCAGTTTCCTTGCTCTCATTGCAGGGGGTGGTCTGCTTGCTCTTGTTCTGCTATGTAGTTCAATAATCTAAATGCTATATTGGAGAGAGAAAATAGCACATGGGAAATTGCTTCCTTGCCCTGCATCCTGGGTTCTGGGTTAATTACTCCACCCTACACCCCCAAAAACATATGTGAGAATCTAACCCATTGTTTTCTCATTTGATTCTGAGATTTCTGGGGGGGGAGGGGGGAGGGGTGTATGTGTTTGTTTTGTTTTGTTTTTGATAGATTCCTCAATCTTTCTTTTGCATATGTGGCATCTCCAGGGCTGGATTCATGGAAAGAAACCAACAGCGACTTTTCCATTTTATACACCACATGCAACTAATGTTATTGTACCACTCTGCCCCACCTTCTTTTCTGCTGAAAGACTTTTCTTTTTAAAATTATTTTCATTTTTTAACTTTTCCATTTTATTGAGATATAATTGACATACAGCACTGCATAAGTTTAAGGGGCAGATCATAATGGTTTGACTTACATATCTTGTGTAATGGTTGCCACAGTAAGTTTAATTAACCTTCAATAACGCTCACTGTCTTCAGAATAAAGGCTCATACTTCTCAAACAAGGTAAAAGTCATGACTTTGTAGGACATTCATTTCCAGCTTCTTCTGACCCTTCACATTCATCTAAACTTCGGACAAATTTGTAATTTTTCAAAAATTCACTGCACTTTCCCCCCTCTGCGTCTTCACGCCAACCATCTCTTTAATGTAGCAGATCTTGCCTATTCTTTCTGTGGAAACCCTAGACATGATGCAGGTCCCAGTGTGGCTGATGGCTCCTCCTTAAAGCGATGTGAAATGGAAAGCATGAGGTCTTCAGACATCAGGACTTCAACATTGGACTTGGATCCTACTGTTCCCATTGTTTACATGACTATGGATCATTTATTTTACATTTCTCTGCTTCAATTTCCTGGGTGTAAAATAGGCAAAATACTACATACTTCATAGGACTTATGAAGATTTTATCAGATGATGATGAGCTAATGATAAAGAGGCCAATGAAGAGTTCACCCTCGACATCTGTGCCTTTCCTCTCTCATTTTGCATCATCCTTTCCTCAGTCCAACACAATTTATCTCATCTTTCAACAAAACCCCAGCAGCTCTTTAATAGCATGTTTAGGGCACTCATCCCATTTAATCTGAGCTATAAGCCTGGGTAGGAGTTGTTTTCTTGCCCAGAAAGGTCTTTCAGAGAGAGAACTATAGTAGCAGTTAAGAGCTTTGGAGTCAAAATCTCCAGGTTTGAGTCCCACATTTACCACTCATTAGCTGTGTGGGGTTATGAGAAAATTTCATAACCTCTCGGAGCCTCATGGTTCATGTCTAAAAAGGGAATAATTTTAATCTCTAATGTACAGAGCTGTTATAATAATTGAATATGAATAAACATCTAGACTGTTTCTCACAGTGTCTAATATAAGAGTTCAATAACAATAACAATAACGGTAGAAGGACTTAATGGCATTCAAACAATGGTGGGAATTACCACCTCCCACTCCCAAATAGTTTCTCGATCTCTAATAATCTTCAACATTTTTTTAGCACTCTGAGGTATTCCAGATTTTTGTATTTTCTCCTAAATCCCTAAATTTCTTTGGTCGACTGGCAGAATGAGATTTCTGTTGAGCAGCTGTTGTTGTTTTTTGTCCCAGTAGTCTAGGTTCTTTGGCAATTAAAAACCTCTCTTTATTTTCTCAAGCAAGTCGATTTTTTTTTCTCTTTTGTGCACTGCAAGGAGCTAGTAATAAACACATCAGAGCGGGCATTGGGCCAATGTTCCCAGGTGGAACTTGGCTTATTGTCTGAAATTTGAAGACAATTTTGAATTTTTCCAGGCCCTCTCTGAAGCTACTGACCCTGCAGCTCTGTAACTGCGTATGTATTTGTATTTTGATTCTTAAGGCAGCCTTTGGTATGGCCCAAATGGGCTTCCTATATCATTAAAATGCTCATACACAGCCATCAGCCTTCATTGTCTGGTCCTGCAGCTTGATTTGCGTCCCATTTCTCGCAGGGGTCGGCAAACTGCAGCTCAGCAAACTGCTGTTCGCGAGCCACACGCGGCTCTTTGGCCCCTTGAGCGTGGCTCTTCCACAAAATACTGGCTCTTCCACAAAATACCGATTTCTGCACATGGGCCACGAAGTTTCAATCGCACTGTACGTGCGCGCCCACACGTGGTATTTTGTGGAAGAGCCACACTCAAGGGGCCAAAGAGCCGCATGTGGCTCGCGAGCCATGGTTTGCCGACCACGGCAGGGGATCTAAAGTCAAGCTGATGAACTCCACTTTAAATCCTGAAGGTCACTTCCTAGTGATTCCAGATGAAGTGCATCTTTAAAATATATCCCTTCTTCGCCAACTTCATGTCAAGCTCCTCCCATGGCCCTTGCTCAGTCCACATTCTAGATGTCATGTAAAAGGATGTTTAAAATTCAGCTTCAGAACAGGTCTCCTCTGCGGTGCCTGATTTCCTGTTGTCCAGGTGTTGTACCTGAGTAGTCGTCCTCGTTCTTTCTCTCTGTCATCTGCAGCCTGCTCGGTACAAATCACGACCCAGGCAGAATGAGATAAATTAGGAAGCCTTTATTGGCAATTTATCAGGAAGCTGCTGCCAGGCAGACCCATGCATTTCCTTGTTATGCCTCCACTTTCCATTCACCACTCACACTACAGTAACAATGCTTTGTAACTACACAATGGCGCTCCCCCTTCAATCTCTAGTGGCATTGGCCATGGTTAATTGGCTCTTACCGCATCCCTGTAGGGTAAGCAAGTGTTACCACTGTCCCCGGTTTGCCAATAATTGAGATACAGAGTGGTCAAGTGTCTCTCCAAGGTCCTAAAGCCTGCCACTCAGAGAATTTCTTAGCTGTTATCTGTGTGCCCCCATCACTGGTTTCCCCTGCAGCTCATAATTTCTGGGTGAAAGCCTGCTAATTAGAGTCTCTGGGCAAACCCAGAGGATGAGAATTTGAAGAATGGATGCTCCTAAAAGTCCTTTATCCTCTCCCTTTACAGGCAAACCCATGAAGAATTAGCTTTTGTTGTTGTGCTTTTTAAAATTTATGGTTTCCTGTAGTTGGGAACTTCTGAAAGGACATCACCTCTCATCCTCAACCGCTGCTTTATTGTATAAAAGAGAGCATGGCAAGGAGATACATTTATGACAGCTGAAAATGGGAGACCTATGCCCTCAGAACCCAGTATGAAGCCTGTCCTGTTTCCTGCATGTTCAGCTGTACCCCCGGGGACAGGATTCTCCCTCCCACCGAGCCCAGCCCAACTTGGGTTATCAGGAGCATTTCTGCCAGTCCACGCCTCCAGGACTCAACATCAGGTTTTTCTGGTTATAGTCTCTTTACTTGGGGACTTTACACAAATGTCCATGATTAAGTGAGGCCAAATTTGATTCCTTTAGGGCACTAAGATACAAAGACCAGTTCACGAGTTAACTATTAATTCTCGGAGTTAATAAAACCCATCGAAATCTCCTATATGCCAGGCACTGTTACAAGTGCTGGGGAATACAAGGGTATAACACAGTATCTGCCTCATGGATCTTTAAGTATTCCCTGTTTTCTCTCCCACCCCTCTCATTCTTGCAATGCTAAGTAGTATTCAATCATCCCAGAATTAGACTTGTGTCTTGTGATGAACGTGGGCATTATCTCAAAAACTCCAGCACTGTAGAAAGATGGCATGTAGGAGGATGGTTGAATGGTGACTCCCCAAAAGATATGTCAACGTTCAAATCTCTGGAACCTGTGAATGGTACCTTACTTGGAAAAAGCGTCTTTGCAGATAAAATCCAAGTTAAGCATCTTGAGATGAGATCATCCTGGATTACCCAGGTAAACCTTAAATCCAATGACAAATATCCTTAGAAGAGATTTAAAAAGATGGCAGCAGAGAAGGCAGTGTGAAGATGGAGGTGGAGATTAGAGTGGTGCAATTTAATCCAGAATTCTAGTGGTTCCCAGAAGCCAGCGGGAGCTAGAAGAGAAATGTGACATGGATTCTCTTCCCAGAGCCTCCAGAGAGAGTGGCTCTGCTTCCACCTGGATTTAGGATTTCTGGATGTTTTCTGACACCCAGTTTGTAATAATGTTTACAGTAGCCAAAGGAAGCTACTACAGCATGGCACTTTGTTCATAGAAGATAGATACAGAAATGTTTACCTTCAACCCAACACCAGTGAGCGTGTCCAGGTGACTTCTTCAAAGCCAGAGTCCTGACCCCTTTAACATATCTGTTGAGGCTGACATGATGAGCCGTAGTAACATCTAATCATCATTTTGTTACCTCCTTTGAAGGAAGTCCTCCTGCTTTTCTCTAAGAGCAACATAAAAATAGCAAGCAAGTAAAACATTAACGTTATTAAGAAATACATATTCTTTTTGTTCAATATGTATAAATTATTCTATACAATAAAAGCATAGCATGCAAATTGTCCCCTCGACCAGGAGTTCATCTGGGAGTTCGACCAGGGGGTGGGGCCAACCAGTGGAAGGGAGGGAGGCCCTGGCTGGCAGCCAGCAGCTGCTAGGGATCCTACAAGTGCACAAATTTTGTTCACTGGGTCTCAAGTGTAACAATAATAGACAACACTCACAATGTGACAATTCCACCCATTGATTTCCCAAGAGAAAGGCAAAAAATAAATATTCTTGTGACAAATGTCAGGGACTTCCATGTATGTAAAAGAGAATTTGTCCACCAGTCTCCCAGAATAGGCCCATGTGGATTGAGAATTGTCTGGTCTTGTTTCTCATTGAACCCAAATTCCCCAAAGGTGGGGACATCTACATTGCTTATCATTGTAACCCTCCCTATGCCTAGTATAGGTTCCAACTTTCGGTAATAACAATAACTAAAGCTAACCTTCATTGAATTCTAAGTTTTTCAGGATTTATTCTAAGTGTTTTACCTATATTGACTAATTTGATCTCAGAGCAATCCTATGTAAGGATTACTTAGAAAATCCCTATTTTACAATGAGAAAACAAAGGTACTGACAAGTTAATAAATATTTGTTTTCTTTTCCTAATGCAAAATATCTCAGTGAATGAATTTCTAAAAATATGTAGCTACTAGGTTGTCTGTTGCTTTACTTTTTATAGACAGTCTCTCCATGTAATTGTTTGTTTTTATCAATTTTATTGAGGTAAATTTTATACACAATAAAATGATCCAAATTTACTTGTACAGTTTAATGAGGTTTGAGAAATGTGTTTGGTTATTCCAGCACAATAAAAATGAAAAATATTTTCATTACCCTTAATGTTTCCCTCATGCCTTTTTGCAGTCAACTCCCTTCTAAAAACCCAAGCCAGACAACCAACTGAACTGTTTTCTGTATCTAAGGATTTATTTTATATAAATACACTCTCACAGTGTTGTTGTACCTGGCTCAATCTTTTTAAGATTCATCCATATTAATATATTTTTTCTTTTAATTGCTGAATAATAGCTTTTTGAGTGAATATACCACTTCTTGATGCATATGTGTGTTGCTCCCAGTCTGTGGCTATTATGAATATAACCACTGTGAACATTTTTGAACAAATGTTTATGTGGACTTGTGTTTGTATGTCTCTTTTTAAAAAATATGTTTTTATTGATTTTAGAGAGAGAAGAAGGGAGAGAGATGGAGAGATAGAAACATCGATGAGAAACATTGATGGACTGCCTCCTGCACGCCCCCTACTGGGGATCAAGCCCGCAATCCAGGCATGTGCCCTGACTAGGATTCAAATCTATGACCTCTTGGTTTATGGGTTGACACTCAACCTCTGAGCCATAGTGGCCAAGCTATTTGCATGTCTCTCGGAGTGGAATTTCTGGCTCATATAGTAAGTAGATATTTAACTATAGGAGAAACTGCCAAGCTGTTTACAATGTAGTTGTACCATTTCACACTTTCACTGACAATGTATGATGTTCAAGTTGCCCCTCATCATTGCCTGTATGTGCTATTGTCAGTCTTTTTAAATTTTAGGCATTCTATTGGTACATCATCGTGTTTTTATTTGTATTCCTTGATGAATAATGATGATGGACATTTTTCCTTGTGCTTATTGGTCATCTGAATATCTTTTGTGAAGTGTCTATTCCAACTTTTGCCAACTTTTTATTGGCTTGTTCATCTAGTTACTGAGATGTAAACTTTCATTACATATTTTGAAAATGGTTTCTGTTAGGTAATGAAATAGATGTTGTAAATATCTTCTTTGAGTCTTCAGCTTGCCTTTTCATTTTCCAAATGATGTCTTTCAAAGAGAAGGTTTTAATTTTTATGATGTTACAATTTATCAATCTTTTTCTTCTATGATGACTACTTACTATAATAAAAAAAAGTCTTGCCTACTGGAAGGTCACAAAGATTTTCTACTATGTTTTTCCCCAGAAATTATAGAGTTGCAGTTTTTAAATCTAGATTTAATCAATTTCAATTTTTTTGTGTGGTTTGAGGTAAAGAGTGTGGTTCATTATTTTATATTGCTATTTAGTTGTTCTAGCACAACTTGTTGAAAAGTCTTCTTTTTCCATTGGATTCCCTCATAAACTTTCTCCAAAATCAATATTCTTTCCCATTGATATGTATTGTTATGCTTATGTCCTTAGAACAGACTTTTAACTACAATAGCTTTATAATGAATCTTGAAATTAGAAAGTGTAAGTTCTCCTACTTGTTCTTACTTTTAAAAAAATGGTTTTGTGTTTTCTAAGATGGATCCTAATTTTCCACTTCTTTACATGCCTAATAATTTCATATTCAGCACTAGGTATTGTGATTGTTACTTGGTTGGGTACCTGGATTTTACTTTCTTCCTAAAAAGAATATCATATGTTGTTCTGAGAATCAGTGAGTTTGCTTCTAGATCACCTTGATCCTTTCAAGACATGTTTTTAAAAGCTTTGTTAGGTTTTGTATGGAGATGTGTTAACTCTTTGTCTAGTGTAACTGTGTTCATGTGAGGCTATTGTGGTGTTTCTATTAAATGCCCTGAGTTCAGTGAGGTCTCCCAACTCCTGTTGGTTAAAACTCACAATTTTCTCAACCCTGTGCAAATCAGGTTAGTGGTTTGGTTTACATCCAGGGTTCACCTTATTTATTTTCCTTTCTTTGGGAATTACATTGCTGTGCATTTCTGTGTCTAGTGTCTGAATATTGTTTTTTCTGAAGTCTTATCCAGTTTTGTCCATTATGATGGTGGAATGGGTGATTCAATACCAGGTTTTCATCATGGTCAGAAATGGAAGTACTCAGTATAATGTTGAGCAAAGTAACTCGAGTCCCCATTTCATGATGTAGGGGACTTACACTTTCCCCCAATTTCCCAAAGTTTTCTGGGGACGTTACTTATTTTCTTGATCCCTTGCCCATTTACCTGTACTCCAGAACAAGCATGTCAAACTCGCGGCCCACAGGCTGCATGCCTCGTTTATTTGGCCCATGTCAGCCTTTGAGTTTGACATGCTTGCTCTAGAGCAGCGGTTCTCAACCTGTGGGTCGCGACCCCTTTGGAGGTCGAATGACCCTTTCACAGGGGTCACCTAAGACCATCAGAAAACACTTATATAATTACATATTGTTTTTGTGATTAATCACTATGCTAAAATTATGTTCAATTTGTAACAATGAAATTGGGGGTCACCACAACATGAAGAATTGTATTAAAGGGTCGTGGCATTAGGAAGGTTGAGAACCACTGCTCTAGAGGAATGCTGAGATCTCTTTTAATATCTGGAATTTTTTTCATTTCCCAAAAGGTATCCAAGACAAGATATTGTGTGACAGTATATTATAGAGTATTGGTTAATAGCAACATGACATTCCAACAGAGGATAAGTAGATACTTAGAGTAGAATATTTGACATCAACAGTCTTTTTTTTTTTTTTAAATAATTTTATTGAGTTTTTACAGAGAGGAAGGGAGAGGGATAGAGAATTAGGAACATTGATGAGAGAGAAACATCGATCAGCTGCCTCCTGCGCACCCCCTACTGGGGATGTGCCTGCAACCAAGGTACATGCCCTTGACCGGAATCGAACCTGGGACCCTTCAGTCCCCAGGCTGACGCTCTATCCAGTGAGCCAAACCAGCTAGGGCAACATCAACAGTCTTGAAGATACTTGACCAGCCGTGGCAGGGAATGTCTTACTGTTTATCTGTCCTAAAGAGGCTCCCGTCTGAACCATTCTTTGAGATTATTCTCCTTTTCTAATTCCTTTGCCTATATCCTTTCTTGATCTCAATCCATAATTCCTAACCTCTCTCAAGCTATTAACTCTAAACTAAGAATTCTTATAATTTGATTAAGCAGAGTAATTTAGCTCTTCTCTCCCCCTCCCCGCCCCTCAGTCTTCTCTTTCTAGAAGAGTGGCTCTTAATTCTGACTGCTCATTCGAATCACCAAAGAGGAACTTTAATAAATTCTGCTTCCTAGGCCTTACCCAAACCCAACCATATCAGAATTCCCTGGTGAATACTGGACTTCTTTGTTTCTGTTTTAAAAGATTCTCTGGTGATTGTGAAGTGTAGTCAGTTGAGAGCCACTATTGGAGATTCTACCATGAGCCTATTTTTCTCAACTGAAAAAGACCTTTCAGGTGTTTTCATTAAAAAAAATCACCATGTACCTCATCTTTTCACCCAAAGGAGCACAAAGAATCAGCAGGAAATTTGAATATTTTTTAATTTACCTTCTCCCAGATCACATATTTCTTCTAATGCTTTCAAAATGAGAGAAAGCATTAGAAAAAGATATTTCTTCAAAACCAATAGTCATGTTTTTTCTTATTTTATAATCCTCCTGTCCTTTGATGTTTGATGCGTTGTGAAATTTAAACTGTTATGTGTTAGGACCTCAATTTCTGCTAGTGTTTGGTCACTCCTTGTCAGTAAAAGAAGTTGATGTCATTATCCCCAGGTAAAATTCTCTAAAGTTGACTAATCCTAGGTTTTATCCAAAACCAAAAAGGGAGTATGCCTGTCTTTTTGGACACATTCTTGACCTGAGTATATTGTCGAGGGTGGGGTTGAAATTCTTGAGCTGCATATTCTAAACCTTGACCCTTAACTCTTTTTATCTAGACTTTGAATTTTATTTCTAAGAAAGTGTGAGTCTCCAGATACCTCTCTTGTCAAATTCTTGCACTATTTCAAAGGCTCCTTGGAGAAGTGTCAGTGTTGGCGGCCGTAGACAGAACATTCTTAAGGATTTATACCAAGGAATGCCCATTTCCTTATCTGTACTTCAGCTGGAAGAGACCAGGCCACTTTGGACCCTGGAATTGAACTATACATTAACTAGTTCTTTGTTGGAGATTAAGGAAGAAATTGTTCTATAGGATGTTCACTGTTGTCAACATCCTTCTTAAATTTAGAAATTTAACTCTATCTCCTGGTGGTAATACTTAAAAATTCTTAAAATACTTAAGAAAGCTCAGCTTCAGGGAATCTCATTAACTTTGTTCTTGGTCTCTCATGTGGGTATTGGCAGAGTCACTGGATCCTGTGGCTCCCAGCTAGTATTCTTTCCACTATAAAATTGTGATATTCATTTAACAGATATTTTTTTTAAGCCTAAATGTGGCACAGTCATTTTTAAACTTTGGAAGCTGACCCAACGATGGTCCTTTTCCACAAAATGCCCACACATACACACAAGCATGGTTATGTTTTCTTACAAGAGTCTACAGTTATTTTCAGGTAGTTGTGGAGCCCCAAGGCACCCACTCATGGATCCCTCATTAACGACTTCTCATCCAGATATAATTTTTTTTTTGTATAGCAAAGGTGGAAATTTATTGAAGAACAAGTACAGACTCCCACGTGGGGAGGGGGAAAGAGTACCACAGCACAAACTCACTCCCACGCGGGGAGGGGAAAAGCATCCCCCAGATATAATTTCAGGGCAAGAACAGTGTATCAGGTATCTCAGCATTGATTTTTCTGAAAATAATAGTGAAAAGAGCTACTTTACCAACATTCTCACCTTAAGATCCAAGCAAAATTTCTTCCCGAGAAGGCAAACATGTTTTTGTTTGCTGTTTCAACCTCAGCCAACTCCTTAAAAATTAGCTATCCTACAAAAATCAAATGCTATAAGGATAACTCCTGGGTCTGACCATGTACAGCAATCCAAAAATTCCTTTTCACACCTTTGTTGGTTCTTTTGTGTTTGTACATCTTTCCTATTTTTAAAAAACGTAAGGCATTCTAGTTTGCATTGTTAAATATATTCTATTTTCATTGGAAAAATTTCCTCCAAGAACATGAGCTGATGATAAACCTAAAAGATCAGAGTAAGAGGCTATTTCCCTCCACTGAGGAAAGAATAATAATAGCATGCCCTCAGTAGACGCGTTGGGAGGTGAACGTGAGCATTTATCAAGTCTTTCACGCAACATGTTAAACACTATCGCTGTGCCAAGAAAGGGGGTCGGTTCTCACTGTTAAAGGTGAATAAGACACAGGTACAGAGTATTTGGGGGACACAGAGGATGGAACAGCTAACAGGGTAACCCTCCGTAGCACTATTACACGAGAGCTAAGCAGAGTAGAACAGTAGCTCTGACCCTGATGCTTCTGGGATCCTGCGCGTCTGCAGTGACAGATGGCCAAGGAATTGGGGACCACAGCAGGAAGGGAGGTGGCAACTCTATTAGTTAGTGCTACCTGTCCCTGCATCTGACACACAATGCACACCTTTCCAAGAGAAAGTGGCTTCCCTAACCCCCTTTTCTTCATCTGTGGGCTCAGCCTGATTGTTTTCCCTTTGCGTTTCCTTCTTTATTTAAGGCAACCTTTGATGTTCCTTTTCTACTGAGCTTCACCCTACAAATGCATGACCTTGAGAGGGAGTGAGCGCCTCCTTAAACCTTACGTCCATTGTGTTACCTACCTGGCCTGGTCTAGAATCAAAGAGCTGGAGAGAAAGAGCGAGAAGGGATGGCCTTCCGTCTACCTCCCTATAGGCAAGGTTGACAGAGCACACAGGTGTTCACTGAAGAAAGAACTGCTCCCCCTTTCTTTCCTTGAGCTTGGGCTCAAGTTATCCTTGTGCATTCCTGCCTCCAAGACCGTGGAAAGAGCCTGAGGTGGAACATGCCAGAATTTTGCCAACACAGTTGTTGCTGGCCTCACATTTGACCTTGGTTAATCATGGGTTTGCAGCAGCATCTCAAAGACCCTTCTCTACTATTTGATATGAAGATGGAATTTTGTAACAGGCACTACTAGGATTTTCCTTTCCACTTGCTTCTCACAAACTTCTCCCATAAATCTAACCCTGGTATGGAAAGCCCTAGGTAAGACTTTGAAGCCTTGGGCGCCCAGGTTCCCTCCACCAGATCAAGGCCATTCAACTCCCAGAAGAAATTTACTGCCCTCATTGGCACGGAGGTGAGGGGAGCATTGCATGCCACCATTTCCCAAGGTCATTTACAGTTTAAAGAATGTAATCCTTGGCCCAGAGGTGGGAGAGCTTATTGTCATCACCATCGTCACTACAGTTCATTGTTCATCCACTTTTTAATCTTGCACAGCTTTTGTATTTGCATTCACTAGTTTTATTTGCCCAATAGAGCCTGACATAAAGTACCTTTATCCCTATTTTACCAATTAGAAAACTAAGTGAGACAGGATTAAAGTACTTTGTTCAAAAATACACACTAAGCAATAATTTAGGACGACCTTGAGCGAAGTGTTTAGCCAAACCTTTTTCTGCCACCAAGCGCTGCCTCCTACCCCACTGAAGAGGGGGCACCTGTGGCCAACACTTTCCTGGCGTCCTTTGTCCCCCACAAATGGGAGGAGTCAGCTGACTCCACCCACATTGAGGGGATTCTTCTTTCGTGCACAATGTGTGCTGTGTGCGGAAGATGAACTGAAGAGTAGGATTATCTTCCTCGTCCTGGAGGAGTTTAGAGAAGGAGAAATGACTCCCTTATTTTGGTATTCTTTGTAGTGTCCATGAACTTATTTATTTACTTAGCATTTCACCATCCATGGGATTGTGCCGTTGATGCTAGGCTCATCTCCCCCACTGGACTTCACGCGCCTTGAGTCCAGGGACCGGAGACATTAATCCCCAGCAAAGTAATGAAGCAAGGTGCCCAGGAGTATGTGTGAGCAGACTGATGGGCTGAACAACAATGGCAGCAGCAGACGCGTGTTTGCATATGTATTAATAGGGGGAGTTCTGCTCTGGGGCTTTTGAACATTCTAACCAGTTTTCCAAACTCCATCTTCTAATTCTCCCTGCAAACGAAGGCATCCCGGGCTCTCATAGGAGACTGGAAGGCACTGTTAGCCCCCTGGTGTGCAGCTTGCTGGCTCCTGCTGACCCATGGCCGACAAGGGCCGCTTCCTTCACTCTGGTTCTAGCGCCCCTTCAGGGGCTCACAATCCCCATTGTCCTCACTCTTCCTCTGCCATCAATCCCAGGTTCAGGTTCAGTCGTATTTTTTATTGATTAAGTTATTACCTAAGTGTCATTATCCCCACGTTACCCCCCAGGTTCAGTCTTACCCACCAGCTCCTATTCCTGTGTTAGATGTCCAGCCCTGCCACTGCCACTTCCCCACGCACCTCTGGAAACCTGACCGAGGAGGGCGCCCACAGGGCTTTGTCACATCTTCAAAGTCTTCTAACAAAGGAAGTACTTGAAGGGTGGGAAGGCGGGTCATGGCAACTCGGCTCCTCTTTGATCCTCTGAAATAGATTGTAAGTGTGACTGTCAGAATCTTTCCCTTGAGGCTCCCCTCTCTCTCTCCCTCTCTGTTTTAAAAGAGATGTTATGCCAGTTACTTCACAGCCTGAAATGTTCCCGTGTTTGGAACTGGGGTGGGGACCCGGTGAGTGGGCTGGGGGTGGGGAGGAGGGAATTGTTGAGAAGGAGGCCAGACAGGCGGTGGCAGGCCCATCAGCTCCCTCTCTCCTTCCCACGGGCTGTGAAAATATGAAGGAAAATGCCTGCACTTCCAGGGAACGGCTGTCCGACAGTTCGAGAACCACCAACCTTGCTTTCCAGCGTTTGCTGGCACCCTCTTTAACCCGTCCTCCGGGGGGGAGGGGAGGGATAATCAGAGGTTATGCGATGGGGGCCCTGAACCAGCATCTTCCTTCCCAGACAGACAGACAGACAGCAGATACTAAGCCCCGCCCACTGGCCTGTCTGCATCAGCTGCCCTCTTCCCTTTTACAGGCATCACATCCTTTCGTGCCTGTTGAAATGGGAATAAAAAAAGGATCTCGCTCGCCTCTCTAATTTTTCTCTTTCCTTTCTGCTTTCTGGGGGAGCGTGTGGACGGATTCAGTCTTCTACCCCCAGCCCCTGTGGTCCCCCGGGTGCGGGCTGGCCATGCTCTCTAGCCCTTTGCCACATACGCGTTTTACATTCAGGGAGCTGTGTGCACGCAGGCCTTGCCCAGGCCTTCGCTTTGGTTTCTGGACAGCTTCCCAGATGCCCAGTCCCCTGCCGCAGCCTCAGGATTTTATTCCTGGAGCGAAGGCGGCACCTGTCATCAGGTGGTGTGTGCCCTGCTGCCAGGTACTGGGGCTCAGTCCCCACATCCTCCCGGGGCAGCACTTCTAACACACAATCACCTGCAGATGCATAAGCTGTTCTGTAAAAGTGTGTGTGTGTGTGTGTGTGTGTGTGTGTAGGGGGGCAGAGGGGACACGCCTCACCCACTCCAGGTGGGCTCTCTCCAGCCCACCAGCAGATGAACAAGAGAAGGTGCTTGTTTGAATTAACTGAGAACATTATCCTGTGTTACTTGTTATTGTTTATAAAGCTTTACGTTGACTTGCATCGCTGCTCTTCTCAGCTACCTTACCAGGTCGGGATAGTTCATCTCCTTTTTACAGGTGAGGAAATGGAGCTCAGGGTGAGTGACTACCTTACGCAGGATCACCTAGTGTCTGAGCCGAGAGACAATGCAGATGAGCTCTGTCAGCCACTACGGCAGAGGCAGGCGTGGCTGGCATTTCCAAAAACAATCCAAAGAACGCGTTTCTCCTTATGAGGCTCGGCGGGGCTGAAATTTACTCCTCATGTCTCCTGTGTGTGGGAAATATAACTCTTTCTTTTAAATACAGGTGCGTGTGTGTGTTTGCGTGTGCGTGTGTGTGTGTGTGTGCGTGTTTGTGGCGGGTGATGTGGGGGAGAATATTTAAAGGTAACTAACCTGTTTTAAAACACTCACTCTGAATAAAAAAAAAAGTACACACATACATTTAGTGATGTATGATGTGCTTATCAATGATTAACATTCAGCTTGTAAGGTAGAGGTTCCAGACTTGCAGCGTTTGCCAATTTCTATGGTGTTCATACCCCCCGCTGTGGCTAAGTTCATGCTATCAACATGTCACGGCTCGCCAGAGATGCCTCCACTCAGCTTTCAGTGAACCGGCTCGGTAACCAGGGTAAATATATATGTATGTGAATAGAAGTGTATGTGTGTACATGTGCACATATACCCGCGTGTGTAGAAATATAAACATATACATATTTCAATCTAGAGCTGAAACTCCCTGACACGACTCTTTGCTCCTTCCTTTAGGGGCTTCTCTTCCACTCCCTCCTGAAGGCATCATCTGGGTACAAACATGGGTTCAATTCCTTCCAAAGAGCAGAGGGCACCGTGGTCTCCAGTGCAGGCGTCTTCCTCTAGCTCACCCCGGCCTCCACTGAGAGGGCCCGTTCCTGGCCACAGGTGTCCTGTGTTGGGGTCCTCAGAGTGCCACTGGTTCGCCTGTCTGTTGGCTGTGATGCTGGTGGTCAGGCCTCTGCCCTCGCTCCAGTTACAAGGTCCTCGCTCTCCGCAGGTCTATGTTCGCTCTTGGGGCTGGGGGAGGCTTTCTCTGCCCAGCGCTGCTGTGGTTTGTGGCACCCCCAGGTCTTCCCTTAGCCGTTGGGACTCTGGGTCAAGTCCCAGAGAATTACCTTTCGGCTTTGGGGTTCCAGCCTCAGAGACAGCAGGAGAAGAAAGGGAGGCCCTTGGTCCCTGACGCCATGTCCATAGCTCCTCTCCCATCAAAGGGTTAGTGGGTTCCCTTGTGCCATGTTCGGAATTCTTCCCGGCTCTGTGATCTGTTCTAGCGTCAGTTCGCCAATGTCTGGCTTGTTGCAATTATAAAATCCTTTGATCACTCAACAGAACCTTTGCCTTTGCAATGTAAAACACTTGCTGTCGGAGTGCTGGCTGACTATAGGCTTTACAACCTTATTTTGAAACCCCAAGCCTAGGAAATGACTTCCTTATTCTCAGGGGTGCAGTGCTGCCTTCCCCCAAGTGGGTAAGGGCCAAAGCTTGAATGGGCGTGACAAGGCAGGACAACAGCTTTTACTGAGGTTGTAGACTCTATCAATGTGATATTACTCAAGATATTACGGCCTCTGAAGAAGAACGGAATCTTGCCATTTGCGATGGCATGGATGGACCTGGAGAGTATTATGCTAAGTGAAGTAAGTCAGTCAGAGAAAGACAAATACCGTAAGATTTTCCACATATGTGGGATCTAAAGAACAAAATGAACAAACAAACAAAATAGGAACAGACTCATAGATACAGATTAGACTGATGGTTGCCAGAGGGTGTGAGGGTTGAGGAACTGGGTAAAAAAGGTGAAGGGATCGAGATGTACAGATTGCTAGTCACCGGGATGTAAAATACCACATAAGAAATATAGTCACTAATATTGTAATAACTATATATGGTGCCAGGAGGGAATATTGGGGGAAATGTGCTATAAAGGATATGATTGTCTACCCACTATGCCATACACTTGGAATTAATACAAAGTAATATGGAATGTAAACTGTAATAGAAAAATACAGGAGAATTGGGGAGAGAAAGAGAGAGAGAGAGAGAGAGAGAGAGAGGGAGAGAGAGAGAGAGAGAGAGAGAGAGAGAGAGAGAGAGAGATTGTGGCCTCTAAGCCAATCATGATGAAAGCAGGTCATGACTTGCTTTCGAGAAAGCAGGGAAGAGCTAAAGGTGGAAAAGTTACTTAGATATTATTTTTATTATACATGATGTATTGGATCCCCAGAGTTGACAGTAAGGACAATACTTATGACAAGTTCAAAGTGGGTGGGTGGCAGGTATAGGCTTGCTAGATTCCCAAGAGAAGAGCATACAGCCCCGAAGCACTGAATGCACAAGATTGTATTATTAAATTATCAGCAATACACCAGCTAAACCCTCTGCGCTTAGCTCCTCCAGACTCCGTGTTTGCCTGCATTTCCTCTGATGGGCTGTGAAAGCCTTGAAGGTGACAGTCGTGTCTTCCTCATCTTGATAATTGAACATCTAAAAACAGTAGTGGACATATCAGCATTTGTCAAATGAATGTCCCATGCAACAAGGCTGGGATAATTCTGAGCAGGGTCTCACAAATTGTGAGAATTTAAAACAGAACCATCAATTTGTAATAAGGCAAGAAGAGAGAGTAAGTAGCAGTTCCAGGGTCAGCTTGATGTAGAAAGGGAAAAATGGCATATTCTTTACCTGTTCTACTGTGTGGCTCCACCAGGTGGCCTTCACTCATATCTTTAGGGTTCGTTACAGTGGACATAAGACAGAGCAATGCTTGCTGTCTCCATATAGAGTGGATCGGGAAGTTTCCTGCACTAGTCAGAGCCAGCAGAGGAGATCTCTGGGTCTCAGGACCGTCTCTCAACCCCCTGAAGACACGTACCTAACATTGAACTGAAAGCTGATCTGACCGTGCATATATTTTTTGTGTAATCATTCTATTGGTGAAAAAAAATTTTTTTACAGAAGGTTAAACCAAATGCTCCCTCCAAATACATGAAATTTGAAGTGTAATTTTATCTATATTTGTGTGTGTGTGTGTGTGTGTGTGTGTGTGTTTAAGCAATATGCTACAACTTGGACTCACTTCAGGAGACAATTTCCCTAATTTGGGAAGCGTTAGGTGGGTGTGAGAGAGCCTGTCTTTCTCCCCAGCTGCCAGTAGGGGGAGCTCGCGCTTCATGCACAGCTCCTGGGCCCACCCGCCTGCGGGAGACGGGAGGGCGGAGGAGTGTCAGGGAAGGGAGATGAGATGCAGACCTGGTGTGGGAGGGAATGTTTAAAAAACACCTCCTTCTCTCAGATGTCACCGCTTCGGTGAACTATTGGAAGTTAGAGAGTGTGTGCCATCTAGAAGGAAACCATAACTGGCCCACATCTGCTCCCTTCTACTCGCTCTTAAACAGTGGTTCTCACCCTTCCTAATGCCGCGACCCTTTAATTCAGTTCCTCATGTTGTGGTGACCCCCAACCATAAAAAGTATTTTCGTTGCTACTTCATAACTGTCATTTTGCTACTGCTATGAATCGTAATGTAAATATCTGATAGGCAGGATGTGTTTTCATTGTTACAAATTGAACATTAGAGCATAGTGATTAATCACAAAAACAATATGTCATTATATGTGTTTTCTGATGGTCTTAGGCGACCCCTGTGAAAGGGCCCTTGGACCCCCAAAGGGTCGCGACCCACAGTTGGAGAACTGCTGCTCTTAAAGCTTCTTCCTCCGTCCAAGTGTGGTTTTTATTGAAGGGATCCGTCTTTCTGAGCCGTGTGTTGGAGGTTTGCTGTGTGGGTGACACTGGCTGGTATCTTTAACCAGATGTGCTCATAAGGACAGGAGGCTGGCCAGGGAGTAACGTTGGCGTTGGCTTCGAGGGCAGCTTTTCCAGTGAAAATGGTTCAGGGGAGAGGAGTCAGGCAGGGCCCCTGCGGTGGGGACCAGGACGGGGGGCGCAGTGTGTTATCATTCAGGTTTTCCGAGGAGTGGCCGTGCATGTGTGTGTGCATGTGTGTTTGCTGAATCAGTAACTGCGGCAGCTGAAAACCTGTATTAGAAACTGCCAGCCGGTCCACCTCTCCAGCCCCCAGAGAAAAATGAAACTCACCACGAGCAATGAGAACTTTCTCAAGAGAAAGTGTTATCATAGCATGGCTTGCTTTTGCACTTGATTAGGAGACAGCGTCTCAAAAACGAAGAATAATAGCGTCCTTGATAATGGCTTGTGGAATTATTCGTTTTCAATAGTGCCAGTTTCTGATTGACATGTGTTCAAGTATCTTATGTTTAAGTATTTACAAAATTTCAGGATGAGAAAGCGCAATTCGAACATTTCCTTTTCCTGATGTCTGAAACTTCCTTTGAAAGCAGAGTTTGCTGATTTAATAAATCTTTCAGTGGTGGGGGGGGGGGGCGGCGGGGGGGCGGCGGGGAGGGAAACAGGGACACTCCCTTTGGATTTTCCTTCAGCTTCCAGCCCAGCTTGGTTCAACATGAACAGTTGGAGAGTGGTGCCATCTAGTGGCAAGACTAGAAATTAAGAGGTGGCCGACAAGACACACTATGCGAAGTGCTTGGGGTTTCTAAGCGCTTAGGCAAAATTAGGTGAATTTATGTCCTTCCTACCAGTCTCACTGTGAGGCCCTCCCACTGACAGCCTTGGGCATCTCTCACCAACTCGCCTTTCACTTGTGAGGATTAGTTTGTTTGTTTTTCCATCTTTCTTAAAGTTGAACTTGTGTTATGAAGGGGACTCATTAGACTTTTCAAAGCCACTTTCCACTTAATGGGAATGTGTTTAAAATCTAGTCCGGACAGTAGTTTCTGATAAAAGGAGAAGTTTCCTGGGAGTCAACATATTTTTTTTATTAATCCTTACACGAGGATATTTTTTTTATTGATTTTTAGAGAGAGCAAAGGGAGGGAAAGATAGATAAACAGAAACATCGATTGCCGAAAATTGAACCCCCCCTCCCCCCCCCCCCCCCCCCCCAGGCTGGCACTCCATCCACTGAGCAACACTAGCCAGAGTGAGAATCAACATATTTGAATTGGGGCAGAGGCCTGAAAGCCGACCAAGAAAAGAGGAAAACCTTCTCAGGTACTGTAAGGGGATCTGTTGCTTCACGGTCCACTTTCTTTAGCCTGTTTCTGAAATTTTTTCTTTTTCTTGTTTTTTGGTGTGTTTTTTTTTTATCTGAAAACAGAACCATTGGCTTTTTTCTTTGTTAAATGTATTGATAGCTTAGAGTCATTCTTAATAGGTTGTGTTTTTCAAATCTGCTTATCTAGCCCAATAAATATTTGTCATCATCATCTATAGGAGCTTTCTGTGACAGGCCATCTTCCCATGAAACCAAGAGATATTTAGAAATCTTTGGAGAACACACCCTTTTTTATGGAAAATGTTGGTAACATATTTTCTGGTTTCTTTTTTTTTTTTTTACTGTATTACAAGTGAGTAGTCTTCACACCATGACACTTAATTTTGATAGTAAACAATATTTTTCTTAATCACAATTTTAAAAAATTATAACTATGTATAGTGATAGATGTTAACTGGGTGTGTTGTGGTATCATTTTGCAATATGTACAAACTAGAGGCCCGGTGCATGGGAATCGGGCACTGGTGGGGGGCGTGGCCTGTGAGGATCAGCCTGCTGTGGTAGCGTTGCTCATCCCAGTCAGCCGAGCAGTGCTCCCACTGTGGGAGTGCACTGGCCACCAGGGGGAAGTTTCTGCATTAAGCATCTTCCCCCTGGTGGTCAGTGCATGTCATAGACACTGGTCGACTGGTCGTTCTGGTCGTTCCACCGCTTGGTCGCTGGGCTTTTATTATATAGGATGTTTATAGGTAGAATGCAGATGCACACGTGTCGTGTTGGAGAGGTGAACAACTTGTACTGCATTTGGCTCACTTGGAATCAGATGAGACCCATTCATGCCTCAGCTCAGCTCTTGTCTAGATCCATACATCTGGACAAAGTGTAAACTTGTCCTGAACCTC
Organism: Myotis yumanensis; assembly: GCF_028538775.1. Classification (NCBI taxonomy): domain Eukaryota; kingdom Metazoa; phylum Chordata; class Mammalia; order Chiroptera; family Vespertilionidae; genus Myotis; species Myotis yumanensis. The sequence goes on from NW_027223766.1 coordinate 31,203,609, forward strand.
AGTCTGTAAAACTGGAGCAATCACAGAGAGCTTTTGTGAGGATTAAAGGAGATTACACAAGTCAAAGCTATAGCACTTTATTATACGATGGACACATACAAACTCTCATCAGTTGCTGATGTAGGTCCTTTGGTTGCTAAGGCAACCTCAATAGACTCTGGTCCTACGAGAACCTTGGATGTCCCTAGTCCATATGAGAGCCATCACAGAAGACAAGTGGCATTTGTAGTTTGGTTAGGTTATGGCAATTACTTGGCCTCAACTTCACAGGTTTGGAATTTGAACCAATAAATTATCTCCTCTATAAGGACATTGCTGTCTTCCAAAGGAATTATAGTATCTCCTTAGATCAGCGCTTTGCCAACTTTCTACATCACAACCCCCAGTAAGAGATACATAATGCTCCTTTCTTTCTCTCCTTCCATTATGTGCCTGTTAGTATATGTGATGGTATCTACCAGGCTTTTGAGGCTCTCATATTTCCTCATTCTTTTATCTTTCTTTGAAAGATAAAAAAAAATGTGTACCATCTAAAATAAGCCCACAACTAGTCTTTCTGCTCTTTCTTTTCCACACAGGAAAAAGCTTCTTCCTCCAAAATGTGATTTTTATTGGAGCTACACATTTTTTTAAACCGTGTGCTGCAAGTTTCTTTGTGACATGTACCAACCAAGTTCTAAGTGCTGGCCTCAGACTTCCTGCTCTTCTTTCTTCTGCCTGTTCACAAGTGCTAGAGCCTGTCTAACGAATTTTTCACTTCCTTTACTTCACTTTTCAGTTCCAAGATTTTTATTTTGTTCTCCTTCACAATTTCTCTCTCTTCATTGATAGTCCCTGTTTAGTGAGGCATCCTTCTCATACTTTTTAAAAAATAAAAAATTTCTTTAGAAGCAGTTTCCTTTAGTTATTTGAACATATTTACCATAGCAGATTTAAAGCTTTGCCAGTGTTGAATAATGGATCACTTTATCAGTAGGCTGAGTGATGACACCCAAAGATATGAGGTTCTGATACCTGGAACCTGGCAATGTTACCTTGTTTCGAAGAAAGGAACACTGTGGCTGTGCTTAAGTGAAGGATCTGGATATGGGGCGATAGTGCACCTGGACCATTCAGATGTGCCCTCAATGCCATCACAGGGATCTGATAAGAGAGCAGCAAAGGGAGATTTAACACTACACAGAGGAGAAGGGGTGTGAAGAATAGGGCAGAGATTGCTAATGGCTCAGTAGGAGAGTGTCTCCCAAGTTATCATAGGTGAAAATTTTACCCAATTTTTACCCAATGAGCTAACAGAGTTCCCAGATGTATAGTCTGTTGTGTCTTTTTTCTCACCTGACTGCTAAGTTAATACCATAAATTCTATATAGAGTATGCCGGTTTTTGTTTTGTTGTTGTTTGGATCATAATATTACCCGAAATAAAGGAGTGGAATTCTCTAATGGTTAATATAAGGCTAGCTGCTGTTACAGAAGAAATATATATCCAAATCTTAATTTATCAACAAAGGAATGTTTATCACTCTCAAAACAGTTCAAAGAGGGTGGATCTAGTCACGTGGGTTTCTTAGGCAGTTCTGCTCCTAGCGGTGATCCAGGATTCCGGGCTCCTTCCATTCTGTGGCTCTGTCAGGCTCAGAGTTCTCGGAGTAATCACAACTTCGTCAAAAACTGCCTAACAGAGAGAGTGCATGATTATCCAAAGGGTGTTTTTTGGCTCAGCCTGGAAATGATACTCATCTCTTCTGCCACACTTCATTGATTTCATTGGCCAGACCTCAGATAACTGTAAGGGGGGGCGGGGGGAGGAGGGATACATGCCATTTAATTGTGCACCCAGTTGGAATACAAAATATGTGTTAGTGGTCATGGTAGTCTATACCAAGCAAACTTTCTTTTTCATGAAGTGTCTTTTTTAAAAAAAATAACTTTATTGAGGCATACTTGGCATAAAATAAAGTGCATGCATACATTTAAACTGTATAATTTTATGAGTTTGATATATATATACTAGTATACCTGTGAAACCATCAACACAGTCAAGTAAATGAGCAGACTATCACTTTAATATGTTCCTTGGGTCCCTTTGTAATCTAGTTCTTCCCCATTCCCCATAACCAAGCCAGCACTGATCTGTCAGTACAGATTGGTTTGCATTTTCTAGAATTCTATATAGAGTATGCCGGTTGTCTGTCTGGCATTTTTTTCATTCAGCATAATTATTTTGAGATTCATTTATGTTGTTGCATGAATCTGGTTTGTTTCCTTTGGTTGCTGAGTAATATTCCATTGCAAAGATATATCACAATTTAAGTATTCATTCATGTTAGTGAATGGGACTTTTCCATTCTCTGCTGTAACAAATAAAGCTGCTGTGAACATTTGTATGCGACTTTTTGGGTGGACGTATGCTCTCACTCTCTTGAGTAAACACTCAAGACTGGGATGGCTGGGTCATAGGGAAGGTGTATGTTTAATGTCTAAAGAAGTGACCACATATTTCCTCACCATTCTACATTTGCATCAGCAAGGTACGAGAAGGTAGTTGCTCTGTATCCTCATCAACATTCGATCTGATAAGTCCTTTGAGTTTGAGCTATTCTAAGTGTGTGTGACATGTATTGTGGGGTTTTTTTATATATATACTAGAGGCTCGGTGTACAAAATTCATGCAGGGGTAGAGTTCCTAGGCCTGGCCGGCAATCAGGGCCTATCAGGGTCTTCTGGCTGCTGGCTGGGGCCTTCCTTCTGGCTGCCGGCGGGGCCTTCCTTCATTCTGCACCACCCCCTGGTGGTCAGCACACGTTATAGTGAGCAATCGAATGAACTCCTGAGGAGACATTTTGCATATTAGCCTTTTATATATAGAGATTTTAATTGCTATCAGAAATGAAGGGAGAGGGAGAGTTAGAAACATCAATTATGGGAGAGAATCATTGATTGGCTGCCTTCTGCATGTCCCACACTGGGGATAGAGCCTGCAATCCAGGCATGTGCCCTGACCGGGGAATCGAACCATGACCTTCTGGTTCATAGGTGGACACTCAACTGATGAGCCACACCGGCTGGGTGTATTGTAGTTTTTATTTATATTTGTCTAATGTGTAATGGTGCTAACTATAGTTTCATGGGTTATTTTACAATCCATCCATTTATATTGGTTAGATGCCTGTTGATTTTTTTTTTTTTTTTTTGCTATTTTTACTGGGTTGTTCCCCTTCTTATTATTGAGATATAAGGACCTTTATTTAAAGAGTTGCAAGTCCTTTTGGCAGATTTGTGTTTGGCAAATATCTTTTTCCTGATGGCCTTTTTACTTTTGTAACATGAACTCCTTAAGAGCAAACTATGTAATTTTAATAAATTCCAATTTATTGATGTTTTAGTTTTATAGTTTGTGCTTCTCATGTCCTATAAACAATCTTCACCAAATTCCAGGTAACTAAGATGTCCTCCTATGATTTCTTCTGGGAGTTTTATAATTTTAGTTCTTTTATTTAGGTGAGTGGCTCTTAGGTACATGATGGGAGGTAAGGGTTGAGGTTTATTGATTTGCATCTGGCTCCCTAATCATTCCAACATCATTTAATTGTTAAGATGATCCTTTCCTTGTTAATTACTTAGCACATTTATGAAAAGTCAGTTAACCTTTTTTCCTTTTTATGCCTCCTTTTGAAATAATTGAATATTTTAAAATCTCATTTTATCTTCATTGGCTATTTGGTAAATTCTTTGTTTTGCTTTTATAATAGCTGTTTTAGGGTTTATTAGATACAACTTTACCTTATCACAGTCTATATTCAAGTAATATTTTACCACTTCTTGTATAGTATAAGAAACTTACAACAGTCTATTTCTGGACTTTATTCTTTTTTTTTTTTTTTGGCTAATCTAAGTCCATTGCATTTCTACCTATGTGTTAGAAACAGCTGGCTAGTTTATACACACACACACACACACACACACACACAAAACCTGCTGCAATTTTCATTGAGACTGCATTGAATCTATAAATCAATTTGGGGAGAATTGACATGTTATTATTGAGTTTTATAATCCATGAACATAACTCTTTATTTATTTAGGCCTTCTTTAATTTTCCTTTTCAGCGTTTTATTTTTTTTATTTTTTTTTTTTTTTTTACTTTTTTTTTTTTTTTTTATTTTCCTCTTAAAGTATTACAAAGGGTATTACATAAGTATCCTTTCCCCCCCCCCCCCCCCCCGCCCTTGACAAACCACTACCCTCCCTTACCCCCCAGTGTCTTATGTCCATTAGTTATGCTTATATGCATGCATACAAGTCCTTCGGTTGATCTCTTACTCCCCTCCCTCCTGCCCCCCAACTCTCTCTGGCCTTCCCACTGCAGTTTGACAATCAGTTTGAGGCAGCTCTGCCTCTGTATCTATTATTGTTCAAAAGTTTGTAATGGTCTTTATTATCCATGAATGAGTGAGATCATGTGGTATTTTTCCTTCATTGACTGGCTTGTTTCACTTAGCATAATGCTCTCCAGTTCCATCCATGATGTTGCAAATGGTAGGAGTTCCTTCTTTTTAACAGCAGCATAGTATTCCATCGTGTAGATGTACCACAGTTTTCTAATCCATTCATCTACTGATGGGCACTTAGGCTGTTTCCAGATCTTAGCTATGGTGAATTGTGCTGCTATGAACATCTGGGTGCATATATCCTTTCTGATAGGTGTTTCTGGTTTCTTGGGATATATTCCTAGTAGTGGGATCACAGGGTCAAATGGGAGTTCCATTTCCAATTTTTTGAGGAACCTCCATACTGCCTTCCATAGTGGCTGCACCAGTCTGCATTCCCACCAGCAGTGCACAAGTGTTCCTTTTTCTCCACATCCTCTCCAGCACTTGTCGTTTGTTGATTTGTTGATGATGGCCATTCTGACAGGTGTGAGATGGTACCTCATTGTTGTTTTGATTTGCATCTCTCGGATGATTAGTGACTTTGAGCATGTTTTCATATGTCTCTTGGCTTTCTGAATGTCCTCTTTTGAAAGGTGTCTATTTAGATCCTTTGCCCATTTTTTGATTGGATTGTTTATCTTCTTTTTGTTAAGTTGTATGAGTTCCCTATAAATTTTGGAGATTAAGCCCTTATCAGATATGACGTTGGCAAATATGTTTTCCCACGAGGTGGGTTTTCTTGTTGTTTTGTTGATGGTTTCTTTTGCTGTGCAGAAGCTTTTTATTTTGATGTAGTCCCATTTGTTCAGTTTCTCTTTAGTTTCAACTGCCCTAGGAGCTGTATCAGTGAAGAAATTGTTTTGGCATATGTCTGAGATTTTGTTGCCTTTGTATTCTTCTAGAATTTTTATGGTTTCCTGTCGTACATTTAAGTCCTTTATCCATTTTGAGTTTATTCTTGTGTATGGTGTAAGTTGGTGGTCTAGTTTCATTTTCTTGCATATGTCTGTCCAATTTTCCCAACACCATTTATTGAAGAGACTATCTTGGCTCCATTGTATGTTCATGCCTCCTTTGTCAAAAATTAATTGAGCATATTGGTTCGGGCTAATTTCTGGACTCTCTATTCTATTCCACTGATCTATATGTCTGTTCTTGTGCCAGTACCAGGCAGTTTTGAGAACAGTGGCTTTGTAATACAGCTTGATATCTGGCATTGAGATCCCACCTACTTTGTTCTTTCTCAGGATCGTTGCAGCTATTCGGGGTCTTTTTTTATTCCAGATGAATTTTTGGAGAGTTCGTTCTAGATCTTTGAAGAAGGCCATTGGTATTTTAATGGGAAGTGCGTTGAATGTATAGATTGCTTTGGGTAGTATGGACATTTTAATGATGTTGATTCTACCAATCCAAGAACATGGTATGTTCTTCCATCTGTTTATGTCTTCCTCTATCTCTTTTTTCAACGTCCTGTAGTTTTCTGAGTAGAGGTCTTTAACCTCTTTAGTTAAGTTTATTCCTAGGTATCTTAATTTTTTTGGTGCGATGGTAAATGGGATTGTTTTTCTGATCTCCCTTTCTGAAAGTTCACTGTTGGTGTATAGAAATGCCTCAGATTTCTTGGGGTTAATTTTGTATCCTGCTACATTGCCAAATTCATGTATTAAGTCTAGTAGCTTTTTGATGGAGTCTCTAGGGTTTTGTATGTATAATATCATGTCATCTGCAAATAAGGACAGTTTTACTTCCTCTTTTCCAATTTGGATGCCTTTTATTCCTTCTTCTTGCCTAATTGCAATGGCTAATACTTCCAGTACTATGTTGAACAGGAGTGGTGAGAGTGGGCATCCCTGTCTTGTTCCTGTTCTTAGGGGAAATGGTGTTAGTTTTTGTCCATTGAGTATGATGTTGGCTGTGGGCCTGTCATATATGGCTTTTATTATGTTGAGGTATGATCCTTCTATTCCCACCTTTCTGAGAGTTTTTATCAAAAATGGGTGTTGGATTTTGTCGAATGCTTTTTCTGCATCAATTGATATGACCATGTGGTTTTTTTCTTTCAATTTGTTTATGTGATGTATCACATTTATTGATTTACGGATGTTGTACCATCCTTGCATCTCTGGGGTGAATCCTACTTGGTCATGGTGTATGATCCTTCTGATGTACTGCTGGATCCGATTTGCTAAGATTTTGTTGAGGATTTTGGCATCTATGTTCATGAGGGATATTGGCCTGTAATTCTCTTTCATTGTGATGTCTTTACCTGGTTTTGGTATTAGGGTGATGCTGGCTTCATAGAATGAGCTTGGAAGCGTTCCTTCCTCTTGAATTTTTTGTAGTAGTCTGAGGAGGGTAGGTTTTAGTTCTTCCTTGAATGTTTGGTAGAACTCCCCCCTTTTCAGCGTTTTATAGTATTCAATGTATAGGTTATATGTCTCTTTTGTCAAATTTATTTCAAGTGTTTTATAATTTCTGATGTCCATGTAAATGACATTGTATTTTAATATTACTTTATGATTGCTTGTAATATATATAAATAAAACTGATTTCTGTATATTGACTTCTCATTCTAAAATCTGGTTAAACTCCTTTTAGTACTAGTAGTTTCTTGGTGAAATCCTTAGGCTTTTCCACACAGATGATCATGTTATCTGTCAATAAAGACAGTTTTACATCTTACTTCCATGTCTTTTACTTGTCTTATTGAACGGCTAGAACCTTCAGTTCAATGTTAAACAGACACAGATAGCGGACATTCCTCCCTGTTCTTGATCACTAGCCTTTATTCTTTCACCAGTAAGAGTATAATGTTACTGAAGGTCTTTTATGGAAGTCCTTTTTCAGGATTAGGAAGTCTTCAATCCTACTTTGTTGAGATTTCTTATCCTGAATGGATGTTAGATTGTGTGAAATGCTTTTTTTACATCAATTGAAATTATTTTATCATTTTCCCTTTCTAGCTTCTTACTATGATGAATTGCTTGATTACTTTTTAAACTGTTGAACCAACCTAATAGTGCCTCTTTTTATTTAGTTTTTACTTTCAAGTTATTGTCTCATTATATTTAAAGAGCCTTACTTGCAGGCAGCATATTGTTGGGTCTTGCGTTTTTATTCAGTCTGAGAATCTATGCCCTTTAATTGGCAGGTTTCAATGATTCCCACTTAATGAGATCATTGATATAGCTAATTTAAATATAACACTTGGGTATTTGTTTTCTATTTTTCTCATCTTTTTTTATTCCTTCCTCTTTTTGCCTCCTTTTGAAATAATTGAATATTTTAAAATCTCATTTTACCTTCATTGGCTATTGGGTAAATGTTTTGTTTTGCTTTTATAATAGCTGTTTTAGGATTTGTTGGATACAACTTTACCTTATCACAGTCGATATTCAAGTAATATTTTACCACTTCCTGTACAGTATAAGAAACTTACAACAGTTTATTTCCATTTCTCCTCTCAAGACCTTTGTACTGTTGTTGATAGGCATTTGACTTTTACATATGTTATATATCCCACAACTTCTTATTAAATAGTCAATTATAGAGATATTTTTACAATTAAAAATGCTTTACCTCTACCCATGCATTTATATATTCTGGTTTCCCTCTTCTTTTTGGAGATCCAGATTTCCATCTGGAATCATTTTACTTCTCCCTGGAAACCTTTTAAATATTTATTATATTTGAAGTCTATTTATAATGAGCCCCAGGGGTTCTTCCTATTGATTCTTTTTCTGTTCTCAGGTTGTTTCCTAATATGAATGCACTGAACGGTACTCAAATGAAGACCCCGAGGGAACCCTCTTTAGATCCCCAGAGCTCTCTCTGGTGCAGAGCTCTCCTCTCTGTGAAGCAGGCACAGCTCTGGCTGTTGTACCCACCGTAGGCTGCCCACGTTTGCAAATCTGTCTGGTCATCTCAGGAAGACTTCTTGCCATTGTTTGGCTTCCCCTCCCTGCAAACCCACCTGAGCACTCTCTTTAGGCACCAAGAAGAGGAATCATAAGGCTCATCTCTTTTGTTTCTGTTTTCCCATCGCTCACTCTCCCACCGTATTGTCCAATGTCTGCAAACCTTTATATGGTCTACTTTATCTGTTTCATTTTTTAAGGTAACAGAGTAAATCCTCACCCTCTACTTAATCATGGCTAAAAATAGAATTCCTTAAACACTTCATAGATATTAATGTTTTGAGGAACACAATAGCTGGAAGTAGCTCTCTAGAGAATGCCTCCTAGGGTGGTACTGCATGTGACAATCCTATCTTGTCCCTGGTACCCACTTGAAAATTGAGATAAATACTCAAAAGCCAGCTTGTTCATTTCAATATCTACTCTCTCCAGGAGGTTCTATTCTGTTTGAACTCTCAATACACACTATATAGCTTGCATTTTTGTTCACACTTTGCAGCATGAAATCACCCTTGCTCAGCTCAAATTAGGCAGAGCGCCAACCTATTGCTTGGATCATTGCCTGGTTCAATTTGGCCATAAATATAGCTAAAACACTGGTTTTACACCTGTTATTTTGGCCATTGTAATATAAGCACATACAATTTGCTCCTGGCTAAGCATTTTGATGGCCACTATTCACTGTGAAATGTCAGTATGGTCATGCTTTATGGAGATGACCTTAGTATGCATAATTGAATTTTTCTGGCATTGTGGGACTGGAACACATCTGCAAATCACAGCTGGCAGTTTCTCTGGTTAATCCTGGCATAAGTACAGCTGGATCAAAGAATGAACATCCAAAATGAAAAACAAACAAACAAACAAAACCCAAACACAACTAGGACTAAGAGTGAATGGAGAAATTCCATCATTAACTCACTTATTTACCCAACATCTCCTGGAGTTAAGTTACAGAATAAAAGAGAAATCCATCATGGCACATATGAAAAGCAACATTTTGCATATTACATGTTGTCTTCCATAAAACGAGTATATGCAACTGTGAAGGAAAGTCATTTTAAAATATCAACTGATGTAAGTTTGTGGGAGCTTTTCTTGTAATTGCCTGTTGCCCCAGACTCTTTAACCAACACAGGCCACAGTTGGGATTTTACATACTGTGTTTCAAGATAGTAATTATGCAGATAAAAAAGAGAAAAGTCTTTTGAGTTACAAAAGTCTACGTCTCTTCAGTGATGGAAAAGAAAACAGCAAAGCTCCTCAGAGTGGAAGAAATGAGGAGAGTTAGAGGGAAAAAGCATGTGGACTTCTGAGAAACATTTGGACATCCTGCCATAACTCATGCTCCGTCCAGGAGGGAGGAATGGCAGAGGCCTCAGGAAGGCCTGGGCATCTATTTGCAAAAGGGACCTATGCCTTCTTCTCTGTTAGAACCTGGAGAGGCAAGAAGAACCTGGAGTGGAAATGTCCACCTGGTGCTTTCAGACAGCCAGGCCCAACACCAATGTCTTATCTTTCTCTTCACCCCAACAAGATGTAGATGCTTCAGGACAATTTCTGCATGTTTGAGAGCAGCCCCACGTTTCCTTGACTTGAAAATAATTACAGGCTCCCAAGAGGAGGTTAGCCCCAAATGAATCAAACCCTGGATCCTTGCTGATTCAGACCAAGATGTTCCAGCAGAGACTGGCAGGGATCAACAACCAGGAACAACAGTATCCAACCGTCCCTTCCAACCCCTTACACCTCCTCATCATGCCTATGAGAAGCCTCTCAAACTTCAACACAACCCTGGAGCAAGAAGAAACCCCAAAGTGATCTAGAAACATTTCTGTTACCCAGCAGAATAGGGGATTTGTAATAACCACGTTACTTTTCTTGTAACGCACCTGAGTTTGGAAATTAAGATCTAAACCAATAATTCAGCAGAAGTTACTATGAAGCATTTAAGCATACTGTTTTCTGAGCCTACTCAGCAATATTAGCAATGCCAAAGATAACCATTCAATAAATCTAGGGCAGATATGCAATTGGAACTCAGACAAGGAATGTGAGGTGACATCGCTGTGAGATATTCTAGCCTAAATGAATCCACCTCAAAACTCAATGGCTTCAAACAACCATTATTTATTATCACTCAGATGTCTTATGTTGGGTGGCACTTGGATGATCTGGGCTGGGCTTGGCGTGGTAGCCTTGCAGACCTGCTGGGACAGCCCTGCTCCATATGTCTCTCATCTTCTTGGACCAGCAGGCCAGCCAGGGTGTTTCTGTGTTAACGGTGGAAGTGCAAAGGGCAAGTAGAAACATGTAAGACTGCTTAAGGCTTAGTCTCAGAACAGGCATGCTGTCAATTCTGCCCACATTCATTCGTCAAAGCAAGTCATGTGATCAAGCTCAAAGCAAGGGATGGGAAAGTACACTCTGCCAAGGAAGCAGTTGTGACAATGGTAAGGATTCAGGCAGGAGTGAAAAATTGGGGTCAATTATTCAACTGATCGCAGATGTGAATGAACATTTTTTTTTTGAGTGTCTGTGAGGAGCTGGACACTTCGCTAGGTGCTTTATGTCTATGTACCTAAGTCGTTAAAACAATACTACACAGTTTGCGTTTATTTTTAGTATATAAGGAAACAACGGCTCAGAAGGGCAGGTAACTGACTCTCTATGCATATAGTTAATTTGAGATGGGACAGAGATTCCAACCTCAGTCAGAATTCAAAGCCTGTGACTTGGAGGAGCCATGCTGATGGCCAGGTCTGGTGTCTTGATGTCGAGCAAGCTCCCTTTTCCCAGAAGGACGTTGACTCTAGATGGCTAGGTAGCTCCCAGGTTCCTTCTTTGTCTTCTTTCATTCACAGTCCTCCTCAAGAGGAGCTGTGCCTGCATGCGTGATAAATTAGCAGCCCTTGGGTTATCTGCCAGGAGCTCTCCCTCCAGGTTTGGGAGCAGCCACTTCCCTGTGGCAGCAGCAGCTGTAGCGTTTACAAGTTCCATAAGGCGTGTGCCCCCTGAAGCAAGTGGGAAGGGCGGAACCACAAACTTGCATAAACCAGTTCCCATAAAGGAGCTTTCAACAGAATCTGTTTTCCTCCAACTGTCTCAAGTGCCTTCTCCCTGGGTAATCATGCTTCATACTTTTAAAATCCCAGATCCCAACAGCTGGAGGGAAAACTCCCCGCCTAATGGAAGAAAATATGTTGATACTTTTAATTGGTCCCTGAAGTGAAACCCAAGGAACTATTTATTGGTTGATGGATTTGAGGCTTCTAGCTTAGCAGAGCTGGATAGCAGATGGTAAAGATAAACACATAAAAATTTGCGGCTAATTATTAGAAAGTTAATTTTATTTCATCCAGCATATTATAATCAAGTGAAAAATCACTGTATTGTTATTGAAGTTAAGATGCATCTACTTATATATAAGCATGACCACCTGCTTTTTGGCCCAGGCTGTGGCTTTCCACTAGTCTTGAGTCCTGTCAGGGCCTGGAACCTATGGACCGAAATAATCAAAGCTTCTTTTCCCTGTCATACAACCCACTGCTCAAGAGGGAAAGATTTAGTGAATCCTATGCACCTGTAGTATTAGTCAACAGTTATTGCAATAACACTACATACAAGTCAATGCCCAAATCTCAATGGCTCATAACAACAAACAAAACAAGTATTCGGAAATCTTTCTTATTAGTGAATATATAAATTAATTTCTTGCTCACAGGACTGCAGGTCAGCTCTGCTTCAGGTTAAAGGGCAGGTTCATGTGAGTTCATGGTACCTTTCCGCCAGGGCCCAGGGTCAAGAGGCATGCTCTTGGGTATGCTCTTCCCATGGCCAAATGCAGGAACAGAACAGGGCTGGAAGAAACGTGCTATGTTTTTTAAAGCTTCAGCTTGGAATAGGCATATCATCACTTTTACCCATATTTCTTTGGCCAGAGCAAATGATACACCTTATGTTAGTGGACCAGGAAAATATACTCCATCCCAAGGGAGGGAGGGAGGGAGGGAGGGAGGGAATACTTGCTGAAAAATAACTTACATAATTTATGGCAATTGAGAGTACACTAGTAGAGGTATATGCATGTGAAATATCTGATGGAGAAATAAATAAAATAAGGAATGAGTAAACATTTTTGTAAATTATAAAATGTCATGTGATAGTTAAAATAGGAAACCATTTATGTGCACCCATTATGAGTATGAACCATAATGGAATGTAAAGTGTTGAGAACAAATATTTCATGCAAGTCATTCTGACTCCGAAACTTAAAAATCAATTAAAGATAAACTTTTCAATAACAAAAAAATCCTAGTGCTAAATGCCTGATCATTTCTCCTTAAAGATTTGCTCACCCATTAGTAAATATTTATTGGGATTTACTATGTGTAAAGTATTGTCCCAGGCATTTCTTGGTAGTGTTCAGGGTGGGTTGTAGGGTTGCTTGAAGGAGAGATGAGGAGTGATATAAAGATTAATAAAATGTGAATTCTTCTCTCTGGAAGCTTGACTTTAGTAGTAGAAATAAAATGTGTTCATGAGACACTATGGCTCCTTCCTCCCTCCCTCCCTCCCTCCCTCCTTCCCTCCCTTCCTTTCTTCTTTCATTCCTTCCTTCTTTTTCTCTGTCTTTCTATACTATGAGTATAATGGTTAAGAGTATATACTCTGGAGCCAGCTTTCAAGGATTGAATTTTTGTTCCATCAATTATTAGGCCTATGGCCTAATAATTTAACCTCTCTATGCCTCAGTTTGCTCATCTGTAAAATGGAGAAAATAATTGTAGCCAAAGTTGTCGTCTCACCACATTCCCTTGGCATTCGCTGTTACATATGCTGTTACGTGCTTAAGTCTGCTTACTGTAGAAAGCCTATGAATCTCTGCCTGAGTATGCACCACCTGCCCAACGCCCCAGAAGGAGCCCTCAACCACTGACAGATGAGGAGCTAGTAATAAATACTGAAGGCTTCTTACCTCTAGTTTGGGATGACTCTGAGGTTTGTTCTGCTCATATCCCTGTGCTTCTCAGTGAGATTAAGCTCTGGTTATCACATGTCTTGATAACCCATACTTTATTGACTTCTGTTCTTCTCTATCTCACTTCCCAACTCCCTATCGTGCTCCTGGGGATTACTACCCAAATACTACTTGCACATAAGTCCTTGTCTTAGGGACTGCTTCTGGAGAATCTGAACCAAGACAGTATTTGTACCTACAATGTATAGTTGTTAGGTTAACATACCTGGGGACTCTCAGACCAGTGTCTGGTACTTAGTAAGCACTATATAGGTGTTAGTTATTATCATGCCACTAATGAACGTTTTATGAGGAGGACAGAGCGTATTTTTCTTTTTTATTCATTTAGTTTTTACTCAAATTTTTTATCCTTTTATTTTTATTTTTAAAAGCTTTCCACTGTTTACAAGGTTATTTCTGAATTGTAAAACTTCTTGCTCCATATTTTCCCTTGTGTTATCATGTCTTTACTCTAATTTTTGTTTGTTTTGTTGTTTTTCCATTTAATCTTGACTGCCACAATCATACAGACAGAAAGCACAAGGACACTTTTATTTTCTTGCATCTGTAGTGGAAATTTTAGCAGCAGATAGTAAATAATACCAAATGGTAATGTGGATCTATGTGAAGGGAAGGAAAGTGTCCAAAATGGTAAAGATGAGTGTAATATATATATATATATATATATATATATATATATATATTCTTTTTCTCACAATCATATTAAAAGATAAGTGATTGATTAAAGCAAAAATTATGACTGTTGTAGAGATTATTATAGACAGAGTAGGCAAAAGTGGGTTTACAGTTGTTCATATAGAAAATAATACAATAATTAGTAAATAATACAAGAATAAACTCTGCTTCATGTGCTCACAACTGTAAACCTATTTTTGCCCCACCCTGAATTGATGTAATATATTTAGAAACTATACAACAAGGAATGGTAGGGGTAAATGAAATTATTTTTTGCAATGTTCTTATCATATTTTAGTGAAGTAATCCACTATGGGTTGAAGTAGAAAGGAAAAATAAATGAAGAATTTATGCAACACCATTGGAGATGGTTAAGTGCTAATCATTATTCTGAAATTTAATAATCAAAGGAAGAGAATCAAACAATTACTGTGCCTTTCTGGCTTGATCTGTATTTTAGGAGTTATCATATCACTTTCACAGCTACAGGAAAGTTCTTCTACACAGAACAACTTCCACAACTGAATACAAACTGAAGAATACAATTAAAAAGTCATTTTACAAGCCCAGTGAAATGACTGGTTCAGACCATGGTAACCAATCATTTCACAACTGGCCTTCGATATGTGTTCCCCTGAGCAGTACTGTGAGCATCACCTGCGAATTAATTAGAAATGAACATTTTTGGTCCTTAGCCCAAACCCACTGAATCAGAAACTCCGGGGGCAGGGCCCAGCAATCTGTGTTATGACAAGGTCTCCAAATGACCCTGGTGGACGTTACAGGTTGAGAACTGCTTTATACCACATTGGCTCACATGATTTCATTCTTCAGAGAAATCTAGGAGGATTAAGTTTGATCCAAGGGCATTGGAGTTTTTCCCCAAAAAACCCTTAATTGTATTTCTTTCTTATTTGTCCAGGGTAGAGGTTCAGAGGTTCAGGGGTTATGTGCACTCTGGAGATTCAATAATGCTATTATGTCTTTACTTCCATTTACTCTGACCCTTCAGGTAAGATTGTGTCTCAGAAAGAAGTAAAGGAAGGTCAGACAGATCCATTCAATCCAAATTTACTACTTGGACTATTAAATAGTAATTTTGATTTCCGAAGCTTCCCTAAGGAACTGGGGCAAATTGAGTTAATCAAATTTTCTAGACTGCTTAGATTCCCCGACAGCCATGCAGACCTGGCTCCTGTCATTTTGAATTTCTGAGCTTTTATTTTGGTCAAGAAAATTGGATAATACATTTATGTGCTTCCAGCAGCTTGCAGTCCTCTTAGCGAAATGACCTGTATGTGATAGAATGTTGCACCAACAATCTGTGCATTGCTTTGAGGTTCTTATTTGGCCGTTACAGTGTGTACAAGTACTTTAAGCTTGTATGCACTCCTGGGGGACTGAATGCTGTGGTGTTCACTTTGTGGCAAGCCAAATGCTGTGTCACCAGCAGGTATTAAATTAATGCATTTTATTGATCAAGCTGCTGTGAAGAAAATACTAACCTCATTTGAAGGTTTTTTTTTGTTTGGTTTTTTTTTTTTTGAGGTGCTCAAAGTCTTCAAAATACCTGCAGCCTGAATTTCTCAGTCCAGGAAAGGTAAATGCCAACAACACTTTAGCACTGCTTCTCATCTCTC
The DNA here is from genome assembly GCF_028538775.1 of Myotis yumanensis. NCBI lineage: Eukaryota > Metazoa > Chordata > Mammalia > Chiroptera > Vespertilionidae > Myotis > Myotis yumanensis. Next base: position 31,219,314 of record NW_027223766.1, read on the forward strand.
CCTACATGCTGGGCAGGAATTCCTGCTGGCTACACCAATATCACTCCCAAGTAGTTCTGAGCACCCCCAACTAATGCTTCGCCTGTAAGTGATAAACGTTGTTTACTTGTGTGCCCTGTGGGGTCTTCCATTTATTTGCCTCAACTCTGACTCCAACTCCTTATGGTGATATCTCCCAGTAGAGTCAACCGAAAAGCAGCAGCTAAGTGAATGGTTTGGGACAGTGATGGAAGGTGCCAAAACAAGCTGCCCTAATCGTTGCTCTCCACATCTACCCTGCCAAGGAGCCTTGCTGGCCATGTCGAAAGGGTGGCATTCCCCATTGCCCTGGGCCCCTAGGGCTTGATACTTGTATCATACCATGATTAGGTTATTGAACTGGCCTTTTGTGGTTTTTCCTGGACCTTCCACTATAACTCACTTGCCCTTGGACGTTGGCATAGGACTGGGCTAGCAAATGATCAGAGTAACAGATTCAATACCCGTGATTTTACCTCCCTTCCGTCCTGTTCAACTGCCTTAGACCCAAACTGAGATACTCACATCCTATGTTTTGGAAGGCAATTCCGAGACCCACTTCACCAGTCCCCTAGACACCCCCAGATGTGCCCGAATACCAGGACAAACACAGCTTGAGGGCAACCTATTTTTATTTCTGTTTTAGATAAAATTGGAGGGTAGTATCACGAACCTAAATTAAAGAACAACAATGGATATGACTCCTTGGGAGCATCTGAGGAACAACAACAGAAAAACACTCTAAATGCAAGAAAGGAGAGTAGCAGAGAACCCCCCGATCTCTAGAAGCATGCTTTCATTCACTTGTGCATGCAACAGGTATTTACCAAACGCTTACAGCGTTCTGGACTGGGGACTGCAGATAGATTCCATCCTTGGTGCCAACTTGGACCAGTTGGTGGTGACTGTCTAGCGGTGTGCGTCTACATGTGGGCTCAGCAGGGAAGTGTCATGAGTGACTAGCAACATCAGCTACGGAGGAAGGAATGGGAGGAATGGCAGCAGACACACCAGGTATCTGCAGTCCCTCTCCAGTCTTTGGAGATAAAGCAAGACATAAGCCACATTCATGTTTTTAAGTAGTTAAAATGCCCTGGCAAGAGGCATTCACAGGATTTTAAATTTTTTTGGTTTATATTCCAATTCCAAGAGATAGGCTCAGTCACTCAAGCCAGCTCTGCCCGTCTTGGCGTGTACTTCTGTTTATCTCCCACTGACTCCATGCTTTCATCTGCATCGACAGCATCTGCAGCTTGTCACAGCCTCACTCCTTGTGGCTAATGCACAAGAGCTCATCCGCTGCCCGGAGGAATTGGAGATGACATTACAAAGAAAAATTGTCTCCCCACCCCCTCCCTCCCCAACTCAAGAGATGTTTGCCCTGGAACAATCTCAAAAAGTTCAGCTCCCTACAGTAGGATGCAATTTGACATCCTAATTAAAGGAGCCCCGGAGGAGAGTCAAAGGGGGAATGGAAGCAAGAGATCCACGTTTCAAGCAGCAAAGGAAAAACCCTTTAGTTGACTTGCTTACAGATGAAAGAGACCTCAGTCCCAAAGCTAATTACCTACAGCATCAATTCAGGATGTGAGAGACAAAGGATGCACCTTTGTCAAAGTGCCCCAAGACAGCCCACTGCAGCTGATTTAGTCAAAGCAAAGCTGCTGGGGAGGGTCAGGGAGGGCTGCGGGGAGTTGCGGTTCTTATTGTCTTGTCATTTCCCAAAGAAATGGACAGCATGTGAGTTCCATAAAAATCGATTAATCATTTGAAGCCAGACGTATCCTTTATTGAACCTGGCTCTTCCTTATTAAATCTACTGATTAGAACCAAAAATAAGGAAATAATACTTTGAACGATCCATCATTATGCTGGTATGCTTTACTGCTAATGAGGCAAAAATCCTTTTTTTATTCAATAGGTCTTGAGATAATCAAATATAAAACCAAAGCGTCTCTTCAATTTCCTGATACAATTAATGGATAAACACACTGTGCATTTAAAAGCAAGGCTCTCCTTCACCTCCACAGCCCAAGTCATTAAAGCATCTGGGTTGCTTTTTTTTGGATGCTCAATAAGGGGGAAAAGCACCTGCTTCTGTAGAGGGCAAAGTTCCCTATCATGCTTGGTCTGCTTTATAAGAAAGAAAAACGCCTTCGCTCATGAATATGTGCTGTCTTTGTTATGTCACCCCACTGTTCCTTCAGTGAAAATGCACTGTTGTGTTTTCCTGACTTCTCTTTCCATCCTTCCTGGGACAACACCTCCTCCTTCTTTTGTGGGAACTACCCCCCCCCCCCCCCCCCGCCCTTCCCCATTCCAACTTTGTGACTTCTCCTAGGAATGTCCATATTAAGACATGATTCTGCTCTCCACTCCTCCTCACTTAATAGCTCGAGTGTGGCACCAGACCCAGGATGGGCCAGAGTCCTTTCTTACTATTTTATTTTATTTATTATTATTTTCTGTTGTTTAATCTTTATTTTTGAGAGTATTACAGATGTTCCCCTGTTTTTCCCCCATTGCCTTCCACCCAGGGCCTGTCCCACCCAGGCCTTTACCACCCTACTGTTTGTGTCCATAGGTAAGATCTTCAGTTAATCTCTTCTCACCCTCCTCCATCCGCCATTCCCTCTGAGATTCGTCAGTCTGTTCCAGGCTTTCATGCTTCTGATTCTGTTTTACGCAAAAGGTTTTTTTGTTCATTACATTTCTTGATCATTTATTTTTATTTTTAGATTAGATTGTTGATAGATATGTATTTGTTGCCATTTTATTCACATTTTTTATCTCTTCTTTTCAAAGACTATCCATCAACATTTCATATAATACTGGTTGGGTGGTGATGAACTCCTTTAGCTTGTTCTTGTCTGTGAATCTCTTTATCTGACCCTCAATTCTAAATGAGACCTTTGCTGGTAGAGTAATCTTGGTTGTAGGTCCTTGCTATTCATCACTTTGAATATTTCTTGCCACTCTCTTCAGGCCTGCAAAGTTTCTGTTGAGAAATCAGCTGACAGTCATATGGGTGCTCCCTTGTAGGTAACTCATTTCTGTTGCTGCTTTTAAGATTCTCTCTTTGTCTTTAGCCCTTGGCATTTTAATTATGATGTGTCTTGGTGTGGGCCTCTTTGGATTCCTCTTGTTTGGACTCTCTGTGCTTCCTGGACTTGTAAGTTTATTTCTTTCACCAGGTGCGCCCCTGTGTGGGCTGTGTGCGCAGTCTTGTAGTTGAGCCTTGATTGTTGACCTCCAGACCAATTGGCTGTGAGGACCAGCTGCGACTACAGTGGGAGAGCTGCTGTACAGGAGGTGAGGCCCAGCTGTGAAGCAAAGCGGGCTGGTGCTAGTGCTGGGTCTTGGCCTTTTATTGATAGGTTAGGGCAGCTGTGGGCAAACTATGGCCCTCAGGCCGGATCCGGCACGTTTGAAATGAATAAAACTAAAAAAAAAAAAAAAAAAAAAAGATATTCCATCCATGCTTTTGTTCCGGCCCTCCGGTACAGTTTAAGAACCCATTGTGGCCCTCGAGTCAAAAAGTTTGCCCACCCCTGGGTTAGGGGAACGCTGAGGCCAGCTGCAGCTTGTTAGAGATTCTAACAAAGTCTGAAGCCTGAGCAGGGACAGGCCATTCATATGGAAAAGCTGGTGCAAACAGGTTGGGTGGAGCTGCAAATTGGATGGGGCGGGGTCTCAGGGAATCACCAGGGAGGAGCAAACAGTGTGGGCCATGCTGAGATGGCTGCCAGTCAGCCCTGTGACAGGAGGTTTCAGCACAGGAACAATGATCCTTGTGAGTCCCCCTGTCCGGGAGGAAGCTGTCCCCGAGTTCCTGCCCCGATGCCAGACAATCCAGTTCCTCCCCTTGTGTATCTGGGCCCCCGGCGCTGGAACTCGGGACCATGTAAGTTTGTGCACCGGCCCTTTCAGAGGAACACCTGGATCTTCAGCAGCCTCTGTGTTACTCAGCCACAATCCTCACTGGTATTTACAGCCCAGAGTTATGGGGACTTCACTTTCCACCTCTGGGAACCTGGGCTGGGCACCTGGTGTGGGGCTGGGACCCCTTGCTCCTCTGGGCGGCCTCCGCAGAGAGGATCTCCCTCCCAGTTAAAAAAGCGGCCCATGTGGGTGCCGGTCCAGCCTGTTCCGCCCCTCCGCCCCTCCTACCAGTCTCAGTGTGCTCTCTTTTTTACTTCTCTAGTTGTAGGACCTCCATTCAGCCAACTTTCAGGTGGTTCTGGATGATGGTTGTTCTGTATTTTCGTTGTAATTTTGATGTGGTTGTGGGAGGCGGCGAGTACAGGTGGTTACCTATGCTGCCATCTTGGTTCCTTTCTTGCTATTTAAAAATGGGAAACAGAGAGACCAGGCTGGCTTTCCTTCCTGGAGGAAGTTCCGGGTAACATGGCAAAGCAGGGATAGCTAACGTACAGAAAGAAATGAGAAAGCTTGAAATGAAAGACACAAGAAGGCTGGGAAGGGTGGGTGGGTGGGAAGAAATCAACCAAAGAACTTGTACGCATATATGCATAACCCATGGTCACAGACAACAGGGTGGTGAAGGCCTGGGCCGAGGGGTGCAAGTGGGAGCGGGCAATAGGAGTCAGTGGGAGAGAAAAGGGGACATATGTAATACTTTCAACAATAAAGATTAAAAAAAAGAAATGAAAGACAGAAAGTCCTGACTAAACCCCATTTCTTGCAGAAGCCTGGTAGTTTCCATTCCTGTAGCCCATATGCTTAATTCTTACCTGAGATACTCCAATACCTTTCCTTTAATTCCTCATTTGGATTAAGCTAATCAGTTAGAATGTTGGTAACAAAACTATTTAACTACCAAGGATGCTAACACTTCACCTGGTATCCATCATGCTGAATCGTTGAGACTATTTCATGCAGCCAGTGGGTAGACATTGGCTATAGGAAGACTCTAAAGAATGGTGGTAATATGGGAATGTTCCCAGGGAAGTTGGGAGTTGGGTGGGGACAATAGGGCAAATTTTTCTATAAGCATAGCATGACATGGTATTGAAATGACCAAAGCCCAGGCCCTGCTTTTTTCAGAATCATTAGGGAGCCCCTAACACAGGATTTACACAGCCTAGGAGTCAGGTCCTTATCTCCTATTACAGTACTTGCTCTCCATGTCTGCCTCGGAACTTGCCTTCACTTATCAGGGACACCCATGTCCCTCCTCAGTATCCCCTTTGGTCAACCCTCCCCTTCCCTGCCAAGTGGTTATGCCCATGGCATTCATCTACAACCAACTAAATATGTTCTAGAACCACACTAATCAATATAGTGGCTATTAGCTACATGGGTCTACATAAGTTTATATTTTTATTAATTTAAATTTTAAAAGATTTTAAAAAGAGCTACTCAGTCAGATTTCAAGCACTCAATATCCACATGTGCCTACTGGCTGCTGTATTTGACATTTTTAACATGGCAGAAAATTCTGTAAGATAGCCCTGTCCTATCAGGCAAGCCTTGCTAGACCAGACCACCCTCAGTTGATCTCTCAGCAGCTACTAAGAGAAGATGCAGATAGAATAATGAATGTAGCAGTCAGAAGGTACCTTATCTCTCCAAGGGTTAGCAAATAAGCTCTCAGAGCCTCCATACCTCACTGTCCACTCTAGGCAAACATCACTAGTTAATCATAGTGTTAGTTTTCCCTGAACCGAGACATGGCTTTTGCAATCTTTCTGAGAGCGATGCTCTTGGGAGCTTCAAACAAAAATGATCAGGGTGGGTGTTTGAGATCCATCATTTAGAATCTGAGTCTAGTTCAAACCACTCATTAGGCTAAAGAGGAAATCAAGGTCCAGTAAAGCAAATGAGTGATAGAACCTAGACTAGAAGGAAGGCCCTCTGATGAAAAGCAGTGTAGCATTTGATAGGCAAGTAAGTTCTAGAATGAAACTGCTAGGGTTCAAATCTCAGTTCTACCTTTTAATTTCCATGTACGCTTGCTCTTACTAGTTTTGAACCCCAGTTTCTTCATTTATGAGCAATTTTAGCAATAATACTTTCCCCTTAGGGTTGTTCTGATGTTAATGTGATAAAGTATGGTGCCTGGCACACAGTAAGTACTGAACACATGCTAGTTATTATTGTTAGTGTATGCAAGTGGGAGCGGGCAATAGGAGGGGTGCAGAAAATCAAAGAGATCATACCACATGTCAAGGTCATGTAGCTAGTTCACCACAGAGTAGGCATTCTCACCTAAATATTTTTATTTCAAGGTCAGCGCTCTGTCTACTGTGTTATGTTCTCAAAGTAATTCCTACTTTCTTAGATACTCTAAAATTATTTTTCACCCTTCCCGTGCAGGGCACTAAAAAATCCACATGTTTGTGTACTTACACAGCCCTTTGACACAGCTGACAAAGATCCTGACGGATAAATTGGTTGTGAACCTGTCTTGCTGGGACCTTTTGGCCTGAGTAAGCTTTCTCCACAATTTGTCCATCAGCGAGTCAAAGACATGGACATTAATATCCAGATCACAGTCGACTGTCTCCATGGCTTCCCAGGTCCATGAAAGTTGTGACTTACTCAGTAGAACTGGCCAAACGGCTGATATTTGATCGTTTCTGTCTTACGTAAACAGCATCTTCTAACTTAGTAATTACTTTCATTTTACAAATAAATTAAACAATCTCAGAAAACTCTAATTTGCCCAAAGACAAAAAAAAAAAAAAAAAAAAAAAAAAGTGGTGGAAAGACCACACCCATCACTGCAGAAGCAATTCAGCCATGATGCCCGACAGGCTTTTAGGTGAGAAGGGCATCTTAATAAAACTGTATTTTAAGCTTCTTGTTAATTACCTGCTATTGCAGAATTAACAGAGGAGTCTAAAGGTTTCCCATCCTTGGAGTTTGTTATCTAGGCAGCACTTTTGTTCCTTTTGTATTTTCCTGAAAACCTTAACCCAGTTTTTATGTTCTTGCTGGAATGCTCTTCTGTCATTCCTGCTTAGTAGCATGCAATACAGTTCTTGAGAAGTAAGGCTGTTTAAAGATTTCCTCCCCCTGAGATGAATGTTTGATTTACCTTGTTAAAAATGAAACTTTCTTCAAGAAGCTGTTGTATATGAGTGCTTTCTAAACCTGAACATCATCAATCATCTTTTTTTGTTTGTTTGTCCAGAAGGATAAAGTAGATGATTTGTCCAACAATCATATATTCTTACTTAGCCGAATGACAAGAAAGGAAGTATTGAGCTTGCTCCTTAGGAGTGGGTTATATACTAAATGTAAGTCTTATACCTCAGGCAGTTGCCAGCCTACAGGTAGTTCTTATGCCATAAGGCTGTGCCAACATGGTAAAACAGCGTATTTAAATCTTGTAATGAACAAGTGAATGGATCGTTCTTATATGATATCAAGCACCTGGATTAGCTGATTTTTTTTTTTCCAGGAACACATCTATTTTTTTAAACTCATCTTAACAATTGTTGTGTCTTTCAGATAGGACCTACCCCTTTGCATGTTTACTTAAACAAATATAGCAAACTTGTTTGAGCACAGCCTGCAGAGGAGACAGGAAGCTTGTGGAATAACCCAGGGTGTGTGTGTGTGTGTGTGTGTGTGTGTGTGTAAATGTCAGTCAGCTGTTAGCAAGCTTCAGCTGAAGGTCACATTACAATATTGGACACTGTGATCTACATAAAATTGGGGCATTTAGAAAGAAGAAAACGATCGGAAAATAAGATGCAAAATCTCTCAGGAGCTCATACATCCTCGCCCCCATCATGTGCTCTAGGTAGTGGCTGTTTTGTGGAGGAGTGATGTAAGTTATGGAGACATCTATAAATCTATTTCCTGCCTGAGAAAGTCTGTTTTTCTCAAGCAGGTGGCGAAGACTCTGGTTGCTTCTACTGATTGCTGCTCTGTTGTTTTCAGAACCATTTCAGGGCCAAATTTCTCAGGCGTGAAGTGTGTGCCGGCGAGATCTCTATCTTCTGTGTGTGGATGTGGTTTCTGTACGGCTGGATCTGTTCCAGATCACCGTCCTGGAGCCAACAGACTATTAATATTTTAATGAATTACCTGGGGACCCCAGGAGAAAAGCAGTCAGAGCGCCAGCTTCCCTTGGGACTCTGAAGCCAGGCCATTTTCATCCATGTCAGTCCTGCTCCCTGAAATGTTTTCTTGTTAAAGCTCAGCACTGTTGTCTTTGCCTTGTTTGGCACTGCTGTGCTGAGAGTAGCAGGGACACTCAGAGCGTTTCTTTCAGTTTTGAAACCCTCTACTTCACTGCTGGGTAAGAATGATTTCTAGACAATGTTTGGGACACATTTAGAATCATTTGGGAGAAGTAAAAAAAAAAAATCCAACCCAGGATAAACTAAAATCATTTCTTACTCCTCAGTGAAAGCTAGTTTCAAATGTGATTTTCAGTTTGGCTGCTTTACAGGGTGACACAGCCTTCTACCGTGTACTTCACAGGACACCCTTCAAAGATGATCTCTTCTCAAAAGGTCACAAATGGATGAAAGGGTCTCTATTTGGGTTTCTCAATTATACTTGGGCACTATTTTAAGTCCGGCTTCCCGGTATGGTTCTGCTTTTGCTGGCTTATCAGCGGTTGAAATCCAGTTCTGCTGAAGGCATTTTGGACCGTGGGAGAGAACCACTAGATGGCGGAAGCGCACTGCCTAAAATCGGAACCTCCTGAGCATCTCTGATACAGGCTGTGAGGGGGTGGGGAGGAAGGTGCCCTGATTACTGACTGATGCGCTGGCCTGCCTCCTTCTCCTCTCCTCCAACTCTACTAGTAATTGCAATCCTGGGTGCTGCTCTCAGAGCTACTCCAGCACACGGGACTGCAAGACACAGTGCAGCTCTGGTTTAAGGTGGCCTGACAGGCGTTTTTCACTTTCCCCAGCACCGTGGGCCTGGCAACTGCTTGACGAAGGCCCTAAAAATGCCTGGGACTCGGATTCTTAACTCCTATCGGGAGTGAGGCAATAGATCGACAAGGCTACATCTAATAAGTTCTCTGCCACACACGTGCTTGTTGACTCATTTTCTCTTTCCTTAAATGTGTACTTTGTTCCTACCATGAACGAGGCACCAAGATACAACTTTAATTAAGACATATCCAGGCCCTGTGAGGTGCCCACACATCAGTTATGAGAGATACATAGGCGATTAAGACCAGAGATGGTTGCTCCGATAAAGGTGAACACATCACAGATGCGCTTTCCGGTATGGGTGAAGACTAAAGGGAGGTCTCCGGACAATTAGGAGTGAGCCAGGCAGAGTCAGCAGAGCCAGAGTCTAAATTAAGGATAAGAAGGATCTAACCAGACGGGACCCAGATGGGAGAGAGTGCTTGGGGACTTGAGGAGTTGTCTGGCTGAAATGTGAAGTGGGATAATGATAGGGAAGGTAAGCAAGCACCAGATTACGAAGGGTCTTCTATCCCATGCCAAGGGGTTTTAGCTTAAAGCTACTTTATCAGTGGGGAGCTGTGAATTGTTATATAAAAGGCAATGTCCTGATATCTCCTCTTGTGAGGGGCCATTCTGGTGGCAACTAGAATAGATTGGAGGGAGGCAAGAGCAAAGCAAGTTACGATGGGCCTTCCTGATTGTGTCACAGCAGAAAGTGGGAAGGGAATGAAGGAAAGTGAGTGAATAGGTAAAGAGTTATTAGGAGGGTAGAAAATGTATTTGCAGATTTACTATGTATGTGGGGTAAGAGAGTGTGGTAGACTCAAGAATAACCCCTTGGCCTTCTTTTTTTAAAAATATATTTTATTGATTTTTTGCAGAGAGGAAGGGAGAGGGATAGAGAGCCAGAAACATCCATGAGAGAGAAACATCGATCAGCTGCCCCCTGCACACCTCCTACTGGGGATGTGCCCACAACCAAGGTACATGCCCTTGACCGAAATCGAACCTGGGACCCTTCAGTCCGCAGGCTGACCCTCTATCCACTGAGCCAAACCAGTTAGGGCAACCCCTTGGCATTTTTTCTGGGGCAACTTCAAAGACTATTGCCATTACCCAAGTATAGTACTGGGTAGAAAGTTAATAGTGAACCCTGGTGATGTGCAAAGAACTGTTAGATCCTAAGTATCATGAAACTACAATTATGTAATATTCCTCCATCAATTATTTTATTCAAACAGCATTCATGGATCATCTAGTTTAAGGCCATATGTCAGGTCTTGTGTATAACGTTGTGTTTATTGTTTCCATTCCATATTTTAGAGATTGGCTACATGGTGCATTGATTCATTGATTTTCAAAACTGTTTTGCTGTTAAGTCTCCTCACTTCGCCTAGACTAAAAGCTTCTTGGGGTTATGTCAGCAACCAAAATATTGATGGTTTCACAAAAAAAGCATTTTGAAAATGCTTTTGTTGAAGTAAGTGAAATATAACTACAATTTCCAAACCTACCTTGAATACATAGTTTGGAACTCTCCCATCATCACGATTATTGTGAAAGTTGGAACATAAAAAGACGCACAGGTAGAAAGAAAGAGTGAGGTTAAGTTTCATCTCAACTCCTTTTTCTGGTAACATTCTCAAATAACACTGCATGCAAACACAGTGAGCAAGCAGCGCAGAAAAACTTAAATAACTGGTTCTGCAATGTGAGAATTGAATATATTATTGACTGTGTTCCTAATATCTAGGAGACTTTAATGAAAAGACATATATAACTAGACCAACTGTTTGCAGAGTGGGACTTTGAGATGTTTTATTTATTCATCCAATTAGAAAAGCATTTATGTCCTCACTAAATATTTACTAAACTCCTGTGGGTCAGCCCTGGCGAAACAATGGTTAACAAAATAGGCACAGTCCTTCTCGGGATGCTCAAGATCTGGTGATAAGAAACATAAGTGTAAGCTATCCCCATAATAATACGAACCTGGGTTACTCCTCCGAGATTTGTCTCCCTGGTGACAATGCATTTGTGGAGGAAAGGTGTAGTTATGCTTATGAGACAGGGAAGAACTAACTGGGTTAATGAAGACCTGAATCCATTGCCTTAATCATCATTACAAAGCTGGAATTCGGCTGTAGTCATGGTCAAGTGAAATAAGCATCTAATGAGAAAAGACGGGGTGTCTCCTAGGCCCTTAAAAAGAGCCTCTGCACCAGAGAAGGCGTGCACGCGCAGTTTCATCTCATGTATCAGTTCACATTGACTGGAAGCGGCTGCCTGGAGTGCCATGCTGAGCAGGATTCAGTGGGAAAGAGGCTGTTTTCAAAGTAGCGTTGCTTAGGAAGGGAGGGTGGTGACACATGACACATACCTGCACATCCTTCACTGCACCATGGCTGAATCAATAACATTGATATATTTAAGAAAGAAGGCCTGGAGAAGGCGAAATGTGCCTTCTAGAAACCCGGGGGGTCAGAGAGGGAGCTCAGTGTAGGAAATGCTCATTTCTGAATCTGGGAGACCCTGACATTCAGCTCTCTGCCGAGGGCCTGTCCTCTTGGAGGAGCCTTCATCGTGGCATCTGGACCCTGGACAATCCACTTGTCTTTGCTCAAATCCGGTGCTCAGGGAGGCCTTTTGATTCAGCTGCTAGGTTCATCAATACCAGGAAGCAAGATAGTGGATAAGAAGTTTGGGATCATTAAGAACAGCTAACATTTAGTTTCTGGAATTGTAAGCCTGGGGATTAGGCCCCTGGTTATGGTAAAGTCATCCCAAAACTATGCTCCCTAAGGTTTCCTGTTGATCTGCCTGGCCTGATGATATGCATTACCTGGAGAGTGCCCCTTTTTTGACTTTGGTGAAACTTACATGAAGTTTCATCAGTTAGCTAACTAAGCTATTTTGTAAAATTTATATAACCCATGCAGAAAACTGATGACAACAAAGTGTTCAAGAAACTCACAGCTCTACGTTTGGACCAATATGTGCTTTAAAAATAAACAAATGTGACAAAAATACAGAGATTCAATTTTCATGATTTTTGGCAAGAAAGTACTTTTTCTCCTCACTGGTGCCTTCCTGTGATCTACTTGCAAGTTCTGCAGAGATCTTTGTTTTTGAATGTATTTAGATGCAAATTTTAAGTTTACCCACACATTCTGTTAATGATGTGAGAGTTCTAATGTATTTTATTTCTCACTTAAGAGATGAAGGAAAATGTAAGTTTGAAGAACATTGAAGGAGGTTTGTTTCTGCCTTTTTAAATGCCTCCACCAAGTGCCATCCTTCAGGTTGAAATCGGAAGAATGCCTAATAACCATTGATGCATGCACTTGGTGCTTGGCATTGTATTTCTTGCAAATGAATATCTCAGAATTGACTCACAGGAACTATTTGGCACATAAAATGCATGTAAACTAACTCCCTTCAAGAGGAAGAAAGACTTGAAAACATTGTAGACTCCATAAAACATGGATAGGCCAATGGCTCAGCAATCTGAGAAGTCCATTGGGAAGCTGAGGCAGAAAAGGAAAAGCATCATATCAATCTGAACTTCAGCTGTGACAGGCTTGTTATTGGGTTAAGCATTATGGAATGTTTGCTAGATGAAGAGCTAAACTTTAAGCATCAGACTAAGAGATTGAGTCAAAGGAACATAATTTACCCCCTTTAAAAAATATATCTTATTAATTTTTTACAGAGAGGAAAGGAGAGGGATAGAGAGTTAGAAACATTGATGAGAGAGAAACATCAATCAGCTGCCTCCTGCACACCCCCTACTGGGGATGTACCCGCAACCAAGGTACATGCATGCCCTTGGCCGGAAACGAACCTGGGACCCTTCAGTCCACAGGCCGATGCTCTATCCACTGAGCCAAACTGGTTAGGGCTAGTTTACCCATTTTGACAGATTAATAGGCACAATTTCCTCCCATGGCAATATACAAGCAATGAGGCTTTGCTATTTCTCCCATCAAGTGGTGGAGGCAAAGTCCCTCTCACATTGACTCTGGGCTTGGCCATGTAACATGCTTTAGCAAATGGGGCTTCACATAAGGAGAAGCTTGAAAAGTGTTTGTGCAATGAGCCTGGCTCTCTGGGGACACTCTTTGAGACCTGGTATAGCCTACTGGAGGATAAGAAGTTGTATTAGTTTCCTATTGCTGCTGTAACAAATTGCCACAAACTCACTGGCTTAGAACAGCCCAGCTATTATTAACTTGTAATTCTCAGGGTCAGAAATCTAAAAGGGTCAACAGCACTGAGTTCCTACTGGAGGCTCTGGGGAGAATCCTTCCTGGCATTGCTTTGACCACTGCTTCTCGTTACATCTTCTCTGACCCTCCTGGTCTTCTTATAAGGATCCTTGTGATTAGATTGGTCCACCTGTGTAGTCCAGGATAATTTTCGTATCTCAATACCTTTAACTTAATCACATCAGCAAAGTCTATTTTGTCATAGAAGACAAGATATTGGGGGGTCTTGGGGGGGGGGGCCATTAGTCTATCTACCACAAAGACCAAGAGCAAGAGAACCAAAGAGTCCCAGTCCCTAGCCAGCACCAAGGTACCAGATATGTGAGTGAGGCTGCCTTGCCTCTTCTAGATCAGTTCAGAATGCAATCATGTCAGTGAACCTAGCTGAAATCAGGGAAAGAACCACCAGCCATCCTGTAGAATTATAAGAAATGATGTCATTGATTTTTAACTTTTTGAGTTTTGGGGTGGCGGGCCATTGTAGGGGTGGGAAATTTTCCCATCTTCTCTTCCAGATTCTTTGTCTGGTCTTATAATTAAGTGACATGTAGCAGATTAATGGGAAAAAAACAAATTTAACTACCTATGGAAATATAGTTCATTATGCTACCTATGGAAGCCCCACACAGACAATGAGACTCAAAGGTATTCAGGCCATTGAGGTTTATATTGAGACTGAGCTAAGGAATGGGATGGGGGCCTGAGGATTCAAAGGGGAGGAGGGCTATTCATAGGAAGCTAAGAGCAGATGTCTGGTCATCAAATGTTTGTCCTGCCATCCAGGTAAGTCTTTCAAATAAAAAAGTTATCTCTGATAATCGCTTTTTTTTCTGGAGCAGGCCCTTTATCTAAACTTTTTTAGGCAATTAAAGGGAGAGGTAGAAGTTTTCCTCCATCTGCTGAGTCTTGATTGCCTTCTGCTCAAAAATATCCATACACTGAAGTGGCACATTTAGGATAGCACATTCTTCTCTCCTTCACCATTCGACCTTCAAACCCTAATTTAAATAACTATTTTCACTATAATTTAAACCAACCTACTGGAATCTGGAAAATTTACATCTTTAGTGGTAAGGATGAGGTTTGGAAGGGGGGAGAAATAGTTTATGACCTCCACAAATAAGTCCTCTCTTCATGGTGTGAGAACTTATGTCCTTATGTTGTACCACACTTGTTTTTCAACCTATCTCTAAATATCATCTCCTTTCTGGAAAAGGCTAAGAAGAAATCAGAAATGAAGATGATTTTTTAATTCAGCATCCTAATTGATTCCCTAGTGAGTATCTGATTGTGTCCTTCAATCTTCATCTCTTTTTTAAATATAGTTCATTATGCTAACTGGGCCATTGAAAATTGTTGCAATTTTCATTTTTTGGAATCACAAATGCTTGAAAATACTTCTTTATTCATCTTAACTCTTGGAATCATAGACATCTACCCTGTAGTCGTCTTGGTATTTCTATGGACTAAGAGATTTTTGGACTGTTCTGTTCTAATTAAATCATCATCTATCATCTGAATTTTGTTTAGCTCTAATCTCCACACTGGGCTCTATGGAGTGTCATGCAAATCAAGTGAGAAAGACCCACAGCTCTCCACAAAGTTTCATAAAATTTAATTCAACAGGCTCATTGGGGGAACAATAAAAAAAAAATCTCTTTGGACCTCTATTAACTCAGATGTGAAACACTTGATTTGCAACTCAAATTCCTGACTTTGAAGATCATTATTTTGCCTTCTAGGTCATCTCAGTTTTAGAACTGTATCTTGAATATCAATCCATTGTCTTGGAAACTGGGATAATCTGAGTTTGACCACTCTTAATTACAGTTTCTATTGTAGGGATTTAGGATGATAAACTAAGAGAGGGGTATATATTCTATTTTTCTTCAATGCGTATAGGTGACTGATCAGTTCTCCTACCTTTATATCATATCTCCTAGCTTCTGATTTTTCTTTCTGTGGCCATGTGGCAGTTTTAAACTATGTCAATAAATTATTTGAAACTATTCACACTAAGAGGTGGGTTCTCTCTTCTTTCTTATGTCTAAGCGGGCCCTAGTAACTCACTTGTAAAGAATAGAATGCAGTAGACGTGATCTTGCATAGCTTCTGAGAAGTGACGTTACATAATTCTGAAACGGCCTTGTCGTTTCTGCCTGGTTGACTCAGGATACTTGCTCTGTGGAAAGCCAGCCACTGTGTACAAGCATCTAAGACTACCATGTCAGAAAGTCATGTGTAGCCACTCCACCAGCCACAACCACTGAGCTTCCAGCAGGTACTAACACCAACTGCCCCCCATGTGAGGGACCCTCTTAGACATCCTGCCCAATCGAGTTCCAGATGACCGAAGCTCCGGCCTGTGTTTGACTGCAACTATGTAAGAGATGAGGTGCCATCTGCTCAGAAAAGCTCTTCTTAATGTTTCTACTGCAACATCATGAGAAGAATAAAATGATTGTTGTCTTATGCTGCTATGGTACAGGGTGATTGCTATATAGCAGTAGTAACTAGTCTTCAAAAGAAAAGCTTGATAGGGGTCCATCTGTATTTAAATCAACTCCCCGATCAAAGATGGCCATGGGAGAAAACACTTAACTCATGTTCCAGGTTCAGGGACCTCTATGCTGAGAGAGGCAGCTTGTGGAGAAGAGGCGTTGGAACTGGGCATTAGAAATGTGAAGTTCTAGACCAAGTATTGCCACTAATTGCTATGTGAGTGTGGTCAGATCACTGTCTCTCTAGGACCTAGTTTTGTCATCTGTAGAATAGAAAATTGGGACTATATAATAAGTATGGTTTCTTCTATACTTTAAAACTTTGTAATTCTAATGACTTCAGAACATTGAGGTAGATAGATCAATAAAATGAATTGATACGTAGTATCTCCTAGAAGAAAGCAATTTTCCAAATGGAATGGTTCACCTATAATTTTGTAGGAAGTCCTGTCCAAAAGTATTAGAAAGCTTAATTCCAGGTTTAGAAAATGATGACGTTATCTTAATGATTTCTATTGAACTGAAACAGTGAGCTTTTAAAAGATGACACTAATTAGAAAAAGCTTTCCTAATTCCATTGTCATTAACTCAGAAAAGTGTTATATATTATTCAAAATTACTTCAATGTAACATTTACTTAAATTATTTGTCATATGAAACAATCATTCTTTTTCTTACTCATAAAATATTTAAATCCTCCATTTTCCAAATTATTTCTATTTTTTTTGGAACATGATCTTCTTGTTACAACTAAGATAACTGAATGCATGAGCAGTGATTTCCCTCCACACTCTGTAGGAGCAAGGGGACTTAATTTTTTCACATCAGATGTTTCTATAATATTTATAACTGCATGTTATAACAAGTAGGCATTATTTTTATTAAAAAGATTTAATTATATAGTCTTCAGATAAAGAGGTATACAATAAGCATGATTTTTATCATTTCACTAATTCTTAAGACCATATGCCACTTCATATCTCATAGGGTTTTCTTTTTTACCTTACTATGCTATTGCCTAGCTTTACCTTACTGTATAGGTAGATTAATCAAAGTTTGGTATAAAACAGCTGTTTATATAAGGTCCTTGTGTTCTGTGACAAGGAAAATAATACATTATTATGTCCAAAAAATGCTAAAGGAGGAGATAATTAATTTTGAGTGGGCATCAGGGAAGGCTTCTGAGGGGTGGTGACATATGAGTCGGGCTAGTAAATTTTAATCGAGTTCTGTCTCCCTCCACCCCAAACTCAAGCTCTTAAGCCTGTACTGTACTGACTCCCAGCCCTCCACTCTTAGGTCTACTGTCTGGGTCTATCTGCAGATGAGGACTAACTTCATCCCAGGGCCTTTATGACTGTGGCAGGTGGGATTATACTAATACTAATATTTTAACACTAACAGTAAAACTAATACCCAACACTAATGAAGCACTCCCTAGATGCCAGGTCCTTTATTAATAACATCACATAATTTACCATCCAAACAGAAACATCATTTTACAAACAACTCTGGTGAGATATAGTTGACATACCATCAACCTTACATGTCTAAAGTATAGAATTTAATAAATTTCAACATATGTATGCTCCCTGGAAGCCAGAGCCACAATCAAAATAGTGAATATTGCTATTACCCCTGAATGATTTCTCATATTTGTTGTAATCCCTACCCACCAATCTCTGTCCCCAGGCAACCCTGATCCGCATTCTGTCATTATGGATTAGTTTTCCTCTTCTAGAATTCTATGTACAAGGAATTATGCAGTGTTTACTCTTTATGTCAGTCTTTATTATTCACTACAAATTGTGTGTAACAAGAGTTCATTCCTTTATGTTATTAGATAGTGAGTATTTTGTTGAATGGGCATGTCACAGTTAATTCATCCGTTCACCAGTTGATGGGCATTTGGGTTGTTGTCAATTCTTAAAGATTGCCCAAAAAGCTACCAGGAACATTCATGTAAAAAAAAAAATGACAGATTTTTACAGGAAGGAAAGGCTAGACTCCAGAACCCTCTTCCCTAAATGCCTCATCTCTGCCCCACCCCATAGTCATCTGATAATCACCATGATAGTACCGAGCCCTATACACACTATGTTTTTTCTTATACACGCATACCTAAGCTAAAGTTTAAATGACTCTTGCACTTGGGGCTATTATTAACTAAAATAAGGGTGACACAAACAGGCACCGTGACACTGAGACAGTTGATCTGCCAACCAAGATGGGTACTAAGTGACTGGGAGGGTCGTGTATGCAGTGTAGGATGGAAGATGATGGTGGGAGATTTCATCACACTGCTCAGAAGGGTGCACAATTGTAAGTTTGGGAATTGTTTATTTTTAAAATTTTCCCTTTAATGTTTTTGGATTGTGGTTGACTGCAGATAACTGAAACCCCGAAAGCAAAACTGCACATAATGAAGGGGAGTGGGGAGACTACTGTATAAAGCAGAATCTCTTGTCCTTATCTGATTTGAGCACAGCATTGGGCTAGGCTCTCATTTGAATTCAAGCTTCTATGGCCATTCGCATTCCCTCTCCCCCATTTCCTAAAGGCTCTGGTTCCAAGCACAGCTTTGAATGCTGCTCTTTGAGTGCTGGGGGGGGGGGGGCAGGGGGAGGGGGAGGCGCGCGGGGGGGGGGGGGGGCGGTTCTTGTTTTGTGTGTTTAGAGTTAAGAAGGGAAATGTGCTCTTGGCATTTCTCCTTTGGAGGACTTTTATCACCACAGAAAGGCCACCGTGAATTGAAGGTTATCTGAGAGAAGCTGTCTTGAAAGGAACAATGTTTTAACCTCCCTGGTGTTTATATATTTAAGCCAGCTTGATTTTCATACATAACTACTTCTTGATGTCAACACGTTGCTAGAGGTATATTTCATACCCATCAGTAGGTTATGTGTGTGTGTGTGTGTCACTGTGAGTCTGTGTGTAGGGTTGTATTTGTTTTTTATTGCTCCATAACAAATTACCACAAACTTAAGGGCTTAAAATAACACCCATTATTATCTGACAGTTGTGAAGGTCAGAAATCCTGGCAGGCGCAGCTGAGTTCTCTGTTTGGGATCTCACAAGACTGAAGTTCAAAGTATTCAAATGGGCCAGGTTCTCATCTGAAGGCTCTGGGGAAGAATCCAGTTCCAAATTCATCTAGGTTGTTGGCAGAATTCAGAACCAGGACATTCTGTTATATCACCACAATGTAACTATCGAATCAGAAATTTAGTATTGACCAATGCTATTACATCACCCACAGTAATATTCAAATTACATCATTTCTTTCAATAGGTCTATCATAGCAGTTTCTTCTCCAGCCCAGGATGCTATCCAGAATCACCCATGTCCTCTCAGTTTCCTTTATTCTGGAATATGACTCAGCCTTTCTTTACTTTTCTTGACAGTGACATGTTTTAAAGGCCACTTATTTTTATAAACGATTCTTCAGTTTGGATTTTTCTAATTTTTTTCTTTATTAAAGTCAAGTTAAATACTTTTGGCAGGAACACTAGACATGTGATGTTGTGTCCTCTTTAACGCAGCATATCAGAAGTCATGTGATGTCGGCTTGTGCTAATGTTGGTGATATTAGCTGTGATCACTTGGTTACAGTGGTGTTTTCCAGGTTTTTCTACTGCAAAATGTCTGTGTAAATAATTTGTAAGGAATTACGTGGGTCTATGTATATAGCTGCTCCTCATCAAACTAATTTTAGCGCTCAGTGATGCTTCTTTAAACTCCATCATTTTCTCTGTTTGTTAATTAGCATTCTACTGTAAGGAAATGCGGATGTATTTAGACCAATATGGGGTCATGGATTTTTATTCTACTCAGTTTACTATGGATCATTTATATCTTCAGTTATATTGAGACTCAAGTTGACCCAGAGTTGGCCTGTGGGGTTCTTTCAAGCTCACTCTGTATCCTGTTGATACATCCCCTTAGATTACTCATTTTTGGTGCAGGAGAATATCCCAGGCTGATCTTGCATTTGAGCCTTGGAATCAACCTTTTCTTCAAGGAGACCTGTTGCTCCTTAGGGGAGAATGCAATTTAGAAACCAATCACTGGGTATTCTCATTACTTCTGGTCCATTATTACCTTTGTGACTTCTTAGCAGAGACAGCTAGGATATAATACACAAATACACGCATATTCTTCTTTATTTCAACAAATACAAATATTAGTTAGCTTAGTAGGTTTTCGTATTTAATTATAGAAAATGGGTGGGTATTTATTTCTGCTTTAGAAATAAATAATACATAAAAATAGTTAAAATATGTGAGATAAAAAAATTTTAAAGATGGGAGAAATAGTCAGAAATATCAGAACCACTATTTTTTTCATGTTGAGGAAGCTTTAGTCAGCAATCAGTATTAACTCTGTTTTGTAATAGACACTATATTTTGGAGCAGTTTCAGATTTACAGAAAAATTGAAAAGATTTGAGCAGATAGTGCACAGAGATTTCTTGTACTCCTTGCCCATTTCCCCCCTGCTATCAACTTCTTACATTACTATTGTACATGTTCCAATTAATGAGTCCAAACAGATACATTCTTGTTGGTTGAAGTTTATAGTTTATTCAGATTTCCTTGGCTCTGCTTAATGTCCTTTTTATATTTCAGGGTCCCATACAGGGTACCACACTATATTTAGTTGTCATGTCTCTTCAGGCTCCTCTTGACTGTGACAATTTCTCAAACTTCGCTTGTTTTTTATGATCTGGACAGTGTTGATGATCAGGTATTCTATAGGATGCTCCTCTATTATCCTTTGTATGATGTTTTTCTCATGAATCCACTGGGAATGTGTGTTTTTTAGAGAAAGAACACAGAGGTAAAGGGTCATCCTCATCACATCGTATCAAAAAGCACACACTAGCAATATAAGCTTTCACTGTTGACATTGACCTCGGTCACCTTGCAGAAGGTGTGTTTATCAGGTTTCTGCACAGTGAGCTGATCCCCCCCCCCCCCCGCCCCCACCCTTCCATACTCTACCCTTTGGAAGGAAGTCACCACCCAAAGCCCACAGTGTTTCTTCCCCTTGAGGGTGAAGTGTGTACATCAATTATTCCTAATTCTTTTATGGGAGATTTGTCTCCTGGCCCTCTTTACTTTATTATTTATTTATATCTACGTAGCCTTGTGGATATTTAGTTTTCACTTTGGGTTATAATCCAACTCTACTTTATGTGTTTTGTTGCACAGATTGTTCCGGCTTTGGGAAACTTTCAGCTGGCTCCCCTGTCCCTTTGACACGAGCCTATTCATGTGGTTTTTGTTTACTTGTTTTTGAGCACTTTCTTATGTCCTGCCATTACCAGTTGCTCCAAGTTTAGTTTGTATGTTTCCTGCCCCAGTAGGCTTGCTTTTCATATTTATTAGTCATTTTGAAACTATGTTCTATGTAGGTTTGAGCCAATGAATAATATATGGCAGGGAATGGGAGCCAGGTTTCTTACTCTCGAAGGGACTTAGAAATATGGAAAGGAGGAAGAATAAAAGGTACCCTGTGGATTTGGATTGAAATTGAACATTTCAGTATAAATTCATGGTTTTAAATTTAGGGAGATTACTGGCAGCGCTGCTTGTCTCCAAGTCTGTTTTGTCTAATATTAAAATGGCCATTCCAGCTTTCTAATACTTTTTGCCTGGTATATTTTTTTCCTATTCTTTCATTTCCAAACACTTTTTATCTCTATATTTAAAGTGGATTTCTGTGCATGGAAATAGTTAGATCTTATCTCTTTACTGGAAAATCTCTGCTTTTTAAGGGAAGCATTCAGTCCACTTACGTTTTACATAATTATTGAACCTGCATGCGGTATTTATCTCACCCACTCCATCCCCACCCCCATTCCCTTGCAGCTCTTTCTTCTCCGGTATCACTTCAGAAACTGGCAGTTCCAACCTCTGCGTCCTCAGCTCAGTGAGACCCCTGCCCAGGTGGGCTTCTTCTCCCTGTTCTCCAGCAGGAAGAAAGTTGGGGTGATTATGATGTAACCATGGTCCCTACCTTGCGTGTTTTCTTTCTTTCAAGGATTGCACTGCTGAGTTACCTATTGTTCAATTTCTAAAAACACAATTATCTCACATGTTTTATCTATTTTTATTTATTATGTATTTTTAATTTATAGCTATTTTCATTGTGAGTGCAAATCTAGTATTGGTACTGTATCATGAATAGAATAAGAGGTACCCAAACAATTCAACTTTTAAACTAAATACAATAGAAACACCATAGACCATAATAAGGTAAAGTCAGTTATTCTGACTACCTTAATCTGTAGCTTCTTATTTTCTTTAAAAAAAATTTTCTAGCTTTATTGAGGTATGATTGACAAGTAAACACTATATATGCATAACATGTTTATGATATTTTGATATATGTATATATTGTGAAATGATTTCCCCGATCAAGATAATTACATAGGTTGTGTTTCGAAGACAGATTTTAAGTAACATTCCACTACTGAATTGCCTGAATATTCTCAAATAAGGTCTTTAACCCTTTCAGATAACTGAAATTCTGGCCAAAGACAGAAAGATAGAAAGACAGATATTATTTATGACAGTATTTACGTGAGTAAGGCACTTCATTCTTTCCAAGTTCTTTCACATTCCTCTCTGTTAAAACTCTGTTGGTTATAAGTGACAGAAACCTAAGTGCATTATGTATAAAGATGAATTTATTGGCTTGTATAACAAACATCCCAGGGTTTCTGACTGTGGTATACTATTGGGAATATGCCTCTCTCTATTTCTCAACTCTCCTTTGATAGTTTGACACTAGTAACTCCTGCCTCATATCCTGCCAGGTTAGCAAGTCCAGCAAAAGAGAGTTCCTTAGTCAGTCAACAAATAACCAAGAGACTGATATGTATGTAATAGGGGAATTATATTCAGTGGTGAACTAGATAATTAATATCCTTGCTCTCAGAGAGCTTACATTTTGGTAACATGAGAGAGAAAATAAAGAAGAGACCAAATAAAATAATTTGGACCCTGGATAGTAGTACTAAAAGATAAAGACAGGGTAATGGGATAGAAAGTCAATATGATGGCTATTTTGTTTCATCATTCATAAATTTCTTATCAGGTTAAGGGGCAATTGACTTAAGACATGAATTATTATGAGAAAAAGGCAACCAGGTGATGATCTAGGGAGAGAATATTGAAAATGGAGAAAATAGCAAGTTCCCAGCTTCTAAGATGAGAATCAGCATAGCCCATTCCAGACACAGAGAATGTAAAGAAATAGGGTGAGATAAATAAGGTAGGTAGGAATTAGATCACAGTGGCTTCATGGGTCATGGTGGGAGTTTTCATATAATCCTGGTTACAATGAAAGTTATCTGAGGACAGCTAAGACACAAGATGTGACCTTTTAAAATCATCATTCTGGAGGCTAAATGGAGAATGTGGCAAAAATGAACCAGGATTGAGAGTTTTTGTCTGGCTTGGGCGATGTGCCCATTTCTAGAAGAGTCACTGAGGCCAGGTTAATGCAATGCTTTGATGGCCCATCTCAGGTTAACTTAACTCCTGAGGGCAGCTAGTGAGTTCAACTCCATCTGAACTACATGAACTAAAAGGAGGGATGGGGGCAACCCTCTCACATCGAGGTGTTATATCCAGAAGTTTAGATGGATGCTGGGTAGATAAAAATATCAAAACCACCTGTCCACACCATTATCCAGCTTGAGCAAGGAGTGGTGGCCTTTGCTGGAAAAGTCCAGGAGCCCTGCTGTGTGCTGGGGCTCTTGCTCCCAACGTGAGAGAAGAGTTTTCCTCACCGGTTTGAAGGGCAGCATCTGAACAACAGGCGAGAGTCTGAACCGTGCATGGAAAATATCCCACAGAACAAATGAAAATACGTTTTCTAATATTTAATTTTTGTGAATGATGGCCAAAGATCATAGGAGAGACCATTTGAAACAACAACAACAAAACTTGGTTGGTAATTTGTTCTAACATGATGAGTAGAGGCTGAAATCTTTACATTTCTGCAGCACAAACATTCTTTATGGGAAATTCAAGTGTGTCTCAGTCTCTAAGGATTCAGTTCTTGAGTAACTTTCAGGAACTCAAATGCAGTAAATCACTGGTTTTCCCTGGTATTCATCTGAGAATTCTGAAGGAAATAAACTGTGAAATAGCGGCACTGACAGAAAGGATGCAGCATGTCCTCTAGAATCAGAAATTCTCCCTAAAGGTTGGTGGATAAATTACCAAGCTGCACTGTCAGGGGAGGAAAAGAGGGGGGAATGAAAGAAGATTCCAGAAATTACAGATCATTGAACCTCATCTCATCATCTCAGTTCCAGGGAAAATGATTGAGACTTTAATTAAGTTTGGATAGTTGAATAAGCACAACCAGAAAGCATTTTCACTCGCAGAATTTCCATACAGCATTTGGATTTGTATCATAGAACCTGTCTTAAGGGAAAACCTGCTTCCTGGCTGGGAACTTTTAATAAAATGTATCACATAAATGAGTGGCTGGTTTCTTGTATGCAATTTCTGCTGCTGTGGCTGAGGTCAGAGCATGGATTATTCTGAATATGCTTTTATTTTTCTAAATAAACAGATTAGGATGACAGTGATTTTGTTCACCACTCAAGCTCCTTGCCTTTTATTAGCTTGCATTATCTAATGGTCAAAACAGGCCAGCATCAGTTTTATCCACAAACATTTATTGAATACTGATTTGTGCAAAGCACTGTCTTAGATGTAGAGGTACAAAGAAATATGCTCTCTACCTTTAAGAAATCTGCTGACAAAATCAGGGCATGCACAAACATGTTGAGAGAAGAAAGTGGCATGAGTGATGACAGTCATGTAGATGTCATGGAAAAACTGTGATATTATTCGAGTCTTAAAAAAATGAATAATCCCTCAATATAAGAGTAGAAAAGAAGTAAGTTAATGGTGCTGTGCCATTCTTTGTTTATTCTTTCCAGTTTCTACATGCTCCTCTAGAATTAGCTTTTTTGTTGCTACAATTTCAAATATTCTTCATATATGTTCATGGTGCCCAACTTTATATTTTCATCTCAGGCCCCTTTCTCACAGTCTGCTTCCCATTGCACATCTCTATTATTTTTTAAAGTTCTTTTAAAAATATGTTTTTAGTGATTTCTTGGAGAGAGAGGAAGGGAGAGGGACAGAGAGAAAGAAACATCTGTGAGAGAGAAATATCAATCAGCTGCCTCCTTCATGACCCCCACTGGGGATTGAGCCCACAACCCTGACTGGGAATTGAACCGGTGACTTCTTGGTGCATGGGACAATGTTCAGTCCACTGAATCACACCAGCAGGTGCACATTGCTATTATAAAACCCTAACAGTATAGCCATCGTGGAAAACAGTGTGAGGGTTCTTTCAAAAAATTAAAAACGGAACCCGCATGCAATCCAGCAACCCCTCTTCTGGGTGTATATCCAAAGGAAATTAAATCAGTACCTCAAAGAGTCATCTGCACTCTATTGTTCACTGTAGCATTATTTATAATAGCCAAAATATAGAAACAACCTAAATGTCCATGGATGGATAAATGAATTAAGAAATTATAACACATAAATATATACATATATGCATATATGGCATATATAAATACATATATTTATTTATTTATATATTATTTTCTTTTATGTAATAAACTAGAGGCCTACTGCACGAAATTCATGCATGGGTGGGGTCCCTAGGCCTGGCTGGCAAACAGGGCTGATCAGGTTCCCTGCCTCCCCCCTTCCCCCTCCTCTTTCCCTCACCGCCCACATCCACCACCACCCACCCCTGGTTCCTCATCACAGCCCAGGGCCCAGCCCTGTTTGGGTGATCAGGACCTGCTGGCCAGGGGGAGGGATGGGAGGAGGGACCCAGGAGGTTGGGCACCAGCCCCGAGGAGGGAGTCGGCTCTCGGCCCTCCTGTGAAAGGGGGCACGTCTGCCGCCACCCACCCCAGATTCCCCATCCCAGCACAGGGCCTGGCCCCAATTGGGTGATCAGGACCTGCTGGCCGGGGGAGGGACCGGGAGGTTGGCTAGCAGGCCCCATCGGCGATCAGGGCCTTTGGGCTAGAGGAAGCTCCTGCATTGAGCATTTGCTCCCTGGTGGTCAGTGTGCATCATAGTGACTGGTTGTTCCAGTTGTTCCATCGGAACGGTTGCTTAGGCTTTTATATATATACTAGAGGCTTGGTGCATGAAATTGGTGCACGGGGGTGGGTGGGGGGGGTTCCCTCAGCCTGGCCTGCACCCTCTCACAATCTGAGACCCCCTCGGGGGATGTCCTACTGCCAGTTTAGGCCCGATCCCTGTGGGATCAACCAGCAGTCGGACATCCCCCTTGCACACCAGGACTGCTGGCTCCTAAATGCTCACCTGCCTGCCTGCCAGATCGCCCCTAACCACTCTGCCTGCCTGATCGCCCCTAACCACTCTGCCTGCCTGATCGCCCCTAACCACCTCTGCCTCAGCCCCCACTGCCACAGCTTCGTCCAAAAGGATGTCCAAATGATGTCCAGAAGGTCGTTTGGCTGTCTGGTCTAATTCGCATATTATACTTTTATTATTATAGATATACTAAATATATAATATACAAAATGGAATACTTCAGCCTTAAAAGAGGAGATCCTTCTATTTGCAACATGGATGAACCTGGGGGACATTATGCGAAGTGAAATAGCCTGAAACAGAAGGATAAAAGCTGTATTTATATGTTTTCTCATTTATATGTGGAATCTAAAAGAATTGCATTCTTAGAAGCAGAGAGTAGAATGTTGGTACCAGGGGCAGTCACTACCTATTTAAGTCACCAACCTCAGAATCATTCTTGGTTCTTTATTCTTCCTATACTTCCTGAAGTCCTCACTGTTTATCTCCTTCTACATACTTCCTTAGAATTTGGTATGTATTTGTATTGACACACTAATCACATGATTTTGTATGCAAATATTCATACACATGTGAGCTCTGAGTAGAGCCTATGGCTTCTTAATCATTGATTCCATTCCAAGAGCTAACACCATACCTATCCCTGGGAGGTGTGAAAGAAATGCTTGTTGAAGGAATTGTGTGACATCTATTACTTATAGTCAATTATTAACTCACCCAACACACATTTATGGATGACTTGCTATGTGTTTGGAATTATGCTTGCTTAATACTAAGGACACAAAGATGATGAACAATACACCATCTTTGCTCTCTGGCAGCTTACAGAGGATTAGGAAGAACAAACACATCCTATATAATAAAAGCCTAATATGCAAAGTGTCCACTTGGGCGTTTGTTCGACTGCTCACTATGATGTGCACTGACCACCAGGGGGCAGCGAGGAACATGGCGGGCATTAGTGACTGAGCGCTGACAGCAGGCGGCAGTGGAGGCAGTGGGGGGGCGAGGGACAAAAGTGGGATCACAGTGGGATGCTGGAGCAGGTGAGCGGGTGGCGCCAGTTCAAAGTGGGTGTGAGTGGGGGGCCAATTGCCTGTAGTCGGAGACCAGTGGAGGAGGTGTGGGGCGGGGCTGCTGTTAGGCTCTCAGGCGCTGACGGGGGTGGGAGGCAGCCTGATGGATCCTCCCGCAGGCAGGATGGTGGAGCAGATGAGGGGGTGGTGCCATGCCAAGGCAGGGTGCCAGGTGGGGCTGGGAGGCTGGGGACAGGCCAACCTGAGGGACCCAACCCATGCACGAATTCGTGCACTAGGCCTCTAGTCAATAAATAATATGGAATACTAGAAGTCAAGATGGACCCAGTAATCTTAATCAACATTTATCTTTTATAGTCTCAGCATATGTATATATGTATGTGTCATCTTGTTATTTGATTATGATGTTGCAGATTTGTGGTAATTCATATCCTCTTCTTTCCCCTTCCCCACCCTGGCAAAATCTCCGTTTGCATTGTCACTAACAAGATACTTTGGAGAATAAAACCATTTCATCTTAAAAGGATGTGTTCCTAAGAATATGATGCCTGCTAGGAATAACAAAAACATCATGAGGTCCAACAATTAAACCCAGTCCTGGTAAAAATAAAAATTCACTTCACAGTTACCTGTGCTTGAGCATAAATCAAGACGCAGTGGACTTAGGGACTGTAGACAAAAAGTTAGTGATAAAAATCTGAGAATATTGATTATTTCAGGTACACTGAAAAATTAGCTTAAGAAAAAAATTGAAAATTAAAAACCTCAGAAAGGCAAAAACAAAACAAACAAAAAGGATAAGAAAGAACAAAAGAGCCCTAACCGGTTTGGCTCAGTGGATAGAGCATCGGCCTGCAGACTGAAAGGTCCCAGGTTCGATTCTGGTCAAGGGCATGTACCTTGGTTGTGGGCACATCCCAGTGAGGGGTGTGCAGGAGGCAGCTGATTGATGTTTCTCTCTCATCGATGTTTCTGGCTCTCTATCCCTCTCCCTTCCTCTCTGTAAAAAATCAATAAAATATTTTTTTTAAAAAAGAAAGAACAAAAGAAAAAGAAAGAATAAAAGAAAAAAGCAAACCTTACAGTCTTTCCCAGAAATTCTCTTATCTCAATCATTTTCTTTTAAGTTGATGGAGAAGAGGCTCTTTCAGATAAGCGCTAATGTTTACCCCAAAAGTTTCACTTGTCTGACTGCCTCCTGATCGACTTTGAAGATTTTTCTGTGGTCAAGTGAGGTTCTAGTAGCTCTTTTGAAGTATTTAAAAAAAAAAAAAGAATGTTCTTCATTTTGGACCAGCTTGAAGGTCATTATTATTATCACTGAAAAATTGAAAAGGTTCATGATGAGTTTCCAAATGGAATTAGTCTGCACAACTACAAAAACCAAATGTTCTTTATGTCCAGAAAGGGAGAAATGCTGTCCAATATTTTTTCAGAGGCAGGTTATAGCACAAAATAGACAAGGTACATTAGATCAGCAGTTAGTACAGTATTTCATTTTAGCACACCATTAAAGTGATTAAAAGTCTCCCTACTCCAAGCCCTATCACACTCAATCTCAGTTGGCATTGCCTCTTACTTCATCCTTAAAGTTGAAGCGACTGAGTTTAATCTCCCTTAACTGTCCTACCTCCCTACCTAAAACTTATCTACATCCACTTCTGTCTTCTAATCTTTTCATCTCAGAGGCTGTGGGAAGGGACCACCACATTGGAAACTTCATTGGCTGCTTGTATAGAGTCCACAAAAACAGAGGCTTAAACAATTTAGGGTGTTCTTTTCCCTGATGCGACAAGAATGGAAGAGGCATTCTGGGGCTGGTGCAGAAACTCTGTACGGGCAACAATGGCCCAGGCTCCTTTGATCTTTCTGTCCCTCCTTTACAGTTCACAAAGAAAGAGGCTTGAGACAAAGGTAGAGAATGTATCAGATGGATTGAAAATCACACTGCTCTCCTGGCTTCAGTTCTCTGTGTAACCTGGGCAACTATCACATAGACATGGGCTTTGAGCTAGATGTTAGATTTTATTGATTATTGTTTTCCATTGGTGCATAGATGGCGACTGTGTGCTACCTACCTTCTTCCGTGTGATCTGCAAGCCTTGTTGAGGCCAAGAAACTTCTTTTTCCAGAATGATTTCACCAGACTCCCAGCTGCCCTATTTCCCCTCACTATGTTCCATTCTCATCCTTACAACACAGACTTTGTTTTTATATGAAGTATAATACTCCTGTTCCAAAGTGTCATTTTGATCCGAATACCCCTTTTCAAGTAAGCAAACCAAAGCTTCTGGTGCTCCATTAAATTAAACTCAAATGCCGCCTCACAGTCTTCAAGGACATGGCCCAATTGTTTTTCCTACCACTACTCTGCGCTCCTTGTCTCTCTCCATTTCCTTCCTAGTGTCCACTTCTAACAACATGCCCGATGGTTGCCTCAAAGCCCCTCTGCATGTTTAGTCAGGATAATACTTTGGAAAAATATTAATATGCTTTCCTCCTTTGCATTTTCAGGTCATCAATGTTTCCCGAATGAGGCAGAGGCATCCATCTACCAGGAGGAAATCAAATTGTTACCACAGGAAAGAATTGAAAAGAAACCAGGTAATGCTCAACTTCTGACAGTCACGATAGTAATTATCAGGAGGGAGATAGCTTGTGACCAGGTTTTTCCGAGAGAGATGGAATTTCAAAAATTCCTCTAGTTCCTATCTATTAGTAAGGACAAAGCCTGAAGGGTGTGATGCGCCTCCTGGGATGGCTAGGCCATTAGGTTTGCTGCTCTGGTTAGAAAGAACATACAGCAGTGAAAGGGGGGAAAGCCTATCTTTTCTAGCTTTAGTGGCTCATAAGAACTAACAGCAGGTGGAGCAGAGGCAAGCAGTTGAGTCTCTCTCTCCAGTATAGACCTGGGTTGGAATGAGGGTATCTGACCAATCGCAGGATATGCTGCCTTGGGTCCTGGCTTCAGGTCCCTGAATAACTTCAGCAACTCTGGGGTTTTGTATTTTTTATGTCTTTTCCATTTTATTCTCTTTCTTATTATAAAGCTTTCTGACTTATTGGTGCCAAAGAACAGGGAGTTCTTTCCAATAACCATGCAAATCATCATTGAACTCCTAGGTAGAGTCTGCGGGATGAAAATGCATCAATAAAACTTGATAGAAAAAGATGCAAGGTTTTTATTTACACCTTCAGGCTAATAAATGTTCGTTGCCTTCCAAAGAATTGTGGCCATGATGGGGCATGTGAGGAAAGACCACAGACTTATTTACATCTTATTGCAAAGCTATTTCACATGTTGTATCTAAGAGCCTCAAGATCGAGGGAGAATCAAAACAACTGTTTATGCTAAGAGTTGCTGAAATGATTATGAGGACTGTGGCCAGACTGATTCAGTAATAAATAATTTATGAAAAAGCAGAATGGGGAAAACATATTTTGAATGAATTGATTAACTTTCTATTTGCTGGGTGTGAGCTATATGCCCGGAACTGTGCTCAGGCTAGTCTCATAGAGATAAATGACATTCAGTGCCGTCAAATAGCTAATATTTATGGAACATAATTCTAAGTATTTTATGTGAATGGATTTATTAACACTAACAACAACTTGGTGATGTGGGAACTAGTATTACTACTTTTCCCAGATGCTCAAGGTTATACAGTTAGTAATAAGTGAAGCCAGAATGTGAACCAAAGCAACAGGCTTTGGGGTTTGTGCTCTTTACCAATATGATTTATGACCTGTGATCTGGGTGTCTGGATAGATGCATAGGGTTGGCATCAGAGAGAACTGGGGAAACACCAGAAGAAAATCTAGTAGAACAGTTTTATATCTTGAAATGGGGAAGGACTTTCTAAGCATGAACCAAACCTAGAATCCACAAAAGAAAAAACAGGTATATTTGGCTATGTGACAAATAAAAACCCTTGTATAGCCTTCAAGCCATATGTACAAGTAATATGTAAATGCCTGCCTGAGGGAATTTATTTGCCATATATTTAACATGCAGGAGGTTAATTATGTTTATAGGAATCCTATGAATCAATGAGAAAAAAATATTATAAGCAAAAGAAGTAGGAAATAAATTAGGAAAAGGCAAATCACAGAAGACAAAACACAATGACCGGTAAGCCATATAAAAAGATGCTTAATATCACTAATAATTAAAGCAGTGCAGCCTGCTCAGTGTTGCTCATCGGTTGGGCGTTGACACATGAATCAGGAGGTCACAGTTCAATTCCCATTCAGGACACATGCATGGGTTTGGGGCTTGATTCTCAGTGGGGGGTGTGCAGGAGGCAGCTGCTCAATGATTCTCTCTCATCATTGATGATTCTCTCTCTCTCTCTGTCTCTCCTTTCCTCTCTCTGAAATCAATAAAAACATAGTTTAAGAAGAAATGCAAATTAAAACCTTGAGATACTTCCAACTATTTCATTGTAAATAGTCAAGAATTTGCTAGGAAGTAGAATTGCCACAAGGGCATGAATACACATCCATATTAGACTCAGAGACAGGGAAGGCCTCAGTCAACATCTCAGAGATTTAAGATTGTAGTGATTTGGAATTCCAGAAATAATGATTATTTTTTTCTCTTTCCCCCTAACTTAATTGATATTTCTGCACTGATAAAAGTCGTGATAGACCAAATCAGAAAGCTGAAACAAGATACAAAACTTAAAATAGAATGGTTACTCCAGAGTCCCCTGGAACCCGCTGCTTTCTGTCAGTAATGACCTGCTTCCTCTCCACAGCGTGCCTTCCTCGAGAGAACATTTGTAACCACAGGCTGCTTTTTATTTTACTTT
Organism: Myotis yumanensis; assembly: GCF_028538775.1. Classification (NCBI taxonomy): domain Eukaryota; kingdom Metazoa; phylum Chordata; class Mammalia; order Chiroptera; family Vespertilionidae; genus Myotis; species Myotis yumanensis. Next base: position 31,251,263 of record NW_027223766.1, read on the forward strand.
TATTTTTTGCTTTGTTTTTATTTCTGCACACAAGACATTTGCTATCCCCCAAACCTAAATTAATTAGAAGCCCCTGAGAATCTGGTGAAGGGTGAGAAAAACAAATGTGGGATTGGCACGTGCTCAAATTATTCCGAATAACAAAATCTCTTGAGTGTTTTGAAGGAAGATAAGAATTTCTTGGCACTTTAGGTAGAGGCCTCAGAACTGTTTTCTTTAGGAAGCAGGAAAAACCAGGGAAGAGAAAAGTGAGGCCCTGCAGAAAACTTTAAAAAACTGCTCCAAACAGCTAAGCAATCACCCTGTGATAAACACTGCATTTCACAGATCAGCTCTTTAACAAGATGCACTTTCTGCTGACTCATTCAGATGCACCTAGTGGTAGCACTTCCAAATTAAAAAATGAAGAGAATTAAGGGTGATCCCATTATCCTCCGGGGAGAAGTGCTGACTTCCCTGGCATCCATCCTCCGTGAAGACTTATGTAAATTTTCAGTCAGGTAGCTAGAACTCATTTTTCTCCCCTATAAGTACTTTACTGAGATTCTCTCTAAATAACTTCCATCTTCGAACATTTTCTGGATGAGCACCCTCAAGAAGGATCAAATACTCTGATGGGATTTTTTTTATTATTATTATTCAGTTTGGCTTTCTTCACAACTTAAAAAAAAATAACTCTGTGGAAGATGATTAACTCTTTCAGAGTGCATGGGGATCGTTAGGCAATCATAATAATGGAAAAAGCTTTCTGAGTGCAGGGTTAGGAGGACATCAGGATGAGGCATAACAGATGGGTCGTTTATGACCAGTTCTGCCCTAGAGTCACCGAGAGGCCCTGGGAAACTCAGTTAACTATGTGACCCTCATATCTTTTCATCAATAAGATCAAGAGGTCATACACTAGAACTAGATGACTTTTGAGATATCTTCATACCTCTGGTTCTGAAGTCTGTGAGAAAATGAGCTCTGATAAAATTTTCTAATACCCTGAAATATGGATCTCATAGCTTAAGTGATTAATTTTAAATTTTATTTTTTTAATGAAATTTATTGGTGTGGCATTGGTTAATAAGATCAGCTAGGTGTCAAGTGTACATGTCTACGATACATGATCTGTATGTAGCATTGTGTGCCCATCACCCAAAGTCAGATCCTCTTCCATCACCACATCTTTGTTGTAGCTTAAATTAGATGGTGCATTTATAAGATGTATTCTTATATAGCATCAATGGCTTCTTCTGCGATGCTGTTGAAATTACTGTATACCCAAAGCATTTTCTCTGTTGAAGCTATTTTTATCTTATCTTTTACATTATTTTTAATTATGTAGATCCTGGTTATAAATTCAGCAATTCGTCCTGCCAGAAAGGTTACTTTCTGGCCCCCTATGAAGCAGAATAAACTTGGTTATGGTGCAGGAGCAAGTTAACTCAATGAAGTCATAGCTTATTCACAGTCTGGTGGGAGTCCCGTCACTCAAGGGAGGTTTCTTTCTGCAGTGACTCAGTCATCATGGCTGCACCAGTCCTGTGGCTCTTTTGTCGCAGGCCCTCTATCCTCTCTAATTGCAGCAGCAGTGCCAGAGGGAGCTGGAAAGTCAGTCGCTCTCCGGCTCTGGCTACTAAGTGCATTGGGCTAGAAGTCACACACATCCCGTGTGCTCATAGCTCGTTGCCCAAAACAAGTTGTGAGACAGAGCCCCACTGCAAAGGGACTGAGGAATGTGGGGCTGGGAGCCGAAAGTGAGCAGGACACCTCGATGTACTTCCATCCTCTCCTTTAATTATCTACCATAACCTCACACTGATCATCGATTATCCATCAATCCTTCATTATCTCACACTTAGTAAACATTAATTATCTATATGGTACTTACTAGGTAATTTAGGTAACAAAGATGAGTAGTATCCATTCCCTTGGCTTCAGCCTTAGGCAAAGGAGGAACTCTACTATGAGCTACTCAGATGCCATCTCATTTAATCTGTCCATTAATGCTACTAAGGTGCAGATGTTCTGTCCATCTTTACAGGTAAAAAAACCGAGACTCAAAGAGATTAAGTCATTTGCCCAAGATTACATGGTGACAGTCTGTAGGCCCCACCCTGGTGTGTGTGAATCCTATGGCTTTGCTTTTTCCATCATAATCCCTGAGTCACCAGTCTTCACTCAGATCACATAAATTGCATACGTCAGTAAGCTCTGTGCGTCTTTTACATAGAGACACATTAGAGTGAGAGGCAGTGCACCGAAGACAGTAAGACAGTCAAATGCTCAGTTTTAAACTCATTAGCTTTGTTTTCCTGGGCATGTTACTTAGCTTCTCTGAGTTTCCCTTTCTTCATCTGTAAAATAGATTGTTGAGAATTAAATGGAAAAATATTGCTGTGTGAAATGCTTGGCACATGCTGAGTGCTCAATTAGTGTTATCGTCAGTGATGCCATCGTCGCCATCTTTTTAATCATCGCCTTCATTGTAATTCAAACTCTTGCCTAAGGTGCAGAGGAAATGGTCCTTTGCTCATTGATTCTGGGAACCTCAATCATGATCCAATTTCTTATAGGTTGGTTTTCTTCCCAGGAACTGGGCATTGTTAATTTATTTCAGGTCTTAGGTTCAAGTACAGAGTCTCCGTTGGTATTTAGAAACATTTTAAAAGATAACAGAATTCATTTTCTATTATCTGGTCTACTTTACCTCATGCTGGCTTTTGTATTTTTGTTAGTTTCTAATTCACTCTTAAATTTGTAATTCTTTTAAATAGATAAATAAGAAACACTGGTGTGGGAAGGCACATGGAAAGCTTGAGTCACAAGTAAGACGGGGGTTGGGTCTTTTACCCCAATAGCTTCACAAGACTCTGAGCAAGCTGAGCTATCTCAGGCTCATAACCTTTGACCTCATCCTTACCAGTTACTTCCCACCTCTGACCTACTTTCTGACCACTACCTCCTGCACTTCCAATACACTTATATTAATACTCTACCAATTCCAGATCTTGCTGAAGTATGCAACTCATTCCTATCAATCCATCAACCCTCTCAAGTTTCCATCGCCCCTTTCTAGCTTCCATTTTTCATCATTACCATCACACCCTTGCCAACATTTTAATTTCCACCATACTTCATTCCTCCCTCTCTCCCCACATTGTACTCACTTAGAAAAGTCTCAAGCCCAATCAAATCAAACTAGCTACCTATTTTTGCCTGTACTCCAGGAGCTGAACATTTGTGGAGGAAAAAAACACACAAAACACAAACTGGCTGATGACTGCTTTCATTTTAAAAATCATGATTTCAAAACACACATGGGTACTCAGTATTACTGTTCAATGTTCCATTGCTTCCCCAGCTTTTCCACTCTCCAGGATGACTATTTCATACTTCTCTTCCCAGCCCAATCTTTGTACCTCTTCTTTCCAACATTACACTCTCGGCTAGTGACCTCATACATTGTTGAAAATAAATAAAATCTGTCAGGGAAGACCACTTTCTTTTCCCTACTCCAAAACCTACAATGTACCTGCATCTATTCCTACAACTTCTGCCTGCTCTCTCTCTCTCTTTTTTGTTTTAAATATATTTTTATTGATTCCAGAGCGGAAGGGAGAGGGAGGGAGAGAGAAAAACATCAATGTTGAGAGAGAAACATTGATTGGCTGCCTCCTGCACTCCCCCGACTAGGTATTGAGCCTGCAACCCGGGCATGTGTCTCTGACCAGAATCGAACCCAGGACCCTTCAGTCCACAGGCCGATGCTCTATCCACTGAGCCAAACCAGCCAGGGCTGCCTTCTCTCTTCTTAACTCAGGATGAAATGTCTTCACTCCTGTCAAAGTCCAATTGTGCACTGGGTCCCATTTCCCACAGACTTTGCAAGGATGATGGGTTTGAAATTTGAAACTTTCTCTGCATCCTCAATGTATCCCTGACTCCTGAATCATTTCCATCAACATACAAGCCGGTTGCAATACCATTTATATTTGCTTTTGGATGTCCTCCTGACAATTACACATTTTGTTGGCAGTTCCCTTTGATTCCTCTCTGCACAGATTTTCTAAATGCTACATAAGGCTATCTCGGACTTTTTTGTTCCCAAAACCTTTCAAAGATTTCCAAAGCCTCTTATCCCCTGTGTTAACTCTCTTTCTGCTTGAAATATTTGGAACGGATTTTACTTTCCTATCCAAATCCTGACTGCCACTATGTCAAACTTTATTGCCTTATGACTTTGCTCTATCTTATCTTTCTTCTTGGAATGTTATATATATATATATATATATATATATATATATATATATATATATATATATATTTTTTTTTTTTTTTTCCCTGAGCAGAGCTAGTTGCTTCCTATTTGTCATTTGGTTTTCATCTTAAGTAGTCCCTCCCCATCCAACCATTCACTAACACATCATATTAACTTAATTTGTGATATACTATTTATAATTATTATTTTTGTTGTTTACTTATTTACTAGAGGCCTGGTGCACAAAATTCGTGCACTGGAGGGGTGTCCCTCAGTCCAGCCTGCAACCTCTCCAATCTGGGATCCCTCTCTCAATCCGGGACTGCTGGCTCCTAACCATTCGCCTGCCTACCTGATTGCCCCTAACTGCTTCTGCCTGCCAGCCCGATCACCCCCAACTGCCCTCCCCTGCCGGCCTGATCTTCCCCAACTGCCCTCCCCTGCCAGCCTGATCGCCCACAACTGCCCTCCCCTGCCGGCCATCTTGTGGTAGCCCTCTTGTGATGATGTGGGGGCAGCCATCTTGTGACGATGTGGGGGTGGCCATCTTGTGATGATGTGAGGGCATCGCGTGAGAGTGCGAGGGCCACCTAGGCTTTTATTAGTATAGATAAACTAGAAGATAAGTGATCTTGTTTATCTGTATATTCCCTGTATCTAGAACAGTGTTTGGCAACCCAGTAGGCACCCAGTAAATATTTGTGGAATAAATGAATGAAAAGTGACCATCATGTAACACTCTCATGTGTACCTAGGAATATCAGTGAGTGAAATGTTAGTTTCCTCTGAGAGATTTTAAGGAGAATCTCTTGAGGACAAAAGACTGTTTTAGGGCCTGTGAGAGATACAAAATTGAACGAGAGGAGCCAAGAGGCAGGTGTGGTCAGCGTGTAATATAGAGGGTGTTATCGTTATGTACATTTTAAAGCTACAGGACTTCAAAGAACGGTGTGCTCCTTTTTATTTGGGAAGATAATGGGAAGTTTTCTGAAGGAGGGAATATTTGAATTGGGACTTTAGGGATAATTAGGACTTATGAATACAAAGATGGGTGGGAAGAGCATTCTAGAGTGTTATCAATGGCTCAAAGAGGGAACAAAGCAAATTTAGAATATAGGGAGTTGGGGATACTTCACTTGTGTGGGAGTTAGGGTGTGAAAAGCAAAGAAAGAGATGATAAACTATACTCAGGAAATAAAGACATCTCACCAAAGAAATCTCCAGACAGAGGATCCACTGTTTTTTACTTAAAAACGATTTACTCATATACACATGCAGATTTTACATTTCTTTAAGATGGGTATTAAGTTTGCAGCTAGAGAATAGCTCATTTATGCTAACAGCCTTGAGGCTCTAAGAATTCTGTTTATCACATTAGAAGCCACACCACGTTCCACATTCCAAATGCTCTGTTTCCAATTCCAGGTTGTGAATTTCTGCTCACTCTCAGAATGTGAAGTAGGCTTGCATGCAAATGTATTTGCTCATAATGAGCTTTTAGCATCTCTCCTCCCCTCTGAGGATAAAATCAGTGTACATTCTGCTTCTTAAGTCATGTCGGTAATCTTCCTGGGGAGAGCAGCAGATGATTAAACTTATTCTGAATCATCATAAGTTTATTGAAAGACATTTTCCTCCTGAACTTCTGCTTTATTCTAAAACAGCCCAGCAATTGAATTTGAAGCTATCTCAGGCTGAAGTTAAAAGAAGACATAAATCTTCCTTCATGTTCTTTTTAACATCTAATAATAAAGTGATTGTTGCTGAATTGTAGCTTTATTAGTCCTTTAGACACTCCCTTAATTCACCACCCATAATCATCCTTCAACAGTGCATTCTCCTGCCTTGTCTTGCTAAACAGACTGCCTTCAGGTGGCCTATTACAATGCTGCTCTGTTAAGATGGTGTTCCAAGTTGGCTATTTGCTTTGAGTTATGGAGTTAGAATGGGGCAATGTATTTAGCTTCCTGTAAGCTCTTATGTCACTGAATATGAGTCTGTGTGTATATACTAGCATATTGAAGAAATGCAAACTAAAGATTCACAATTTTAAGCTAATCACCAAATATCAAGTATTCAGTTAAAGAAAAAATACAATGTCACTCAGAGAAGTACAAATACCATGATTTCATTTACACCTGGAATCAAAAAACAAAACAACTGAACAAATAGTACAAAACAGATATAGGCTCATAGACATAGAGGAACACTGATGGTGCCAGAGGGGTAGGGATGAGGGGGAATGGGTGAAATAGGTGAAGGGGAATTAGAGGTACACATTTCCAGTTATAAAATAAACAAGTTATGGGGATGTAATATACAGCATAGAGAATATAGTCAATTCTATATAATAAAAGCCTAATATGCTAAGTGTCCAACCATTTGTTTGATGGTTTGCTATGACACGCACTGACCACCAGGGGAGCAGATGCTCCCACTGGTAGGTTAGCTTGCTGCTGGGGTCCAACCAATCGGGACTGGGTGAGAAGGGTCGGACGTGCCCTGGATCCCTCCCGTGGTCCCACCGGGACCCCAATCATGCACCGGTGGGATCTCTCAGCCTGACCTGCACCCTTTCACAATCCAGGACCCCTCAGGGGATGTCAGAGAGCTGGTTTTGGCCCGATCCCCACAGGCCAGGCTGAGGGACCCCACTGGTGCATGAATCCATGCACTGGGCCTCTAGTAATATCATAATAAGCCTGTACAATGACAGATGGTTACTAGACTTAGCCTGTTGACCATCTCAGTAGGTATATTAATGCTGGCTATCTATTACACCTGAAACTAATCTAATAGTGCATAGTAGCTATCCTCCTATATAATAAGAGAGGAATATGCTAATTAGCCAGGCTTAACGACCAAGCAAGTCATGACCAGATCATGGATCAGCAGAAGGGTGGGCCAGTGAGGTATAAGCTGGCTGCAGAGAGCTACAGGACGGGGCAGGGCAGCAAGCAAGTGGGAGGCGGAGAGCTACAGGAGAGGGCAGGGCAACAAGCTATGAGGGGGAGGTTGGAGGAGCTACAGGAGGGCGGGGTAGCAGGCAGAGAGCTACAGGAGGGCGGCAGCAACCTACTGGCACATGGATTCGTGTGCAGGGCTACTAGTATTTAATAAAAATATATAATATCACTGGGAGTGATAATACCAATAAAAGAATATAGGTTTTGCCTTTCTCTAGCGCAGGAAATAGGGCAGTCAGTAATATATTCTAATACATGTACATTTTCGCATGTAAAGGTGCATATAAATATTCCTTCATTTGGGGAAAGGAAGGAAGATCAAGACAAGGTGGTTATTGGACTATGTAATGCTGAAGTTCCTAAGTTGAGGGAAGAAGCACCAAACCAAGGAATTGTTCTTTCCTCCTTGAAATCAATGAAAAATGATCTTAAAATGACCTTTTAAAGACATCTTTCATCACCCTCCCTCTGATGTGCTAGTATAGATATACTATATCCTTTTATATCTTTGATGATTTCCACTGATAAGGAATCCTAAGAATTTTTTTTTATTCTCCCAAGACCCCTGTAGTAATAGACACACTGAGATCTGGGAAAGGAAAGCAATTAAATTTATTGATTACAGACAAGGCCTGTTTCACATGAATCCTAACAAGAGGAAACTAACAAAACCATTGAAAGTGGAGGTCACTGTTTGGGCCACACTTTTTTAAAATTTGAATTAGTTACCAACAATTAATATTCTACCCATCTGGCCCTCTTGCCTCTTTGTCTGATCCATGCATCTATTTCAGGTTTCAGTCTACATAATAATACTTTCTTATTTGTTGTTGGGGAACTAGGTTCTTAGAGAATTCAGGTGTTTTGTTCCAAATCACTAAAATAAGTGATAACTAAAGAAGGAGTTGATTGAGATGAGAAAAGTTTAATACGTTGTGTTCCATCACATTAATCATCAAACTCATACATGTCTCTACCATTTGACTTAACTGAGGGTTTGAATATCTATAAGCTAACAATAGGACTGGAGTTAGAGAAAGGTGACTACTTTTTCAGTAATTGTCATTTTCTTTTACCAAAGAAAAACAGAAAATTAATGATCATTCCCAATTTGCCACAAGTGACATTTAAAAACTATTTACTGAAGAAATATAATTGGGAAAGATATGAAATGCCTAAACCATGGGAAAAGAGGTCAGCATAGCAAAGATAAATAATAAAGGAGTAAATACCTTCTTAATTCAATCTCTATTCTGGCATTTAGGGAAATTAGGATAAGATTAGGCTTAATAACGAAAAGCATCATTAAAAATTTCTACCAGCTGCTAGGCACTGTGAATCATATTCATGCAACAATCTCATAAGGGAGGTATTTTGTCATCACTCTTACAGAAGAATCTGAGGTTTCAGAGAGGTTAAGAAATATCCCCAAACCCATCCAACCAGCAAGTGGCAAAGTTGGAAATGGAACCAGGTGTGATTCCAAAGTGTGTATTATTTCCAGGGCACAATTTGCTTCTTTTGGTGCTGCTTCCGAGATACAAATTTTGTGCAGTTTAAAGTGTAAATAAATTTACAAAAGGAACATTTTAAATGATAGCAAAAAAAAAAAAAAAAAAAAAGAGTGTTTCAAATTTTAAAGTGCCCTCAAGAAAATTTGTTCTCTATTACCATGAAGTTAATCTTATTTTAACAATTCTTTCTTTTTTACTCAGGAGAGCACATTCCCTTAGGACTTCCATTAGGCACAATTTTCTTAATCTGAATCAATTTTGTGCTGGAAATTAATAGAAGAGCATTTCTTTGGTGTTGAATATTCCCTAATTCAAGCTCTTCTGGAATATGCAGGTAGCCTATTCAAATATACAAATTTATGACTTCTCTTCTCCCTGAAATATTGATGTGATGATAATATATATATATATATATATATATATATATATATATATGTTTTTTAGTTTCTGACAGCATCTCCAACTCACTCACAAACAAAAGTCAATGTGGTCTATTTCTCTATAGGCAACAATGCATTTTTCCTCCCAGGACTGCCGAAAACCTTTTCTTTGAAACTCCTTTGACTGAGACTTAAATCTCTCCAGACAGGCTGAGAAGGATTAGAGTGTATTCCTTTGGGTAAAAGCCTAGCAGGGTCAAAGGAAGGTAAAAGGATTTTCAAACAGGGTTCTGATGAAGAAGGCAGTCGGAATGACACTTACATCCCCAACCAAACCCCAGAGGGGCTTTCTGCAGAGAGCTTCCTCCTTCCTCAGAGCTGGCTGGAATCATCTCTGTGCCCTTTCAGAATAGATTTGAATGGTGAATTACCCTGCTTGAAGATGGGGAAAGAGTAGGGAAGCTTTTCTTTTCCCAGGAGGCAGCATCCCTGTTTATAAAAGGTAATGAAATTGACACAGGTAAACTGATTATGCTAAGTACACTGGGTACACACAACCTCTGAATACTGTTTTCTTTGCCTGCTCTTTTTGGTTTATACAGAAAGTTGTGATACTGGGGCTCAGAAGCTCAAGTCCCAATCAGTGAATAATTTATTAACCTTTAATAAGTTCCTGATCTCTTTGTACCTCAGTCTGAATTAGGAAGTAATAGCTTTCCTAGTAAATTGTTTTGAGAGTTCTTGTTGAAAGGATAAACATGTAGCAATTATGAAGCCTTTCAGCAACATTCTGACAAGGGATTCCAACCTAAACCCCAACTGCCAAGAACTGTTTATTTTTATTAAGTTGGAAATGAACTGCTTTGAAATAATGAGGGAGTGGAGTGGTATTTTATAATAAAAAATGATATAGAATCATCTAAAAGAATGTTGTGCAAAAGGGGCAATGTTTAGTTATTGAGGATTCGCTCTAGGCTAGAGGCTGGAGATATAGGTGGATGAGACATCATCCCTGACCTCAGGGAGCTGAGTCTAGAAGGGCTGACAGGCACATTAGCAAGTACGCACAATAGGGGCATGCACACACCCGGAGCCAACGTAGCGGACACATCCCCAACGGGTACAGCATTTGGCTGGGTTTTCATGTCCAAAACAAAGAATTTTAGAGCTGATAGGGATCATTTAGTCCAACCTTCTCATTGTCTGAGTTTATTTTCTGACCAATGTGGTTCAGTGGTTGAGCAGCGACTTATGAATCAGGAGGTCGTGGTTCTATTCCCTGTCAGGACACATGCCCAGGCTATGGGCTCACTCCCCAGTGGGAGGCATACAGGAGGCAACTAATCAATGATTCTCTCTCATCATTGATGTTTCTGTCTCTCTCTCTCCCTATCTCTTCCTCTCTGAAATCAATAAAAATAGATTTTTTAAAAAAAGAGAAAAATGAAGGAACTTGACAAAAATATGGAAACTTACATCTCCAGACTTCTAATCTGGGTTTTTCTTTGTTATATAGGTTAAAACTAAGTCAATCCATCAAATTCGTGAAGAAGTATATGCAATAGTATATGTATAGTACACATATTGGAATGTAATAATATTTATATAGCATACAAATATAAATACATGTTATGAATAGAAAGTTATCGAGGTATATGTAAAGTATATTTATATCAAATTATATATAGCACATATTAAATATTACATAATATACTGTGCCTTACACATTATAATATGTAATGTATATTAGTTTTATTTACAATATATGTGCATCATATTATATATAAATATTATCCACAAAAGGAATAAATGTGTAAAAAATGTTGCTTGGCAACCCAGAGAAAACTCATTAGATAGCAGCCTGGCTTCCTTACTTTTTTCCATCATTTTGGCCTGAGAAGACTTACCCTCTTCCTGTTTAAGTCATAAATAACAGCATAAATCCAATCCCAGCATAAATAACAGCTCTTCCATGTAACCTCTCTCAATGAACCTAAATCATTCTGGTAGCCTTTCCTCACCCCATTGCACTAGGTAGTGAATGCCTAACGAGCCCCTTAATTGTGAAGCTGTCACATGATCATCGAGAACATGACCTTTAGACTCAGGCAGTGCAGGTGGGGGCCCACCCTGCCATTTGCTAGATATGGGAGTAACGAGCAATTCCCTCACCTCTCCAAACCTTTCCTTTCCTCATCCGTGAAACAAAAAGAGTCGTTCCCTTTGCATTGTGTCTTTTCAGGATTGAAGCACACATAGGCACTCAGCACTCAGGAAACGTGGGCTTTTAGTCCTTGTTTGTTTCCCTGCACACTGTGACTGCTCAATAAATATTTCTGAAGGCAAATGAAATTTTATGTTTTCCTTCCATTTTAAAAAATATTTCTCCCTCTTCAATCTTAGCTTTAGTCATTTACTTTTGTCACCCTGGGACAGGCAGATCATAAAAGCTATTTTAAATTATTTATGTTCACCTTTGGGTCTGCCAAGAAAGCAAACAGCCAGCTGTGGCAGATTTTGCCAACAGCGTCCTCTTTCCTGTCAACACAGAGCGAAAAACACAACTATGAAGGTTTGTAAAAGCAGGCTTGTTTTTTCCGGTGACTCATTAACAGTGAAAAGAGAGAAGCAAGCATTGAATGGTAACATAATCACTTTAAATAAGTAAGGGATAAACTGGAGTTTCTGGGTCTTTCTCAGTGTAGAAACACTTAGAGTGAAGGGATGATGAGTGAGTCAGCCGAAATGAAAAACTTCCATTGGCAATCTCTCCAGGTAGCAATTGAAGAAAAATGGTTGTGGGCCAAATTATCTATCTAATTGCCTTAAATCCCTGCTTGATTTTCCAATAAAGTCTGGCTTCCCTGTTAGCTCAGTTTTTCACATCTCTGGATTATTATAAAGTTAACTCCTATTATACCCATCCTCAAATGTATTACAGCTCTACCTAACCATCTTAGTTTCTTTATTTCAAAGAATTATTGTATGGTCAAATGAACATTTCCTACTAGCTATGCCTTCACATGTACCCCAATTCCATCTAGCTAACCCCATGTGACAATAAATACAGTCATCCCCAATCTGAACATCAGTTAGAGCCTCCTGTCTCTCTCTCTCTCTTTTTTTAAAAAAATATGTTTTTTATTGATTTCAGAGATGAAGGGAGAGGGAGAGAGAGATAGAAATATCAATGATGAAAGAGAATCATTGATCTGCTGCCTCTAGCACGCCCACACTGGTATCGAGCCCATAACCTGGGCATGTGCTCTGACCAGGAATCAAACTGTGACCTCCTGAGCTACGCCGGCTGGGCTGTCTCTCTCTTTCCACTTGTGCCCAGCAACAGCCAATGTATTGGTATTTAAAATATACAGATAGGCTCCCCATTATCTTTAGAATAAAATGCAAACTCATTACCATGTTCTCGAAGGCCCTGTACTGTCAGGTTTCTGACTTTCTGTTTGACCTCATCTCCTATCATTTCCCCCTCACTTACTAGTATTTCCAGCCATTTCTTGAGTACACTAGATGGAATCTAAGAGCTGTTGGCCTTTTTGGCCTCTCTGTTCAGAAGATTCTCCCTGGATTTTTTCACAATGTACATCTTTGATAATTCAGATGGCTATTCAAAGAGGGTTTCCCTGAACATCCTACCTAAATGCCCCTCTCTGTACCCTCTATATTCCCTATATCCCTTCCTCCTTACGTGAGTCTGTTTCCTTATTACCACTTATATTCTGGGATTAATTAATGAGTTACACGTTGATATCATCTTTGTCTCTGCACCAGCACATAAGCTCTATGAAGCATTAACATCTAGGCCTAAAACAATGTCTGGCACATAGCAGGTACTTAAGAAATATTTTTGAAATGAGTGAAGAACATGAAATATTTGTAATATTTGTAAAGACTGGTAACATAATATTTGCAAAGTGACAAATACTGAAATATTTGTAAAGTGCTGAGCAGAGTGTTGGGAACATAATACACATGCAGAGAAATAGTTATTGAAAAATTATGCAATTTGAAGTGTAATGTGACATCAGGGAAAATGTAGAATGAGAGCCTACCAGGGGAGGATGCCCTTGACTATCAGGCTAGGTAAAGTCTTCAGAGGCCCACAGGTAGGAAAGAGGCCACTGATGATGATGTATCCCTTATAGTCACACTATGGAAACTAGGTTCCACGCAGGCTCCACTGGATTCCACCAGATAAACCCCTTTGTATTCTAGATGTAGACAAGGGCGAGAGCTAGTCACAGAATCCGCCGCCGGAGCCTGGGATGGCCACTGAACCGGCCCCTGTGCTAAGACAGACTCTGGGGCTGGTAGGAAACCAGATGCTCACATCATCTTCAAGAAAGTTTGATCTTGGCACCCAGAACTTCTTTGTGGCAACACCTCGGGGATTTAACATCAAAGGCATTTGGGGACAACGTGAGAAGGCTCCGAAAATCCATTTCTGTCGCCAAAGATGAAAAAAAAAAAAGCACATTTTTGCCAATTGCATGTACATGGATTTGCATTTCTGGACGACAACCCTGATCAGATTTCCGTGCAGTGTAGAGCCCGCGCGGAGATGCGATGTCGGTGACAGCTCCGTGCGGCCCTCTGTCTCCTTAGTTACCTCTCAGCCCGAGTCAGAGAACTGGTAGGGGAAGAAAATGAAACTTGGCCTTGCCTCATGCTAACTCTGGAAACAAAAATTTATTTGCTGCTTTGAAAAAAGTGCCTCCCAAGGCCTTAGCGGCGCGGTCCAAGGAGCCCTTATGAAAGAGCTGGGAGTTGTTTTCGGTCCGAGACCCAAGGGCAGCCTGCAGTGCAGGGCGTGGGGTGTAAGGCAGGTGCGGCTCAGCGAGGTGCTGAAGCGCCCCTGCCGGGAGATTTGCAGCGTTTAGTTTGAGGGACCCACCTCTTGGAACATTGCCCTTCACCACACAGGGTGGCGGGGATAAGACTCAGACTAAGAACCGTGCCTTCAGGGAAGTTGTTGTGACCTGCACCTCCGACCCTCGAGAAGGCTGAGGCAGAAATAACGCGCGGAGAGCTGGGAACGCGGCTGCAGCGACCTGATTGCTTTGGTTTCACGTTCTTCTTGCTCATTAAGTATTTATCCAGCACCTGCTATGGGCTCCGAGGCGGTGGGAAGCAAACATTGCATTTCTCTCTCGGGGTCTGCAGCGTGGTTGCAAAATGGCAAGTGTGCCTTTGCCTTCCTGCCCCAACGGCAAATGACTCGATAGAGTCTCACAGGAACCCGCTCCCGTCGTGTCAGGGTCAGTGGAATCTAAAGGAATGGAATCGCGTTTTTGTTCCTCCCCGCTTCTATTACTAATTCTTTGGAGCAATTTCTTCCCAGGCATTCGCAGATGTCAAATTCAGGGACCTCTTTCAGGGACCTTCCCTCCCAGCTACAATACCCTCCCTTTGCCTGTGATGCACCCCAGGACATGACAGAAAGAATATGGGCATTGGCTTCAGGGAGAGCCGGGTTCAAATCTTGGAGGGTCTTCAGACGCTACCACTTACATGCTAGGTGACTGTGAATAATTTAGATGAACCAATGCACCCTTCTTCAAGTGTATAAGTTCTGACTGCATCTGAATCTCGTTCTCATGTATACTGGAATCGTTTTTTAAAAACATGTATTGAGTCTGTATTCTATACAGGCACAGGGAATACAAAGCTGAGTAAGACACAGCTGTCCTCCAGGGAGCCGGATGAAGTTTAAATACAGAAGTCATTACAGTGCATGTGGTTACTGGAATCAGACGGGCAGGAATTGACATGCTCCAGGCCAGCGTGTAGCGGAGAATAGCTACCCGTGCCTTTAGTAGGGGACCATGGGGAGGACTGGGGCTGTGGGAGGTGAGATCAGGATAGACTGTGTAAGAGTTTATCATATGAACAAACTCTTATGGACAAACCGTGGGGAAGGAGCTTCAAGGCAGAAGGAACATGGTGCAAGACACTGGAGGTTGAATAACCTGACATATTTGGAAAACAGGAAATATTTAAGATCAGATGCAATGCTTATTTTCACTTCCTATGTTTCTCAGGATTACACTCCAGCCACTAAAGTTATAATCCTATACCTACAGGTCTGCAGTTGTTAATTCATTTATTTATTCAACAACTATGTTTTAATGTCTACTAAGTGTTCGGCAATGTAGCAATTTGATCCTATTGCTATAGTGATATCTCATAATTATCATAATAATAGCTAGTTGAGTAATAATAGTAAAACTAATATTTCCAGGTTTTCTATAATGTTTCTGCTTAGGTGATTTTAGAGATCAAAATCATTCTAGCACAATGAACAGATTTTGAAACAGCCTGTACCCATGAATGCACTGATCAAAGAGTGAACCTAACAGGGACCTTCCCCAGAGGGTTTCCCAGAAGACCAACAAAATAATTACCAAGTGTTTTTACAAACGGTAGACTGCTCAGTAATAGCAAAAATGTCATCCTGTTACAAGTAACAGAGCTCCTTCCAAAGTGATTACGTCTAATCAAACTATGGCATCTTTTCAAACAAGACACATCAAGGCCGTAAGCCAAATACCTCTGCTTTCCAGAGCCCAGTGTGGCACAGAATCTCTGCTAACAAGGACCTGGGAAATTTTTCTAGCTCTTGCTCAGCAGAAATAAATAGCTAAGGTATAACCCTCCTGCGCCTACAGTTTTGAGACATTAATGACTCCTCAGGTTGTGTCAGCCTGACATTGTGGAGATAGTGACTAATGATGTTATGTGCATTCTAGAGAGACAGAAATGGCTTGTCACCATGGCGATGGTTATGATCTGATTGTGTTATTATGTACAATGGGGAGTCTCAGCCACCCCCTCTCCTTTCCTTAACACCTACCCCAACCCCATTTACAAGATATACAGCCCATTCTTGGCTCTGTGGAACCAGACCATTTTCTAGTGTTTATGCCTCATGAGAATCTGTAGGGAAGGTGCTTTTGGAGATGGAGATTTCTTTGCGGTTATCAGGAATACAGAGTAGAAGGTCCCTGCCTTCTGAACCCCAGGTATTAAAATGGAAATGAGTTGACCTGAGGGGTTGTTTAATAAATCCTGAGTGGAACTAGGAGGTAGCCATGGGTCTCAGCTAGGGCCCAGTGCCCAACAATCAATTTTATCTCTTTAGTTCAACAGCCTCTGTGCATGTGTTTTGTACCCAACCAGTCATGTGATTTATTGTAAAGAAGGAAGGCTCATGACCATGGCCCACGTAACCCCACAGTACCGATCAATTCTCTGTAGCAAAGAAAGTCTTGGTAGAGTCATCAAGGATGCTCCACATATACCTATTTTTTTCTTAATTAATAAATTAAGAAAACTATTCATCCTCAAAACTCATTTACTTGTCACTGTGTTTTAAGCACCACACTAGTTTCTAAGGATGAAATGATAAACTCCCCACATTCAAGGTGATCAAACTTTAGTATGAAAGGAACTTATGTAAATGTAAGTTCCCGAAGAGTATCAGATCTATAAATTGTTTCAAACAACATCAAATTGAGCATCTACTAGGTGCCAAGTACAATATTAGAAAATGTGGATAAACTCAAAAGAGTTTAGTAGAAAATATATTAGGAGAGAAAAGCATATTAATATAATGGACTGTTACCAGACCCCCAATAAAGGTATACAAAGCATAAAAGAGTCTTAATGAGCTGTTAGTATCTTTATTTAGAGATGACCAGAGAAGACTTACTGAAAAAGGGAATACCTCAGTTTCTTTTTTTAAAATATATTTTTGTTGATTTCAGAGAAGAAGGGCGAAGAAGAGAGAGATAGAAACATCAGTGATGATGGAGAATTATGGATCAATTGCCTCCTACATGACTCACACTGGGGACCAAGCCTGCAACCCAGGCATATGCCCTGACCAGCAATGTAATCGTGATCTCTTGGTTCATAGGGTGATGCTCAATCACTGAACCACACTGGCTGGGCCCCCTCAGTTTCTTTAAGGGGTACTTAGGGATTCACTCCTGAACTGCTGGAAGGGAGGGAGGTATTTCAGCACGTGAAACTCACAGAGGCAGATAATGGTTTTGTCTTTTGCTCCAGCGGTGAAAGTGGTGGGAAACACCAAACCTTACTCATGAAGGAAAGGAGAACTGGATTTCTTTTCCTGCAGAAAGGGAAAGCGAGGTCTTAAAGACGAGGAGAGATATAGGCATGATTAAATTTTAGGATAATCTCTAAGGTGGAAGGGGGGAAGTTGATTGCAGAGAATATCCCTTATCCCTGGTCATAGTAATTGGCCCAAAGGCCCAAAACAGGCACTGGATCCAATTGAGAACAAGAATCCTTTTGGGATGACTTGATTCTGAAGCCAAGGGAGACAGCTTCTCTTTCTTCTCACCTTGTTAAGTTGGGTTGAGGAAGCTGGGTTCTGCAATCTTCTGCTATGTGGAGCATGCCTATCTGCAGTAAAAGGAAGCAATAGCAAGAGAATGACAGGAATGACCAAGAGAAAGAGGGGGGAGTGAGGGGAGGAGAGAGAGAATAATTAAAATAGCTGGGTCCTACTGAGTCTGAAGCCAGCTCCACCTCTATCCATAAATTCCTTTCTGTTTAAATATGAGATGTGTCACTTGTAGCTAAGGGTCCTGACTCACAGAAAGGTGGGGTTCAAATGATGAGTAGGACCAATGAGTAGAAATTGAGCAGCCAGCTAAGAATATAAAACACATTCTGGGCCAAAAAGGACAATGCATGTGATTTCATATGACTAGACCATAGTCTGTGAAGATTTCATATGACTAGACCACAGTCTGTGAAGGGGCTGGGGAGTGACACGTGAGGAAGCTGAAGAGTTGGGCAGTGATCAGGACACGAGTAACCTTGTTCTCAATTGGATCCAGTGCCTGTTTTGGGCCTTTGGGCCAATTACTGGGATAAGGGATATTCTCTTATCAGAGCTGGGACTTTATCCTGCTGATCAGCACTTCCACTCTTTTCACAAAAGACACATTTTTCTTTTTAAAATTTTTATTCCATGAGAGGCTAGCCCATTTGTAGAACACATTAAATGAACAATCAGGAAAAGGAAATAAAGACATACAAAATCCTAGCCAAATGTTTCATTAAAAGGCTAAGCTGACATAAAATCACTCTCTCAGGTAACTATAACACTTATTCTTAATTTCTGTATTTACCTTGTTGCAGACTAAAAATAAACAGTTTGCAGCCCAACAGTAGTTTACAGGCCACACTTTAAGTAACAGGGCTGGAGATGATGGCGAGCCATTGAACTGTTTTAAGCAGAAGTGTTGAGATGTAAGCTGGGCTTTTTAGAATGACTTTACCTACAGTGTATAGATTAGCAAGGATGTCTTCAATGATGCATTGCACGCTCTGCTCTGAATCAGATCCTGTCCAAAACTTTTCTTCAGACCTTGGATGAACACACAGAAGGCATCCTGATAAAAGACTGATGATACACTTGTTAGATGTAGCTAGCATTTTGAATGACAGGATGAGGATTTTATCCTTTTTGAACTGTTGGATTCTTCTGTGAAAGAGCAGCTTGGTTCTTGATGCTGGAAGTGTGTGCGTACATGTGTGTGCATGTGTTGTGTGCATATGTGTGTAGAGGCACCTGCTTACTTGATGTAGACAGTGAAGTACCTATTGAGGACAAGCTTGGTCTCTTCTCAGTTCTGCTTTGATTAGCCTGACTGGTAAGGGACTTATTCCAGCACAAAGGGGAGAAAGAGGGATGTGCCATCCATGTCTCCCAGCCCTGATCTAAGTTTATGTTATTCTCTCAGAGTTTGGGAACATGAGTAGTTGGTCTGTGCCTCTATGACCTGGTTATTAGATATACATTGTTCCCTATGCCAGAGCCAGTGCCTCCAAATGGTCTCTTTACATTTTTATAAAAATTACGATTTGTTCTGTGGTATATAGTCTGGAGTTAAAGTGGTATTGCATACTTGAAAATTGCTGAGAGTAGATCTTAAGTGTACTCACCACACACACAAAAAGAATTAACTCTGTGAAGTGATGGATGTCTTCATTATCTTGATCTTGATAATCATTCCACAATGTACAGTGCATATTTAAAGTATACACGATGATTCGATATAGAATTATGTTTCTCAATAACCTCAATAAAGTTGAGGGAAAGAACAAGAAAAATTCTATGTTCGGAAGGGCAAATAGATACCCTAAACTCCAGAGTTCGAAACCAAAATCCCGTTGCAGTGAATTTTGGAGGGATATTTGTAAAACTCAGCAAGTAACAGGAAGCATTCTCTACATGGGGTTAGCACAGAATATCCCTCATGTGCAGCACTAATTCAGAGAAACCGATCCCTCTACCCGACTCCTCTTATTCCCAAATGCTGACTGACCCTCTCATCCACAAGCTGTCACATGTATTTTTGGAATCCTCTTTGAGGATGATCTTGATTGAGTTCATCAATTTCCCACAGTGCTGATATTCTGACTTCCCACTCAAGGCTTAACAGGAAGGCACATAATTAAACTTCCCGCACACTAGTAAACTACACTATTGCACTGGAATGCACAATATGCTTCTTAAATTTTTCAGTTAGTGGAGTGTCTAGAAAGATTTTCAGATCACTTAGAGCAAAAATTAAAAATATTACTAATAATGATCACAATCTACTTCTTAATGGGGGTTTACTATGAGCTAGACTGGTGATTTTCCACTAGTGTGCCCCAAGAATTTGCAAAACATGCAATACCTGACTATTTAGTCAGGGGCACTGACCTCTTTTCCCTTAGATTGTCAAATTAAAAAATGACAACAGCCAATACAATAGCCATTCAGTGTGAATCAAAATTATACCCATTTTTGTCAGATCGGCAAAAATGATAATGTTTTTTGGTGTGCTGCAGAATTTTAGTAATTACCTTAAAAGTGCCATGAGATGAAAAAGGTTGAAAATCACTGAGCTAGACAATATGCTAAATATAAAAATGTGTTAGATATATTTTCTGATTAAATTCTAACAGTAACTCTGTTAGGAATATTTTACTGTCAACTTTTATCTACAAATAGGGAAACTCATGTACAAAGAAAAATTAGCAACTTGCCCCAGGTGAAAAAACTAAAATCTAAGTAGAAATGCATTATAAATTATAAAACTTACAAATCGTTAGAGGAGGGAAATAGGTAAATTAAGATCTATCTAGAAATTATAAGAAATTTTTATAAATTTCACTTGGCATAAAAAGAACATAACTGGACATGCAATAGCAATAGAAAAATCCATGACTGAATATTCCAAATGCCATCATGGCAATACATTTCAAAACTTAGAGAAACGGAATCATTTCCTAGGAAAACAAAATTGGACAAAACTGATACAAGAAGAGAAAGAATGCTTGATTAGATTTACAAACATGTAAAGAATTAAATAAATGCTTTAAAATGATTAGTTATAATTAGTTATATAAATGGTTCAAAATCTGTAGGGGATGTTACAGAAATTTTCACAGAATATCTAATCTCTATCATATAAAAATTTTCCAGAATATAAAAAAAAGTAAACTTCTTTGTAACAGGTTGAATAGTATCCCCCCCACACACACACACCACACACACACACACACACACACACACAGACACACACACACACACAGACACAAAGAGATACGTGCATGTCCTAATCCCACGAAACTGTGCTATTACCTGACATGGCAAAGGAGTGAGTATAACCTATGTGGATGGCAAAACATGTGCTTAATTTAAGGATTTGAGAGGAAGAGTTCATGCAGGATTATCTGGATATATATCCTTACAAGAAAGAGGTACAGGGAGTTTTCAGACAGAATAGGAAGTGGCAGTGTGATGGCAGATGCAGAGATTGGGGTGATGTGACCTCAAACCAAGCAAAGCCTGCAGACACCAGAGCTGGGAGAGGCAGGAGGCAGGTTTTCCTCCAGAGCTTTCGGAGGGAGCATGGCCCTCCCAACCCCTTGAGTTCTTGCTTCTGGTCTCCTCAACTGTAGGAGTAAATGTCTTTGTCCTAAGTGACCAAGTTTGTGGTAATTGTTATGGTAGTCACAGGATAATAATGTACCTCCCTATCTCATTTTAAAAGGATATAAACTTTTGATTTCTAAATTAGATAAGGACAATGTGAAAAAGAAAAATTTAGGCAAAAATTCATTTATGAATAGAATGCAAAAATCCTAAAGAAAATATTGTGCCACTGAATTCAACTAAACAAATATATATATATATATGTATATATATATATATATATACACACACACATATATATGTATATATATGTATTTGTATGTGTGTATATATATATATATATATATATGTATTTGTATATAGTATATACATGTATATACATCTACCCTTACTTTGTTGATTTTCATTCTCTTATCTTTCCTAACACCTGCATTTGGCCACTATTGACTTGTAGTGTTTTCAGTATACCTATGTGTATATATGTATAAATATATGTATATGAAAAATTTTGCACAAAATGAGAACATTGAAACATGGAAGGGTGGAAATTATTAAAGTAATAGTTAATAAAATTTCCACAACTGAAATATATCCATTTTTAGATAAAAGGGGTCAAGTGTTTGACACAGTGTTTAAAAACAGACCCACATCAACATATATTACAGAGAGATTCCAGAACACTGAGGACAAAGAGAATATCCTGTAAATTTCCAGAAGAAAAGAAAATGTCACATTCAAAAGATTTTATCATAAGAAAGGCTGGTAACTAAAAGGCAATGAATGGACACTAGATAAAAATCTAAAGGGATATTATTTTCAACTTAAAATCTGATACTGAGCCAAATTATCAATTAAATATTAGGATAGAATAAAAAATGTTTTCAGGCATACAAGGTGTCAATAGATTTATTTTCCATGCAACCTTACTCTGAAAACTACTTGAGAATATACTTTACAAAAAGCTATAGAGAAAATCTGGGGGAAAAATAGCTCAGATACAGAAATCAGATCAAGTATGAGGACAGAGAGTTGAAGAAATTGCCCAGAATGGTAGTTTAAGGAGAAGCCAGAATGACAACTAAGTCCAGAGGGAACAGGTCAATAAACTTCTTAGAGTTCCTGATGTATCTGAATATTTTAGGATGGGATTTGAAAACTGAAGATGTGTTTGAGGTTGAATTACAGCACATATCTAAAAATTTAAGCAAACAGATTCAAGCTCATTATTAGCTGTGGGGAAATGTAAAGTCATTCAGGAAACAAAGTTATCATAAATGGCTCAGATGTGAACAGCATTTACTATATATATATGTATATGTGTGTGTGTATATATAAATATATATGGCTAAGTGACCATCCGACCGTCTGACCGGCCAGTATGTATGATGCACACTGACCACCAGGAGGCAGACGCTCAACACAGGAGCTGCCAAGCTGCAGTGACTTGGCAACAGCGGTTCTCAGGTGATGCACCCCAGAACCAGAGAGGAGGGAGTCCAAATTCCTCGCGGGGCCACGCGATTCCACCTTCGTCCAGGAGTTATGTTGTTGCTGCGGTACTATCTGCCCAGAATCTGGTTTACTGCCAAGCTGCAGTAAATACTTCTTCTAATTAATTTCCTTTTAATGTGCACTGGGACACTAGTATAGTATAAACACTGAGTATTAATAGTAAGCCAAAGGATGAAGACCTATAATAAGAGAATGGGAGGATATGTGGAGCTACAGAGAGCAAAGTCCTTATTTTCTATAGTGGTAATTCAACAGATAATGCAGAAGACTAAAAATATTAGCAGTAGTAATTCAAGTACATTATTCAATAACACGATCATCAGATAAAAGATAAAAACTTTGCTTCTGAGGAAGGCAGAGAGGTAGGGAAGATGGCTTCATCTTTTGGGCTCTGCAGAGCCACTGCAGATTTCAGCAGGGGTCTAGATTAATCAGATTTGTGTTTTAAAGGAAATCACTGCCAGAACACAGCTGATGTAGATGGTGACCTGAATTAAAATCACATAGAGTAGACAGAACCGGGTGGATGTGAAAGATGCTCAGGAATCAATCCACAGCAGTGGTTCTCGACATGTGGTCGCTAAGTGGACAGCTTCATGGAGAATTTGTTAGAATTGCAAATTCTCAAGCCTCACCCCAGAAACTCTGAGGCTGGGGCCCAGCAGTCTGTGCTCTCACAAGCCCATCAGGTTATTTTTGATGAATGTTAAAATTTGAGAGCCACCAAGCCCTGGGAATCGGTGATTGATTGGATACACGGTTGAAGGAGAGGAAGGGAAATGTCCAATTTCTGGCTTGAGCAACTAGCAATAAATTGGAAAATAACATTCAAGATAAACAATGCGCCAGTGCTTTTTAAGTGTAGTTACATTCACAGTCCATGGATACCGGAGCAAGGACCAGGCTAGTCTTGAGCAGTCTCTGAACAAGTCTTCTTTCAAAGCCCATGAAAATGTTGGAGATTGATTGATTGATTATTTTTAATCCTCATCTGAGGATATGTTTATTGGTTTTATAGAGAGAGGGGAAGAGAGAGAGAAACATTGATGTGAGAAACATTGATCAGTTGCCTCCCATATGTGCCCGACTAGGGATTGAACCTGCAACCTAGGTATGTGCCCTGACTGGGAATCTAACACCCAGTCTTTTCGTATATGGGACAATGTTCCAACCTACCAAGTCACACTGGCCAGGGCTGAAGTGTTGGAGGTTTTATTCTGTCTTCCACGTTTGACTTTCCCCCTGCTAATTTCCATTGAAAATTAATCTTTGTTTTATCAACAAATAGCTATGCAGCCAGAGTCCTTTACAGTTCCTATTAAGATGAGGGTTGTGACATGCTACTGAGATGCCTCATGGGAAGGAATTTAAAGAGGAAGGAGACTGTTAATAACAAAAGGAAGCAATGTCTATGAAACTGATCTTCTTTCAACAGTTTGTCTTGGGCCTTTACACATGTCACATAAATAGTTTGTGGCCCAGTAATTTTAGCTCATGGAAGAATGAGAAACGTGTGAGTAAATAATGTATTTATTCTAGAGACTGGCCCAGGTTTTAGATAACAAATCCTTAAAATAATTACCATCTTTAAAGCCTTGTGCCATAAGGCACCTCTGAACAGATCACCTCATTCCTGGATTACTGCAGAACTTTCCCAATCCTGCTTCTCACCGCCTCAGCCGTCCTGCACAGCCATGCCGGTTTAACCTTCCTGAGGCACCTAAAAGACAACTCAGTGATTGAGTCTCTTCCCTTTCTCTGAAGCCAGTGTGAAAATGGGGCATAAACACCATATGTCTCAACAGCTGAGGAGTATCCCTTGATGCAAACTCAGTGGGAAAAATAAAAATAATTTAGTTCTTAGCACTTTTCTCTTTTACTTGAAAAAAAATCTGTTGGAAAAATTTAGAGATTGGATAGCAAAGTGCTTTGGGCTTGGTAAACGCACATGCAAGTGTAAGATAGGAAATGTGTGTCTGAAAGACACGTCTGCCTTCGGTGAATCGGTCAAGCATGTTGCCAAAGTGTTGAGTAGACAGTGCTTGGGGCTGGACTTCTGGATCAAAGGACAGGAGCTATCTATAGCGGAGGAAAGTAGGGAGGGGCCGTGCAAAGTCTCAGGGCACAGGGTAGGGTCATTTCTTTTGGGGTGATCAAGGAGCAACATACTAGTGGCTCTCAAAGGACAGTAGATGTGGCTCTGAGGCAGACACTATGAGGTGGTCACTATCTGGTTCTTTGTCAGCTTCCCAGTGGCTTCTCTCCACTGATGATGGGGGGTGCTCCCTTGAGAAGAGCCTGGTGCTCTATCTGTATGCCTAGATCTCCCAACCTGTGTTCCTTTCCAATCCAGCCCTCTGGTCTCAGACCAACTAAACATACACATGGAGTTTGCTCTAATCCCCTCAGCTCTGTTCCTCCCCCTCTTTCTCCCTAGGTGGATGAATTTTTTTCCCCCTCCTAGCCAAGGGGATGAAAATGTCTTGTTCTTAACTCAAATGTTTTTCCCCAACACTTTTATCTGCTCCTTAAATTCATTCTTTTTCCTGAAATGCCAGTTTTTTGAGACCTAAAAGGCAGAAAATATACACCGCCCCCCCCCCCCCGCCCCCCGCCCCCCGCTTTTTCTTATGATCTTTTTTATTTGGGGCCTGAGGCAAGCCATTGGTCTAGGCACATAGGTTTTTGAATGAGAGAAAAGAAAAACTGGGAGAAAATCATCTCTACAAAATGATGCTTAAGATTAAGCTGATTCACATGAAATTGTTGATATTCAGCCCCTTTTACTTCTAACATAGCAATTTCATATTATTTAACATTTAAAAATATTTTCTACTACACAAAGATGTAGCTCTGAGGCCATGAAAAAGCCTTTACTATAACTAAAAATCACTATTTTTTTAAGTGCAACCCAACCTGGTACAAACTAAGAATTAAGAAACTCTTAGTGTAAAAGTGGGGTTTATTAAGATGGAATTAATCAAAGAGAACTTTCTAGAATAGGTGAGCTTTCCTGGTCTTAAAGTAGGGATATGAGCTAATGGGGAAAGTGAGTGAGGGAGGGCACATTAGGGTCATGAATGGCTTTGGGGTGTATGTGAGTTGCTCAAGAGGCAAATTGGTTGAGTAAAAAACATGTTTGCATTAATTGTTATCAAAAGATGTGTTTAGGCAACTGACAAGGAGGTTCTCACAGTCCCTCTGGGTTCCTGATTCTATTTAAACCTGGCTCCCTTTAGCAAGCACCAGGCTATAGGGGAGGGAGCACTGGACAGAGAGTCAAAAACCTGATTTTCCATACTCACCCTCACACAACTAGCTGAGAAAGCTTGGAGGCCTCCTTAGGCCTTGTAAGTCTGTACTGCCATATCTACTGGGGTAAAAGGTGAAGATAATTGTATCTCCTCTGCCTTTCTCACAGAGGTGTTATCAGGACTTAATATTATCATGTAAGGAGCTATAAAAGATGCAAGTAACTTCTTCAATTATAGCAACTGCTTTTGAAGTCTCATTTAGGCAACTCTGCGGCTTCATGCATATTATTGATATCAAATTCAGAAAACATGATAATGAATTTAACTCATCTTCAGATGCCCAAGAAATGTCAATAACATTTCAATTATGAATGATAAAAGAGAGACATTAGCAAAAAACGCAATTTATTACCCCAGGCACTGTCTTGATAAACATTCTTTCCAGTGAAAAAATTATAATGATTTTTTGCTTAAATTTTTTTCCTCCTCCTCCTCCTCCTCTTCCTTTTCCTCCCCATCCTTCTCCTCTTCCTCTTCCCCCTCCTCCTCCTTCTCCTTCTTCTCTTGTCTTCTCTTCCTCCCCCTCCTTCTTCCTCTTATCCCTCCTCTTCCTCCTCCCTTCTGCTCCATCTCAATTTATTGAACATTTCATGAAGCCAGAGACTAGCTTAAATACCTTATATAATTCTTCACATGTACTTACATTATTCTCTTTTCTATATTCTTCCTGTTCTGTGAGCCAGCTAATGTGCTGAATATTTACTTCAAACATAATTTTATGTAATATAAACTTGTGGAAATAATATATTTAATGGGAAGAAAACAGTGTATTTTAGACCATCCATCCATCTTCCACCCCGCCCCCCGCCCCCCCCGCCCGCCCCACTAAAGTCTCACATATGCTCTTTGGGTTTCTCTAGTCCATGAAATTTTCAGGCCTCTTAACTGCCTCAGTCCGGTTCTGTAAATCTGACTTTCCTCCCTGTCGGGGAGCTTGGCTGCAGTGGTCTGGGTCCCGCCCCCTACAGCTGTTCTACGATCCAATTGGGCGCTCCTGCTGCTGTGAGGTGATCTCACGAAGCCGGACACCACCCTCTCCATGTTATTTCTCTTCCCACCTTACTTAACCTTTCCTATTAGTGACAATAACAGTCTCCAGGATGTTGGAGGCCCATCTGTGAGGGGCTAATTGATTTCCCCTCATCACTCCATATTTATTTTCTTTTCCTCACCTCCACAAGCAAGCTCTGAACCAAAGGCCATGGCAGCAGCTCATGCTGGCAAATTCCTGCTTTGATTATTCCTTCCCTGGCAACAATGATTGATCCAGCTTGTCAAGTGACTGGGGACATTGCGACGACCATCTGTTTCCCTCTCTCTGAATCCTTTAAGGTAGTTAGGCTCCATTTTCAGGATCATCTCGCTGATGCTGCCTGCATTTTTCTCCATTTTTGAGTTCTGGTTTTGGCAGGGTCTCTTCCCTGGAGGGGTGGCATTCTCACTTCACACTTGTTCATTTGATTAGCTTCCTTCTCTTGTGAGTAACTGTTTAGCTTCCAGCGAGTGGACTCGTGGTTAGCTTTCCCTTAGGCCTCAAAAGTGTTCCTTTCATCTTGTCCATGCTGACACCATCTTCCTTCAGGACCACGTCCTATTGGTTTAAACTCCTACTAGCTGTCAGAGCCCTCCTGTTCTCCTGCCCTGGCCTCGTTTCAGACTCATCCCTTCTTGCCAGGAGGACTGAAGCAGCCAGTTCTTCTTGAAGACCAGCCTGCTCCCCTGCAAACCAAAGTTGCCAAGTGACTTTCCTGAAACACAAGGCCATGTTCATGGCAGGCTCTGCTTAAATCCCTCAGGCATTTCTCACTGGGCTCATGCGAAGCCCATCTGCTTTGGCCACACCTTTTAAAATCCATCCTATTTTCCATTCTAGCAGCATATTGTGTTATGTCCTTATATATTTTTTCTCTTTACTCAAAAGCCCTAGCAGTGGTTCTGAATTGGTGGGGGAAGGACATTTGGCAATATCTGGAGACATGTTTGGTGGCCAAAATGGGGGGAAATGGGCATGTTGCTGGCATCTTCTGTGTAGAGGCAAAGAACTATCCTGCCAAAATGTCCACAGTGCTCAGACTGAGAAACCCTGTGCAGGCCAGACCAAACGTTGCAGTTGTCTGAATGCACTGTGTCCACTTGTGCCTCCAAATCTTTGCCCAACGACCTTTCTCTCCAGTGAATCCTTTCCTCCCACTATTTGCCTGTTAATGTCTAATCCCCCGGCAAGGCTCAGCTCCAGCATCTGCTTATTGTGATTTCCTGACCACTCACAATGCCTGGTGCCCCTCTTCTGAACTTTAGTCACCCAGAGTTTCCAGCAATATATATTTATAGAGGATCTAGTAGGTAACAATACTGTGTTAGGTCCTAGGATTAAAATAGCAAAATTATAATGAGCACTGCGCTTATAAAATCAACAATCCAGGTGGATGAGACAGAAAGTCATCAAATACGCACACAAATAAATGTGCTGCCCAATACTGTGTGCACACCTGCTCTCCACATAAGGGGACTCGGGGCCTTTCTTTTATTACTAGAGGCTCAGTGCACGAAATTCGTGCATGGGTAGGGTCCCTAGTGGCTGCCAGCTGCCAGCTGGGGTCTCCCTCCCTTGGCTGCCAGCTGCTGGCTGGGGCCTTCCTTTGTTCTGCTTGACCCCCTGATGGTCAGCACATGTCATAGTGAGTGATTAAACTCCTGGTCAGTCTAACTCCTGAGGGGACACTTTGCATATTAGGCTTATATATATATAGACTTTTGTTCAGGGGTCTTCCCTAGGCATGGTGTTGAAGGTGTTGTTTTTGTTGTTTGATCGTGTGTTATCTCTTCTTAAAAACCTTTCTTGTGCCTGTCTGGTGTGGTTCAGTGGTTGAGCAGCAACCCATGAATCAGGAGCTCACCGTTTGATTCCTGGTCAGCACATATGCTTGGGCTTTCAGGCTCGATCCCCAGTAGGGGGCATGCGGGAGGCAGTCGATCAATGATTCTCTCTAATCGTTAATGCTTCTATCTCTCTCCCTTCTTCTCTAAAATCAATAAAAATTTATTTGAAAACAAACAAAAAAATACCTCTCTTGGACACATACCAGAATCCAAATCTTTAGCATTGTGTTGCAAACCATTCCCAATGGACCTTCCCATTTCTCTCACCAATTCCCACTCTTTCCACCTTGATTCTGTCATGATGTGGCCACACCTGCGTGGTTTTGCACACTTTCCTCACCCTGTCATGCTTTTAGGTTTTCCTCCTTCTATCAAGACACAGCTCATTGGCACTTCCTCTTCTCTGGATTCTCAAAACAGTTAGTTCCTCTACTCCTGGGCACTCTTAGTTCATGGTACTTGTTTGTATCTCAGCATTTAGTAAAGAAAAATGGTGAAAAGCATAGTTTTTGGAGTCTGATATATCTGGATTTACTTAATTTTTCTTCCTTAATTTCTTCATCAGAATAATAAGTAAAAGAATAGTACCTACTGCATAAGTTTCTGAAAATATTAAACACAATAAATATTAAGGAGTCAATAAATTTTAATAGTGACTACCATTTCTTAAGTATATTTTATTGATTTTTTTGTTTTACAGGGCGGAAGGGAGAGAGAGAGAGTTAGAAACATGATGAGAGAGAAACATCAATCAGCTGCCCCCTGCACACCTCCTACTGGGGATGTGCACACAACAAGGTACATGCCCTTGACTGGAGTCGAACCTGGGACCTTTCAGTACACAGGCCGACACTCTATCCACTGAACCAAACCAGTGAGGGCGTGACTACCATTTTTAACCATGTTGTTCTGTAGCTCTGATTCTGTAGCTCTCTTCTGGACTGATTGCTTTCTCCATGAGAATAGAAAGGGTATTTTATTTGTCATTGTAGCCAAGTGACTAGAAAAGCCTACACAGTAGATGCTTGTTGCATGTTTGAGTTAAGGATGGGGACCCCATTACAGTGGTCTCTCCTGCAGCAGTTTGATACCTAGCAGAAATTGAGCACTTACTAGGTACAACAGTGGGGGTAAGCACTATCACAGATTGCCCCATTTAATCCCCACAATCACCCTATTACATTGGAACCAATACTATTAGTTCCCTTTTACAGAAAACAGGGGCACAGAGAGATAAATAACCTGCCCAAGGTTTCACAATTAGCAAGTGGCAGACCAAATTTAAACGCAGGGAGTTTAAATCATTAGATCTTTCCTAAAAAATCAGATAAAGTCAATGTTTACTTCAAGACTCCATTGATGATGTCGCACAATGAATGCAAAGAAGCTTTGGGTCTGGATGCAGATGATACAAAAACACCCACTTCTTTTCCAGAGCCACCAAAATGACTTCAGGCTTCCACAGGCCACTCCCAGTAAGAACCAGTAGGGTGCAGTTTAGTGGGAGGGGTGGGGAGTGTGTGGGAGATATTTATCTTCCAACCTAAACCAGATACTTTCAAACATGGCAACTCCACATTTGCCTTCTCGTTGCTCATGCTCTTATAGAATAAACAATGTGGGAGATACATGAATGTGTGCGGGAGAGCGTGAGAAGGATGAGTGCATCACAACAGGGGTATTGAGAGGAAAATAGCTCATTCACAAGTGAATGAACAAACATCTTGGTGGAGTCCCTCCAGAGGGAGTGGAGATGGGGAAGAGAAGTATTAATAAGTGGGTGTAAGGAGCAGCCTCCACAGTGTTTCAGACACAGGGGGTTCCTTTAACAGGAGCCGGTGGAGCATAACTCAGCTGCAAAGAGGACCCGGGGAGTTCTTAAGCTACCTGGGCTCCTAGGGCATCTATTTAAATTTTTAATTTTAGCCAAATGAGAATCACTCCTGCAGCAGAGCTACTGAGTTTCACAATGTACTCTTAGAGAAACTGTAATTAATCCTCTGAAAAGTCATGGGGATGTAAAACTTGCAGTATGGTGAGCAAATGTTAGTAAAGCTTTAAGCTTTGCCTATGGATTCATAATACTGCCACCTCTTTCTAAGACACAGTGCCGGGGTCCGGGCTGTGGGCTTGAGTTACAGGGGACATTGGTATCATGAAGTCCTGCAGGTTCGCCTGGTGGCTGACTCCCCCAATTCGGGGAGGAAAGATAGCTCAGGTGTATCCCCAAACCTATCTAGAGATCGCAGAGGAGGGGGCCTCTGTGATATGCTTGTTGAAGGGGCTGAAGGGGCTAATGATCCTATTAAACAACCCCCTGTGGTGTTCATTTTCTGACTGAGGACAGAAATAGAGACCCAGAAAACCACAGGCAGTGGGAATGGTGAGCTCTCAGGAAGGAGGCGAGAGGCTGGAGGGATGAAAAGAAACGGCATTTGTAAACCACTGGATTCGGAACTGGAGGCAAACGTTACCACGTGGCCTCAATTGTATTGATTTGTGGGGAAGAAGGAATGCATTGAAGAGGAGACAAAAGGAAGTCCCTTGACCTGCAAACACTCCAGGAGGAAAATAAGTGAATTATCTGTGGAAGCTATTTGATTAAACATATGTCCTTTCAATACATTTTATGTTACTGCTTACCATGGGGAGGGGTAGCTTCCCAAAGATAAATTGGGGCACTATTCACAACAAGAGGGCCGCCATGCTGGGAAGACAAGAGAAACTAATGTTCTTTGCAAACATTACATATGGTGAGCCATATATATCGTTCAATATACAGCATTCCACAAACAAGGAAGAGAAACATAATCTGATCTTGTATGTACACACAAATCTTTAAATGATTAAATTGCTGTAGTAACAACCTTCATGGGAATTAACTGAACACAATTTGTTATTCGGAGTTCTGTCTCACATTTAGAAGTTTCTTAAATGTTTGTTGAAATGATGAAAGAATTTCTTGAATTATTAGAAATTGCCTCACAATTTAACTGAACTGTGAGTTTTTTATTATAACCATATGTATTACTTATTACAAATTTAATTTTACTAGCAAAGTGCCAATAAGCATACGTTATACATGCAAGATATATATATATATAAAACACATGTTATATATCTATAATAATAAAAGCATAATATGCTTATTAGACTGGACAGCTGAACAACCTTCCAAATGTCCTTCTGGATGACCTTCCGGACAAAGCCGGGGCTGCGAGGGCCGAGGGCAGCCACCGTGGCTGCAAAGGCCGAGCCCCTTGCATGAATTTTGTGCATCGGGTCTCTAGTAATTACGTAATATAGTATATCCATAATATATGATCATATGTAATTCCTGGTTAACAGAATTCTCTGGTTGACAGAATTTGGGGTAAGAGAAGTTATATTTTTATCACTGGCTAATGAAAGAGATGAAGAGGTAATTCTATGAATAACCAGGGAGACTGGGAAAGGACATTTTATTCCTTATTTCCTGATCCAAGTTATGCCTGAGAACTCAACTCCTTCAGTCTCCATAGACTTAGTTTTCCCTGGAAGCAGCACATTTTAGCTCTGAATCCAGTTATCCTGGAGTGGTTCTGCCTTTGCTTCAGGTTCAGAGCTCACCTAGCCAAGTGCTTCCTCTGGAATACGTTTCTTTCCTTGTGAGTACGAGCAACATGAATCAGCAATCAAACAGACAGCCCGGGTGTGATTAGCCAGAGTGTGCCGGATAAACAGTGTTTACCAGTGTTCAGTTCTCCACATGTTGACAAAATTTACAACGCTGCAAATTACAAAATACACTCTGGGTTATTCAGGGGAAATTAAAATTAAGTACTGAACACCATGACTTTGCTGCCCTCCTGGCCAGGCTTGAGCATCCAGATGGCACCCATTCATCTACCAGGATGTCACTGTGGGCCTCGTGGAGCCCTTCATTGGGGATTAGGGCCTCGTGCTGGCACCATCGGTGGCACCTGGCTCCCATCTCTATGCCAACAGTGCCCCTGTTGTGACCGTAAGATCCTGATGTGAAGTGATGATACAGCCACAAGCATCAGTATGGCCCTCACTCCCTACATGAAACCTCCAGAACGAGGCAAAGACCAAGAGCGCTGGATACAGTTGGATGGAACAGAACTGAGCATGTATTCACGTAGGCTCCTTTGTCAGTAAGGAGGCAGGAGTGGGAGAGAGTAAAGACAGGGCAACAGGGAGTAGGCTTGCAAAGCAAGCAAGGGAGGAAAATGCAGAGAGATTATAACAAGGAGGGGTGTGGGGGACAGACACAAACCCATTATTCTATAAGGCAAAGAGGAAAAGCTAAGACAGACTGAGACAGAGACAGAGTGATCCCAGTGGAGAGGGAGGCCAGACGAACACTACTGAGTGAGGCCTGCTCTGCAGGGAGGGAGTCTGGGTTCATCTGTGCACGTGTGTGTATTTGTGTGTGCGTGCACATGTGTGTATTTGTGTATGTGTGCTTGTGCAGCACTAGCTTGCTAATAGAATGGGTGATCAGGCTGGGACTACTGCCTGGGCTGCTGGTGATATAACTAGGAATCAGCAAGTAAGAGAATAGTGAGAATAACAGTAAGACAAAGCTAAGACAGATTGTATATGTTTCAGTGTAGAGAAATGTGAGAGGAATCGGGAGGTCTCTAGTCTTCATTCTGCCATTAGTGACAAACGCAGTCATGGCAACAGGTATGAGGGATAGCTGTTGTCCAGGCATGGAGCTAAGAGTTTAATGTACCCTCTTGTTTAATCCTTGCACCAATTCCAAGCAGCAGGTCCTGGTACCTTCCCTGTCAGCAGAGCAAGACACGGGAACATACAGTTAGCAACTCGCCCAAGGTCGCACAGCAGTGTGGTGAGGGGTGAAGGTGAGTAGGACAGGAGTGAGAGCCATCCACAGTTCCAACCTCCTTCACTTAGTAAGTCTGGGTTAAGATTTTTGTTTGACAAAGAGAATTTAGCAGCCACAAACATGTTAAGGTTACTAGCCAGACGTCTGCTGAGTGTCCTTCCTGCTCTTTAGTCAGTAGGCACATAAAGTCCTTTATTTTCCAAAGTCCTAAGGAATGAATGATGCTGAGGTTTTAGTGGCCCAGAGGTCTTTTTCTAAAGCTTTTCTCCTTCAAAATAACTTTTTATATCGTGGGAAAGAGAGTGACATACAAACACCAGAACACACTATTATAATCAATGTTTCTATTTATGTTATTCACACAGGCTGATGAGAAAGCCTTGTTCTAGAAATGTAAGTAGCCAAGTTGATGCACAGGCTAAGTTGGGGTAGCCGACAAGGTTTATGGGCCTTTTGCCAGAGGGGAGACAGAGTGAACGAGGAAGTGAGTATGGGAGTGAAGGGAAGTATCATACTTACACCTGACAGTTTCCTTAAATATTATAAACAACTTCCTTAGCCTAGCAAAGAAACCCTGCCTGCTGCCACAAGTCAAAGCCCATGAAAGTGTTGCTCACAGCAGGCACTGTACCATTAAACCCTGTCTCTAAAATAGGTTCTCAATGGCACTGTAACCCAAGGCAACTCCATCTCCTGTGGGATCTTTTTTTATAGGTGGGGGGGCACTATTCAGTAGGCAGAAATCGGAAAAGGGCTGTGAAGGGAGACTTGGCAAGAGAGAAATCTGCCCCCCAAATGTTTCTAAGTTACCTTGAAGCTGATTATTTATGTCTCTGCTTCTCCCCACATCAATGCCAAACACACACACACACACACACACACACACACCTCAGTTACAGTGAAACTTGAAGAGTAGTGTCTGTCTTTATTGTAGGTGTTCTTGAAGGAGGTAAATCACTGCAAAGGATCTTAAAATTTCTTGTGCCCATTTTCCTGATCTCCATGGGGATAACTCCCACATCTCTTCTCCCGGATTCTCCCGTCTGGGTCCACGTGGAGGGCACGGCCGGGCCGTGCCCTCCACTTCTCTCCTCTCCCCTCTCATGTCCTTCCAAAGCCCTGGCCCTGGCCACCGCATTGCTGACCTGTGGCTGTTTCCAGCGCCCAGGACATCTGGTCAAGCCTGATTGCTCATCTGTCTAGGGACAGCCCCCTGGAATACTGGTGAATATAATTTTAAACCTCATTATAGAAAGAAGGGAAGAAGCTAAAAATAGACACTGGTAAGAACAAGCCATGGAATCCTAGGAGAATTTAAGAAGTGAGAGGGACAAGGAGGCTTAGGATCAAAATGACATGCAGATTAATTGGTGTTTTAATGAGTAGTTCATTAGGAATTTGAGGTAAGGCAGAGAAGAGGCAGGACGAGAGACCAGATAGGATACTTTTCAACATAAAAGAAAGCAAGGAGAGTAGACAGAGTAATATCCTACTTGTTTATCTTGAAACAGATGAAATGCAATGACTTAATCCTTACATAGCATAAAATAACTGTAAATATTATTCATAATATCCAGTGGAGAAATGATATTTTAGCCACAATGCCATTATGAAATTGAGAAAAATGGCCCCACAATGTTCTGCCTCTGGAGAGAGATTTGTGAGAAACTGACAGAAGAATCCCAATGACAGACAGAGCCTGCCCTTTGCAGGGGCGTGGGGAGGGGGGGCCATGCCTTCCCTTAAGTACTGCCACCTTCCTGCCTCCCTCCCTCACATTCCTGCTAAATGGAGATCGGACACCTGTGTCAAGGGGACTCGGTCACTTTGTCTGCATATTAACTGTTATATTAAGATTTGCTGCAGAAAGACAGTCTGTTAAAGTGTTCCCTCTGAAGAGGGGAAGGAGGGGAAATAAATTATCAACTGAAGGACATTTGGGGAAGAGATCTTTTGACCATTCGTTATCACTATTTAAGACAGTGGTTCTCAACCTGTGGGTCGCGACCCCATTGGGGGTCGAACGACCCTTTCACAGGGGTCGCCTAAGACCATCGGAAAACACATACGTAATTACATATTGTTTCTGTGATTAATCACTATGCTTTAATTATGTTCAATTTGTAACAATGAAATTGGGGGGGCCACCACAACATGAGGAACTGTATTAAAGGGTCGAGGCATTAGGAAGGTTGAGAACCACTGATTTAAGACTAATTGAAACCCATTGTTCCAGCGCCTCAACTCTACCCAGTTCAGTTTTGCCCCCTGGGAAAGTTTTCTTTCTTTCCACACCTGGATCAACAGATAGGGTGCTCATTTGTCAGTTGATCTGTTAGATCCAAGAGGCCTCAATGAGGTCTTTCAAAACAGATTGTCTTCACTGGAATGCAGAATTGGGGTGCAGTCCCCTTTGCACAAGACTCAAGAACAGTCCAGAGTGATGCTCTGTGCTGGGAAGGAGGCAAGACGCTCCTCAAGGGAATGGTTCCCTGGCGAATGGAGCCTGGATCTGAGGACGGTTTCCTGAAGCAGCATCTAGGTGATGCCAGCTAAGTCATCCTCCAGGGAGACATTCTTCACTCTGTATCTTTCATGCCTCTCCCCAGGAAAGCCTGGCTCAGCATCATCAGGCCTTTCTTCCTTTACCCTTACCATACCCTAGGATTCCTCTTCCTAGTGTGATATACTGTTGGGTTGTGAGATTTGAGAGCACTGGGAAAAGTCTTGCACTTGGAATGTATCCTGTATGGGTCTGCTGCCTTTGTGCTAGAAATCCCACCAGTCATTTTTAAGGGTATAGCTTTGAAGGCAGCTCCTAACTTTTTTTCAGTTAGTTTCAGTTAAATGAATTTGAGTGATATTAGCACAGAATCAGAGAGACCAGGATGCAAAAGAAGAGACCTGGGATAGATCAGTTTTTGTTGTCTTTTTTGTTTGTTTTGTTAATCCTCACCTGAGGATATGTTCATTGAATTTAGAGAGTGAGGAAAGGAAGGAGAGAGAGAGAAAAAAATCTATGTGCAAGAGAAACACTCATTGGTTGCCTCTTTCATGTGCCCCTACTGGTGATCAAACCCACAACCTAGGTATGTGCCCTGATGGAGAATCAAACCCACAGCCCTTTTGGTGTGTGGGACAATGCTCCAACCAACTGAGCATTTAGCCCCAGGCTGGGGCTAAATCAGTTTTGATGTGAAATTTAAGGAAGTAGAAAGGATATATGTTTTCAGATGGGTGGGTTGGTGGAAAGAGCATTGAACCAGGAATCAGAGTTCTGGAGTTTGAGTTTTCTCTTTGTTTCTTAGTAACTATATGGCCTTGGGTAAGTCATTTAGAATTTCATAATCTCAGCTTTCTCACTATAAAATGGGATAATTACATCTCCCCTAACAACCTCACAGGGTTATTGTGATTATAACTCAAGGTGATTAAGGGCAGATCCAGGTTCTGTGGAGCCTGAAGCTTATAGAATTTCAGGCACTCTGAATAAGAAAAGGGATTATTACAAAATTATAAAAACAAAAGTAAGCATAAATGTGGAAATTTATAATAGCAAAGTAAATTACAATTCATTATGAAATCCCTATTCCCAGATCAACTTGATTTTAACCAAATGCCAAAAATACTCCAAAGCAAGTGGCCTGGAAGAGATACATGAGAGAAGTCAGAGTTAAGAGAGAGTGGTCTTAACAAATTGCACTTAAAAGACCTACTACTGCAGATGTCACTAAATCGCAGAGCATGTGAGCACATTGTCAGGGTCTCCGAAGGCACCTGTATCTGTATCTGTATCTGTATCTGTATCTCTATCTGCGAGGGGTCCAGAAGCCAGAGCTTCCTCGGCTTCCTGGTAAACCAGTTTCGGAGAGCACGCTTACTAAATGTCCTTGGGAACTATCCAGTACAACGTAAAGGAAAGGCGTTGCTCCTGGTTTCTCAGTTGCCAGAGTTGTTGTCTCATGGGAAGTCTATTTGGGTTATTTGTATCACAGCCACAACCTAAATTATTCTGTTGAAAGTGCATATTTACTTAAATTTCCTGTCGCAGAATATAAACACCCCTTTGCATGTATAAAGCAGGCGTTAGAATTGTGATTCAAACAGTTTATAAAACACTTAAAATACATACTTTTATTTGAGCCTTCTATTGTCTATTGCTGTCACAAAACTTAGCAGCTTAAAGCAACAGCAATCATGTTATTCCTCATGTTCTCTGTGGGTCAGGTTGTTGAGAGTGGTTTGGAGAAGTGGTTCTGGTTCACGTGTTTCACGTGTTCACATTTGGGTGTTGGTTGGGTTTGCAGGCAGCTGCAGGCTTCATGAAGACCAGAGGACTTACTTCCAAGGTGCTCACATAGTTGGCAAGTTAGTACTGGCCATTGGCCAGGAGCCTGTTTTTTTCCATGTGGGATTCTCTCCAGATTGAGTATCCTCTCGGCATGATGGCTGGCTTCCCCATAGCAAGCAATGAAAGAGAGAGAGAAAAACAGAGAGAGAGAGAGAGAGAGAGAGAGAGAGACATCTTGCCATTGCCATTTATGACCAAGCCTAGGAAGTTGCTTCCTATGTAGCCTATTAATTCAGGAAGTTACAAGTTGAGTTCATATTCAAATGAAGGGAATCAAGATCTCACCTTTCTTTGTTTTTAAAAAATGTATTGTTGAAAGTATTACAGATGTAATACTTTTATCCCCATTGACTCTTTCTACCCCACCCCCACCCCACCTTTCCATGGAGGATAGTCAACATTACATCGTAAGAAGAGCATGTATGGGACATATATTGATGCAACCATTTTTGGAGAAGACAATATACTACAAGCTTCATATAAACTTGGGAGATGGGTAGGGAAAATATTTTGATCTTCCTTCCTCAATAGAGAACACTTCAAAGAATTTTATAGGAAGAAGCCTAATAGGCCTGAATTAAAATCTACCCTCTATACCAGGGGTCCTCAAACTTTTTAAACAGGGTGGCCAGTTCACTGTCCCTCAGACCGTTGGAGGGCTGGACTATAGTTTAAAAAAAAAACTATGAACAAATTCCTATGCACACTGCACATATCTTATTTTGAAGTAAAAAACAAAATGGGAACAAATACAATATTTGTATTTGCCTGTGGCCCAAGGGCCGTAGTTTGAGGACCCCTGCTCTACACCGTATTCTCTGCATCATGCTGGGAAGTTACTTAACTTCTCAGAATTTCTCTTGACTTATGAATTAACTCTAATATATTATGGTTCTTATAAGGCTGAAATGAGATAGGGTCTGGGAAGGACTAGTCAGTGCCTAGAACACAGTAAATGTTCAGTAAATGGTAGAAATGGTTTGGAGATGAAATATAGCAACTGAAACAGTAAATACTTATTAAATAATTTCTCAAGGTCACAAACTATAAAAATCAAATTATCCAAGCAAAATCTTTTAAGTGAATAAATGGCCTGTACTTTGAGTTTGCATGTAATTCATGTGTGATTTATTCATATTGTTTGATTATAAATAGAACTCCTTCTTTTAGTCTAACTTCAAATATCAACTGGGAAGTGAAAGCTTTTCTGGCTCCAGGTGCCCCTTATTTATTTTTGGATGATAAATGTGACCCACATTATTGATGATGGAGGCCCTGAACTTATGAATTACCCTTTAATTATTCAATTTGATGGGATATGCAATATGTAAAATTAATAGGAGATGCAGTTGGGAGCAAATTTCCATTTTTTGCCTTAGTTAACAGACTTGATATAAACAATAATACAGCTGAGTTTAGCACTCAGGAAAATGTGACCGTATTTTTAAATTGTTATGCATATTAACTAATTATAGTCTATTTTCTTGAATATTAAAGGTGATGAAGCGGCTTTGTTTACCTAGGATTATTTAGGCCATATCTGTTGGGAGGTTGAGGGGAAGGGT
This sequence comes from Myotis yumanensis, assembly GCF_028538775.1. NCBI lineage: Eukaryota > Metazoa > Chordata > Mammalia > Chiroptera > Vespertilionidae > Myotis > Myotis yumanensis. The sequence continues at coordinate 31,290,829 of NW_027223766.1, forward strand.
TAGCAGAAAGTGTTTAATGCACTAAGCACATGTATAAGGTTTCCATAATTCATCAGCTCCGCTGTTGCACACCTTCCTGTGCATTTGCAGAGACTGCATACATTATACAGTGATGGATGGGATGCTGATTAAATAAAATGTGTTGCTCTTGCCCAGAATACATATATTTTCACATTAATTTTAAAAATTCTAAATGGTGTCCTTAAAAACGACTGGATGTTTATACCAGAACTGAACACCAGAGTTCACCAGAGTTATTAGGAATTTGACGAAAAGTTGCTTTCTCTTGACTTTGCAGTAGGTGCTGTTTACTCTTTCCCATCAAGACAAAGAAACAAAGAAAACTAAAGTATGAAGCCCTAACTCAGACCTTCAATAATGGTTGAGTTCTTCACAGAGTTCAAAATCCTGTGCAAGGGTATCCTCTTCTCCAAAGAAAGTTAATGATAGGGGAAAGCTTACCTAGTCTATCTCCCCTCTAGGAGAATCACAGGATATCTTCACGTAATTAAGGTTCTCAGATAGCAAGAAACAAAATTCATTTAACTTGGCATAACTCGGTGTTTCTCAAGTGTTATTTGAATAGGGAGTTCTTTTGTTGTTTGTTTTTTCAAAGAACTTCCACTGACATCTCATAGACCCTCATCCTCTCTTAACAGCTACACACTCACTATTACAGTGTATGCATATGATACTATTGTACGTAGCAAAGCTCCTGCTGGTGGCTATGTGAGTTGCTAACAAGTTTTTGCTATTTTTAACCTTCGTTTGTAAATTATAGCACATATACATGATTACAGACTTTAGATGGACTTCTAAAAATGGAATGCTTGGTCTTGACCTGGTCTTGATGTAGAAGCCACAAATCATGCTTCTGCACACCCCCAAACCTGCTCCAGGGAAGCCTGAGTGCAATCATCTCCCCTTTGCACTGGAAATCTTATAGTCTCCACAGTGACAATTAGGCAAGAGGGCTTGACGTTCAAGGACAGATGAAGCTTCCTCTGCTGCATTGCTATAGCAGCCAGCTCTCTGTTTCACCTGCTTTCATTCTGGATCTGGATGTGCATTTTCATCAAATACAAAGTTTGTTGGAGGCAGAAAGTGAGCTCCTCCTCCTTCCAGGCTGAGAAAGTCTTGGGATAATGTGCCTGGTTTTCCTGAACTGCACTCAAGTAGCCCATGGGGTGTCTGAGTGATTTGCACAAGCCATCAAGTTCGCACTGTTCTTCTGCACTGCCTTCTCCTGCCCAATGCTTTCAGGCCCTTCCTGCTCATTTTCTGCTGTTGGCTGGTTACAAAAAGAGAAATGCCTGGAGCACAGAGAACATCTGTCCGAAGCTCATCTGTTTCCAAGGGAACTAGTGATACCCATCTCTCCTTAGTTTTCAGTTCCTGTTTCCATTGATGAAAATAGCTTCTCCGTCCGTCGTTGGCTAAGTGACTCATTTGCAATTGGGAATCAGATATATTCTTGTGTATAAACATGGTCATCATTCATGTATTTTGGAAACACTCTTAACCCATCCAGTCTGCATTAGACTAGGATAGTTGCATAAACCCTGACATAACTGATTACTTCCTAGAACAAGTCTCCTTTTATGCTATTGTATCCAAGCATCACTAGCTAGTATGTCTTCACTCTTGTATACAGACATCACCAGCTGACACCATTTCTCCTTCCCAAAATAACTTCCATTCTTTCTCCCCTTTCCTCACCCCTATAACCTTCCTTTCCAATTTTATATGTACATTGTTCAGGACTTAGATCCTGTACAATGCCTTTCAGAAGCCTCTCCTGCCCACCCTAGCCCCATAGGGTCTCCTTTTTCTCATTTCATTAGGCATTTATCATACTTAACCTTGTGTTTTCATTTATCATTAGCAAATCTCTATGCATTTTACCCAACTAGATAATAAGCATCTTGAAGTCAGTGGTTGTCTTTTCATCCTTTCAGTTTTCAGAAACATACATCCTCTCTCATTGTCTAGAGACCACAGGGCAAAGGCCCAGGTGATGTACGGTCAAGTTGGCCTAGAACCTACTGAGTAAACGCTCACCAGCTTCTGTGGTTCTCCTTATTGGTATCTGGGTTTTTCAAAATGACATATGATACATGCCCACTAAGCCACAGTACTTAGAATTTTCTTTCACTTTTCCCTAAGGTGGCAAATGTATTACTGTCCTTAAAAACTATATGTTTGTTTATACATTCATACAATTGGAATGGGGCATTGCAAATATTTCTCAGAATTTTAGGCAGTGAGAGTACCTATCTGAGATGCTGACTGATGGTAAATAATTGAGGAGAAAGAGTATTTCCAAACATGTATTCATATCCTGCTATGTACCAGAACCCACCTAGGTTGTGGAGTCAAGCTGTGAATAAGACACAGTTCCTGCCCTCATGAAACAAAGGCATTGAAGATATTTTGCTCTTGAAAAACTATGAACCCAACCTTGAAAGCTGAGAAAGAAAAGAAATATGAGTGGCCATTTGGAATTCTGGACATAAAATATATGCATCATGTATTTTATGCAGACATGCTATTACATTGGTTGCATAAAATGGGTTCTTTTTTATGATTCTTTTATGGATCGGCCATAGACTATGCAATGCAAGTGGCATATAAAAGAATAATGGAAGAGACGAGACCTGACTAAATAAATCCCTGAAAGCTTTATTTTAAACATTCTGTCGTGAGAAGATATTTCCCTTGCACCATTTTTTTTTTGCTTCTGTTCTTTTCTAGGTCATCAGAAATGAAAATATATTAGGAGAATGGCATGTGTATTAAAAATCTTTGCAATATCTCCAAGTCAACACTAGACCATTAAAAACCTAAAGGAAATACTCAAAATGAATACATTGGGGGAAGAGTACTGAATAACATTTGGAAAACCAGAAAGTATCTACCCATTTGTCTGGACTGGTATCTATTGCTGTCGTAAGAACCTGAAGCCAAACAAATGAGACGATTTGTAGTGACAGTTTTCAGATTGTATTCATGCACATTGTGAACCCATAATGAGTATTGGATAATTCTCATGGTAAATACCATGGCAAGGTCCTGCAGATTAAATAAAATGAGGGGGCTGAAGTAGGCAATATGTACCGGAAACTTGGGCTCATATGTATGACACAACAGGCTGCAGATGTGTCATTTCCATGACATGATATAAAGTAACTCCTCATTCTTAGAAATTTCTAAGCCACAGTGAACGATAGATGGATGTGTGGGAGGTAGAATCAGAATGCTCTATGATAAAAATGAGGTATTGATTCTCTGAGATTTTAATTTAGATTAGTTCACTTAGAAAAAGTAATAAATTGAAATGTACTCAACACAGCTCACATTCGAAATGACTTATCAGGATTCCGAAACGAACCTTAGGCAAGCAATAATTTAACTGTAGCACTCACTCTAGTTGCCCATGCTAAAATATAGCATCTTTGTGAAATAATTTGGACAAGAAAGAGACAAGGAGTATATCTCTGAATGACAGATGGGAGCTTGAGCTTCAGTGCCAGGAGAAAAGATGGGGAAAGAAGTGGATATAAGTGTCTGGCCATACTAAATTAGAGAGGCAAACATCTGAGCTATTAGAAAGGTGATTCAATGTGAGCTATGCCATTTATTTGCCCAATGCCTAGTTCAATTTGGTAGTTTCAGATGGTCAGGTAAAAGGCATTTCTGTACATAGAGTTGGATCTTTTTTATTCATATCTAGGTTTCTTGAGATTTTAATATGTTGATGTTCAGGTTCATTTGAAAAGATGTGTTCATCCAGTCTTTTTAGCCTTTTGTATATGCAATTAAATCAAATAGTACCTATAAATCTGCTAATGCAAAGCTTGGTCTATAGTAGGTTAATAATCATAATTATGAAAGCTGACAGTGTTCAGGCTCTTATTGTAAGCCAGACACTGAGCTCACCATTCTTATTGCATTTAATGTGGAGTTCAGAAAGCATTATGTCCCCTTTTGTGCAATCATGGCTCACTTTTCCACTTAGTTTTACATTTTTATACTGAAATTATGACCATAGAACTAGAAATCAATTAGTGTTTTCTTTGCAAACTACTAATTGAAGACTCTAGTATCGTTTCCTATGTATTTATTGTGCTCCATTGTCTTTTATGTTAATTCATGCTACATCCAGGATAAATATTTTGCTGTTCTTACAAAGCTTCCCAATAAAAGTATTTTTTCTTGCTGATCCTTTTTGGGGATATTTTTGGCTTTTAAAGATTCATTTTGTGCCCAGCTGGTGCGGCTCAGTGATTGAGAATCAATCTATGAATAAGGATGTTAAGTGTTTGTTTTTTTAAAATATTTTTTATTGATTTCAGAGAGGAAGAGAGAAGGAGAGAGATACAAACATCAACAATGAGAATCATTGATTGGCTGCCTCCTGCATGGCCCCTACTGGGGATTGAGCCTGCAGCCTGGGCTTGTGCCCTTGACTGGAATTGAACCTAGGACCCTTCAGTCCCCAGACCGATGCTCTATCTACTGAGCCAAACCAGCTAGGGCCAAGCTGTCAAGGTTTGATTCATGGTCAGGGCACATGCCTGGGTTGCAGGCTTGATTCCCAGTAGAGGGTATGCAGGAGGCAGCCGATCAATGATTCTCTCTCATCGTTGATATTTCTATCACTCCCTCTCTCTTCCTCTCTGAAATCAATAAAAATACTTTTTTATAAAAAAGATTCATTTTGTTACTAGGTGACCATTATGATGGTGTACACAATTTGTAGCACCCATCTTTGTTAACTGCCCTTAGTAAAAAATGACTTAGTTTCTGTTCTGGCTCTTTCATAATAGTTCAGCTTTCTCATCTCCACTTTAAAGAATTTCTCTTTTGTAGGTTCAATACTTACCTCCTTACAAGCGAAGTTCTTTTTATTAAAGGTATAGCTTCTGTAGCATCCTGAGACGCTTCGGGGGCCATTAAGCTTAATGAGTTAGCAATTTTTTTCCAAAGTGTATATGAGGTGCCTATTGAAGATAACTTGAACAGGCTCTCCTGATGTTTTACTAAGCAAATCTCTTTCCACAAAAGCTTTTGGGCTGAACTTTCCTTCTAGTCTAAGAGAAGCAAACTTTTCATCTCAAGTGCAGTGTAATGCATCCCATGCTGGATCTCTATTCTTGGGCTATTATAGAACCAAGCTATCTCCCTGCATAATGATGCAGTGACAATAGATAAATCCCCTTTCTCTCCAGTCAGGTTTTTTGTTTTTTTTTTCAAAGAATTCCATCATGAATGAGGATCATTTTTTCCCCTTTGAATGAGATTTTAAATTTCACACATATTTATCAAGAAACAGTCAAAGCAGAACAGGTCATTTTTATCACAAAGTTTTTTTTCTTCCCATGGAGCCTCTAAAAGCAAATCCCATGCAACCATCAGAGGACCTTTTCAGAGGTAAGTCTTCAAAGCATCCCTTTAGCCCAGTGGTTCCCAGCTCATAATAAAGACCCCAAAGTCCCTCACATCCTTTCCACCATATTTGAGGCTTCACAGGGAATTCCTGACCCCAAGGAAGAGGAGGCAGAAGCAAACTCCCTTCATAAAGAAGCTCTGGCTAGCTGGTTGGAGAGACATGAGCTCTTGGCCATGGAATGCAGCTCTGTGGGGCCACCTTCCTATCCTATATAATAAAAGCCTAATATGCTAAGCGTCCAGTCATCCAGTCATCCGTTCAACCAATCAAAGCATAATATGCTAATGATATGCTAAGGCCACTTAACCACTCACTATGATGTGCACTGACCACCAGGGGGCAGATGCTCTGACCAGTAGGTTAGCTTGGGGTCCAGATGATCAGGACTGAGCAAGACAAGCTGAAAATGCCCTGGAGCCCTCCCACAGTCCCTCCCCAGCTGGCCAAACTCCTGCATCCCTCCCCAACCCAGATCATGCACTGGTGGGGTCCCTCGGTCTTACCTGCACCCTCTCACAATCCAGGACCCCTTGGGGGATGTCGGAGAACTGATTTTGACCCAATCCCACAGGCCAGGCCAAGGGACCCCACTGGTGCATGAATTTGTGCACCGGGCCCCTAGTCATCTATAATGACAAAGGACCCCATTGACCTTCATCAGTCCTTCACTCTGATTCAGGTGCCAATGTTTCTAAAAGATATAGCCCAGCATAGAGCCTTCAGTTCTGTGAACTTGGTCTCCCACCTGTAAACTTAGCCGAGATCAGTATGGTGCACAAGTCCCTGTAGGACTTTGAGCAAGTTTCTTAACCTCTCTGCCACCCTCATTTGTAAAATGGGGACAATTTATTCACCTACCAAATATTTTTAAGTGTTTATTATGTGTCAGAAACTTATGTGTTTTAGGTACCAGGAATACATCAGTGACCAAAAATAACTCTCAACCCTACATTCGCTTATATTCTACTAAGAGGATTTAGAGAATTTAAGAAATTAAATGGATAAAGTATTACAGAGAAGAGCAAAGCAGGGAAGTAGACAGAGATGCAGGTGAGATTTGCAATTTTAAGTAGGGGAGCTTGGGCAGGTCTTTCTGAGACTCTGACCTTCTAGCAAAGACTGGAAGGAGATGAGGCGATGAGTCACAGAAGTATCTGGGGGCATGGCAAGGAAGTCAGAGAGCCAGGTTGGGGAGGATGCCTGATGTCCAGAAGAAGCAAGGAGCCTGAGGTGATGGGAGATGAATAAGTGAAGTCAAAGGCCTGCTGCAGGGACAGATTTGTCATCCTTTGTATACATTGGCCTTTACTTAGAGTAAAATGGAAGGCTATTACAAGGTTTTGAGCGAAGTAATACAATCTTAGAATTTAAAAGGATCTGACCATTGGTTTGAGAACAGGAGGAGACAAGGGTGATTCAGGACAGAAGCAGGAAGATAGCTTAATAGGTGACAGTAGTTAAGTGGAGATGATGTTGGAGAGGGCCAGGAGAGAATGAGAAATTGCTGAATTCCAGGTGTATTTTGAATGTAAGATCAGCAAGACTTGACAGTTATGATACATGATGTGAGGAAAAGAGAGGCATTGAGAATGACATTAACTTGAGCAACGAGACATATGAAGAAGCTAATGAGTCAGAGAAATCTGCAGAAGTAGCAGGTTCATGGGGGAGGACAGGAGTTTGCTTTTGTACATGTTGCTTAAAAGGCCAAGTTGACTTTCAAGTAGAAATATTGACATTAGATAATGATAGTGCTTATTACTCTGCATGGTTGGGAGGATTAAATGGGCTTTATCATCTAGCCCTGCCTGCTTCTCCAGTCACATCTGCCACCATATTTTATCACCCACCCAGGTGTTAGCCATGTTGAACTATTTTGTACTTTCTCATCTCCTTATCTTTGCACATGTGGTTTCCCAAGCAAGGATGATCTCATCTTCTCTTCTTGCCCACCCATTTTATTTATTCTGCACATTTCTTATTAGCCAATACTTAAAGTAGTTGCTTCCACGTTCCCTCTTCTTCTCCAGTTCTAAAAGAAACAAAATTAGTATTATTTATTGAAGACAAACCAAATATCACCTCCTCCAGGCAGCCCCTCCAGGATCTCTCTGGGTTTAGTTAAGAGACATCTTCCTATGAGCACTTATAGGCATGTCTGGAGCTTTAATGACAACCTTTGTAATAGTTACTATTAATTAATAACTAATTACTTAATTATCATTGTACTTATTGATTTCTGTGAATCTCCCCTGGTAGGCTACCAGCCTTATAGAAGGGGAAATTGTTCTATTTCATAATAAGTATTTAATAAATATTTGCTGAATGAATGAGTCAGCGGGTGAATGTTCTATATGGCAGAAATAAAATGGAGAAATCATCCCTTGAAAGGAATTTTTGTAAAAAGAAACTTTGTCATGAAATTGACTTAAGGAGCAGCAGATCTTGAGTGGTCATCTTTGCTGAAGCCTTTCCTCGCTCAATCTGTTCAGCCGGGTGCTGGCACAGTGCCTGGCACAAAGAGACATTTATTAGAATGGATGCTAAAAATGACTCACAAAGAAAAATTCTTCCTCCCCAGTCTGTGTACCTGGTGAGGATTAGTCACCAGAATGAAATTTGGAACTTGAATTTCAACCACTTTGATCAAAAGTACTCTTCAGAATTATTTTCTATCAGTAATGTTATCACAAGCTTTAAGAAAGAACTTACTCTTAAACATTTCTTAGAAGTGCCAGGCACCAAGGCCACCTGTCAGCTTTGACTTGCCAAAATCATAGTTAAGAAGCAAATGCTTCTGTAAACAGCAGCTGCCAAGCATTTATGAAAATGGGCTCAGGGTGTTCTGATGAACACTGAGCAAAAGCTACCATCCCTCCCTAAATGTGCCATGTTCTCTCCCTTGAGCCACTCTTCTACCTAGAATGCCCCTCTCCTTCACCTGGTATCACTTTTCCAAGGAGTTTGTCTTTGATCTTCCAGGTACATGTGGGGCCCTTCCTAAGTGTTCCCAAAGCACCTCACACGTCTCCCTGTAAAAGCAATGATTCCTCTTCACCATCTGGTGTTGCTTAGTTGCCTATATCTTCCCTTTGTTGTAACTTAGCACACTTCCCCCCAAGACTGGAATATTGGAAGCACTCAGTAAAGATTCATGAAATGCACCAGTAAGTTAGATGGATGGGGATGATTGGAAAATCATTGGGCCTTTTGACAGGATTGACTTACATGGAGGGTTCTAGAAATATAACCAGAAATCACACTTCATCTATCCTGCTATTTAACCTGGACCAATCCCATTAATATGCCCTAGTAAAGTCACCATAGCTGAGTCATGCTATTATACAATTTCTTAAATCTCTTTTAAAAGGTATAGCTTGCCTTAATTAGAGGATGAGAAGACCTAAGCCCTGTAGTCTCTATTTTATAGTCTTCAAGGTTTTCAAATGGTGAATAAGAATATATGACTTTCAGATTTGACAACCTCATTTTATCTCCTGTTAGAAAATGTCATAACCACTCCCAGAAATCTTCAGTCATTCCTGGGACTTCCATTTGTGCTGAGATTGTCTCACCTCTTTTTTTTTTTTTACCCCCTTCGTTATACAGGTGCATTCTAAACTACAATTTGGGGTAGAATGAGGGAACCATGGTGGATTTAGTCAGATTCCTTTTTCTGAATGTTCATAAAGCTTCCAGAAACACGTCTGGGCAAACCTGTCTTAGTGTTTCTCTGCTAAGATCCTTTATGTCCACAGTAACTAATGTATGAAGTCCTTGAAACTACTGAACTCACATTAGTTGTCAGAGCAGTAGACGGAGTACAAACTGCAATTAGAGAACCAGTGGAAGAAGACATCTGTTATAAAACAATCCTAAAGCCACTTGATATGCAGGTAATTTTCAGTGCTTGAAACAAAAATAGGCAAGGTCATTACCAAATTGCATCACCATCTCATGATCCATGTGGAAAATAAATGGGCTCAACCAAATAATACCTTATAAACTGAGCTTTCAAAAGAAAATGACTAATAGACAAGCTAAAAAGTCCCATATTTTGACTATTTAATACACTTAAATTAACATAAACATTTCTTTGTAAAATTTTATTTGGTTCTGACTAATTTTTTAAAAACATCTAGTTTTAAGTAGGCATTATTAAACACAACACACACACACACACACACACACACACAACATATGCTAAAAATCACTAAAGCCTAATATGAAATAAATAATTTTAAAAAATTCTAATTCCTGCATTAGCATAGATTAATACTGACCTTGAAATTTATAAAATTGTTTTTCAGTTAGATATAGTATTTTTTATTGCACCTCAAGAACAAGTGAAATAAAAGAATTGGAGCTAAGAGTGATATTGTAAGACAGAGAACTGCATGTGAAATTATTCGGTCAGATCCCAACTCTGAAGAATATGATTGTGAAGTTCACGTGTTTCTTTGTAAATTAGAATTTTCTTTATTTTGTGATAGACAGGTAGCATGACTTTTATAAAGCAGTTCAAAATAAATGAAGAATTATTAAATTAACTACTAAATGTGCTACTTTTCCCAGTTAAAATAGTCCATGCAAGCTTTATCTCAGGTTTTTTTGGATACTAACCTGCTCCTTATCTTGTCCACCATCTGTTTTTCATTTGAGCTCTGTAATTTTGGATTGTGAGCACATCTTTAGGGGACTTCTTTGTGAAAATTCTGGGCAGTCTGGATTTATGAAGTGTCCCATGAAATAGACTTTGTGCATTTAAAAATATTTTATCCTTACTAATTTTGTCTACTTAATAAGTACTAAGAAATGTGTAAAACTCTCTATGGTAGTAGATTTTACTTTTTCTTTTAAATGTGTTAAATATTACTTTATATGAGGGCATGTTGTTAGGCACATAAAAGCTTAGAACATTATGATAGGGATTTCTAGTGCTCACCCATATATACTTCTTCTGGCCTTCTGAGTACATTAGAATACTATACTTTCCTGCTCCTTTGCAGTAAGGCAAGACAGAGTGAACCATTTACACCAAGGGGGCTGTGAGAAAAAGTGAATCATTTCCAGGCCAAAGCATTGAGTTCATAGCATGAAACCCTGTGGTTCCCTCTTACCTTTCCATGGCAAAAAAAAAAAAAAAAAAGGCTGTGCATTTCTGATGGGGCTGCTGCAGATGATAGAGACGCCATCAGCCTGGGTCCTGAGTGATCATGTGGGATAGAATGCCACATTGACCTGTGGTGGCTATAAAATGTGAGCAAAACATGTGAAACAAGTGGGATTTGGGTTCATTTCTCCTGCAGCAAACCTGCCCTGTCTGATGATGCTTTCATCTCTAATAAATTTAAACTATATTTTGTGTTATTCATAGCTACATTAACTTCCCTTTCATTAGTGGCAGCTTAGTGAATGTTTTATTTGTCCTTTACTTTTGTCTCCTTTTAAATTTTATTTATTGATTTTTAAGAGAGAGAGAAACATCAATGGGAGGGACAAATCAATTGATTGCCTTCTGCATGCACTCCAACCAGGGTGGGTAGCAAACCTGAAACCCAAGTAAATGCCCTTGTTCAGAAATCAAACCCAGGACCCTTCACTGTGTGGGCGAGGGCTCTAACCACTGAACCACTGACCAGGGCTACTTTTGTCTCTTTTTAAAATCTTGTTTCTTTCATTTTAACTGTCTCTCTTATAAATAGTCTATACATTTTAATGTAATTTTGTATTGGTGAACTTTTTATTTTTTTATTTTTTCCAATTACAGCTTGCATTCAATATTATTCTGTATCAGTTTCAGTGTAAAGCATAGTGGTTAGCCAATCATGTACTTTACAGAATGATCCTCCTATATTCCATGTACCCACCTGGTCCCATACACAGTTACTACGATATTGTTGACTATATTCTCTATGCTGTAATTTACATCTCTGGGACTATTCTGTAACTACCAATTTGTACTTCGCAATCAATCTAATTTTTAATTATTTCAACAAGCATTAAAGCTGTCACTTAGCTCCTTCTAAATTCTAGGCCCTCTTCTGGGTATTAGAGATAAAGAAATAGACAAAGCAGAATTTTTTCTCTAATGAAGCTGTAAATACCTTTTGCTAGCAAGTTTGATCCACTACCACTTATTCCTAATGCTAATGTATCTTTATTTATTATACAATTTTTTGTTTTCAATTTAGTGAAATATTTTTGCTTCTTTTATTCTCCTTTCTGGTGCTAATGTACCAACCCAGGTTTTTTTTTCTTTCCTTTATTCACTTAGATGTTATGCATTCAATTTCTATTCTCCTGAGATTACTAGGAAAGTGATAAATTTTTAACACTCCCTTGGGTTTGAAAAATATATTAAGGGAACTACTATCTTTATCCATCATCAGAACTATGTGTGTTTCTTAAAACATTTATAAATAAATGTGCTCTCTTCTAATTTCATGTAACTGTTGTTTAGTATTTTAGTTATCCTTTGGGTTTATGTAATCCAATTAGTCATAAAATCAAAAGGAACAATCTTTACAAAGTAGGTATAGGCAAATTTTTCTTGGAGAGAGCACAAAAAGCACAAATAATAAAAGAATAAAATAAATTAGACTTCATTAAAATTAGAAACTTTGCTCTTTGAAAGACAGCATTATGAAAATGAAAATTCAAGCCACTGCCCAGAAGAATATATTTGCAATGCATATATATGTGTGTGTGTGTGTATATATATATATATATATATATATATACGCATTGGACAAAGGACTTGTATTCAGACTTTATAAAGGACTCCTACAGCTCAAGAATGAGAAGACAGCCCTGGCCAGTGTGGCTCAATTTGTTGGACATCGTCCTGTGCATCAAAAGAATGTTGATTTGATTCCCATTTGATTCCTAGTCAAGGCACATGCCTGGGATGCAGGCTCAATTCCTGGTCAGGGGGCATGCAGGAGGTGATTGATGTTTCTCTCTCTTCCTCCCTATCTAAAAATCAACAAGAAATATTTTTTTAAAAGATGGAAAAAACTTGAGCACAAATTTGAACAGATTTCACACAAAAAAAGGATAAACAATAGCAAACGAAAAGGTGCTCAATATCATTAGTCATCAATGAAATGCTAATTAAAAGCAAATTGAGATACCACTCAATTTATATACTGACTAAATGGATTTTTAAAAAGTGATTTAAAATATTGTGATTTTGTTAGGATGTGTAGCAACCACAATTCCCAAATATTGCTGATAGAAATGTAAAACGGTATACTCAGTTTGTAAAAGTGATTATCAGTGTCTTACATAGTCAAACATACCTATCAGATAACCTAACAATTATACTCCTAGATTTTTCTGGACTGGAAATGAACACGTGTGTCCACACAGAAACATATATTCACATGATCATGCAGATCGATCCAGAATAACCCAAAGATAGAAACAACCTAAGTACCTGTCAGCAGGTAAGAGGATAAAGAAAGTGCGCTAAAAGTACTCAATGGCATACAACTCAGCAATAAAATGAATAAACTTCAATACACACCATAACATGGATGGATCAGACGAAACATAATGCTGAGCAATAGAAGCCAGATCAAAAGAATACATACTCGCCCTAACCGGTTAGACTCAGTGGATAGAGCGTCGGCCTGTGGACTGAAGGATCCCAGGTTCGATTCCGGTCAAGGGCATGTGCCTTGGTTGCGGGCACATCCCCAGTAGGAGGTGTGCAGGAGGCAGCTGATTAATGTTCCTCTCTCATTGATATTTCTAACTCTCTATCCCTCTCCCTTCCTCTCTGTAAAAAAATCAATAAAATATATTTTTAAAAAAATACATACTCTATCATTTTAATGTATATGAAATTCTAGAACAGACAAAATGAATGTGCAGTAGCAGAAAGGAGGTCCATGGCAGCCAGTGGCCAGAATTGCAGAGAACAGATACCCTGCAAATCTGTGCCAGGGAATTTTGGGGGTGACAGAAATGTTCTGCGTCTTAAGGATGGCAGTAGCAGCATGGTGTGTGCATGTGCTCAGGCTCACTGGATTATATAAGGCTTTTGGGACCCAGAACAACCGAGATGAAAGAAAAGAGCGCCTTGAAAATGGCAGGTACTGGCTATCCCATTGTGGCTCGGGCGGGATCAGAACCAGATTTAATTTGATTTAGGAAAACAAAGCAAGGTGATGTTTCATGTGCTTGAATATTGTGAAGCAACTATCTTCCGCATGCCATTGATTGATACCTTCCTTCCTGAACCTGGAAAATGCTAATCCAAAAGCAGGATACATACCTTACACAGTCCTGTTATATTCCCCAGACCGTACATTATCTTGTTGCCAGGCCAGTTAGCAAAACTAACCATACTTTCTCTTGCCTTCAAAACAAACAGGGCTTTATTTAAAAACTTAAATGGCACGATTGCTATCATGGTATAAAGGTTCCATTCAGCTTCTCGTGGTATTACAGCCAAGCAGCTTTGACCCTTTTCCTGTCAAAGACATCTGTCCACCTATATTCTGGCCTTTGCTTCTATTTGGGGTACTTATTATTTTTCTTACCGTTATTGAAACTGTGCTCCCTCCATCCCAGCCTTCTCCAGTGTTTGGTAAATTCTGCCACGGAGACCACACTGGCAGCTTGATGCCTGGTGTGTGAAATAACGTGTCAGTGGCCAACCTTGCTCGGCAATGAGAACTGGCGTTCCTAGGAGCTCAAGCCCTGCAGAGCCAGAGCCTTTTGCTGCGAGTGGTATTATATATTTGAAAAGAACCCTGATCACTCCTGGTCCTTATCTACTGCATTGCATATTGTGTTCTTTTGATTTACAACCCACTCTCAGATTTCTGGTTTGGTAGTATCTATTATCTATGGTTGTCACTTGCAAGAATTGAACTTTATTTTCTTTACCTCTCTTAAATACTTGTGGTAGATAAGAAATGGTCTTCTCTGTGCTCTCATTTTCACAAACTATTCATTAAACAGTTGACAGGGAAGTCCCTCAAATGCACATATGAAAGGTATATAACAAAGTGTGTGTGTGTGTGGGGGGGGGGGGGGGGGGGGGGGCGGGGAGCCTGAAACAAAAAAATAATGAATAGACCTTGAGTTCTTGTTATAAAGAGAAAGAAGGAAAATACGCTCGTGTTTTATTTTGATCCTCACTCAAGGGTATATTTATTGATTTCAGAGAGTAGGAGGGAGAGAGAGAGAGAAACATCAATCGGTTGTATCCTGAATGCACCCCGTCAGGTGATTGAATCCTCAACCTAGGTATGTGCCCTGACCAGGAATCAAACCGCAATGTTTTGGTGTATGGGACAATACTCCAACCAACTGAGCCACCTGGCCAGGATGAAAATATGCTTATATTTTATAGTTAGAAGCAAAGGGAGGTTTGATAAAGAACTTAAAATGGGTATCATGTACCTGGCTCTCCTGCCATTTTCTAAGTTAATTAATATTTCAGAAATGAATATTTTTCATGTTTAAAGTAGTGATTGTCATTCCTATCCCACTATTTTGTTTTGACGATTAAATCAGAAAATGTGCCATGTCTTGCACTTAGAAAGTAGCTATTATGTACACTGGGTCAACACTAGTGTATCATGGAACATTAGGTGCCAATGATTAAACTGACACCATCTGGACAGAAACACATTGTCTTTGCCTAATGTCAAAAGAGCAAAGACAGCAGAAGTTATATTTAGTGTGCTGAAACTTCTAAATATCAATCCACAGACGGCTGCTGAGGTTGAAAAAGCAAAATCCTAATAAGTCACAAACAGCTGAGAGTCCTGGAATGGGCCAGCAAGCCTAATGGAAGACATGGACAGAGAACACAGCTTATAGTCTCAGGAGATATCACGTCTTCATAGGTAAGAAGTGGAAAAACTGCCTTTCTTTTCTGCCCTTGGCACAGACAGCCCCCCAAACAGGATTTGTGAGCCATGGGCTAAGTGGAAACCTGAATCTCTGTAGTAGTGATGTAAGGCCTCTAGAATTTGCTTTGGGATCAGGCCATGGCAACTCCAGGCCCCAGAGGCCTTGGTCCAATGTATAGCAGCTTCTAGTTCCCTGTCTTGGGTTGTTGAAATAGTTTTATACATTTTGTCTTGAATGTAATATAAATAAATTTTTACAGTGTTTATAAGTTCAGAGTGTCCCACTGCATAAGAAATCTCTGACTCCCAAGAACTTAACTTCTGAGTCGTTAGACTCATATATCATTCTTACAGCCTATGGGCCAAGCACTAACATTTTGAGTGTCTGAGTTTTGTACCTGGGCAGAAATATACACCAAATCATAGGCAGGTCATATAATCCCAGAATGGAGGACACATTAGACATTGCTTCTCCAAGCAGCCATTTTTAAAAATCTTAGGACTGGCCCTAGCTGGTTTGGCTCAGTGGATAGAGCATCAGCCTGTGAATTTAAAGGTCCCAGGTTCAATCTGGTCAAGGGCACATGCCCGGGTTTCGGGCTCGATCCCCAGTACGGGGCATGCAGGAGGCAGCCGATCAGTGATTCTCATCATTGATGTTTCTATCTCTCTCTCCCTCTCCCTTACTTTCTGAAATCAATCTATAATAATAAAAGTGTAATATGCTAATTAGACCGAACAACCTCAGGACAACCTTCTGGATGAAGCCACAGCTGCGAGGGCTGAGCCGCTTGCACAATTTCATGCATCAGGCCTCTAGTAAAAACTAAAAATAAATTTTAAAAGCTTGAGAACTGAAAGGTAATTAATTTTAGCGATTGGTACCCACATCCTTTTCTTATATTATATTCAACAAAGTAGGGGAAAAAAACAGGGTTTTGATGATCAGCTATCCCACTGACAATTAGTATATCTTATCTGTAGGTTCATCTCCCCATATCTATACACTTGGCTATATTAATCAACATTGCCACATAACGTTAGGTAGAAATCAATCTAAGACAATAACCATTACTACCTCTCACAGTTTATGGGTCATCTGGGAAGTTCTATATGTGCTCAGCTTACATTGGTTGGCCTTACCTCTGAGTCTGCTAGTGGGTTGGATGAGGACTCCTTGACTAGTACTTCATCTGAGATAATGAGGTTTACTGTTCTGCTCCATGTGGCTCATCCTCTAGAAAACTAGCCTCAGCAGAGGAGCAAGAAAGAGAGTAGAAGTCCACAAGACTTTCTGAGGGCTGAAGTTGGAACTAGCATTCTTTTGCTTCCATTACTTTCCATTGACTAAAGCAAGTCACAGCAGTCCACTTTCAAGGATTAGGGGGAAAGACTTCACCGCTTTTTGGAAGATCTGGACAGATGCATTGTAAAGGGCATGGTTACCGTAAACCATTGATATGTGCTACCATTGAGGAAGTTATTCTCTTGTGTACTGATAACCTTTACAATTCTTTTATGTAGATGTTGAAATCATTTTTAGCCTACCTTGACCTTAATGGGGACTTTCAAGAATGGAACTTATAAATCCCCAAAACTCACAGTTTGTTAGACCCCAGAGTGAGGCATCCTGATGGTGCTACATAAAATACAAATTATGTTCAATGAATCAGACTGCCAGGGCCTTGAGAGAGAACTTCCAAACCAAACCAACAGCTTCTAGCCTTAGACTCCTGGATTTGAAGCTTTAGGTACAGTATAGAGGGGTATTTGTGGAAGACTTCCTCCCATTGCTGATCTGTTGAAAGCAGCTATAGAAATATTGTTTGTGAGTTATAAAATTTATACAGTAAATTTACAAAATCTATAGAAATATATTTATAATATACATCCTATTTATAAATAAATATACACATATATGTTTGCATGTGTGTTTGTATATATATGTTATATTTGCATGTGGATGTGTGTATATAACATATGTATTTGCATGTATTATAAATTGGTCTCTGTAAATTACTTATGATGGTGGCAAATACTGCTAGGTATAAGTTTCAGGCTGAAAGTTTGCTGAGATAAAAGATATCTGTAAGATTAAGGAAGAAATCTATATAACAGTTTGTCCCAAGTCCAGAGAAGGTGATCAGGGAAGCCCCACAGGTAAATAAGGCGAATCTGACCCTAAATTGAATCTAACACCTGGTGTAGGTATTCAAGTCTTGGACCAGTCACTATATCATCACACCCATGCCCAAATTGAGTAGATTAAAATTCAAATAAGCCATCAAGATGAAAAACATGTATGCACCCTTCTACCTTGAAATATTCTATGAGAACTTTCTTATTGCTGACTCATCGATCTAGAAGCCTGAGGTGCTGCTTGGACCTACCTTGTCACCGGGACCAAGGTCCTTCATTTGGAAGCCACAGTTGGGTATTTGACAGCATTACATGGACAACAACCACCTCTAAAGAAGCCCCCCAGCCCTGTCATAGTTCTCCACTGTCCCTAATAGCCCTGAGGCAACGTTGTCTAGAGCAAACAAATGTTAAGTTTGAAAATCAAACTCCAAACAGGACACTATATATTTGCATATGAGGATATATTATATGTGTTTTTCTATACTTTATGACATAAATTATTATGAACACACAGTATACATAAGACACTCACCAAAATCTCGCTTTCCTACTGACTGGCTAGTTGGTGAAGCTTTTTGGAAATTTAAAGAGCAAAATAATTTGCAAATAAATAGCAAGGGCTTCCATGTGGTTCTCAAGTAAAGCTTTCAATTTACAAGTCTTTCATCTGCCCTCACTTTTCATATGCCTTCTTCCCTTCAACATTATTTGAACCAGAGCGTTTCCATTAGCATGAAGATTCTGAAAATTGCTTGAAGGCTTCCCTAAGGAGCACTGAACCATCTATTTAGATATTTTAAGTTTCTTTTAATTGTAGGACAGTGGTCTCCAGATACCTCCCATATGGGTTGGTGAAATTCAATCAGTTCAAGATTAACCTGAAATAATAATAATGGTGACAATAATAATAACAGTAGTGGTAGCAATAATGCTAGTAATAATAATAGCAGTAATAATACTAGCCACCATGATGATCACTACATTGTCTCACTGAATCCTTTTGACAGCCTCTAATATAGCTCTTTTAAAAGATGAAGAAACTGGCTTATATTTTTCTAAACCACACAGCTAACACATGGCAGAGGCAGGATTGAACCCAGGTCCATCTGACTCCAAAGTTCATGTTCTTAACTACTTCTCTATGTTGTTCCTGGATAGAATAAAATCAAGCTAATTTTCATGTTGCACGACTGCTAGGCTGAGACCACTGGACCAAGGTTATTGGTGACTTTATCTGTAGATGCTCAAGCCTTGGCTCGTAGGGAACCAGCAGTACACCAGGCAGATTGAAACAGTGACCATGGAGAACCACACGCCCAACTCAAAGCAGCAAAGGCAGCTTAGGTCCCACCTTGACAGAAAGACACTTTGGTTGGAGTCTGCGATAACTTGAGATAGGCTGACTCTGAGCAACCAGCAGGGCAAAAGCACAGAACAGAGTGACAGGTGACATGCAGCAATAGGCATAGCAGGTTTTCAAAATGTGGCCCAGAGAGGTCAGGTGCTACACTCATGGCCTTGGGCACTGTCTGCAATCAGAGAAGTATAAGTCATATCACCCCTAACGTGTCAACTTCTAGTTGACTTCATATATATTAAACATGCATTTGTAATAGTGGATATTTGTTGTTCACAGGCCAGAACAACAAAGAATAACCAATCCTTTAAAATTATTTTTAATTAAATAATTTCTGCATACTTTATATTAGATTCAATATGTTTCAGCCACTAGCTTCTGACTCTGAAAACTATAGAATCTAGAGGGGGAGAGAGACACATAATTAACAATTGGAACCTATTAAAAAAGATGGACACACATATTTCTACCTCTTTAAGTAGAAGAATGTTTGAAGTATTGCATTGGGATTAAAAAACACTTCATTGAGTTATGATTGACATACAAATAGCAGTACATATTTAATGGCTACAACTTGATAAGTTAGTGGTAAGTGTACAGCCATCAAACCATCGCCAAAATCTAGCCATAAACCTATCTAGAATCCCCAAAAGTTTTTCCAAAGGCTTGTACTATCAGGCTCCTGCTGATAAGTTGGAATTATATTATTGTGGAGCGCAAGGTACCAACCCTATCCCATGATAGATGTGCATTTATTCATTTATCCACTCAGCCAATATTTCTCAATGCCTGTATTAAATGCCAGATACTATGTTAATCACTGGCATATGCTTACAGTCAATATAAAGTGGCTTGGACAAACATTTTAAAAATGCAGAAATCTATGTGTCATTATAAATGTGATTCGCACTACAAAGAAGTTCAGGATAGTATGGGAGTACAGTGTAGGAGGTCTAACACGGGCCTAATTCTGTGTCTTTTAAATCAAGAATTGAATGAGAATTTGGCTCTTATTCTATAAGGAAGAAGGTGGGAAGCTTCCAGGCAGACAAATAGAATATGAAACATCTATGAAAGAGAAAGCTGGGACCTCTGGTGAATGGAAATGTGAAAACAGAGGGGAAAAAAGAGAGGTGCCAGAGGAGGCTAGGGAGACAGATGATATAAGACACTGTCAACCATAGTCTGTATTTCAGACTTTATTCTAAGGGCCCTGAGAAGTCACATGAAGGATTCAAAGCCGGGGTGTGACATAATAATTAGTCAGGAATTCTAAGCACTTTACATATGTTAACTTTACAATCTATGGGGTCATAATTGGGGAAGGTCAGCCTTAGAAAATTTCAATAACTGATATAGGGGCCAGAAAAAAAGCTGAACTGGGAGTCACACCCACGCAGTCTGGCTCCAGAACCCAGAGATCACACCGCCTCTGAGGATGAGCTTTGTGTTTCAGAGGGGAGTGGGTGGGTCAGTGTGTTCCATTCATCAGTCACGTCAGTTCACGTAGCACATAGTGTTCACCCGCGTTAGAGTGGACTGAGCTTTCATAGAGAAATCACTGGTCACCTGTCTGCCTGGGGTACGTACAGCTGGAGGAGGCCTTTTGACAAATGCGAACATTACTGGCAGAAGTACTTTCTGCACCACTAAGCCGTCCTGCATTAAGAAATGGGAGGCAGTCCATATTTCAGCCACTTCCATTAAGCAGTCATGTACCTTCCCTGTATCTCCTGCCTTACAGAAGCCTTGGATTAATCAGATCTTCTCTACTTAATGCAGGTTTTCCCCTCTCACCTGCCCAACCATCCTGCATTCTGCTTCTGATACGCAGTCTAATAACTGTAATGTGAGATGCATAAGGTCATACCCGCATCTTGAGCCCTTGGGTGGTTGTGAATCATTTAGCAATTGCAAAACTTTAATGATAGCCAGAAAGTATTGAACGTTTTCAGCTTTCCTTTCCCCCAAAGGATCTATGTAATAGAGCAGTGATAATCATGCTCGTATGCAAATGTGCCTTTTCTGAAATTTTAGATAAAACTCTGCCCCACACAGTTCCCACATATGAGAAACAAGGGGAATATAGTAGTTATATGTAATTTTGTTTTGTGTATGCTTGTATATGGAAAATTCAAAACTATCAATATAGAACTCTATAGATGTAAGTGTATCTTAATTCAGCATTTTAAGCTGTTGAAAGTGATTGCTTTGCAAAATTTATCTTTTAAGTAAGTAATATATTCACAACACAAACAATTTTCCACCCATCCCACTAAAAATGTGTACATATATATAAATGTATATATGTGTGTTTGTGTGTGTGTGTGTGTGTGTGTGTGTAGACATATATACATAAAATTCTAGTTTCCCATTCTTTAAAATAAATTGAGGCATATTCAACAATAACAAGTTTCTTAACTCACTCACTGTTTTTAGGACATAGCAACAGAACAGAGTGACAGGTGACATTACAATTCTATGACTCATGAACCCTGGTAATATTTTGACTATTATTCAACAGCTGAGAAATTTTTCTCTGATGCTATGTACTCATCATCTGAACCATTACTATTAGGATAATTGGCTTTCTTAAATGAGGCAAATTCTCACTACTCCATAGGTTAGTGGGTTCAGGAGAAAGGATGCAAATGACTAGCATTAAAACAATAGCATCACTTTTTTTACTTCTAGTCTGCTCACTCCAGCCCCATCTCATCACCTCACCTTCTACAACTATCAAGCAATGTTGTACCTTTGATGCCAAATGAGGGACTTGAAGGCCCCCTCTTGCCCCTCAAGTCATTTTACATGTTATTCAAATAGCTGTGGTGAGACATGAGCTGGGGCAGGAGTATAGAATTTTAGAGCATGTGGTTTGGAATGACACAGACTTGGTTTGAATCCTACTTCTATAACTTGTTAGCTTTGGGCAAGTCAAACTCTCTGAGCTGTTCCCCATATGTAACATGAAGGTTATCTTACATGCATCATGAGTTTGTTGAGGGTTAAATGAGAAAAGGTATTGAATTTCTCATCCCAGTACCTGACACCTTGCCAGGCATTATCATTGATATTATATATCAATAATATATCACTATTATGATTATCAGCTGTAATGAGGAAAAGATTAGACCATTATCTCTCCCTCTAGCAGTCGGTTCAGTATCTCCTATCTCCTGTCCAAGACCTTTGAAGGGATATGCCAGCCAAGTTCGGGCTATTGTTGCTATTTTAATCATTTAATATTCACTGAGCACTGAGACAGTAAAGCACTTGCGGAAGCACAGAAGGAGGCAGGGGCAGCCTCTCTGGCTCTGAGTGGAGCTGGGAGCATGGAGCTGGCTGGATATGTGACTGAGAACAGCTCAGCCAACAAAGACCATCTGGCTCAGTGCAATCAGGGCTCCCAGGAAACCTGTGGGGCCTCTGACTAAACCAAGATATTTGGCCTCTGATCAACTTCACATTAACATTCTCCAAGCCTTTCTGTCTAAGACGCTAATTCCTCCTAAAGAGGCGTGTGATGAATAAGAGACCTTCTCAATCAGGCTGCTGATAATTCTTCTGCCTCATCTTGCTCCTGTCAGCTGGGTTGATCCACTGTAAAACACAGACTTTTTTCTTATAATAATGCAGAACCTTCATTTGGATAAACTCCGGAGTAAGGAGAGTCAAAATTCTTAGTCTCATTCTTAGTGCCACAACCTCGCTTCAAGAGGCCTGAACACATTTGGAGGTGTATGGCTCTGGGCCTCCAACAATGCTTCTCCTGGAGTTGATGCCAGTTTCCCTTTCTTGTTAGGGAAGTGGGCAAGCTCTTTTGAACCAACTGTGTTTTCTAGGACCACCCAGTCTTTAACTTACAACCCTTCTAAAGATGTCTGAAGACCAAGGGTGTCCTTAATTCTAACTTAACATTAGTTAAGCTACTCCAAGATGTTAGTGATAGGATCCTAGACTAAGCCACAAAATGCATCCTGCCATTACTGTCTTGACTTCATGACCTGCTTCAGCCAGGTAAAGGCATTCAGAGAAGTCTAACAACAACTTAAGCAAGATCTTCCTATTTAAACCCTGTATTATAAAGTAGGCCTACAGTTCCGGTGAAAACTTGCGATCAGATCATCTGCTTCCCTTTCCATTGATTTACCTTGAGTTCCCCAGATAGTGTCAGGCATATAAAGCTGCTTGGTCCATGTTTGCCGAACTGAGTACACAGTTACTACCAGAAGGATTATTTCTCAGCTTCCATGGATTTGTATTTGCAATGTTATGGTCAAGTAGTCTTACAGGAAGACCTCAATAAACAGTTCTTCATAATTCAGACAAGCAAATAGTCAATGTATATATGAGTATGTGTGTTTTACTGGATATGTTGGAGGTTGGAGACGAGGGGCCGCTATACTCATACGGAAGGAGGTAAATCTATTGTACAATTTCTACAATTTAGGGCTATGCAGTAATATTTGCATTTAGTAATAATAATTTATATAATATATAATGTAATTATATATTGGATTATATAATGGTGTATAGAATGGTTGATTATATAATGGTTTACAGTTTATAAAGTACTTTTGACTATGCTGTCTCATTTTATCTCTATAACAATTGAAGGGAGTAAGGAGAGTCAAGATTCTTAGTCTCATTTTACTTGTGGGGAGACCGAACCCCAGAATCAGCCGTGACTCATTGCAGTGACAGAACTGGCTCTGCTGATGCCTGTCCTGTTACACTTCCTACCACCTGTTCCCATCTACTCCACTTCCTCAAGGCCTCTACCAGGGATCTGTGAGCCACATCTATGTTTTAAAAGTTGATATATTCCATAATTATTCATTCAACAAACTATCCCTTGATTACTTAGATGCTAGGCACAATGATGGGTTCTGGGAGGGGATGAAAAGCTAAATAAGATAAAGACCACTGCTTTTTAAGGACTCAGAATCCAATTGACAACGTCAAAATTGTAAATAACTATTTTTGTGGAATGTGCCAAATGCCTACAAAGCAAAGAAGACAAAGAAAATAACTCTTCTGAGGAAGTCAGAGAAGCTTCAGAGAGAGTCAATCATTGAGAAGGCCTTGGGTGATGAATAGGAGTTTTGGTGTTTTGTTTTTGGGGGGGTTTTTTTGCTTTCTTTCAGTTTTAATAAGATACTAGAGGCCCGGTGCATGATATTTGTGCACTCAGGGCAGGGGGAGGGGGTCCCTCAGCCTGGTCTGCACCCTCTCACAGTCCGGGAGCCCTCAGGAGATGTCCGCCTGCGAGGAGCGGGCCTAAGCCAGCAGTTGGACATCCTTAGTGCTGCTGCGGAGGTGGGAGAGGCTCCCACCACCACCACTGCACTCGCCAACCTTGAGCCCGGCTTCTGGCTGAGTGGCACTCCACCTGTGGGAGTGCACTGAACACCAGAGGGCAGCTCCTGCATTGGGCATTTGCCCCCTGGTGGTCAGTGCATGTCATAGCAACCGGTTGTTCTGCTGTTCAGTCCGATTTGCATATTAGCCTTTTATTATATAGGATAATGGACTTATAATATTGCATACATTTATAGTATATAATGTAATCACTTAATAAGTTTAGTTATCATCCACCAGCTCATAAATTTCTTTGCTTTTGATGAGAACCTTTAAGATCTACTCTCCTAGCAGCTTTCAAATATACTATACATTATCATCGACTGTAGTCACCATGCTTTACATTACATCCCCAGGACTTATCTTGTAATTGCAAATTTGTAGAACATGAGATTTTAATGAGGAGGGGGCAGGAAAGAGCAGGTTTTTCAGGAGAAGAATGAGCCAAAGCACAGAGCCATGAAGCAGTATGGCCTACTTGTAAACAGATGAGAAGCTCAGTGTGTGGCAAGTATAGTATACTTAGGAAAAGTGATAACTGATGAACCTGGAAAATGAAATCAGGCCAAATGACCCCTAACTGAGAAGTCGTTTATTTTTAATCTTTATTGTTGAGATTATTACAGATGTCCCTCTTTTATTTTCCCCATTGCCTCCCTCCACCCAGTTCCCACCCCGCCCCAAGCCTTCACCCACCCTATTGTCTGTGTCCATAGGTAATGCATATATGCATATAAGATCTTTATTTAATCTCTTCCCTCCTACCCCCCCTTCTCTATGAGAATCATCAGTCTGTAACATTTCCTATTTTATTCACCAGTTTAGTTGTAATTTTGATATGGTTGTGGGAGGCATCGACTACAGGCATTTACCTACGCCACCATATTGGTCCCACCTCCTAAGAAGTAGTTTTTAACACTGTGTTATATGCATTTTCAGTATTTAATTTTTAAAAAGGCAACAAGATTTGAAAATAATACTCCCTGACTCTGTATCTGACATGTAGTTGATCAATAAATATTAGAGCCCTAGCCGATTTGGCTCAGTGGATAGATTGTCAACCTGCAGACCAAAAGGTCCCAGGTTCGATTCTGGTCAAGGGCATGTACCTTGGTTGCAGACTCCTCCCTAGACCGGGCCCTGGTCAGGATCATGCAGGAGGCAACCAGTTGATGTGTTTCTTTCACATCGATGTTTTTGTCTTTCCCTCTCTCTGCCACTGTTTCAGAAGATCGATGGAAAAATATCCTTGGGTAAGGATTAACCAAAAAATAGTAATAATAAAGTAAATATGAGAAAAATTAGTTACATGAATTAATGAATTAATAAAAAATATCAGGCTAGGAGATTACAGGTTTTCTTCAAAACCTATATATTGAAGTATCTCTGCTAAATTTTATACCCAGGTAAAACATCATCCATAATTGGGTATAAGTGCTAACATTCAATATATTTAAAAGCTATCTCTGAGCCCTGGCCAGTGTGGCTCAGAAGGTTGGAGCATCATTCCGTGCACCGAAGGATCACAGATTCAATTCCTAATCTGGGCACATACCCAGGTTGCAGATACCTGGTCAGTGTGTTTACAGGAGGCAACCAATTGGTGTTACTCTCTCACATTGATGTTTCTCTTTCTCTCCCTCTTTCTTCCTCTCTCTAGAATCAATGAAAAATGTGTCCTCTGGTGAGGATTTAAAATAATAATAGCTACCAAAATAATAATGATAATATTAATAAGAAGAAGGAGGAGGAGAAAAATAATTTGCATGTTCTCATTGGGGCTCCTTGGTCATAGTGCCTCCCTCTGAATTTTTTCTTCAGTTAGCATTAAATATGCTATCATCAAAAACCCTAAAAAATCTACATGGTTTTATGCTTATAAACAATTGGAGTTTGAATGGGAAAAGAATCTACTTCTTGTTTCTTAATTCAGAGCTTACTGAGCCCATGGAACCTGAACTGTCCCTCCCTCATACAAATTCATACAAAGTGCTGCACTGTCCGAGGAAGTGGAAACCAGAAGAAGAGGCGGCATCTTTCTGGGCCATTAATTATTCATAGAAAGTGTTGCTCTAATGAAATGTCAGTACCGGCTACTCATACTTTTCTGATTGTGGACTTTGGCCATGTCAGAGAAAAAGTTGAAGTGAAGAATGGGGCAGTAACGTAAATTCTTGTTAATAAGTCCCATGTATATGCCACATAAAATGCCCTATTTGTCTGTGAAAATATAGGAGAGAGCTGGAAAAGCAACAGGGCATTAGTTTATTAAGATCCTACTGAATCCCATTTGGAGAATGTGGTTCAACTTCCAGCAAGACTCCAAAGTCACTCCTGACTCTGATTCTATTGTGCAGGTTAACTCACCATGGTTTACAATATCTTCAGGCCTGGTGCTCTTTCTTCTTCTGTAATCCCCCCCACAAACACTCCTAAACCCCGCAACCTAGGGAAATAACATCTGACAGTAGCATTTGACTATGGTTTCAATGGCTGCACATGGGACCATTATGCTTTTAGCAAATGGGTGTCACTTTGAAGAAAGGAAATGTGGGGCAATTATATTGATGCGTGTCTCGCAGGGCTTGACCAACACACCTGAAAAGCTTGACATCACTCATCGCTTCTTGACCTTTATGGTGGAATGCGCACAAGTGTGTTTGTGTTTTACAACTGTCAAGGGCTGCTGCTGCCTCTGAAACCCATTGGGGTTTCATGCCAATGACCAGGATGATTTCAAAAATGACCTTGACTCTTAGATCACCTTTGATCTCTCTCAAACCAACCTGCTCCCAAAGGGGCGATTCCCTCCAAGAAAAGGTTGACAGTGGGAGAATGTATTCTCATTAAAATCCTGATTGGTGTCATAACAAACATTTTGTCATGATTTTAGTGGTAAAAAGATGACAACTTAACCCACAACCCTCTCTTTTTTCCTGATTTTGTTTTAAATAACACACTTTTAACATTTTAAAATAATTTAAACAGGTGTCCAGTAACAGAATGGCAAACGTTAAGTGTGAAATCTGAAAGTTAGGAAACCGAACTACATATGGTCGGGTTTTTTTTTAAACATCCTCCTGGGCTGGACTGCTAAGTGGTTTCATCACTGTCAGGCCAAGCAGGACTTGTAAACCCTGGGAGGTGGGCATTCAAAGGCAACATTTGCTCGGTGCCTTTAATGATTTTTGTAATTAGTCATTTAAACAGATTGCCCTGTGATCCAAACCTGGGAATGCAGGGAGATGGGCTGAGAAAGTCATTTCCTGAAGGGAGTATAAAGCAAATTGCGGAAAATGAGGCTTGTCTTTGCAGGCTTTTCTGGATCATATTTCATTGGGTGGGAATGGAGGTGGAGAGCCACATTCTCTGACAATCTATAAAATGAACATGCCCAGAAGGCCTTCTCTCTGATACCAGAGAGCTCAAGGCCTTTGTTGCCTTGCAAAGTTTAACAGATGAGTAAGTGACCCAAATATGCAATGATAATTTAGAGACCAGAAGGAACCAAGAAAGTGATATTTCAATGAAACGGGATAAGAGTTCTGGGAGATCGATGATTCTGCCTTCATTGAATTACACAGTTATACTTTGTTGGTGCACTTTGAGTAACTAATTCAGCTTTCACTTCAGAGATAAAAGTAGAATTTTTCAGAGCATGTCAGAAAGGGACTCAACTGTGTTAATGAATCCACGGCTCCCTCACTAGGTAACAGTCGCTCAGATAACTAACTGTCTTGATCTCAGCACGCCTCAGTTGCTCCACGTGAGAGAGAAAGGGCTGTTTAATTCTCACCAACACTTTTCTCGCTCCCTTCTGAGAGTTTTGTTGATGGCTCAAAACCTTTTAAAAGTTTGGATGATATTAATCTCTGTGTTTGGTGCACACATACATACACACTCACTTTGTTTATAATAATAGATAATAGTTAACATTTACTAAGTGCTAATTACATGCTATACACAAGTCCAATCTCTTTACGTGGCCTAATGTAGTAAATTCTCAGAATAGGGAGGTTTTGTTGATCAGGAAACAGAGGGACAGAGCATTTAAGTAACCAGCTCAAGGTCATAGAGCTAATAAAGGAAAGAGCTAAGCTTCAAACTCAGGCAACCTAACTACTGAACTGATGTTCAAAGTACAAACCTTCTTTCCTCCACGTCTTTCAACATTCCCATTTCCCATCTGTAACCAAACATGAAACACATCAATTTCTTTTGTGGGCCCTAACATCACCGTAGAGCCGGAGATAAAATATTGATTGGCTGCTGGGTGACAGAAAAGCATATTGTGGATGGAGGGTGGAGGAAAGTTGTTTGATTTCAGTACTCTGAAAAATAAAATGTGTAACTCTGAAAGATAGGAAAAATCATTAATGGGGTTTTTTTGTGTTTTGTTTTTTTTGTCGTAATCAGTTTTTAATTATTTTGTTATCATTATTATAATAGTTATTTTTATTTTTTTATTGGTTAAGTTATTACATATGTGTCCTTATCCCCACATTACCCCCTATCCCCCCCACTCATGCCCTCACCTCCCTGTTGTCTTGATGATCGGAGACAATACAATGCCACGAAGTAAAGGATGCTACTACGCTCTTCCCATAACTTCAATGGCTGGGAATTCCGACCATGCCAAGGAAGGGCAAAGGGCGAAGCCGACCTTCAAAACTGATGTCTGGCACCTAAAGTCCCTTGGTGGTATCTGCTCTTTCATCTTACATCCTTAACATCCCCATTGCAGATAGTCTTGTGTGTTTTTTTAACCTTAAATTAACTTTGTAATGTATTTTATAGACAAATAATTACAATCTATAAGAATTTTAATTCGATAAGAATCTACAGAAAATAAGCATTTTTTAAGTGGAGAAACAGTATGAATAGGCAATTCACAGAAGAGGAAATGGACTATAAACTTTAAAATATATTACAAAACATGAAAATTTTATGAAATAATTGAATATTTTTTATCTATTATATTGGCAAAACAAATTTTTATAATATATTTGTAAAAGGGTATGGGCTAACAAAAAGTATCATAGGCTGCATAAAAATTGGGTCACCCAATCTGGTGGGTAATTTTCTCGGCATCTATTTAAAATTTTAATGCAAGTAAGCATCTCAGTATCTACTACAGAGAACACATAAAATTTTTATTTTTTATCAGAGAAACATCTACCATTCAGAGTTTTCAATCTACCCAACTAAGGGAGTAGAATTTCAGGGAAATAGCAGAAATGGAGCTTGGGGTAGTTCCTTTGGTTGACTTACAAATCCCCCTTCTTGGCATCCAATGTGTTCTTGGCGTGAAATATAAGATAAACATGACTTCAAAAAGAAAGCAGAGCAATGAATTACACTGGAACATGTGTGTTTGCAAGGTCGTCTGGTCTTTAGGGCTCTGTCCTGCACAAAATATGGAAAAGCAAAACCATTCCGGGGCCCCTGGGGCAGGAGAAATGATTTGCGGTAAACTGTCCTTTCTGGTTTGAGAGCCATCTGAGGCAAGAGTCGTTAGGAACCTGAGCGGTTCTGATTCTGGTTGCCTAACTCACAGTGCCTACTGAGGTGGCGGACCAGTCTATTTGCCTCCACTGAGCAGGGAAAGCTGCCAGCAGAATGCTAAGTGGCTATTTCAATGGCACTGATTGATTCGCAGAGATGGCACAGATGTGACCTCCTCAGTCAAAGTCAGTGTTTTCTTGGTCCTCAAAATTTCAGAGAAATACAAATGCAAATGAAAAATAATGACAAGGCCCACATAGCACCCCAGAGTCATTGCCTCAACAATTACGAATGCCTCCTAGGCTTCCAGCATCCTGCTAGGTGCTGACAGTGACATAAAAATCATCGAAGACATAACTCCTATTCTCTACGACATTAATAGTGATAAAGTAGCAAAAGTTATGTAGTTGTAAAGATCACAGAGTTTAACATTTCTTTTGCCACCTATATTCTGCTTCTTAACCACTAACAGACAAACATAAACATGCCTTGTGCATAACCTTTTTATCTAGAATGCCCTTTTCTTTATACACCTGGAGAACCTCCGTATATAATATAAAGTCTAGGGTGATCGCTGCCTTGATGACATGAAGCCTCAATGGCTGTACACACACTGCAATCCTCATCACTTTCTCTGTGCTCCCTTTAGACCCCCATCCCATCCACACCATTGCAATTCTAGATGTTATTGTAAGTATCCAGGTGTGTGTCTGAATCCCCCGCTTGCGGGGTGGGGGTGGGGGGTCCCCTTTGGTTGAGGTTCTTCTTCAGTGATGGCGAACCTTTTGAGCTCGGCATGTCAGCATTTTGAAAAACCCTAACTTAACTCTGGTGCCGTGTCACATATAGAAATTTTTTGATATTTGCAACCATAGTAAAACAAAGACTTATATTTTTGATATTTATTTTATATACTTAAATGCCATTTAACAAAGAAAAATCAACCAAAAAAATGAGTTCACGTGTCACCTCTGACACGCGTGTCATAGGTTCGCCATCACTGTTCTAGATTCTGGCTATCCTTTAGAATCATCTCTGGATATTTTGTGTGTGTGTGTGTGTGTGTGTTTTAAAGTTCAGGTTCCAAACCAGACCCATTGGTTCAGAATTCCCAGGGTATAGACCTGCACATCTTTATTTTATGTTACTCTCCACGGGTGATGTGGACTTAGAGTCAGGGCTTAGAAGCACTCACTGTGCCCGATTCCTTTTTATAGCTCCGATGCCAGGAACAACGCCTAGCACACAGCAGGTGCTCAAGTCATGCTTGTGGATGGATGAATTACTCACATCCACTTTATGTCTCTTTGTAGATAAATATCTAAATTATACGTGACACCAACTTGCTGGGGTCAACTCGGATGTTTTGTAGGCTTCTCTTAAAGATGTCTGGGTTTCTACAGCTACATTCTCTGGTTGGTCCCAGTGCTTTAGCATCCAGATAAAGGAAGTGATCTGAGGTGGAAATATTTGTCTTTTGAACAGTAAATGTATGAGGTTTTGCAATACACAGCTAGAATTTAAAGGTAGAAGGGATTTATTGCCAAAATGTGACAAGGAAGTATAGATTAGTTGTAAAAGGCCTCTCTATATATTCATACGCATGTCCAAGTTCAGACTAGAAAAAAATCCCAAGAAGTTGTCTGTTTTAAGGTCTGTGACCACATTTCTAACTGCTCAATGGAAGTTCACACGTTCAGATAACATACTCAAAATGGAACTTACTACGTTCTTCCTACACAGCTCCTCCTCCTTGTTGGAGGTAAGGACTGAAGTGTAGATGTTAGGTGGCATTATATGGTCAAGGATTTAGAATGAGAGAATTTGACCTTCCCTCTGGCCTCCCTTCCCCAAGGAGAAGAGAAGTAGCCACACAAGGAATAATAGCCAAATATGAATCAAAATATCATATCACTGACACCTGAGTCAGGATCCAATAACCCAGTGAAATGTTTCCTGGTTTAGAACATATTATTGGGCTAGAGACTGAAGTGAGCCATCCATTTCTTTACTACTATTTAAATTTAAATCTTGAAAGCTGGACATTCAGTTCTCCCTGTGTACATTAATGTCTGCCTTTATACCCCCATTGTCCCTGGCATAACTCAGGTTCCCTGGGAGAAAGGTCTTTTGGAGGGTCAGCCCACAACCATTTCATTCATTCAGTGTCCTCTTTCCTTAGCCAAACTCTTTAGAGATGGTACAAGTTTCGTGCTCCCCAGGATAGGATACACTAAGAAATACTCTCAGTTCTTCACTTTTAAACTCAGCAATTTTTTCATCTGAGTCTTTTGGATAACACAGTCTTGTTGTTTGCATGCAATTCTGAAATAGTGGCTCATTCTCAATGTAGATTATTTGGTCAAAAAGATCATAATAAGTATGTATGGGGCTAGGTGGGTACTTAAAATATTGGTGGCGGGGATGTGCTCTGTAAAGTACATGACTGACTAACCACTATGCTGTACATCTGAAACTAATAGAGTCATAGTGAATGTAAACTGTATTTGAAAGCAATAATAAAAGAAATAGCCAAAAAAATAAAAGTGTTCAAAGATAAAGTATAGATGAGATTTTGGATAAAATACCGTAGATCTAGGTTTCAGCTACTTTCCAACATGCACTTGCTTATCTCTCCTGTTTCAGGTCCTTAAATTCACCCCCTCACGTAGGGCCCTCCAGCCACAGGGTCCTCCCTCCATTTCTCAAACACACCAAGTTCGTTCTCCAGGGTTTCCAGTCATGATCTTGCTTCTCTGAAAACCAGCTTCTTCCTACTGTTCACCTGCTTTTTTGTTCAGCTCTCAACTCAGAAGCTATTTCTTCAGAGAGGCTCTCCATTGACCTCCCCCAATCAAAACCACCCTCTTTTCTCTTGTGATCACTTGTCACTATTTGTATTACATTCTTGGTGGTATTTATTAGTGCAATGCCTGTCTCTCCCACAAAAGGGAAAGAACTCTATGAAGGCAAAGACCATATCAGCTTGGTCCACCAATGCTCAGCCCATAGCCTGCCTCAAAAAAATATTTTTGAATGAATGAATAAAAGACATGGTTAAGGCACTTAACCTATATGAGCCTATGTCCTTATCTGTAGCCTCAAAGTTATCATTAGAGTGAAGCGAGGTGATAAATTGATCAGTTAGACAATAGTCAGTACTCTATAAATATTATTCAAGACCTTATTAATTTTTTGACTAAATTATTTTCCATGTGACTTGAAATAAGTAATCTGCCTCTTTGTGTCTCCCCATTTTCTTTTATTAATAGGCCCTACCATATGAAGACTCTCAAAAAGCAGTAAACTTTATAATTTTGCATTTGTCCACAATTTTTATACAGAGAAGTACAATATAATTCAATAGTTTCAGACACAGTACAACATAATTTATAAGCAAGATGGAGCGAGGGCATTTCTACCCCATTTAGTGAATAGTGCTGTTGATAGAAAAGGGATTCAAAAGAATTGCCTTAAATCATATTACAACCTGGTGGGATAGTCAAGTTCTTATGAGGTATTGGGCCTCCAGATTCTCTTTATCTTTGACTTGACTCTTCTTATTTTTACTTCTCCAGTTTTGGGAAATTGTTGTGACTCTCTCCTTGCCACAGATTCCTGATCAGACTTCCCTTAGTTCATCTTGACCCACTCATCCTTGGGCTGTGCTATTGAAGGGCGATGCACTTTTTAAGGCCTATAGTTACAAACAGTTGTTATTTCAGCCCCAGTTAGGAATGGCCCACACATGTATTCCTGAAATGGAACCCAGCTACTGATGATGATCAGTATTGCTTAGTGAATCCAAATGCATCTCATTCATGGTGGGTGGAGCTAAATAAAGAAGTATAAAATGTGCATTGTACTGTATCATCAATTTCTCAAACTTCTTCCTTTGGTTCCTTATTTTTTTATGTCCCAGGAACTGCAGAGCATCACGTAGTGACCTGTCAACTCAGGAAGCTGATGGTCTGACTGAACTAGTCCTGGGGCTCTTCACAGAAAAGGCAGCCGGGGTCCTGGTCGGCGGGAGACTCCATCTGAATGGTGAGTGAATGCACAGGAAAGCTATTGCTGAGGGCTTTAGCAATCTCTCTCCGAATGGCCTGGCTGTCCCGGCTGGCTGCTGTTGAAGAGGAATCATAGTGAGCCTGACACTGATTGCACACAAATAGGCAACTACCACATCTCAGCTTCAAGCACTTGGTGGGGCGGGGCACAGGCCTAGTGCTCAGAAGGAGCCAGGTTGGCTCTGACAATCAGCTACATCTGTACAGACAAGGTGTGTGTGTGTGTGTGTGTGTGTGTGTGTGTGTGTGTGTGTGTGTGTAGGACGGGAGGGGGATTTTAGGGCAGCAAAGTACCCAGACACTATGGGAGCTCTTCTTCACAATTATCTCTGGGGTCTGGCACTCCTAGGAGCTGAGTATGAAAGTGGAAATGAGCCCTGGAAAAAGCCAAGACAGACCTGTTATTTCTTATACAGCCTTGCTCACCAGTCCCCAGGGACCTCTGGGTTGCAGCCCTTATATCTAATCAGAACCTATATTAAGGCTGGTGACAGGAGGCAGGGAGCATTTAGAGCTCCCCACAGGCCTTTCTTAGAGCAGCAACCCTCACTCCATCTTTTCTCTTGTCCCCAAAGGTATCAGGAGGCTGTAAAATTCCCTCCACAGTAACATGATTACTAGGTTCTTCCATTTGCAATAAAATATTAGTGTTGTGGATGCTGTAAATTCCCTGTAGCCAGATCTGAGCCTCTCAGCGAAGATCGGGGTGTCTGAGAAAGCGAAGTCCTCAAATGACTGTCACTGATGTTCCTGTACCTGCGTCTACATAACTTCCTGAGTTATTTTCCAGCAGCCTAATGTGTCTTATTGGCCTGTCTCCCGAGGCAGAGAGATACCTCCCACCACCCAGTTTCTCAGCTCTAGCACATACCCTGGACAAAATCACCTTCCACTTGAGAAAGTCATTTTTAGAATAAATCCAATTTCCTAAGAATTATCTCACATGGTTATAGAATTTCTAACCATCCAGTAAAATAAATAAATATATATATATATATATATATATATATATATATATATATATATATATCACCATTAATTTTTACTACCAAGTTTTTTAGGTTGTTAGAACCTTAAGCCCCAGTCGGCGTGGCTCAGTGGTTGAGCATCAACTTAGAAACCAGGAGGTCACGGTTCAATTCCCAGTCAGGGCACATGCCCAGGTTGTGGGCTCGATCCCCCATGTGGGGCATGCAGGAGGCAGCCAGTCAATGATTCTCTCTCATCATTGATGTTTCTCTCTCTCTCCCTCTCTCTTCCTCTCTGAAATCAGTAAGAATATATTTAAAGAAAAGAAAAAAAGAACCTTAAGGATGGAACCTGTGTATGCTTTATCTTTCTTCGGTGATAGGCAAAGCATCTCATACACAAGAGATACTCAATGAAGATTTATTGTTGAAATCATCCCTATTATTTAACCGTTTGAGTTCCAAGCCAAACAAGTGAAGTCTAATTTTCAGAACCTAAGGACTTCAAATTTGGGTGGCATTTTTACCCACTTTGCCCTACCCTCTTCAGTCAGCCTCTCTAGGAATAGCATCAGCATCATTGTTGCCATGACAACATTGACAAGGGGTATGGTTTTCAAAGGCCCTTGGTAATACAAAGTATTTCACAGTTGTTTAGACAGGTATCGGCCACTAAGGGCAGCTCTACAAAAAGGAGGAAAATTACTGACTTTACAGAACAAGGACTGAATTTTGTCCAGTCTTACTGACCTGCAGCAACATGAGCCGAGAGGATCACCTGGTTCGTTGTCAAAGACCAGATGTGCAAGCTGTGCACAGACACCACCCCATCCACCCCTAAGATGAGCTCTTTCACAGCATTGTAGTTGAGGTTCTTTGGCACACCTGACAGAAGGAAAGAGTGGGAGGCTATTGTTATTCCACTGAATATAGCTCATCTAGATGGCCAATTGGGGCTGTAAGTTGGGGGGGTTGATATCCTTAACCCGCCTTTTTCAGGATGTAAGAGCCTTACTCATTGGGATTTTTCTCCTTAGGGCTCATTTAAAATTCTCTACAATTTGATTTTAGTTTAATCCCACTTCATATTATTTCGCAGAGATAACAAAGAGTTGGTCAATATGTAATTTTACTTAATTAGCTGCACAAAGCTCAGGATAGCAGAAACAAATTAGTGGGTTTTTTTCTCAGATTAGTCATAGAATGTCTATACAATCATGGGTGAAGTTGTTGTATTATAGTAATAATAATAAAGACATAGCTTTGTTGAGAACCTATAGTAGGCCAAGGTTTATGCTAAGTACTTTATTTATAATGATTATCTTATTTTCATATTTACAAGAACTTTATGAGCTAGTTTCATCAGTGCTATGATTCCTATTTAACTGGAGGAGAAGTTGGGAGACAGAAAGGTTAAAAAGCATTGCTAAGGCCACATACATAAGTGGGATGTGAGGGTCTGCAGTTCATGTTCTGAGTGTGAGGTGTTATGCAAATGCTAGACTCTAGGGGTTGCAACCCACAGTTGACTATTATGCCTAGTGTGTCATCTCTGCAGAGTTTCATTTAGCTCTTGAAGACCTGCTATCGTTCATCTAGGACCCGTATGATAAAGTCATGATCCCATTACTTTTTGTCTCTCTTGCCTCATTTATCTCTTTACGTTCATGAGGAACACAAGCCCACTATTACTTATTTTACTCCATGAAATAATGTCAACGAGCATGAGGCTATGCTCCCACGGACCTCCGTGCTCCATCACATTCTAGAGACCATTTTTCCCCTGACAGAGAGCCTGCAAAATATTAATGCATCCAGGAAAGTACTCAAATTAGTGTTTAAAAAATAATTTCCCAGATTAATAAATAAATGAAAAAATCGCTAAATTACAGAATTGCATATTAAGTAAATAAGATAAAATATTCCACCAATCAGATTAGGAAGGAAGAGAATCAGCAGTTTGATAATACCCCATGTTGGTGAACATGTGAGGAAATGGGCACTGTTATAGTCTATTGGCCAAAAAGATGTTGAAATAGTTTTTTGGCAGAAATGACCATATCTGTCAAATTTTAAAATACACAGAACTTTTGAAATGGAAATAACATTTCTAGGAATTATTCCAAAGGTGTACAAATGCTAAAAATATATATATATGCACATGAATGTTAATTATACCATTGTTTTCAATGGCCATCAATAAGTACATGCATACAGTGGAATAGTTTATAGCTATGTAAAAAAAATGGGGTGTTTCTATGTATGTATTTAAATGGAAAGATATCCAAGTGAAAAAAACAAGTGCAGAGCAAAATAAGTACAAATCCAGAATCCTATTTGTTTAAAAAATACATACATACATTATATGTGTATATATACATTATATGTGTATATATACATTATATGTATATATGTAAATATTTATATGTATATATATTATATATAATGTGGTATACATTGTATGTGTATATATGTAAATATTAATATGTGTATATATATTATACATTTATGCATTTATATAAGCGTATATATATATATATATATATATATATGTAGTTATAGTTATCTTTTGAAAGATTTATGTCAACTTATAAGTAGATGTTACCCCTGAAGAATGGGACTGAGAATTCAAAGTAGAAAAAAAGGGGAGACCTTTAAAATTCATTTTCTACTTTTGCATATTATTTTAAAATGTTACCAAAGATAAGTATTCTTTTATGCTATTCTAATTTGAAAACCTAGTTTAGAAATTAAGCATCTACCAGATAGGAGTTATCTGGCAGTTTCCATAATTAACTGTCCTTTCTTTAAATAAATAAGGAAGATAATCACCAGAGCAAGAGACAGGGAAAGTGGAATATGGTCATCTCCACCAATAGTGCACCAATCTGCCTTTTATCCCCCAGGTAGTCAGTAAGTGCCATCCTAGCGACAACAGCTGCAGCTCAGCACTTGGCCCTCAGGAAAGGAAATGGGTGTATTTGTGACTTGACAAATCAAATATTGTCACCTCCAGAGCGAGGAAGTTCGCTTGTTACTCAGTGACATTTGACTCCATTTGGTTTCACTATTATCAACAGTATCATCTGCCAACAATGAGACTGTCCACTGAGAACAGAAACCTTAAATGCGAACTGCTTTGACGGCAACTGTTCTCTGAGACTGTGTCTTCCTTATTTCAAAATGTGCTAGACAAAAAAAGAAAAGTTCATCCAATATCTGGATATTTATGATCATCCAAATGTTTGATCCGATGCAAACCTCTGGTTCTGATAGAATTTTCTGGGAGCCATTCCCAGCACCCTCCTGTAGGAATCTTCTAAGTGCTACGAAAAGACTGATTCAGTGGTTCTCAAAGTGTGGTTCCCCAGACCAGCAGCAGCAACATATTGTTAGAACTTCAGATTCTTGGGCCCTGCCCCAGACCTATGTCTCAGGAAGGGTGTGGGTGGGCCCAGCAATCTGTGTTTTAACAAACCCTCCAAGCAATTCCGATGCCACTAATGTTGGAGAACTGCTGGCCTAGTCTAACTAGGCAAGCTCTTCTGAATAGCTACAATGCTGTTAAGGATAGGTTTATACTGTCTTTCTTGTGTCTTGCCCATACATTTAGGGATAAACTAATATCTTTACAATAACTTCCTCCATGTCTATCTTTAGTGTGTGTGCATATTGTTTTTACACTGAACCATAACATGTAACAGTTACTGGAGGAAAAACAGAAGCCAATACTTTTTAGTTGTTCCATATGAAAGAAAATCATAATATTTGTTTTCCCCCAATTCTTTATCAGTTTAAATGTTCTCTGTGATGTATATTAATAATGAGCATGCCTTGAGGCTACCACCTCTTGTGGTTATAGGGAAGAGAAAACGTGGATCTTGGGAATAAAATAAAATCACTCCTACCTTCCATGAGTAAGATGGAGAAGTCCTTTAAGACTGTGACGGTACTGGCCAACACCAGGACAGAAAACACAAATGTGCAGATTGAGTCGGCCATTTTATAGTCTGGCTGGAAAATACAAGGGCTTTAGGTTAACTGAATGTGTGTCTCCTTTGAAGAAAGTCTGATGAATAAAATATGTAAACCTCCCTTTTTCCTTCTCTCTCTATCACCCTTTCACCCCCCACTTAACATCCAACTTGACACTTGATATCCAATTCAGAGGCAACTTTCTGAAGACTCAATCTTTCTTTTAAGCCAGGGGTGGGAACCTTTTTTTCTTCCAAGGGCTATTTGGATATTTATAACATCATTGGCGAGCCATACAAAATTATCAACTTAAAAATTAGCCTGCTATATTTGGTCAAACAGTTAGTTAACTCACCCCTAATGCCTTGGCAGGGCTGAACCAAATGATTTCTCAGGCCTTATATAGCCCTCAAGCCAGACATTCCCCACCCCTGTTTTAAGCTTGAAACTACCAGTGACAGAAGAAGAGAGACTACAGGGCATCTCCCATCATTTAAGAAGCGAAGGGAGAGATATTCTTGAGTATTTTCTCAAGAGGCCTGATTTGACTTCTCAGAAATGAACAGAAGTACAGAGTTTGCGATGAGCTGATTCGCATAATGCTCATTGACTTTTCAGCCTTAATTATGATGAAAGGAAAGCCTGTCATCTGCTGAGAGGTTGCATATGCCCGAGGTACAGCTGGAGTTTGGTCTTGGCAGACTGGGGTTAGTGTGGTTTCTTCCCTTCCAAGTATGAGACATACTCGAGACAGACATCTTTGATCCAATCCTAAGAGTACAAGCTGAGGCCTCATTCTTGCCTCTCTCGCCACTGAAACCCTTAGCCTCAGGGTGAAACACCTGCTATTTTGTCTCTGATGCAGTTTTGGGCCACAGAGAAGTCTGCCTCATTATGTCTAAGAAACTTAACCTTTATAAGCATACTCTCAAATTCGATTAACCCATACAATTTTGAACTATTTCTCCTTAAACTTAAAGCTTTCAGTGAGTGAGCATTTGCTGAATTCAGATATGTTTTTGTAATTTGTATTTAGGTGTTTTCATTTTTAGTAAAATTAATGTAGAGTTCCTGCTATCTGGGCAATCATGATAAGAACAAAGATAAATGCTCTTCTCCATTACCCTCTTCCCC
Source organism: Myotis yumanensis (assembly GCF_028538775.1). Classification (NCBI taxonomy): domain Eukaryota; kingdom Metazoa; phylum Chordata; class Mammalia; order Chiroptera; family Vespertilionidae; genus Myotis; species Myotis yumanensis. The sequence continues at coordinate 31,330,671 of NW_027223766.1, forward strand.
CCTCCCCCGCCCCCTTCCCCCTCCCTCCCACTCTCACACGCCTGTTGGTTCTCAGTACTACCAAATGCAAATCTGCAATGAATATTTCCTTAGGGTCAGAGGCCCACCCAAGGGCCATTCCTACTTTCCATGAACACTTCTGACCTTTTGGAGAGAAGTTACCTCTGGCCAAGCAGCAGGTACAAGACCCACACTAGACTCCTTTCCCAGAAATATGAATCTTCAGCAGAATGATAAGAAATTTTAAAAAATGAGTTGAGTCATATTCATTTTAGTTTGGTGTCTGAGACAGAAGTTGGATAGTTTCTGAAATCTAGATAACAAAAGTGACCCTTATTTGTATCTTGATTTCTGTCTGGAGTACATCCAATAAATTTCAGCCAATAATATATATAATATATGTATATTATATATATGTAATTATGTGTATATATAATTATGTATATATAATTATATATAATTAATTTTTACATATATTTTATTTATTTGTTTGTTTATTTATTTATATATTTATTTATTACTTAAGTGAGCTAGAGATTTTTTTTCTGTTGCTTACAACCCTAGATCTCTAAGATATTTATGGCTCCATTGTAGTGCACATTGACCCGATGATAAAAGGAACTACTTTCTTAAAGGACGGGAAGCCCTGCAATTAAAGACAGAGCTCTCAGGAATTTGGAAAGTCCAAGGTTTCAGGCTTTGAATGTTTATTTGTTTAAAATTTGCACAATAGTTAGTGGCTTTAGGAAAAAAATAGTCTGTCCACCCTCCTTTCTGTTAATTTTGGAGGACCCCCTTTTATACTACTGGGTCTATAAAATTGCTATGACAGTGAGTTAAATCAAACATACTCACCTTGAAGTAGATGATAAGTGCGCTGGTTAACACACTGATGCTCTGAAACAGATCCCCAAGCGCGTGCACAAAAGCTGCTCTGACACTGGCATTAGCTTGCACTTCCTTGTGACTGTGGCCAGGAGGCCTCTGGTGCAAAATCACACTTAGTCTGAACAAGAGAACATGTTCTCAGCACACATGAGATTAACCCTTAAAAACCTACCCGGCACAATGGAAGAGTTAACAGTAGCATATATTATCCAAATTGACAGGTAAGTAAAATATTCATGTTTTAAGATATACTGTTTTGGACTAATTTTGAACACAAGTGGATCATAGCATTTTCAATTTTTCACAGAAGGGCAGACAATGACGATTCGCCTCAGTTTTCCTTTCCGCCTAATGCTCCCCTTTCACATTAAAACTGGAAAGCATCACTTCTTTGATGAAAGCCGAGTATTGTACAATGAGGAGGAAAAATATCATTTATTGAGGGTCTACTTACTGTCAGGCTCTGAGCTAGGCTTAAAGCTGAACTTTGATGGGAGCTTAATTAGATGTACTGGTTTCAAATTCATAAAGCAGCAGGAAGGAGTAAAACAAAATAAGTAGTGAATTTCATCAGGGCTGGATTTTTTTAATCTTTTACTTAATTTTGTTCATTTACATAAGAATTTGAAATTTTAATGGCCAATGATGAGCATACTGTGCTTATGTATATGTATCTATTTATCCAGAGAGTAAAATATATTAATATATTATAAATGTATTGCAAAATTTAACATTTCCTATCCAAATCAAAGTCTTAAATAGTAGCCATTATAAATTATGCACCTGATTCTATTTATCTACAACCTCAAGAGGTATTAGACCAAAGGCAAAATGAGAACTTTTTTTTACTGATGGCCAACAAGGAATGTTTTGCCTAGAAACTTCTCTGTACATTTTGTAACAGAGGTTTTAAAGAAGTATTATTTAGTACCACGTACCCTTATTTTCAGAAAAGTGTCTGTCAACTCTCAGACCATCATCACGTGAACTGACTACTGCCCACCGGGATTTGCTTTTCACATAATGTTTCCTTTTTAGACTGTCAGTGTTTCGGCAGAAATTGACCCTCAATTCGGAGCTACCATTTCAGGGTCTTCAGACAGCCTCCCACGGCTGGCTGTTACTAGACTCTCTTTCTAGGTTTGCTACTAGTATGTGTGCTCATCATGTTGTCATTCATTCTTTCACTCATTTTATTAAAAAAAGAAAAAGAAAAACTTAGGGACCCATGTATGCTAGGCACTCTTAAATGTTTAGGGCATAAGAGTAAGTGAAAACAGACATGGTCCCTCCCCATTGTGGCTTCAAGCATGAAGGAGATGCAGAGAATTTAAAAAGACAGACACACACATACATGGAAAATTCTAATTATAATAAGCCTACTAAGACAGTCAAATAAGGGAGTCTGATGTAGTTAGCAGGACAAAGCAATTGAGTCATATGTGAAAGGTTAGAGTTTGGCTAGGAGGGAAGGGAATGTTCAGGCAGAGAAAATTTAGCATGCAATGGCCTTAAGGCTCTGTCAATAATTTTCATCCTAGAATCCCTTTACAACCTGTATTATAACTTTCTGTCCTGATTTTGAGTCCCCCAGGAATAAATTTATTCCCAAATTGTGGTTGTCTATTCAGACAACACAGCCTCTACTTGTACTTGGAACCTGTAATTCCAGTTCTGGGAGAAAACACTATAGTCACTCAGTAGCCTTATCCATTAATAACTACCTGCTTCCACAGGGAAGTCAAAGCTTTTTAATTTCCTTATCTTTCTGAGCACCTGAAAATTAAGGTCAAAGTTCAACAGCAGTTGCAGTAAAAAGAAAATGTGTGTGTATCTGTTTAGAAAGTCAAACTCAATCACCGAGGGTCCAGATTTATGTGGTAGTTAGCTAGGGGTACCCTTCATCTTCGTGTGGCATCGATACAATTATGTGCCGTACGACTTGGGAAATTATTAATATTTTTATTCTTCCTGCTGCCTTGTGGACATGTTGTTCTCCTATGCAAAGATGATGTTATTGATCCCCCGTCAGCAGGACATGTGCTCTGGCTTGTCTCCTAGTGGTGATAGATTGGGATTGATCTCCCCAATGCCAATGTGAAACACTTTTTCAATATAACTGGGTGGAAATAGGGATCTAGTCAGTTACAGCAGATGAAATATCACTCTTCTAATGGTTTAGCTCAGATATTTTGGCAATGGTTTGCAAACTAAGAGGTGAGGAACAGAGGCAGGCACAAGGTAAGGGTACTAGAGGGACCTGGGGAGCTTTCTCTACATGTACATGCTCAGCTTTTCCTCTAGTTCCAGAGATCCACTGTGCCCTCGCTTTGAAAACACTGTTTAAGATGCCATTCTCCTATCACTGTCTTCTTCACTTTCATGTATAAGTCTATTGCAGTATATCACATGGCAGTGCAAGATAGACAAGCAGATGATGCATAGATAGTGTATGAGTTTCCTATTGCTGCTGTAACAAGTTACCACAAGCCTTTCTAGCTTAGAACAACATACATTTATTATCTTATCGTTTTGGAAGTCAGAAATCTAAAATGAGTGTGCAGGACTGCATTCCTCCTGGAAGTTTTAGGGGAGAACACACTTTCTTACCTTTCCCAGCTCCTAGATGTCACTTACATTCCTTCATCTTCAAAGCCAGCAATGCAGCATCTTCTCCCCTCTCTGACCTGATGCTTCCCTTCTATAAGGACCTTTGTGGTGACATTGGGCCTATCTGGATAATTCGGATAATCTCCCCCATGTCAAGATCCATCTTTAACTTAATCACATTTTTAAAATTTCTTTTATCATGTAAGGTAACATATTTAAAAGTGCGAAGCCTTAGAATATGGAAATATTTGAGGGGCCATTGTTCTCTCTACCACAGATGATACAGATAGATGGACAGGCAGACAAATAGATACAGTTTTAATTAGGGTTGTCCAGAATTATTTTGTCAAATGGGAAGGAGCAAATCGACCAAAAGGATCAAATCCCTGGCCTTAAAACCCCATTGTGATAAGCAACCAAGTAGCTCATTTGGAGAAGAGCAGACAAATATGGCAATGATCACATGTCCAGTAGGACATGGTCACACATCCCATAAGAGTGATTTTTGACTACCTGGTTAAGGCGATGAACCAACAGGTAGAAAATAACGAATTTAGCTAATATAGCTTAAGGCAGAATTTTCATATAGTCAAAATATTGCAAAGATATGGTAGAGTGCTTATGAGAGAAATAAATTCTGCTATTAGTTCTGTTAAAATATATGAAACTAATGACCATTTTATGGGATGTTGCAAAAGAGAATTCAAAACTAGAAAGGGGACTAAAGTAAATAAAATTTAGGATCCCTTCCACTCCAGCTCTATGGGAAGCCATAATATGCCCCTGTAATAAAAACTGAGTAGGCGTAAGTCACGTCCCGTGTGGAACCATCAATATGCATGCGAGCAGAATGGCTAGGACCTCATTCTGAGTATGGTGGGTCTAGATTCAGATCCTGGCTCTACACCTCCTCACTGGCAATTCATTTAACCTCACTGAGCTTCAGTTTTCTAATCTGGAAAGTAGGGATGTTGTGAACATTGAGCTTGATAATGTAGATTAAAAGATATATCACAGTCCTTGACACACAAAAAGCATTCAAAATGGTAGCTATTAGAAGCTGATAGTAAAATACTTAAATGAGCACAACCAACCTTACTTTCAGCCATAGAACCACTTGAGCACTCTGTCAGGTCTCTGCCATCCTCACAAGTAGAGGAATTAAACACAAGCAAGAAATAGAAGCAAGAACAAACACACATCTGAGTCCAGACAGGGTTAAAGGCAAGATTCCTGGGCAGTGTGCGGGGTGACTTACACAATGTTGGCTGCCACGGCACAGCCCGAAACGATGATCATCACAGTGGCCTGGATCTGGTAATCAGGGTACAGCAAGCGCTCACACGCCAGGTACACCAGCACACCAGTCACTGCCCAGACACACAGCATGGACAGCAGGGCACCGAGGATCTCTAAGGATGCAAGCACACAGACGTCCATGCACAAAGCATTCATGAATCACCTTAGCGTCCCCAAGAGTCATGAGACATTCCTGTCCCCTCCCCCCAAAAAGAAGCTTTAGACTAGTTCACTCTGATTCACAAAGCAAAACTTTGGAAGGATTTTAGCACTAAGACAAGCTGCTTTCATGTTGCATTTATAAAACACCAGCATCTGAGTTCATTATGCTCCGTGTTACTCAGTAATTTGCAGCAAATTTTAAAAGCGTATTATTTGTTGCCCATGCGTGCTGTTTTCCTTGGGGATTTTAATTTAAGCAGGTGCTAAAATGATTGAAACTTATTAGGAGATGAAATAATGAGACACAAACAGTAAAAGGCATTTAGAAACTCTTAATTTTGCCATAAAACATTTACAACGTGCCGGTACCAGTAGCTTCTGTGGATTAAAACAGTAAAAGGGGAAGGCTTCAGAGGGTACTTGAAAAATGAGTTTCATTTGCCAACCCAACATCCCATCAACACAGAGGTGAGCTCAGAGGTATATCAACACTCTAGATGCATTTTAAGAGCAACAGTAAGGAAAAGAAACATAGGATGTGACATTTACATTGACATTTAAAGATAGGATAGTGTTCATGTGCCCACTGAGTAAAGTACATTTGCTCACTTAGGAGTTCCTTTATGCCTCTCCCTGATCTGCAACTCAACCTTGGAGGTGGCTTTGAAAAGCCTACCAGGGTCTGGGAACATTCTGTGCGTCAGTGATTAGGCACATTCCAGAATTTTGACCTCGGCCTTTAAGCAGGCACTGTAACCAGTTGTTTCTCATTGTGGGCACTCCACCATGAGCGCTCTGTCGGTGAACTGTACCTGCCCGGTGCCATCCAAAGGTCAGCCGCTTGGAGGGAGGCTTGGAGGACAGCCACAGGGAGAAGAGGCTGAGCTGGAAACTGGTCAGGTCAATCAAGAGGTGGGCAGCGTCTGTGACGACAGCAAGACTCCCCGCGATGTGGCCACCTGGGGGGTGCACAGTATCACACGGGGTGAGGAGATAATGGCCCACACAGGGTTCCCAAACTACCCAGGATCCCCAACCCATAATCTGAAATCAGCCTGGAAAGGGAGGTTGGGGACCCTTGTGTGGGGCACAACTAGATTCGTATGTGCTAACCCGAGTTGGTGAAATGTCACAGACCCACAGAGCATTAGAAGAGACATCAGCATGGATCCAATCCACCTCTTCTTCCCAATTTGACAAGTAAAGAAACAGAGACCCAGAGAGTGGGTAGGATTTGAACATGTAGAAATGAATGTCAAGGCCAAGGCCATTCCCAAGGGGGAAAGGTACAGAGACTGGAGAGTGTGGGCATTCTTGGGGATCATCCCCGTCAGATGGGGGCATGGGGATTCAGAAAGGGCAATGCAAAACGATGAGGCTGCAGAGGGAAAGGCCAGATTCACAGGCTCTCACACTGCAACTGAGGACCTGGACTTCCGTCTGTAAACCCGATAACACAATGGCCCACTGATGGGTTTTTGTTTATATTCTTTTGCCTTGTGATTTTACCATAGTCTTTACTGCCCCTGTCTTCTCTACTAATTTGCATTATCCACCTGAGTTCGAGACCCCTGTTAGAAATAGGGGGGACAGTAAAGCGAAAGGACAGGCAACTTCTAAAGGGACTGCTGAGTGTAACAGTCTGGTAAAGCATAGAAAGAAAACCCATGCCTCGAAGGCCTGGCTGGCTGTTCTCTCTGTTCCCTGGGCTCCCTCTGCTTCCCTCTAGTTCTCTTTTGAGCAAAGACCTCCAGCCTCCACAGTGGAAGCCAAAGGAAAGCTTTGCTTCTTCCCTCCCGAGCAGAGCTTGTTGTTCGAGAGCAATAACCTTTATTACTCTCGCTGCGTCTTCCCAGCAAAGAGCTTCTGCTGACGGATCGTCCTCCCAGCAGCTGTTTATTGCCTCCTGCACTAAAAAGCGACGGCGGCTGTCAGTCATCAGCCCTCGGTCATCAGACTCACCTTGTCGGCTAATGATTTTTAAGAATTACATATATGGCTCATAATTGCAATAATCCCCACAGACTGCTGGCTCTCGCTGCAGTTAATAACGCGTTTGTCAAAGTTTAATGGTCTGAGGGAAAGTAGTCTTCAAGCTTGTTACTGAGCTGTCAGTGCAAAAATCACAATGATTCATTAGCCAAAAAGTAACATTTTGCTAACAAATCAGCTGTCCTTCCAATTACCCTGGAATGTTGCTCTATCTGCCAAACCCGGGCCTGATAATGAAGCTGTGTTGCTAATGCATTATTTCTTGCCTGGAAAATGACTGCAGGCAGATAAGCAGCACACCACCATCTCAGCAATGAATGATGATGGTGATTCTATGTGCTGAGCTGAAATCGTAGCCCAAGTCAAGGAAATGAGGTCTTATAGGGTTTCTTCAAGAGGCTCCGCTGAGTCAGGAGGCAACTGAGGAAAAAAAAAATGGCCTGGCTTTGGAAGAAGCATGTTGGGGGGTGGGGGTGGGGCGGTCTGGAAACCAAGAACCATTTTGCAACCATCAGAACCACTTTTAAGAACCATTCAGAAAATTGTGAGCAATCTTGATGAGTGGCTGTGGAGCAAAATTGTTTGCAAGAGGTAGTTTGCAACTGAACTTTCATTTGCTTCTGAATGCATGGTATATGAGTGACAATTAATTCAATCATCCCATCAGTATTTATTGAGCCCTTACTGTTCACGGTACAGGAATAGGATACACAAAGATAAAGTTTAAAAATCCCAGTCTCCCCCAGCCTACATGGCTCAGTGGTTGCGCATCGAACTATGAACCAGGAGGTCTCAACTGGATTCCTGGTCAGGGCACATGCCCAGGTTGTGGGCTCAATCCCCAGTGTGGGTGTGCAGGAGGCAGCCAGTCAATGATTCTCTCGCTCCCTCTCCCTTCCTCTCTGAAATCAATAAAAAAAAAAATATCCCAGCCCCTCTCTTCTGTGATCTCACTAACACTCACTGTGCTGAAGACATGCATGACAAATAGGCTAGAAGAGTAGAAGGCCACTCCCACTGGGAGCTTTGGGGAACTTTTCACAGGAGAGAGGGGGAAGGATTAGCTAGAAGAAAAGGCTTTCTCAGGGAGAGGTAATAGCAGGAAGGAGAACAGAGAGAACTGGAAGAGCATGGAACCTTCGTGGAAAAGCAGGAGGTGTGGAGTTTTGGCAAAATAATGGGAAATCAGACTGCAAAGGTGGGTTGGAGACCCTTGTTTGGGCATTATATGTCATGTTAACGAACTCGAATGTCATCCTATGGGATCAGGGGATCTACTTATGATTTGGAGGCTGGGCTGTGACATGTTCAGATCAATATTTATGAGGGAGATCTTTGCCAGCAATACGGAGACTGTCCTGGAGGGAGAAGCAGATAGCAGTTAACACACAAGGGTAACAGCCAAAGGAAATGATGATAAAGGCATGAAGTCAGGCGGCAGCACTCATTTGTCTGGATTGCTTGGCAAGATGTAGAGAGCAATGCACGAATAACAAGGTAGGAGAGGCGGTAGGACTGCATTCTGGAAACAGACCCCACTGAGGCCTGTCGGGTGGAGATGACAGCAGAAGACCAGGGGGCCACTGGGCCTGGGTCTCATGTTCACCTCAGAGTCAGAGTTGTTGTAAAGCACACATGATGTGTTCTGTGCAGAACATAGACATCCTGACAGGAATGGAAGAGCGAGTTGGTTGTCTGACAGCATTTGCCTTGTTTCCCATTCCTGGACTACACCATTGTATGCTAGTAAGCCATATTTTAAAAATTCTTTCATTGCCTTATGAATAGCATTATTATACGATGTAGCTTGCTATGCCAAAAACTCACTGTCTGTGAGTTTGAATTATGTAACAAGTATTCAAAACACACCACAGTTTGCACAGGCATGTTTTGACATTTCTTAAATTTTTAATACCAGGAGCATCAGGAAATGTAAGTGGTGGAAGCTATTGAGATACCCTGGCTCTAGTGGAGAGTACGGCTCTTATCAGTGAAGCTTGTGGTTACCACACCACCCACCTGGATCTTTTTCTTACTATGAAGATATACATATTTTTTTACTCTGAGATACTTCCCATCTCCACCAGCCAGCCTCCAGCTCTGTATTTCTATCTAGCAACATAGTGCCTCCTCCATTCCTGCTCGCCTCTAAGCAGTCCTGCTTCAGGATGCCTTTCCTGACCACTCTCAGTTTCTTCCAGGATTGGCCTTAGCTGACCTTATCTTTTGTGAGTTTTTCGTGTCTTTATGTCCATCTTTTCAAATTGGGATACATGTTTACATCTACAATGTAACTCATCTCTTTATGGCCTTTCTACAATTAGGAATTTCACAAGCAATCTGAAAGAGCCCCAATTCAAATGCTTACCATTTGCAACAGCATGGATGGACCTGGAGAGCATTATGCTAAGCAAAATAAGCCAGTCAGAGAGAGAGATAAATATCACATGATCTCACTCATATGTGGAATATAAAGAACATCATAAACCGATGAACAAAAATAGATACAGACACAAAGAAGCATCGAACAGACTGTCAAACTTCAGCAGGACGGCAGGGGAGGGCTGGGGGTGGGGGGGTCTGGCTAAGAGATCAACCAAGGACTTGCATGCATGTAAGCATAACCAGACACAAGGTGGGTGAGGGCATGTGCTGGGGGGGGTGAGGGAGACCAGGGGGAGGTCAGTGGGGGGGAAAGCAGACATATGTACTACTATTTGTAATACTTTAAACAATAAAAAAGAGTCCCAATTCAGCAGGTTCAAAGGACATTGATGCTTACAGCCTTCTTGGATCTTGAGTTCCTCCCTCCCATTTGCTCTACAAACTGAGTTCAGTTCTCTCTCTAAACACAGATCTATGACCTGATTCTCCTCTTTTTTTAAATTTTTTCTTGTATTGCTTAAAATATTACAAAGAATAATACATATGTCTCCTTTTTTTCCCCCTTGACCTTCCCCCGGCCTCCCCTACCCCCCAGTGTCTTGTGTCCATTGGTTATGCTTATATGCATGCATACAAGTCCTTCGGTTGATCTCTTAACCCCTCCCACCCCCCAACCCTCCCCGGCCTTCCCGCTGTTGTTTGACAGTCTGTTCGATGCTGCTCTGCCTCTGTATCTATTTTTGCTCATCAGTTTATAATGGTCTTTATTATCCATAAATGAGTGAGATCATGTGGTATTTTTCTTTCATTGACTGGCTTATTTCACTCTCCAGTTCCATCCATGCTGTTGCAAATGGTAAGAATTCCTTTTTTGCAGCAGCATAGTATTCCGTTGTGTAAATGTACCACAGTTTTCTAATCCATTCATCTGTTGATGGGCACTTAGGCTGTTTCCAAATCTTCTCTTTTAAAACGTCAATTACTCCTCCAGGCTTGCAGAATGAGTCCAGATTCCCCATTCCGTATAGTCTTTCTTGAACCCCCAACTACTGTTCCAGTTTTATTCTCCACAACCATGTTTTACCCTACACCACTACCTTCAGTAGGTCCTTTCATTGGTAAGTCATAACTGCCTAACTTAAACCAGCTTAAACAGTAACAACAATCAAGTGACAATTTATTAACTGAGGACAGATCTGGGTGGGATGGGATTGGGTGCAGCCCACACTCAGGTTCAAAAATGTTGGGGCTCCCCTCTGTGTCCAACTATTGCTATTTATTGTCCTAGAGCAGTGATGGCGAACCTATGACACGCGTGTCAGAGGTGACACACAAACTCATTTTTTTGGTTGATTTTTCTTTGTTAAATGGCATTTAAATATATAAAATAAATATCAAAAATATAAGTCTTTGTTTTACTATGGTTGCAAATATCAAAAAATTTCTATATGTGACACAGCACCAGAGTTAAGTTAGGGTTTTTCAAAATGCTGACACGCCGAGCTCAAAAGGTTCGCCATCACTGTCCTAGAGAAGACAGACTTCCTCCCCTTCGGCAAGAAAAGTGGGCCTCTGGAAGCTCCAGGTTCAGAGCATTTCAGCATAGTATCTGCAGAGTAAACAGAGCTTTTCCCCCGAGCCTCCCTATGTAAAGACCCAGAGACTCTGATTAATCCAGCTTGGCATCTCACACCCAGCCTTGTCTATGAGCATGAGGTACCTGGGCCAGGATACCAGAACTGCAACCAGGCAATGAGTGTGAGAAAGCTTGCTGAACACACAGTACTGGTTCACTACCAACAGTGGCGCCCAATGTGGCCGCCTAGCAGACTCACTTGAATTGCTTCCTGAGAACACATACTCCCTGTCCTGTTGCAGACCCACCCGCTCAGTCTCTCCAGGCAAGGCTGATGTTTACTCCTGAAGGACAATAATAATAATAATAATCAGGTGCTGGTCATTCAGGCCCCTCCATCTGAAAGGTCCCCTCACCTCCCTCTTAGCCACCTCTCCATGTCTACCCGCCCCCGCTTCAAAGATTGGCTCAAATCCCATCTCCTGCAGGAGTAACCTGAGAATAATAATTGCTTTCTCTGACATGGTCAGAATGACTTTAGGGAGGAAGTGAGCTGTGGGCTGGGCTCTTGAATCATGGCCAGTGTTTTGATGAGTATGGGGGATGAAGGAAAGTGTTTTTTCATTCAAATGGAAAGTCATGAGCCAAAGCTACAAAGATATTAAGATACAATGATTATTTTTGCATTCAATGAATAAATGGCTGAAACAGAAGAGCCGTGTAGGGAAGTAGTAAAGGAAAGAGACTGATAGTCTGTTTGGCAGCCAGATGGTGGAATGGCTTGAAAGCCAAAGTAAGAGGTTTTCATTTTGTCCAGGATGCCAGAGCTTCCCAATATATTGATCTCTCTCACTTGGGGCTTAGCACAGAGGGAGCCCCTAAACCAGGCTATTGTTGCCACAGGTATTCTTGCCAGTTTACTTCAGTGCTCAGTTAAAGTTCCTACATTTGCCATGACGGGGAAAGGTTGTGAAGGGCTGAACTAGGCAAAGGAGAGCCAGGGAAGAACTTTCAAGACAGAATCAACATGATGAGAGCAATGTTTTAGGAAAATCTGCTCAAAATAAATACAGCTCAAATTCCAAATGGTTGTCAGTATCCACTTAATTTCTTTACTGACATCACTTTCCTCCGACTCTAAAATTACATTAGAACTCATAGACCAGTTATCCAGGAATGAGAAGGTAGCTTCCCATTTTACCCCCTAAAAATGCAAGTCATTTTTTAAAAGCAAAGTGATAGAGCATAAGAATGGGTATAAGGAGAAAAGTGAGGTTTTTTGGAATGGAATAATCATCCATTCTCAGATGGTTATTAATTTTTTCTCTATTACCCAAAAGGTAGCATAAATTAATAACCATCTGAAAATGGACGATTACTCCATTAGCATCTGCTAAGCTATTTTTTTCCACTATAATGGGTAGCAATCAGAATTAATTGTTTTCTTCAAGCTATGGAGTCTTATGGCCCATGTACTCAGACTTTTATTGCTTTTCAAAACTGGAAAAGAACTTAGACTTATCCAGTCTAAGACAAATCCAGGGTTGTTAATAACCTGCTTCCAGTTGGTTTACAAAAATAATTGATAGCACACAGTTCCTAGAGCCAGGGTAAGTCTTTTGAAGGAACTGACTTAATAGCTTGTGGAATAGCAAATAATTTACTTTTAACAGTTCCAATCTGGAAAACTGTCTGTGGATACCCACTGACATCTTTGCCAAAGGAGTATTCTTTTTCATTACTGAAATTCATAAGGTTGTGGACAATATTGCATTGCTCATGAAAGAGACTGACAAAATGGAAAATCTAAAAAACAGAACCCTTTCAAAATGCAATTTGAAAAGGTGATGTCTGGAAATTCACAGCCTTCCAATAAAGGCCTGGCACCGCCCCATTGCGAACGCAGCTCAGGAAGAAGTAGAAACTGGCTTGTTTCCTCCAGTACTTTCTGCCTCTGCTTCTTCCTGGATCCGTGTGATGCTGAGAATCGATGGCATCTTCTCCCCAGCTGATGTCTAATCAGCATTCTGAAGTGAGATGGCCTTTCGTTCACAAAACTCACTTTTCTCCTTATACCCATTCTTAAAATCATAATTAGATTTTGGAGAAACCTGAGCAAAATTATTCTCATGCTTAATTAAAATAATAAACTAAAATAAATTATGTTTATCTTTCTTTCTGTTAAACAAGGATTAATAAGGAAATAATAAGAGCTATTATAACATATAAATTTGCATTAAATAAATGTGTTACTACTGACAAGAACCAGCAACAGGAATCATGAAATACCTTAGAACCAAAACCTATTGTTTATAAAAATTTGATAAATGATAAAGAAACATCAAAAATCAATGGAGAAAATAATTATTTCATAAATTATACTGAAAACATTGTTAGCTGTTTAGAAAAAGATTTTTTGTAATATATTTTATTGATTTTTTACAGAGAGGAAGGGAGAGGGATATAGAGTTAGAATCATCGATGAGAGAGAAACATCAATCAGCTGCCTCCTACACTCCTACTGGGGATGTGCCCACAACCAAGGTACATGCCCTTGACCGGAATTAAACCTGGGACCTTTCAGTCCACAGACTGATGCTCAATCCACTGAGCCAAACCGGTTAGGGCTAGAAAAAGATTTTTTTTCAATTCTTAAAACATATCTACTTTCACATTGATTTAAAACCGAACAACAAAATGGTATTTATCTTCTCAGTCCCTGGGAAGGCTTACTAGGCACTAAATTGGTGAAAGAGTAGTAAAAAAAATCAGCTAAAAATAAAATGTTCAATACAATTATCTCTATAAAATTTTAAACTTCTCTATGTCAAACCAAAAATTAAACAAAAATTAAAAAGCAAACAAAAAGCAGTAAAAGTACTAACAAACATAACAAAAGTTTAATATCCTAATATATAAAGAGCTCCCAGAGATCAATATAGCCAATCATAAGTTCTCTAAAAAACAGACATTAAGAGGCCAACAGGAATGCATTTACAGGGAAATACAGATCACTAATAAGCATGCAAAAAAAAATGTTCTAGCACTAATGGATGTTAAAATAAAGCATATTCATTTATATATTAACAAAGATTTCTCAAAGATTAAAATAAGTTCTGATAAAGATTGGAGAGCAATCATTTTCATGCAGACCTGGCAGACATAGGAATTGTATTAAGCTTTCTGGATAGCAGTTTGGCAATATGCATCAAGAAGTAATGAAAATATTCATGTCCTTCAACCAACTATTTCCACTTTTAGGACTCTCTTTGAAGAGATTAACCAGAAAGGCAGGCAGAGTTTTATTCAAGATTTTTTATTGCAGCATTGTCCATAAACAGGAAAAAAAACCTACATTTCTAACAATAGAGAGATGGTCCTTTAAATCACAGTGGAGTGTGCATTGTTCAGGCGTGAAAATATTTTCAGAGCATTTGATGGCATGGTCAGAAGCATTTAGTGTGCTCTCGGTTGTGTTGAAAAACTGAGCTATGAATAGAAAATATACTGTATGGAAATACTTCATAATTTTATTGGCAGTTATCACCCTACTGTGGGATGGTGGTGAATGTTATTCCGTTTCCTTTTATTTCCCAATGTATCTACAATGAGCCCATTGTTACTTCATACTTACAGAAAGGTTAGCTCTCACTTTAAAAGAAGGACCTAGGTCACCCTCCTGTAAGGATGGAGGATTTTCTTTGCTTGGTTAATCAGAGAAGCCTCGTTGAAAAATACTCACCCACAACCTCTGCAATCATGAAGACGAAGCATATTCCTGAAGCAGCCCAGAGTTTCCACTTGGCGTAGACATGCTCACTTGCCCTTTTCTCTGTGGCCTTGGCATTACTGTGACAGTGATAGATGGCCCCGGGCTCCAGCACCTCTGGCTTCTCTCCAGAACAGTGATCTTTAGTCACGGGTTTCTGCTGGCGATCCACACTACGCATGAGTTCAACAGAAGCAAGAAATGAACATGGCTGCCAACACCACTGACAGCCCTACCCCTTCTCTGAACCACTGTGAGGACATTTGCTAGCTATCTAGGAAGCTGTAATTCACAGCTCCCTCTACAGGAAATATCCCATGTAAGAAACAAGCAAGAAATGTCTCTCTGAAGTCTCAAGTACTAAAAGTTTTGCTCTTATTCAGTCAAACTCTTCTTCAGTCTCTACTCCCAGTGATTAAGAGATATCAAAGGAGCAGGAGGAAGGATGCAGATACATTTCCTTCCCAATAACTTCACTTTGAAAAGATATTGGATACTGTCCCACAAATCAAAAAAGGAGTGGGAACATTGTTAGATATGTGTCTGTGAGCCAACCGATGATTCGAATTCCCACCATTGCATGCCAGCACTGTCACTTTCTTCTCCACGACAACATTGTTAATAGATCATAGCAGTTTTTCCTGCTAAGTCCATGTGGACCCTAGCAACCTTCTTCACACAGCATTGCGCACAATCTCTACCAATCCATGAAAGTTATAATGGAAGTTGAGACTTACTCATACTTCCTATAGCAAGCAGTACATATCAGTTCTGCTAGTTCTGCTCATGCAGAAATCATTATTTAGAGCCGTTTATAGTATTATAGAAGTTCACAGATGGAAAGATTATAGATAACATTTAGTCCAACCCCATAATTTCTTAGCTGAAATAATTAGGGTTCAGAAAGGTTAAGTAATTGCCTGAGGACAAATAGCCGGGAAATTGCAGAGCTGGGATTCCAAGACTCCCTGTGTCTTCCAGGTCACCCCACTTTGCTTCCCTACCTGAACTTCAGAAAATCTAAAACCAATCTTTACTGATGCTATGTTGATGTTCACAGATCTTGAACTAATCATTTAATTGTTAAATAAACTTATTAGAAGCATTAATAAGATTATTAGAATTAAGAGCTTTGTATTCATGACTTTGAAAGATATAAAAACAGAAATAAATTAGCCTCCAGTTGAAGAGCTATTTCATTTGTCTTATCACCAGCTGGAATTAAAGATCTGCAGGCTTTGGCTTAGATGATGATTTTGATTCTGACTCTAATTATCATTATACTTATTTTTTCTGAATAAAAGAATATATTTATTATAGAAAATTGCGAATTACAGAAAAGCACAAACAGAGGGCAAAATCACTGGTAACCTTACCTGCAAGAGACAATTACTATGGACATGTTGTTGTTTAGCTTTGTAGTATACAAACACAGTTTTTGTACATAATTAAAGACCATATTAATTAGGATTTTTTTAATTGCAAGTGCAGAAAACAAAGCTCATGGCAGGTTAATCAATAAGTGGGGATTATTGGTTCTGAAATTTAAAATGTCTGGAGGTAGTGGGCTTCAGACTGATTTATCAGGGCTCTGGATCCATTGCTTAATTCTAACTGTGCTTCAGGCTGGTTTTCCTCGCGATAGTGGGATGGGTGCCCAAGGCAGTCAGGGCTACACACTTGCTATTTCTTATGCAAGGAGTGAAAGTGTTCTCATTTCCAACTGCTAAACAAGAGTTCTAAGTTGCACGCTGAGTTGGCCAAATGAAAACCAACCCCTAGACCCAGGGGACTTTGGATGGGCTGATTGCTCAGACCTTGTTCCAGTCAGAATATTGGCTAAACCCAGCCATGCTGACTCCTCCAGCTGAGAATGGGGTAAATACTACCTAAATCACATGGATGCAACTCGCTGGGGATGGGCCAGAATGGACTGTGGATGAAATGACAGTGTCACCACAGGATCCTACCAAAGATATAGCTTTGGGACCTGACTCTTAGCTGTATTTATTGTTAACATTTCCTCAATTTATTAAATATTCTACATCATTACTTTTAACCTGTAGAGATTGTTATATTTAATATAGATCTGTCACAACATAATTACCTGAATTCCTATTATTGGACAATTCATTTTTTCCAATTATTTGCTCAGATAAGCATCACTTTGATTCATATTCTTATATTTAATCTTTGCTCAATATATTATTATCTCCTTAAAGTGTAATCTCAGAAGGGAAATTGCTTGGTCAAAGAGTATCCATATTTTTAAGGACTTTGATGTATATTGCCAACTTGACTTCGGAAGGTTTGTACCAATGATGTTAATAGCACTCAGGATTTTGAGCAGTTCCACAAACTCTTCATATTGCAATAGGAACCACTTGGCAAGAGGCACATAAAGTATTTAAATCTATACATTGTTGCCTTTGTAATGTGATATATGCCCTGATAATAAATAACCATATACTGTAATAGTGTGGGTCCCCAATGGTCATCAACTCAAAGGACCCTGAGAAGGCAGCATGAGCAAGACAGGGCCACCAATTGTTCTAGCACTGTTTATATGAGCACTGGTTTATTTTATATTTTCCATGAATCTTGTGGCCAGAGAAAGATAATTTATCCCTGGACAGTTTAGAAGGCAGAAATCCCACCAGAGCACAGCCTGTGGACAGTGCCACAAGAGAAAAACTCAAGAACACTGGCCAATTTTGACTTTTAAATACCACTTTCCTGTAGACCTCAGATTGACCAATATGGCTATCCTTTGGACTGAGATTGAACTTGAAGCACTCAGCCAGACATCCATGGCTTAATAGGGTCCATGGATATGGGATGCAGAGTGTTCATATATGTGTATGTGTGTGTTTTATGGGTGCATGAAAAAGTCCACAATCTTCATTGGGCTCCCCAAAGAATCTATGATTCTAAAAGTTAAAAACCCAAGTTAAAATGCATTCCCCAAGATCTCATTAGAGCAAAGTGGTCTAAGTGTCTAGATGCAGTGCAGGCTCTTAAGCTGAAGGATAATGTGAATCTCAAGAAGAATATTTTAAAAGGTGATTCTAAAAAGCAAATGCTATGATGCATCCAAAAAGTAAGTGTAAATTTGCTACCACTGAATTAATCACTGTAGATTTCCACGTGTTATAATATAGTTGAGGCTCTGAAGAGCAGGAACAATAGACTAGAGCAAAGAAATTCACTACAGCATCACAGAGAAAAAGAGGGAGAAACAGGTTCTTGACTGGGAAAATGAGGGAACAGGAGAATTTCTTCCGGGTCTAATTGTTTTTATTTGAAAAGAAAAGAAAAACAGGTTTGACCATTTTTATCCTCACCCTATCCTGCAAGCTAAACACATGTCTGAGGCAAATGAGACCGTATAACCATAAATGATTGGCTTTATGTGCCTCACAGAGTGCTAGTGGTCTATTCTAATGAGAAGGGAATACTGTTATTTCAATAATGTAATGCTCTATTAATAGTGTCCAAGGTGTTAACAATTTGTTGTACAAAATTTCTGCCTGACCTAACATGAATCTTTATTGTTTATGAACTTAAAACATCACATGTAATATTACTTTCTAAGAAAAATAATTCTTATAAGGTGAGATAATAGATGATCTCGGTTCTTTGTCATATGTTTGCAAAGCAATGTTATAAATATCCTGAGAGAGAAAGCTTTTCTTTGCAGCTGCTCAGACAGTTGATTCTATCAAACATGATGTTGCTGCTCTATGGAATAGTAATTTGGTCCCATGAAACAAACAGCACTACGCATATTATTAATGGATAAGTATTTTCTTCACTTCTGCTCCTAGCATGCATGTATTTCAGATTTTCATTCATTCATCTCTACACACTGAGTTTCTCTTTGCTCCCCACTTGGATTGAATTCCCCAAACAAGCAAAACTCATTCTTACATGTCTCTGTCTTTACCCAGCAATATCTCCATCTGATCAGCTTTCCTTAACCCTACTTTCTATGTAAGGTTTCTCTAACCTTACTCTAATTCCCTTTATTTTTCAGTGCTCAACCTATCGCTTCTGAAAAGCTTTCTCTGACTTCCATAGTCCAGCTAAGACCTAGGTTTCCTTGAGATATTCTCATTGAACACCCTGAGAATGACACATGCTATTTTGTAATTGATTTTTTCTTATATGTATTCCATATTAGACTCCAAGTTTCTAGAGGACAGAGATCTGGGACTAGGAGTCTTTTCTTCTCCATTATATATCCAGGTGTGTTCAATCCATAATTTTTAAATAAAGGAAAATGAATTAATATATTGTACATGGCACTGTGGGGGATATTCAAAGGAACTAGAACTATTGTAGACCATTAAAACTCAGCTCTTTTATTATAGGTGTGTATATTCAATAATGGTATTATATGATAAAGAAAATAGCAAATAATTTTCTTGTGCAAAGAGAAAAGCACTAGGTGTGGATGGAATAAGGGTAGAGGAGTGAATTGGTAGAAGATGATGCAAGAGGTGGACAAATAACTTTAAGATCAATGTAACCACAAATTTTGTCACATCTTTGAAAAGCCTCCCTTCTTTCTAAATATAATGTAATAAAATATACTATCTATTTTAAAAGTAGAAGTAATTGAGGAAAAGAAAGGCAACCACATTAGATTGTATATGTATGTTTTCTGGAAGGAAATCTACAGATGGAAATACATGCATAAAGGGTGTCCTTCATGCTCTTAGGATACTTAAGACTCAAATCATGGAGAGTACTGCATGTTTCAGGATATGAATTATACAAGTCTGCCAACAGTTTATAAAATTTTACAAAATGTCCCAATTTGCACAGCAAAAGTTCCCAGTCTGAAGCTGTGGAATCTAGGGATGTATTGAGGATTGAAGACAGAAAGCCGTGAAGCAGAAACAGATGGCTGTTACCTGTCTAGTGTGAAGGCATACATCTTGGTGGCTTTGTCAGTCACAAGATAAGTTCTTTCCGGGAACTCCATGGTGGCCAGGATGAAAGCTTTTGCTGCGACTATGGTTATTCTTGTTATTGTTGCTCTGCTGCTGCTGTTCAACTCACTGTCCAGTTTGGGAAGCAAAGCAGCATTACAAGCATTCACACACTTTCCAAAGATAAAAATAAACGGGCTTCCGGGACTTAATAGAACAAGCCTCCTACATCAGTGTTCTTGTAGGTCTGCTAAGCTTACAGGCTCCTGGAGTACCACCTGGCCTCATTCCCTCACCCACAAGCTCCTTCCTAGAGAGGCGTGCAGGGAGGATCCCATGGTGTGTGTGTGTGTGTGTGTGTGTGTGTGTGTGTGTGTGTGTATGTGTTTCCCGTGCTATCTGATTCCACTGTGCTTTCTAAGAGGCAGAGGGCTCAGGGCTTCCTTCTAATTGCTGATGTAGAGATTTGGTCTTCAGAGCACACCTGAGTGATCTGCAAACAGCTACACTCTGTACAATAACCTCATTTTTTTCTTTTTTTCCTTTTCTTTTGGGGGGAAGGTTCTCTCTCTCAATTTCTCTCTCTCTCTCTCTCTCTCTCTCCCTCTCTCTCCCCCTCTCTCTGCATTTCTCCTGCCATTTAGTTCTAAGATGACCTCTAAGCAGCTGTCAGGATTGACTTCCCTTCTCCTAGGACCATTTTGGGATTTCAGTACTGAGCAGAGGACATGGGTCATTAGTCACTAAAGTCTGTAGACTGAAACTGTTCCTGGTGTGGCAGCTTTGAAACCCTTTTGACAGGGAGGAGGAGGGCAGACTCAGCTTCTAAGTAAACAACAGCCATCAGCCATACAAGAACCAGAATGACCTGACTCACCCAAGGAAACCCTGCCAGGCAAACCAATCCCAACTCTTAGGGAAGGAGTTTTCTGAGCTGATCCCAGACACCTTCAACCACAGACTCCTAGGAATGAACATTTGATTTTACTACAAGAAACTTTCCTTTCCAAATAAGAAAAGATATGATAGCCCCAGGGGAACAGGCCTTTGTATGTGGGCCAAAGAGCATTCAGGGCCTGTAGGGATGCATGCAAGATGGGCAGTGCTGAGTGGGAAAGGGGGCGTGAACCCGACCATAGAGTCCTTTTATTCTTTTCCCTCTGTCAACACTCACTTCTAGTGAGAAAACCTTCAGAGCAGTGTGGTCCAGAGTAGCCCAGTGACCCAACATCCTGACAGTTTGCCCATCTTGATGAGCACAAACCTCAATGACCCAATACAATAAATATTGTCCCCAGAAGGAGAATGGGCCTCAATGGCATTTGCAACAGCTGGTGAGGGGGAGAAGTTGTTTTTGGCTGAGAGGGAGAAGGCAGGCCTCCTATCACATCTGTGGTGGAGCTGTGCCACTTCTGTGAGATTTCAAACACTATAATATTAATTCTATGGTGCCCAACCGGAGTGGCTCAGTGGGTGAGCGTCTATCTATGAACCAGGAAGTCATGGTTCGATTCCCAGTCAGGGCACACGCCCAGGATTGTAAGCTGGATCTCCAGTAGGGGACGTGGAGGAGGTAGCCCATCAATGATTCTTTCTCATTATTGATTTTTCTATCTCTCTCTCCCTCTTCCTTCCTCTCTGAAATCAATAAAAATATATTTTTTAGAAAAATTAATTCTATGGTATTTTCATAGGACCCATTGGCTAAAATATTATTAACTTTGCTCTGACACATGGATATGAGAGAAATGGCTCTGAGAGGCCATTTTTCCTTGCCAGACAAGTTTTAGGTCTTGTGTTAGCAGAATAAAAAACAAACTAATTCCTTCTCATATACTTAACTTTGCAAAATAACACTTTATTCTGGAGAAGCAAAAGTAGGAATCCAGAAAAGAATTATGCTTCCATCCACGTGACACATTGCCACATGTTACAGCATAAATCATTTGTGAGTAGTTTCTAGCACATGTGAGAGAAATGGAATTCAAGTGAAAGAATGTCAAAAATGGAGGAAACTGCTTAAAATTGGGTTGAAATCCATTAAGGATAAGTACAAGGAAGAAAAGCAATATTCATATGTAGGAAAGAGAATATTTGGCTATAAATATCAACAGAAAACAAATAATGTGGAAGTTTGAGATTTGAACAGAGTTTTGTCACTAGCCTGTGTATGGATGCACAGGAATATTTACATCTGTTTGTGATTCTGCAAGGATAGAGATACATACTATGTTGTTAAAATGAGTTGCTTATTGATACAAGAATAGAAGGAGGATCAATGAGAAGGGTCAGGTAAGACTGACTGGGACAGGATAAAGTGGAGATAGAAAAAGAGGGCATGGGGATCCAAGTAAAACAGACAAGAATATAAAATATTGTGCCCCCAAAATGTATTCTTTCATCTCTCTTATTTATGTGTAAGTTGAACTATATAAAATTGCAATTTTTTAGTACCAGCATGGCCTATAATAAGCAATTTCATTCCATTGGATTTAAATATATATTTACACATGTCTACACACCAATCCTATCTAATAAAAGACAAAAAGGGTAATTGGCCATTCCTTCGCTACGCTTCCCATTGGCTAATCAGGGCAATATGCAAATTAACCGCCAACAAAGATGGCGGCCAGCAGCCACACAGCTGAACCAAGCAGGAGGCTTGCTTGCTCCAGTGCTGGAGGAAGCCAAGGTTCCCCGCCTGCCGCGGCCTGGCTCTGAGCTCTGAAAGCAACAAAGTTTCAATTATAGAAGCTAAACAAACCCCAGATACCTTCTTTCAGCAGGCTGTGGCCTCAGAGCTGGAGTGAGCAGGAGCCGGCTCTCAGCTCCAGTGACGGCAACAAAGTTTCAATTATAGAAGATAAATAAATCCCAGAATGAAAAAAAGAAGAGACTGGGAGCTTCAGTCGCAGGCCAGCCTGAAAATGGCCCTCAGCCCCTCACCCAGATTGGCCAGGCACCCCAGTGGGGACCCCCACCCTAAAGGGGATGTGGCCAGCCTGAAAACAGCCATCAACCCCTCATCCAGGCTGGCCAGGCACCCCAGCGGGACCCCCACCCTGATCCGGGACACCCTTCAGGGCAAACCAGCTGGCCCCCACCCATGCACCAGGCCTCTATCCTATATAGTAAAAGGGTAATATGCAAACTGACCCTAACAGCAGAAAGACTGGGAATGACTGGTCACTATGACCCACACTGACCACCAGGGGGCAGACGCTCAATGCAGGAGCTGCCCTCTGGTGGTCAGTGCGCTCCCACATGGGGGAGCTCTGCTCAGCAACAAGCCAGGCTGATGGCTGCCAGTACAGCGGTGGTGGTGGGAGCCTCTCCTGCCTCCTCAGCAGCGCTAAGGATGTCTGACTGCAGCTTAGGTCTGCTCCCCGCTGGCAAGTAGACATCCCCCGAGGGCTGCCGGGCTGCCAGAGGGATGTCTGATTGCCAGCTTAGGCCCAATCCCCTGGGGAGCAGGCCTAAGCCAGCAGGTGGTCATCCCCTGAGGGGTCCCTGACTGCGAGAGGGCACAGGCCGGGCTGAGGGACCCCCCCCCCCACCGAGTGCACAAATTTTTGTGCACCAGGCCTCTAGTAAATATATATGTATACATGTGTGATACATTTAAAAAGAAAAAATAAATGTGCATATTTTAAAGTATTAGGAAACTAGGTACTCTTTTCATCCAGGTTTGTGAATTTCCAAGTGCTACTCTTGAAGATAACTACTTTACTATAAATCAAAACTTCTGATGTAAGTAACATAAACGTTAGGGAATAAGGAATGATGGCAAATAAACTTTTATATTTTAAAAAATGCAAGTTTTGCTGCAGTAAATTTAGATGTAGATCAGTGACGATCAAGGATTGCCTGCATGCTACATTATGTAAAATATTCATCTGTTGATCACCTTATCCTCTCACAAGCTCATTTTCATGATGCCATTGTCCACCTCTCCCCCGTGTATTGTCAGCACAATGTTTATGAAAATTATCCCATCCTCCCTGACTCACCTCTGGCCCGCTTCGGCATGCACTGCCAACCAAGGGCCAATGGCCCTAATCAGACTCCACAAGAGTCACAAAATTTGTATTTGGAAAGCAACACAGATAAAAAAAACACATCCCCTCTCTTGTTCACAGTCGGTTTGGGTTGGCATTGTGCTGCTCATCCCAGTTTCCTAGGCAACCAGCTTCCAACCCATCCTGAATTACAGGTTGTCCTTTCCGCCCACTCTCCATCACAAGCCTGTAGCAACTGAAGGGGCAAAATGCAATTTATAACAGTTTCCTCTGGGAATAAATATTCTGTCAGCCGCAAGAAGATCTCATCCCTGGCACAACCCAGCACTAGTTGGGCTCTCCGGTGCTAGCTATTGTCAGCAACAGTTTCTTAATAGGATTTTACAAACAGTAGCCCTGTACAGAAATAAGTTACATGAGTGTGTTAGCTTGTTTGATATTTCACTTGCAGGAAGGGTGTGTGTATTTGTACAAAAATCACTAATCATCCCTAGACATTAAAGTACCGAGCTTTTATGATTTGCATTCACAAAATTTAAACTCATATTTCAGAAACATGAAATATTTGTTTGCATGGAACTCTCCTTTAAAAAGAGACATGAAAATGTGCTTGTTTCTAAATAATGTGGATTTTTCATCCTGTTTGGCTCTTTCTTGTGTGTGGGGAGAGATAGGTAGTATAGTGAGGTGGCTTAGTGCATGCACATGGGCTTTCAAATTAGACTTAGTTTTAGTTCTGGTTTGAACACTGCCTTACGTGTGTGACCTTGAACAAGTTACCTGACCTCAGTGGTTTTCAGTTTCTCATCTGTAAAATGGGTGCATTAGTAGAATCCATCTTAGAGAGTTCTTGTGAACAGTACGAGAGGTGATGTGTATAAAAGTGCTTAGCATAGTTATCTGGCATGTAACCCATTTTATATACAAGTGAGTTGCTATGGACTTAGCCTTGTCTAAGTAAAATGTCTTGACTGTCCCTGAGAAATTGGACCTGGTCTTGGCAGAAGACTAAGAATTACCCAAGGATAGAAGGATCCAATAAGGAAGTAGAGGTTATTGAAAGGCCTGGGGATTTTAACCTGCCATCAGCCATATGAAGTGAATAGGTACCTTACTTTGGGATCAACTTTCTAAAATAGTAGATTTGTTCCTGCTTCATACCATCTGCTTAGCAGTAGAGTTCTATTCAAAATGTGTCCGCGTTAACTGGTATAACAGGAGAGGAAATGCAAACTCAATCAGTGTAATTGCCTGCTAAAGATTCTGTATGTATGTATTCCCACACAGACTATAAAGATCCTATTTCTAAGTTGGGTAGCATTTCCTTATGAAGGTGGTTTTATGGTTATTATTACAGTGTAAGGTTTTTCAAAAGTTCCATCCAGGAACTTGAAAACAAAGACATTGGAAATTTAATTGGATTGTATTTTAAAGAACACTATGAAAATTTCATTTTAATCTAAAGTCAACATGTATAAAACATAAAACATTCCCTGATATTTCATACTCTACTTGAAAATGAAATGAAAGTCATCTGAATTTTATTTTCTTTTTGATAAATTGGCACTATATAACTCTTTTTTTGCCACTTTGATTTTTAAAGAGATTAAGCTGTAGAAATGTTCCAGTGCAAATATAATTTGTATTTGTTGAAAAAAGAAAGACGTGATAAAATATTGATACTAAAACAATAAAAGAAAGATTTTATTAAGCCTGATAGATGCAAATAAATAATACGAAAATAAACTCGCAGTTTTTTGGTGAGGGAAAAATATTAGGGCTGGGTGCTTAAAATGTTTATGAAGTATATATTTGATTGATTAGTCTCCATGTTCTAAACCTCCTTTTCCAAGAACTCTGCAAACTTGAACCAACTAAACCTTAAATGCACCCTCTGAGCCAGATATGCTTGTTTGTGTCTTGCAAACTCCAAAGCAGTATTCTGCTGTATATGTCTCTGTTTTATTTACATTGCCAAGCAAAAGAGGGTTCCAAGAACCTAAGCCATGATTTTAAGGCATTGGAATAAGAAACAGAAACAAAAATCTACTTTCAAATAGTTCATGTCCTTGATCTGCAATTGCACAGAGCATCACCAAAAACTAAAGCACTGGATTCCTGAATTTAAAAAAGAAAGAGAGAGTCCTCTTGTCATTATTTGCAATGGCACCATTTAATTTCCATCAGTACGTTTACTTTCCTTCAGTGAAAGGCCTTGAGGCGCCCATATTTCCTCTTAGGAGGAGGATTTTCACAGCAAGTCCCTTCTCTGAATCTTGAAGCCTGGATTTGTTTGATTTGAGCCTGACAAGACTGCCTCTCAGGAGATAGTCCAGGAGACAAGACAAAAGCCGCCTGGAAGCTTTCCCCTGAAAGACTGAGCTATTGCTTTTCATGTCAAACCCACAAAATGCATCAAAGCAGTTGGGTTCTCTGCTTGGAAGCACAACCACAAGGCATTGCAACCAATTCATCTCTTCTTTTGGCATTAGTGAATTGGCTTCCAGGGAGACTCCAGGTCTACATGCTGCTAATCCAATTGTAGTAAATCTCACCCCCACCAACAGAGGATGAGTTCTTTGAATCTGTATCCAATGCAAACATGTGAGGTATTATCATACTTTTTATATCCCTAAACTCTCCACTCTACCACCCAGATATTGGTTGGTGAGATGGTAAGAGCTTCCGTTTTCCTCCCAGTCAGCTAACTCCAGAAGAGAAGAGAGTAGTTATTTAATTATAACCATCAAATACATGAAAATATGTTTGCAACAGATTTTTTTAAAGCTTATGTGCCTAGGATAATATTCCCCTTGACCCTTGGTAATCTAAGGATTTTTCTCTGAGCCTTCACCAGAATTGTGATACTTCATTATTCAAGAATAAAAGGTTTTTTTAAACATGATAAACATTCAGATTAAATTACTAACAAAAGTAATATCAAAAAAAAGTACTACCCAAGACACGGATAATAACAATGTCCTCCTATTTTAAGTACTGTATATGCAACAAAAATCCATAGGACAAATGACAGTTTGAATAGTTTTTGATAGAACTTGGTAAGAATAGGATTTTGGCATAACCTGCACTTCCTAGTCACAAGTTAGTTTCAAAGAAAGCTGTTAAATTGTAAACTCAGGTGCCCCTTAGCCATTTTCCATTGAAGGAAACACAAAGAGAATTTGAGTCTATGGTTACTGTAATGTCCCAACGAATACTAAG
Source organism: Myotis yumanensis (assembly GCF_028538775.1). Lineage (NCBI taxonomy): Eukaryota > Metazoa > Chordata > Mammalia > Chiroptera > Vespertilionidae > Myotis > Myotis yumanensis. The sequence goes on from NW_027223766.1 coordinate 31,357,530, forward strand.
TTGCCATCATTTCTTAGACTCATCATTATGATGGAGTTACTGTCAGTAACGGAGGAATAGTTCCTTATAATCTGCTTTAAGCTACATAATCATTTCCTCTTAACTTTTTAATAAAGATGGGGTCCCTGCTAAAGTGAGGTTTACTGATTAATCCTAAGGTTTCAACACATTGGATTCATTGTCTGCTCAAATACATGCTTTCCACTGTTGACTGGACAGATTAGAGGCCTTTGGGCATTCCATTCTAATCCACCTGGTCATTTACCACTAATTCTAACTCTTTACCAGGTAGATATGATTATTTAATTTCTACCCGGTGGCTTAGACAATATGGTATTTTTCTGTTTCAAACTATCTCAGAGGTCATTTCACCTAAGACTAGCTTCTTTGAGCACGGCTGGCATGGCTCAGTGGTTGAGCATCCACCTAGGAACCAGGAGGTCATGCATAGTTCGATTCCTGGTCAGGGCACATGCCCATGTTGTGGGCTCTATTCCCAATGGGAGGCATGCAGGAGGCAGCCAATCAATGATTCTCTCTCATCATTGATGTTTCTCTCTCTTTCTTTCTCTCCCTTCCTCTATGTGAGCAATAAAATATATATATTTAAAGACTAGCTTATTTGATACCTGAATCCAGCCCAACCATTCTAACTGATATGACTGCTCAATTGACCATACTGTGTCATGCTGAATGCAGCCAATTGGTAAAATCAGGAGCTGCAAGTTCTGATTCCATCCCTTTTTCTGATTTCCAGTGTGTCTATGAATAAGTTTGCTTCTTTCTGCCCCAATTTCCTAACCAGAAAAATTTGAATGACAGTATTCAGCCACTTCACAAGACTCTCATGAGTAAAATAATCCCCCTTCATCCTTCAGAGGCAGCAAAACACTTCCCAAGATTTAATATGGTTAAATACATTAAATACTGAGAAGTCATTTGTAGATAAAATAATAAAATGTACCATAAGATAAACACAGCCTAAATAAACATTTTTAACATATTTTTAATTTAAAAAATAACATATATGCACAGCAGAATATCTCTAAAATTCAAGGAAGTAATAATAAGTCCTCCTACCTAGGTTAACACCCAGGGAATGAATCAATTTTAAGAATATCCTACATACCTTCATGGAATTCTTTGTGCATCTATGGAGGTGAGTGTGCATACACACACACACACACACACACACACACACTTTTTTAACAGTACAATTTAATGTGTAGTTTGGAATGACTTATAAGCCTGTCAACAGTTAATTACTTACTTGTCGTTTCTTAATTATTAATAGCCTTTATTTTCTACAACAGTTTTAGGTTCATAAAAAATTGAGTGGGTACAGAGATTTCTGATATACCCCAGCCCCCCACTCATGCATAGCCTCCCCCATAATAAACATCCCCACCTACTAGGACAAGATTTGATGGCTGTGGCCGGCCACCTTTCTATAATTCCTCCAAGAATCAGCACATACTATCCCATCTTTCACTTCATGTCTTGTTTACCAGCAATTGACCAGGCTACAGTCCACAGAAGTGGCTTTACTTTGAGATAAAAGGGAAAGTAGAAAGCAAGATGTCTTCTGAGACATTGTTCAACCCAACAATTGGCCCATCAACCCATCCTCCTCCTCTTCCCAAGCCTTGATGGAATTCCTAGTGCTACTGGCTAAACTCAAAGTTCATGTTAGGTCAGCTCTAGTGATTTAGACAGACACAATTCCTACTCCCTGAGAATTTATAATGTAAATTGGTACCGCATGACATACCATAGTAATCACAAACTAGCAAACATGTCACAGTACTGCCAACATATTTATTCTGGAAGTCTACAGCATTCATTCACTAAGTAAATATCATCAGCCCGTTATCTGCAATGCCAACACTAGAAACTCTTACCCCAGCCCCTTGGATTATTAAATCTGACTCTATCCATCAAAAACAATATCACATATCACACATTATCTTATACTTTATCATGGCTTTAAAAAGAAAATCTTACTCTCTTGAGCAGCGGTTCTCAACCTGTGGGTCGCGACCCCTTTGGGGGTCAAACGACCCTTTCACAGGGGTCGCCTAAGACCATCGGAAAACACATATATAATTACATATTGTTTTTGTAATTAATCACTATGCTTTAATTATGTTCAATTTGTAACAATGAAATTGGAGGTCACCACAACATGAGGAACTGTATTAAAGGGTCTCGGCATTAGGAAGGTTGAGAACCACTGCTCTAGAGCCTTAAATTACAGATACCAGAGCTTATAACACTGTTCTGAGAGCTAGGCAACTTAAAATGAAACTTTTGCTTTGTCATATGAATCCAAATATTTTCCTGTCTTTCAGATAAATGCCACAAGAAGGTCCACCTTTTCTGGCTTAGCCTAATATTGAAGTAATGACCATGTACAAGAAATAATATATCTCCCAACACCCTAAGGGCAAAATCATCCTTGTCACTCCACATTGAAGATCTCTTTCATGGAGAGTTTCAGTTACGACTCTTGAGCATAGTGTTTACGAACACTCAACATATTATTCAGTAGATGAGAGGAAATGGGAAGGCTACCCAAAAAAAAGTAATTTAACTTAGACACTAAGTAATGTGAGACTAATTAGAAGTGTGACTTTCCAATAATTTTCCCCTGAGAATTTCTACCTGAGACTTCTTTGTCCTAGGTTTCATATCTTAAATAGACTTAAGAGGTGTGTTTTTTTAACCTAAAATAAACACCTGATAATGTAATTTTGGCCTTAATGTAATCAGCAAAAACCAGAGGAGAGGTCCAGAGAGCAGCATGATGTGTAATTGGTTGTAGATAGTTTCCATTGGACTGGTTGCCTGGTTTTTGAAATGGGCACTCAAAAGTGTAAGTTTCCATAACCTGCAAATGGCCCCCTCAGACACCTTGCCAATACTGCCTCCTTTCCCAGGAACACTCCTTCTGCCTTCTCATCTACTCCTACAAGACTGTAAGCTCTTGGTGGGCAAGGGCATTATTATTTCACACTGTTGTATCTCCACTTCTTAGTATAGAGTATATGGCATATTATGGGTGAATAAATAATTTTTAGAAATTAGTGAGTGAAGGAATGAATGATTGGATAGATAGGTGATGGATGAATAGATGGATGGATGGATGGATGGATGGATGGATGGATGGAGCACACTGGTGAGAAGCTATTACATAGTGATTCAGAGTAAACCTTTTGAACTCATGAAGATTTGGATATCACTCTACTCATTAGCTGGGTTATCATAATCTTTCTGAACCTATTTTCTTATCTGTAAAATTGGATAATTAGATTTTTCTTATAGATTGTTATAAAGTTGAAATGTAATAATTTATATAAAATTAATTTCACATGTAAAGATAGTAACAATTACTTAATAAATAAAGGATATGTATATTAATACTTCTTCTATAAAACCAGCCTATAATCAGATAGGCAATTCTGCCTGATTACAAATGAAAAAAATCACAAAGGACTTTCAGATCTAGTTGTCAAGTCAACTAAGATGGAGAAAAAGCTATAAAAGGTGGACTTTTCTGCCTTAAAAAAATTAACAAAAACATTTGGAACTGGCAAGCATAATAAGCTTAAAATTGCACTGCTAAAAGACATGTCTTAGCTATATCTGTGCTCCCTTGAATGGGGAAAAAGACAACAAGAGAAAGGAGAAGATCATGCAAGCTGTTGCATTGTGGAAGCAGAAAAGACTATTAGACTAAGCCAGAAAAGATTCGCCTTCTTGTGACATTTCTCTGAGCAACAGGAAAATATTTAGATTCATATGACAAAGTAAATGTTTCATTTTAAGTTGCCTAGCTGTTCAGAACAATGTTATAAGCTCTCATATCTGTAATTTCAGGCTCTGGAGAGTAAGATTTTCTTTTTAAGGCCATGATGAAGTATAAGATAATGTGTGATATGTGATATTGTTTTTGATTGACAGAGTCAGATTTAATAATCCAAGGGACTAAGGTAGGAGTTTCTGATTTCTAGTGTTGGCACCAAGGATAACCAGGGCTATTCTCTTCGTGAATTAATGTTGTATACTTCCAGTATAAATTTGTTGGCAGTACTGTCATATGTTTGCTAGTTTGTGATTACTGTGGTATGTCATCCAGTATCAAATGAATTGCTTTTCAAAGCAATTCTCTCTTAGATTATAAATTCTCAGAGAGTAGGACTTGTGTCTATCTAAATCACTAGAGCTTACTTAGCAAGAGCTTTGAGCTTAGCCACTAGCACTAGGAATTCCATCAAGGCTTGGGAGAATGGGTTGATGGGCCAGTTGTTGGGTTGAGCAATGTCTCAGAGGGCATCTTGCTTTCTACTTTCCCTTTTATTCCAAAGTAAAGCAACTTCTGTAGACTTTAGCCTGTTCAACTGCTGGTAAACAAGACATGAGGACTAGTATGTGCTGATTCTTGGAGGAATTATAGAAAGGTGGTCACAGCCATCAAATCTTCTTGTTCCAGTAGGTAGAGTAGTAGGAGTCTCCCAGCAAGAGCACAAGGAAAGAAAATAGCTTCATTATCAATGCTTCATTAACTCTGACATTTACTAATAAAATTATTATGCATCTAGATTCTATTTTATTTTTTCTTCTCAAAATACAGAAAGGTATTGCTTATTTCTTTCACTAAAACTTGCAGAATAATTTTATTCTACTGTCATTTAAATTTATAAGTCCATATTGGACAGTATATATGTGAATTTTAAAATATATGTGGAGAGAGCCAATTTATTGTAAGATATGCAGAGTTCTGCATTATTTTTCATTGGTGCAAAACTAATTGGCTTTTCCCAGGCATTGCACAAATATTTATTTTTCCATTTTATCATCCTTATAATAGCAGCTGAAGTTAGAAGAGGGCACAACCATCTGGCAAAACCTGGAGCAGAAGCCTTGCATTTCCCAGCATCCTACCCTCATTGCTTTTCTAAGCCTCAGCACTGTTGCTGATAAAGCTCCCTTTCTTTCCACAATGCCACCCCATTGATGGCACAAGTTACCCATGCATATCCCATTCACAAGAACATTTGGTAACATTTTTCCTTGAGCTGAAAAGAAATTCCTACAATATATGGGTTATCTAAGGCCCCAGAAGTAGGAATGAAAATTGGTGGCAAGAACTCCTGGCTCCTCTGCTGACCACGTTAGGGTTGTGCAAATCTGGGCTGGTGTCTCTTCATGTGAAATGAGAGGGAATGATGAATAGCGTAAGAGAATGGAAAAATTCAAAAGAAAAGAACTAGAGCCCACAAGACCAAGTTAACTTTCTCAATTTGGGCACTAGACTCAAGAATGTCAATAAATGCAACAAAGAACTTTCTTAAACACCCACATTCCTTATCCTGATAACAAAAAAAAACCTTGTGTATATCTATACTCATATATATAAAAGGCTAATATGCTAAGTGTCCAACCATTCAACTGGTAGCTATGATGCGCACTGACCACCAGGGGCAGGCAGTCAACGCACAGGCATGGAAACATGGAACAGACTGATGAATCTCAGAGGGAAGGGAGGTGGGAAAAGATTAACCAAAGATCTTATATGCATACTAGAGGCCCTGTGCACAGATTCATGCACTGGTGGGGACCCTTAGCCTGACCTGCAGGGATGGGGCCAAATCTGTGTACCAGGCCTCCGACATCCCCCAAGGGGTCCCAGATTGCGAGAAGGTGCAGGCCAGGCCAAGGGACCTCACTGGTGCACGAATACGTGAACCGGGCCTGTAGTGCTGTTATAACTAGCTCGAGATCTCCTGGCTCCTTGAGATATTTCACTTTAATGCCAGATTCCATGGTGTATGGATATCCAAAGTATCCCCTGTATTTTTGTGACTTTCTTGGAAATAGAAAGGGTACAAGGAGCAGAAGGGTGTCTGCCTCCATGCTCTGCTTCTTTGTAGCAATGTACTAAATCAGAAAAGAAACTGTCCTTTATTTCTCACATAAGGAATGTGCCCACAGTGCATTGACAAAGGTAGCTGACTTACTGAAGATTGAGGGCAAAGATGAAGGAGGAAGTCAAATTGCAGCCATGTGACAAATCTGAACTGGAACCATAGTCATTGTTGTTTTAAAAAGATACTCCGGTCTTCTTACTAATAGGCCTAGGGTTTTGCCTCCTCTTTCACTCACCTGTCTCAGTCTGTCCACCTTGCTGACTTCTATCTCTTCATTCTCTTTTTTTTATTATTCTTTTCTCTTCCTCTTGGAATCATAGCAAATTTTTTAATGTATCACTTTCAGAATAATTCAGGAATAATCTTTAATTGCCTGGATAGTTAGCTCTCAGCCCTCACACTAAGTTATTTATCTTCCCAAATGAGGAGAGTTCTCTCACTGAAAAGAATTATGATGCTAGAATTTTTGTATCTTGACCTTCTTCCCCCTCATTTCATTAAATAGTGCTACATGTGTGGCAATATTGACTGTCATTCACTGATTTTTAAATCTCTTCTCTTTCTGTACACAGGGGAGGACTTCTCGGCTCCCTTGAGATTGGATATGATCATGTTTCTAGTTATGTCCAATTGGTTGAGGGTGAAAGTGGTTGAGGTATTTAAATGCCAATGTGAGATTCCCCCAGTACTGATGTTGCCCTGCTGTGGCTAGAAATTGAGTCTGCTTCAACCTGGGTGTTTAAATGACAACAATGAATGAACAAAGCCTCCCTACTGACCTGCACTGGACAGGGGAGACATCTTTGTCGCTGTGAGCACCTGAGGTCTGTGGCGTATTTGTTTTTGAAGCATAATCTAGCCTCTCCTGACTAATACAGTATTATGATCACAAAGGGGTGCCACAACTTACCTCTTCCTGTGGCAAAAATTTGCATCCCCTGGGATCAGATTTTACAATCAGGGGAATGAGCATTTAAAACGGGTTCTGCCCTTTGATAGTGCTCTCTCTGAATCTCAAGGCCTGAAAAGACACAATTTTTAGAGAATTTGCTCATGGGGATCAGTTGGTCCTTCTGCTCATCCATTCCCTTTCCCACTTCTGCCTCTGCTTTGAACATTGCCTATCAAGAACCTTTCAAGTTGAAATTAACCAGGCACTTGCTTCTCAAGTGCAAACAGAAAGGTGAAAAAAGAGGAGGGGTGTTCCCAAAGCAAGTCCATATATAGTTGTACCAGCCAATGCCCAATGCAGGGTCTTTGTTCAGCTTCTTCATCAATAGTTCCCAATGTATTCAGTGTACCATCAAAACTGAAAATGAAGTGAGACATTAAAAGAGCAACTCTCTTGTATGTGAGGTATGTTCAGAATGACATGTTGTGTTCTGAAATTAGACTGTGATGTTATTGTGCAACTATGTAAAAGTACTAAAAATTCTTGAAATGTACACATAAAGCAAGTGAGTTTTATGACAGGTAAATTAACCTAAAATTTTTAAAGGGACAAAGTAAAATATATTATTGCTTTGAATAAAGCATGATTTTAAAAACCAAATATTGCCTTATGTTATGAAATTGTCATATTATTCAGCACAAAAAGATGCCATAAACTTTCATTTCAGTATTTCAAGAAGTATGATCATGTCCCCAAGATATTAATGACTAGTCATGAAATTAGTTCAGATTCCTAATCAATGTTTCATTGAAAGTTTCTATCGTGCTATTTTAATATTGCTAGCCTGTTGACGTAAATGTCATCATTAGTCTGGTTCCGATGTCTATTTATGCTTTGCATAAAATCAGGAAGATTACATTTTTGGAACATGAGGGCCAGGGGAATATCAGTAGACCTTTTAGTCTCTGTGTCATCTGAGTAAATGGTAAAGTTAATATGTTGGCACATTCTGTCTACTGTCATGTATTTAAATCTGGTCCCATAAAAGGATGGTTAATTTCCCAGTGACAAGGAGCAAATAGCGAAGGTGGAGGGGATGGAATCTGGCCTGAGGTATGCCCTCTAAGTTAAGACAGAACATACAGAAACTTCCCACTCATTCATTCAACCAATGTTGGTTGCATGCCTGCTCTGTGCCAAGCAATGGACTCAGTGCTAATGCTGCAATGGTGACCAAACCCATAGGTCCCTCCTATATTCTAATGGTAGAGAGGAGTGCCTAGTACAATGTAAAAAACTGACAAACTCAGGCATGATTTGAGGAGCAATTGACTCAAGGATTTCCATACAGAGGAGCAGAGCCCCATGGTGGGGAATGGAGAATGAGGCCCTCCGTGGAGTAAAGGCAAAGTGTGGCCATCAGCAAGGACACCAGGGAAACTACAAAGCTCTGTGATCCTCGTTTGTCGGAAAGGTGACTTAGGCTGCAATGAGGAATCAGGCAGCTCAATGGTCTTCAGTAGACCCCCCAGAGCCCAACTGCAGTACAGCACCAATACCAAGTCCTACTGAATGCAAGTATGAGAATGCTTAAAATTGCTTGCTTCAACTATGGCTTCATCTGTGGCTCCCAGTGGGTGTCAGACCTCAGAGGAAGAGTCTTCGTCGATGATCAGCCCATCCATTGGAAGCTGCGATGAGTACAGACAAGGAGAAGCTGCCTGGCCGTGGTTAAGGGTAGGAGCCCTGGGAGCAGAAAACCTCAGTTTGAATCCATGTTCTGCCACTTACGAGCTAAGTAACTTGGGACACATGATTTAATCAGTTTCTTTATATGTAAAAACATTGATGATGGTAATAGCATCTAATTTATTGGATTATTGCCGTTATTAAATGAGATGACATATGAGCAGTAATTAGAATATTGCCTAACCTTTCACAAACTCCCAAGATATATTATATGATTAAAGGATGCCAGGGCCTAACCTTTGCAGCTGCAAGGAGGTTTTTAAATTTCATTTACCCACATAAGACTCTACTATAAACCAATAAGAGTGAGTCTGCGGGTCATGCAAAAGCCAGTCTATCATTGCTTCTAAGCCTTAGTTACTAATAAGTAATTAGCTTGAGTATAAACATCCAATACAGCAGTTTCAAATGCAAATAACTACTCTAATACCATGGTTTCCATTTCAGTAAAAATGAACATACCATAGGTGATACTATAAGAACACCTTACGTTTTCTATTAATATGCACTGTGCCTAGAATTATGTACTAGAGTTTCTAGTACCTCCCAATACTCTAGGCCTCCTGAGAGCATTCTAAGGGTGGGGTCTTACATGACATCAGCCAAGCAGAATGAAACTTTGGCTTAATGACCTCACTTAGGACCAGATGATGTGATATGGGAGTGGGGATCCGAGAGGGTTGTAACATAGAGGAAGGAAGAATGGTCAGGGTAGGACGGTAGAATCATTCTTAAGAGATTATATTCTTCTCACACTCTGCTTAGCTTCCCCTTTGACTAAAGTGGATGTGACAAGTGAAAGAGCTACTTCAGCAGCCAGAGGCCTGGCATTGACCAGGAGTCTCCTTTCTCGTTTGAAAACTCAATCTAAATTATGAAGATGGAGAAGAGGCAACATGAATTGGCTCCCACCGAAATCTAGCCCAAATGTTTCTCTAACACAACATGGATGAACTAAGGGTCTGGGTTGGCTAAAGTTTTAAATTGCTTTGTGAACATAGTGGAACTTTGAGATTATTGTTTAGAAAATACCCTCAACTGCTAACCTCACAGTTTACCACATTCAGGTTTCTCTTAGACTGTAAGTGGAGCCTGCCTGAACCCCTTCCAGAAAACTTGGATCTGTCCTTTCCAAACTGGAATTTCTGTATGCCTTGGCATGAGAGGCAAACAAAAGGGCACCACTGCATTCGATTTCTGCCAACTCTGATTCCCCATGGGCCTCCGGCCTGTCTCAGAGGGTCGGAAGCATTTGCCTGATTTCCAATACCACATCTTTGAGTTTCAACTTTAACTGAATTGTTTACAGTATTTTCTGTCTATAAATTCACCAAAAGGTTACCATCACCCGATGGCAACACAAAGATGAATGACTCAGATTGCTGTTAGGTAATTAAAGACCAGTTTTCACACATCAAAAGAAAATGAATATATCTTTCAAGTAAGAAGGCATGCTGAGAGAAAGAACAAGATATCTTTAGAGACATTTACACTTGGGATAGCTGATCTTTTTAAATATCTTTGTGAAAAATAACTAAATAAATAAAAGGGGCCTGCTGTAAAATATTACTCCAAATCTACATTAGCCTGGGCTGCTATACACTTTCAAGTTCTGAAAATATGACTTATCTGGTCTGGCAATGCATTAAGAATGCTCTGTAGTTTAAAAAAAAATGAGCTATTGATCTTAGCAGATTTTAATTTAGATTAGTTCACTTAAAAGTGTAATAAATGGCAGGCTCACATGTTGAATCACTAAGGCAACAATTATTTTAAGAGCATCAGTCATCTGTACTTCCAATTTAATCAGATCTCTTTATAGAGGTTTTAGACGGTGTTTGAAATAATCACATAGTCTGTCTGTGAAAAGGTGTTTTGAGTTGTATGCCGAAAGTCGAAGAGAAATTAGAAAGACAACTTATAGTTTTAAAAGACCAATGATGACAGATGGATATTTGCTTTTATTTTATTTGTGAGCAATTGTGGGGTTTTTTGTGAGGGTGTGTGAGGGTGTGTGTGTGTGTGTGTGTGTGTGTGTGTGCATTTGAGAGTGAGAGAGAGAAGGTATAGTATCTGAACTAGAAAAATAACCCAGACGATTTCTGAGTTAGATTTGCAAGCCTAAACATCTTTAAGAAGTTAGGACAAGACCAATTACATTCCCTTTGTGACCGCTAGGAAATGAGTTCTTGGTCATGTTCTAAAGGAAAAGTCAAATATAATAAAAAGAGAAAAGATGAGAAAGAGCTAGCTGTTAGCATTAACTTGCAGTTTTGCCTTAGAAGCCAAATATTTAGTCTAAAAGGCTTTGACCTCTGACCTTTAAGGTTTCCCTAAAGATTTCATCATCTTGGTCCCTGAGATGCTAGTGGCTCCTTGCTGAGACAGAGGGGCCTTCCCCTCGGTAGCTGAGACCTCGAGCCCTCTCTTAATCCTATGCAATTTTCGTACTGCCATCTTTCCTGGCATCTGTGCATAAAGCAATGTAAGACATTACAATATAAATGACATCTGAGGGATTCATCTGAAATTCTATTTCACTGTTTAATAATTAAAAGTTAAAAACCTCTCTGTAGCTTTATAGCACTCTCTAACAAGAATAAATTTCATTGATAAGGCATCCTCCTTCCCAACCCTGGAAGCTGTTGGCAATTTCTGCAGAAATGAGTTTTGTGATTAATAAATCATGTCCTCTGGGCTGTGACTCCATGAATGAAGCTCTGATTGAAGTATTGTTACATATTTCAGAATTCCCAAGTATCCACCCACTTACAAGTGTGTGAATTGAGCATAGGTGCCTCCATTTCTTCATTCATAGAATGGGGTTGGGCACTAGTACTTACTACACAGGACTGTTGCAAGGATTAGATGAGTCAATGCAAGGAAAGTGCTCAGAACAGAGGTCGGCATACAAAAAAACTCTACATGTGTTGGCTCTTGTTATTATTGTTGCTTTTTTGTGTTATTCAGAAGAACCTTTTGCTTCACATGACTGAGAAATTCTTAGAGGAAAAGCCCTAGTTCTGGGAGGACAAAAATTATAGTAGCTACAGATTGTTTTTCATTACTTTTTGAGTCTTAAGCATTTCTAGAATGTCCCCATGTTCACTTTCAAAAGCCTAAAATTCACCAACTAGTCAGGAGAGAGAGCAATGTTCTCCAATAGGAGCAGAGACAACACTGTATGGCTGGAGAAGATTCAGGAGTCTGTTGGTCTCAACCCTAGCACATGCTTGAACTCACCATATCCAAGCACTTCCTACCAGTGAAACCATTGCCCCTATTCAAATGCACATCCCTGGAGAATAAACGTGTTAAGTCCCTACTTCCTATAGACACTTCAATGTCAACTAAACCATCAGAACGTTTCCAATTCATTTCTGCTTAAGAAGAGATTGTAAGGGTGGCAAGAAGAAAAAGAGTGATACAGAGAACAGCCACGCTACCTACCAGTTTGTGAAGTATGCTGGGAATAAGGTGCAATTAACAATTCTAATTCTACTTTTCATGCAAATATCAAGGCAGACTTGAAAGTAATACCCATAATTATGTCACTCTTGTATGGTGGTGGTGGTGGTGGTGGTGGTGGTGGTGGTGGTGGTGTGTGTGATTGAGCAGAACAGAAAAGAGTGGGCTTCTGACTAGGACACTCAGAATTGCCCATATTCTACCCTGTATTGTATCTGAGCCATAGCTCTTACTCCTCCATAAAAATCTATACAAACTTTTCTCCACACCACTCACAATACAATATAAGCAAAAAGAATGTGCTTGCTCTGCAAATGCATCTTCTGGATAAGTCCTGACCCCAACCCTCCCTTCTTTTTAATTTACCCCCAAACTCCTGGCTTAAAAATCTGGAACCACCAATGATTCTGCATCTGCAGTTCCTCTGTCTATAGAGCCGTCTTCTCCAGATCTCAGAAGGGCTGGCCCCTTCTCATCTCACCTATTAGATCTCAACAAATCTCCCTCTGCCTCAATGAGTGCTTATCAACCACGCTGTAGAAAGTGGCTCTCAGGCCCCCCCCTTACCTTCAGTTTCCTTCCTCCTCTTGCTAGCTGTAATGAACCTATTTCATTTATTTGTTTGGTTGGCATCTGCTTCCTTCACCCAAAAGGAATCTCAGGGAAAGAAAGGACCTTGTCTGACTTCTGCCTAAGTAGGTGCTCAGTGCCTATTTGTGGAGTGAAACAAAATGACAATCACGAAAGAATACTTGTCATGTGAATGTTTGCTGCTACTAAAAAAAAAAAAAAATGGTAACCCGATGAAGGGCCTGGGAAGTGACCAAGGGGATCTGGATGGAAGGTGCACAAGTAAACACCCCAAAAAGGAACAAAGAGAACTGGAACAAAAGACTGGTTGGAGAAGGGAGGGCAGACAGGGATGGTATGGCAAAGATAGCCTCTAGCTATTCACAAATTTGCCCTTATCACATACTCGCTAGAGCAGTTCTCTTGCTGGTTTTCCATTTAGAGAAACAAGGTGATTATCTTGGAGAGCTAAAATGTAATTCAGATCTCCTCCTTCTCTTGCTGGGGCTGCGTGAGGCCCCTCTGGCAGTCGGTCATTGTCTCACAGCTGTGGAATATTCTACGGCTGGCGGCTGGCCGGGAGGCATAAGCTCCAGAAGGCTCGTTTTCTGTCCCACCCTCAACTTGTCTCCAAGTCTCAGGGAGCTAACAATCTGCTGAATGCGAGGAGGTAGGAATCCGGAGCCTCTGGCTCACTAAACAGCCAGCTCCTCCACTTTCCAAAATGAAACACCATGTAATAGGAAGGCTAGGGATTTAAGGCTGACAGGGGTCAGCTTACCCTTTGATGGGGGAATTCACTCTAGTGGTTCCCCCACTGCTTGAGTGTTCAATAATAAAACTTAATTCCTCCAGATTGATTTTCCACTCTCCATCATCACCAAATCATTGCCACCCCATGGAGTATATTCCCTACTGGGGCTCCGACGCTGTGTTGTGGAGTCTGAATAACAACTCAGAGGTGCAAGATGAGAGGGAGGCATGAAACAGGAACGTAGCGCTCCAGTGATGGTTCTTGTCAGTTGAACGCTGGCTTTGTTTTTCTCATCCAAATCCTACTCTAATTTCATCTAACAGTTGCTTCTAGCTGTAGACAGGCAGTATGATAGCACTTCCATGGAGAAGCCTTATATACCACGGGAGAAAAAATATCCTCCTTCTAAGTCAGCGGTTCTCAACCTGTGGGTCGCGAACAATGAAAATACATCCTGCATATCAGATATTCACATTAAGATTCCTAACAGTAGCAAAGTTACAGTTATGAAGTAGCAACAAAAATAATTTTATGGTTGGGGGTCACCACAACATGAGGAACTGTATTAAAGGGTCGCGGCATTAGGAAGGTTGAGAACCACTGTTTGATACATGTCTGAATTCTGGACTTTGATAGCTAATAGGACAAGGGGTTCATTCCCACCGAAGCTGACTCCTCACTTTCTAATGATCTGCTGATAGTTTTCTCCCACCTTTGTGGGTATTTCAGGGTCCAGCTTCACTGAGAGTTTACTAAAAGGGCAGGTGATGGAAATGTCATCTCTACGTAATCTTTCATGGTTTTATTTTACAAATCTCTCGTGTTTTGCAAACTTACCCATGTCTTCACCCTTGTGTCAACCTACGTTATTGTACCATGAATTCTAATTATTTTATATATCACATCCTCCTCCTGAAATAAACACTCATGAGGGCAGAAACCAAACCTGCCACATTCAGTGGTTTTTCCCAGTAGTCAGGCTCTCATTAAGTTTTACTGAAATGAGTGGAATGTAGAAAACATCTCCCGCAACCATTTCTGTATCCATCTAGCTAAAAAGCAGTAGAACCTCACTGCGTGCTGGCATCTTAACAAACCTGTTACTCACATCTCTGAATCCTAGAGATAAGAACGCCTTAACACAGACTCATAATGCAGGAAATTGTTAAATCAAAATCAAATTCCAGCTCCTGGGCAATGCAGCCAGGCACAATATACAGAAACGTCTCCAAACCTTAATAACAGCAATGCCTGCTTTTGAACGGTGCCAACACTTTCACTGCTGTTTTCTCATTGGATCTTCACAATAGCACAGAAGGGAGAAAGGGCAGTTATTACTGACTTCATTTTGAAAAGAATGCATTGAATCACAGCACAGATATGACTTGCTACAGTTCCATAGCAAGCATCAGAGCAGAAAGTTGGCAACCTAGGTTTCTAGACTACTTCATTCTTTTCCGACTAAACTGCACTATGACATCTGCCTTCTTCATGTGTACTTTTCGTACATTTATGTGCATACCCATTGCCTGAGGATCTTGCTAATACACAAACACTGACTCAGTATAGCTGAGGCAGTACCTGATATTCTATATTTCTAACAAACTCCTCGGGGATTACTGCTGTCACTGATTTGAAGACCAGTTTGAGTGGTTAGGTGCCAGAGGGCGGTGACCATGCTAACCTATCTTTATATCTCCACTGCTTGGCACACAGTAGGTGTTCAATAAATATGTGCTGACTTAATGAAATAAATCAACAAGTAAGTCAGCCATGCTTGGCCCACTTTTGGTATCTCTAGTGCCAAATAAATAGCAAAACACCCAGGAAATAACTGGTGAATTAATGAAATTAATTAAGCTGTCAATGGAACAAGGAAAGTGCTGACTGTAGAATTCCTTTGTGATCAGACTCAATGGGAAAATAAAGGACTTTCAGAGCAGGACTGTCCTTGGGAAATACTCCAGTGCTCACCCTATGCTAGCCATTGAGTCCACAATAACACATTTTACTTCTGTGTTTGCGTCATCAGAATATATTCCTGACCCCCTAAGTAATATGACACCTTTTTTCCAAGGACTTTCTGTGCCTTGAAGGCATGATCTTCCTCAGACTTCCTGCCAGGGCTCAGTGAGGTAAACCAATTTCAGCATCCTCATTTTTGCTCTAGGAAAAGAAAACTTGAGTTTTTCCTGTCTCCCTAGCAGAGCTGAAATTAGAGCCCAGGCCTTTTGCCTCCCAGCCCAGATCTTGACACTCGGCTGAGTCTCAAGGGGTTTTTCATACACAGCAACAATATTATCTGCACGGTGCTCCTGTTGCTGAAGGGGGGATGGGGGTTGTGCTTCAAATGAAATATTTAACTGTTCTCAACTGAGTTATGAAATAAAGGGCTTTGTTAAGAGTAAGGGATGAATAAAACAGAGCTTAATTAAAATTCTCTGAACAGTTCATAGGAGAGAACAATGCAACCCACATTCAACCATTTTCTAGGAATCTGGCTCAAGGTCTGGGGCGCAAGACACTCTGGCACTTTTAATCTGTCTCAGAAAGTATGAAAGTCCTCGCCATGTATAAATCAACCCACGAATGATGTTATCTTGACAAACTCCTAACAGCAGCAATTACATTTTTCAGAAAGTGGGGGAAGGGGAAGGCGGGGGGGGGGGGGGGGGGGAGTAGCAACAAGAATAGAGAGGAATCGGTGTCATCCCCTCCTTTACAGAGGGACTCAGCCCAGGTGTAGCCTATTCTCACCCACCTGGGGCCACTGGACTCCCACCTAAGGCACAGGTTAGCCCCATTATCTGGGACATTTCCAGACGTTGAGCAAGAAAGACATTTTGGAATTAAGAATCAAAAACTCTTTCATTTTAAAGAGAAAGAACCAAACGCTTCCACCAGGAGCAGAGCTGGTGTGCTGTGCAGGTACTGAGACCATGCATCGGGACTTAGTTTAACTCCGTCTTTCAGCTCTGCATCCTCCCAGGTTGACCTCACTGTCGGGAAGGTATCCCCTCAGATACCAAGATGGCCTCCAGCCCCTCGGCCCTCCGTTGGCATAGTTCAGTAGCCGCAATGGAAAGAGAGTGCCTCTTTTACTAGTAGTTCATACAAAAGTCCCAGGACTCACTCTGAGTTGGTTAACTTATCACCATAGCCAGAGGGTGTTCTGTTTAGCCAGGCCTGGTTGAGCGCCTCCTGGTTGGCTGGAGAACAGAGCCCCCTGAAGCACAATAACCAAGAATTTGGAAAGAGTAGTTCCCCGAAGGAAACCTGAGGTGCTGTTACTAAAAAAGAAGGAAGGGGTGGTGAGGAGGGAAGCAGGGCAGGCTACTGCTAAGTTATTATATTTTGTCTGAATTCTGATAGCTAGGTTTCTCCTTGGTTCTGAAACCCAGTCCATAATTGGAACACTATTTCTGATAACTGGTTCCCTGTCTTTCCTTATATCTGGGTTCTATCTTGCTAACCTACTGGAAAGCTACAGTAATAATACATAGTAGTGTTTATCAGATACTGAATTTGTGCTAAATGCATTATATATCTAATTTTATCATCACGGACACATATAAAGATGTGTTTTGTCAGATCTCCATGTGTAGTTGAGACACCTGGGGCTCAGAGTTAAGTAGCTTTCCTAAGGTAACATGGCAGCTATGGGGAAAGCAAGATATAAAGTTCTGTTTGATTTCAGAGTCTAAGCAAGTAATCACCATGCCCTGTTGCCTGGCTCCATGTTCATGGACGTCTCTGCAGGTAATGGGACTTCTCTACAAGTAATGCTTGCCGGTTCTATGGCAAATCACTTGACATCTTTGGACCTTAGTCTCCTCATCTGTAAAATGGGAAAGATGACAGCTGCCCAGATCTGCCTACCTCATCTCTCAACGCCATTGTGGAGATTAAGTGAGGTGATGTGCCTGTAACAGGGTGGTTAAGATTATTCCTCATGTAATCAACTACAAGAATAGATACAGGTGTAAATTAGGATTTAGAAACATGTATACCACACCAGTTCCCATAGTTACTCGCTCATAGCTCTGCCAAGAACACGCACCCCTTTCAGCCAGTTCCCTGATGCTCGCAGACACTCTGGGACTCGGCGCCCTTTATCCCCTGAAAGGGAGCTTCACTGCATGTCCCGTGCATGACCTGGTGTCCAGCCACCTCCTGAAGATCCTTCCCTCTCAGCTTCATGCCATCCTGCTGTGCAAGGCTGATGGCCACCCCTGGGAGGGCATGTGGGTCACCATCCCCCACCCAGTGCACCATGACACTTGGGAACCTATGTCATTACTCCTGCTTGTTTAATCTTTCTGGCACTTACACCCACAGGACTGGAAAACAATTCCTCAGCTCCGTCATTCAGAATAAACAAGTGACAGAATGCACAGTGTTAGACTACAATTTTTACCTATGTGATGGCTTTTTTAAGCTAATGTCGCTGAATTCCTATAAAATTCAGTGGAGCGGAAAGAATTTTGACAAGTCTCAGCATCTCTCTCTGGGCGCGCAACAACCCCCCCCCCCCCCCCCCCCCCCGCCCCAACATCAATAGCAGACACATCTTCTGTTATCTTCTTAGGGAGCTGTTTTTTCCAACATATTTTTATTCTAATAATCGTACCAGGTATACCGATATTACAAGATATAATGGGGATAAAAAATTCAGGAGTTCTTTTTAAGTGAACAAAATGCTTTGCACATCAGTTTAGTTTTTCAAAACAGAGAGAGCTTGGAAAATTCAATAAAGAAAGGGTTATTTGATGCATCTTAATCAGTATAAATGCTGAGCTGGTTCCTCTGTGAAGCAGTTTCCTGGCTGGTACCCGGGGTGGTAATTCCTCTTAGATCATCCCCTCAAAAGAATGTCTTCTTTGAATTCTCAGTATTTGTCCTTAACAGCACTAAGGCTCTTTGTTAAAGACTTTTTACCTTGGTAGACAAAGTTGAAAGCATACAAGACTGTTGAGATAGCAATTTCTCAACTTAATAACAGTGTGTCTTCAGCAAACGTAAATACAGATGCCGTGGCTTTCAGCCTGGTCAGATAAGGGGCCGTTCATTAAACACAAGTGGACAAACAACTTCCCAGCCAAAATATACTCAGGGCTCTTGGGTGTTTTAAAATCTGGTGAGTTACTTCTCTTGCTTTTTCCTATTTGCTGGATGGGTTTAAAGGTGAATGGAACCCATTGTCATGACCTCAGTGATCAGGGATGTAATGAATGTCTGGGAAGTTTTCTCAGGAGCTAGAAGTTAAGGACTTTTTCCTTGCAGTTCATCTCTTTTTCTTAGTCAAGCTACTTAACCTCTCTGAACCTCCGTTTTCTCCTTTACTAAGTGGAGAGCATTTTAACTTTACCTTTAGAGGAGGTACGTTCATGTTGTCTATCATTATTTCCTTCTTTTTGTAATAATGACACCTTAATATTCTTTGGAGAATCACTTCTTCCCTATGCTAGTGAAATTTACATGGGGCGGTTCCTTCAAGATTAGGTGTATTACACAGGCCTGGCCATGAGCGTCAGTCCCTCTGGCCACTGGGATTGGTTCAGGCGTGGGCACGTGATGCAGATCAATCCAGTCAAACTCAACCTCAGGAACCATCAGTCAAGACACATTCTCCTTGTATGGGCTATCCACTTTCAGAGCATGAAGACTAGAGCCACAGAGAGGGCCTGCCAGGGAGCAAAATAGACACAGAGGAAAGAAAATGATCAAATAAAATGTTGATATTAAAACCGGGAATGCAGGTTTGTTAAATCCTCAAATAGATAACAGCCCCTAGACAGGATTGTATAAAATAAATGCTCCAGAATGATTTGTTAGAGGAGCAGATAAGGGCATTTTAGATATTGTGTTGCTCAACTCTCAGAGATACTGCTCAACATCCTGGAAATTGGTTTAACTTCTTATAGAGTGGAGCCAACAGGACTAAAGGCCAGAGGTCCATGCTTACTCAGCCATCTTCAAGGATTCCTCAAACAAGCTGTATGAGTGAGGCAGGCCACATTCCTGATCTTCATCTTGGCATCATTATCTGTGAAGGAGGGAGAATGGTGGTTTTCTAAACTTTTTTAGGGTAGTTGTGAGGATCTAATGAAACAGTGAGAAGAGGGATCATTCTCTGTTCATCAGCTCAGCTTGGGCACTACGGGCATCTCTCCTGAGCATGGTCCACTCCCTTGCTAATGTAGCACTAGAAATTCACTCTTTGGAGCCATTTCTGGAAAGAGTTTTTATACAAATAAAATTGTAAAAGTGTGAAATAACATGTTAGACCTACTATGGTCAGTGTTACATATCGCTCCAAATACGATCCAGCTTATTTTTGTTATCTGGGAGCATTTGATTTAAATATTGGCCTTCTCTCTAGATTTCCCATCAAGCAGTCCTTGTGCAGGCAAAACTGCCATTACCTTAAATAAAAGTTTTAACCATGAAATATTGTTAGGAGGGAGGTGGCTGATATTTTAGTCATACTGTTAATGATTATTTTAAATGTTTTAACTGTCCCATTGATGCCCCAAAGCTGGTTTAGGGAGAAATGTAGTTTTACTCATCCTAATAAAACATTATGCAAATATAAAATCGATGCTGATGAATATTAAACAATAAACTTCCTTAGAACTTTTATCCCTGAAAAGTTGATGACACTATACTTCATTAATTACATATTTCAAAGCAAGCTGCTTGATAACAGAATGGTAAAGATAATGAGCATGAAGAAGAGGTCTTTTGGAATGACTTGGTTTTGATACACTTACTATAACTTATGAGACTTCACCATAAAAGCAAAGTAAAAGTAATTATCCCAATCCCTGAATTACTGTCTTTGAATTGTAGTTGACTTTGTGATGACTTATCTTATACCATTGATTTTTGAGTGTTTGTTATTGCTGATTTTTAGCTGAGTTTATGGTCCAAATAGCCTATCTAAATTTGGTTTTCTGGTGGCAATGAATGGATGACTCACCTCTCACAGGAATGATGGAACTTGGATCGTTGTGTCAGTCACCGATAGTGGATTGAATGTCTGTAGACATAATAAAGCTCTGCACCAAGAGATAGTATCATCTTCTGCCCTTAAATAACAGGCCTCGTTTCTAGCTGGTATAAGAAGTTCATCTTCAATAGCTGATCAGTCAGTGGGACAGAAAATCTGTTGTTGGCAAAGCATGTTTAAAATACCATTATTCCATCGTTCTCATCTCAGTGACGCTTCCCATCTACTCACACCCAATGCACATTGCAAGACACGGGTTTATTCATGCAGCAACTGATTACCATTATCTTGTATTTTACTTTATCTAAAAAGAGCAAAGGTAAACTTTCCTCTGAGTGCTTCCTGGCCTATATTTTATTCTTCAATATTAAATTAAATGCAGAGTCAATAATACATCCTGCTTTGGTGTACTGCAAAATGGTTTCAAGCTCATCTTAACAAGGACAATGTCCTGGCAAAAGTACACTGTCGGTATAAATGTTTGTTTCCCACAGTGGAAATGAACAAAGAAAGATTCATAGTACAAGAAATCAATCATGGGCATGTCAGAAAGTCGTAGGAGCCTCTGTTTACTCTGTGACCTAGAAATTTATCGAAGGAGGTGTTATGTCCAAAGTTGTGCCATATGACTAAGTGTCATTTTCCTCAAAAGAAAATGCTAATGACTATGTATTATGCAGATAAAAATGTTATTTTTTTCCCATCAGTAAAGCATATGTGGGTCATGCATGACTGGAGAAACCATCCCATTGGCATCATTGCAGGGGTGATAGGCATGTCATTAGCCAACTGGCTTCTTAAGGAAAAAATGCCAAATCGTTCTCCCACAGTGCAGGCAAGAAGTAATCACACTAAAACCATGTGCATGGTTGAGTTCCATTTTTAGACGCATTTTTAAATTATAGTCAAAATATTCTGGAAATTCCAAGTGGAAAATTGAATGATCTAATTAGAGGGGGAGGTTAGTTCAGGCTGTGGCAATAAAACTAGACTGAGAGTTAGCCAATCCCAGCTCTGGAGCCTGTGCTGCTGCTAACAAGTTCTAACCTTTAGCTGCTCATTTGACTTCTGAATCCTCATCTGTGAAGGAAGGTTGGCCAAATGATTCCTGATGCCCCTTCTTACTCTAACATTCTCTGAAGCAATGATCAGAATCCACTTTATCCCTAGATCTTACTAAAAGAAACTATATAATTTAAAACTACAGCAGCCACATTTGAATATTTAAATGCAAATCTCAATTAATAAAGGTAAAGAAAAATTGAAATCCAGTTTCTCAGTCACACTAGCCATACTTCAAGTGCTTAATAGCCACAAGTGGCTAGTGGCTTCTCTAGTAAATAGTACAGATTATAAAACATTTCCTTCATTGCAGAAACACTAATTTATAAAACTTTTTCTACTCCCTAGAGACGAGTGGCATTTTATAAGTAATAAGCTGTACATGGGATGGGATGGAGGATGTGCATAAATCACTACATGGGGAACTAAAAGATGGAAGATAGAAGAGTCAAACTAGCATTAGTTGAAGATCTTCTATGTCCAGGCATCGATAAGATCAAGAAGTGGCCACAGGCCTGAACAAATAAAAGGAGATTCAAGTGGCTTTCCAACAGAAGTTTATGTTAACATATATCTAAACCAGTGATGGCGAACCTATGAAACGCGTGTCAGAGGTGACATGCAAACTCATTTTTTTGGTTGATTGTTCTTTGTTAAATGGCATTTAAATATATAAAATAAATATCAAAAATGTAAGTCTTTGTTTTACTATGGTTGCAAATATCAAAAAATTTCTATATGTGACACAGCACCAGAGTTAAGATGGGGTTTTTCAAAATACTGACACACCGAGCTCAAAAGGTTCGCCGTCACTGATCTAAACCAACAGATAACCGAACATCTCTGACATGATACCAAAATTATATCTCAAATCAAATAAAGTATTCACCTCTTTTCTTCTTTGGTTACACTGTGCCATCCACCTTTCCCCATAAGAGCATTACTGAATATCCAATACCCATTTAGTAGGAGTTCATCCCCATCCCACGTTTGCAACAAGGAGGAAGCCATGTTCTTTCCCAAGAATCTGATTCCAGTCCTAGCTGATTTGGCTTAGTGGCTAGAGGGTTGGCCCACAGACTGAAGGGTCCCAGATTTGATTCTGGTAAAGGGCACGTACCTCAGTTACAGGCTCGATCCCCAGCCCAGTCAGGGCACATGCAAGAGGCAACCAATCAATGTGTCTCGCTCACATCGATGTTTCTCTCTCTCTCTGTTTCTCCCCCTCCCTTCCACTCTCGTTAGAAATCAATGGAAAAATATCCTCAGATGAGGATTAACAACAACAAAAATCTGATTCCATAAGACACAAGTTAAAGCAGACAGAAGAGGTCATACTCAATCATAGCTTTTGAGTCGTGTTTCCAGCATTTCTGTTCTTACACCAGGGGTAGGACAAAGAGAGGTGGGCTTGCCAACTTGTCCTGCTTGACTGGAATGCATGTTCTTGACCTTATTTGTGATAAAACTAGTGAAACACCTGCAGAAAACTTCATTCCACAGAGCATGTCTTCATAGAAAAATGAGACTATCCTCAGCTTAAATTCTACTTTCTGAGAGAAGTCTTTATTGACCAGATGCTGCAATTTTAAATCAGGCCTCCCTGTTTTTCCCTCTCGTGCACCCTGTTGCTTAGCTTTATAGAACGAATATAAATTTTTAAGGATCTGTTTATTTATTTAAAACCCCTTCCTCTTCCAGACCGAAAGTTCTATGAAGGAAAGAATAGGGTTTACTTAATTCACTCATTTTCCTTCTCTGCCTCCCCAGTAGAATGTGAGTTCCTTAAAAACAGGGGCCATAGTCATTTTTCTTAGCATCTCCAGCTCCAGGTGGCACTAGCAGAGCAAAGAGGCCCGATGACCCAGAACCCTATGATTTTGTGTGTGGGGGACAGGGGGAGCGGGGGAGAAGGTAGGGAGAGGCTTGAGCTTCAAGGACAAGTAGAATGTGAAGTTAAAATGTTGCTGAGAAAACCTGTCCGTGCTCACATGGCAGTATGCTCTACCCGCACTCTGCTGCATTTCTGCCTTTGGTCCCCACTCCCACTGCTGCCTTTTCTCTAATAACAATGTTACTAAGAATGATGAGAGTTTAAACTGATATTTATTGCTTCTTAATTAGTATTTATTTATAGCTATTTTTCAAGTGCCAGGTGCCAGCTCCTATTCTGAGCCATTTACACGATTCATTCAATAACTTATGCATGTGCTCCCTGGAGGCTTGCAGAAATCTGAAAGAAGAGATGTCCTTGTCCTGAAGGTTGGAGGAATCATAAGTCAGGGGCAGACCCATGGTGTCAGAAGCATTCATTTGCCCCAGCCTTGATGGAACCAGCTGTGTTCCACTGATCAAGCAAGGCCAACCTAGGGAATGTGGGATGGCAAGTAAACTTCATTCCTCATTGCAACTCTAATCATTTGGAAGGAACAACCTGGATATTATTTTTAAGAATTATGCATCTAGGCTCAGCAAGAACTAGTGCCTCTATTGATTAGCAATGCCTGCCACACACACGGGGTGAGGAGAGGCAGTAGTCTCCTAATGTTTTCACCAAACCTAGCACTTCTGCAGAAAAGACAAGTTCTCCCAGCCGCATCCCTGGAAAAGGGCAAAATTCCAGGCCTGTCAGGGCACAAGAGAAACTATAGCATCAAGACTGCACTCGCCCTCCCAGAACCTCTGGCCACGACTGACCACAATTGCTAATATGAGAGAAAGAGATGATGAAAGGATGAGCCCAAAAATGTGCAAAGAAAGTGTCGAGAGCTGTTGCTTTCTCTACAACAGCTTAGTATTTCAGCACATCACACCCTTAGGAAAAATTTTCCTGAGTCTCCTTCCCCCAACTAGGTCTGACCTCTTATTCTATGACACTACAGGTTTTTGTACATTTGCTTCATAGTACTGAGCCCAGTGTGTAATTATTTAAATTTATGATCAGTTGAAAATTTTATGTGCTTCCTTCATGAGGACTGAAACTCTGTTTACCACATTCACATCCATCCAGTATCTACCTCACTGCCTAGCAAGTAGGGGATCCTTGATAAATATTGAATATGTGATGTAGTGAATGAAGCGGTAGAGTTTTGGAAAGGCTTAATGAGAGGTTTAGACCATGGGATATCATCTGTACAGTGTTGTTGTGGTTTAATTCACTTTGTGATTGACTCAGTTTGAGAGATGAGAAAAGCCAAATGAATGCCAAGTTTCTTTATATCAGATCAGTACCATTCTAAGAAAAAAAATAAGGGCATTTTTTAAAAAACAATAAATCCTGTCCTCAAGAAAGTTTTAGTTCTTAGTGTTACATTATTTTAATAGGACCAAACAATTTAGTAAATAGAAAATGGTTCCCCATTAGCCATGACCAAATCTCAAAAATGTATAAGCTCATATGATATAGGTTTCTGAATTTCATAGAGCAACTTTAGGGGATATGGACCATTGAGGAGCGATAGGAGAAAAATATTCTAGAAGAACCAGGTGGGATTTGATAAGAATGGGGAGCACATTCAACTCATTTGGTTGAAGATTCAAACCACATCTCAACTCCTTGAATTTTATTTCTAGGTAAACTCCTGAAGTTGTGGGTCTATAGACCAGGGGTGGGCAAACTTTTTGACTCGAGGGCCACAATGGGTTCTTAAACTGCAGGGCCAGAACAAAAGCATGGATGGAGTGTTTGTGTGAACTAATATAAATTCAAAGTAAACATCATTACATAAAAGGGTACGGTCTTTTTTTTTTTTCTAGTTTTATTCATTTCAAACGGGCCGGATCTGGCCCGCGGGCCGTAGTTTGCCCATGGCTGCTATAGACTGTCAAGTCATGGTCTATGGGGAGTCACAGACAGTTGTCACCAGCTACTTTCATTACCAGAGAAGGAGGACACCTAGGCCATGGGAGTATCTTACCTCATGACCAAGGGTGGGAGATCAGGGGAGAGAGGTATCATCTACCAAACTCAAGGAAGTGATCCTATCCTTTCTTAAGAGCCTGGTAATAAGAGCTTGTTCTATCAACAGCGTGGAGAGGACTGAGATGGACTACTAGCTCACTCCTTGATGCCTTTAGCTAACCAGGAGGACATCTGAAACACAGCGCCCAGGGGAATTATAGCAAAATTAGGAGTAGTGTAGCATCCAGAATAAGCTAGCTGCCTGTGAAAGACACTGATTATTCAATGGAGTTATCATTCCAGTCCCAAACAGGAGACATGACACAGATTCCACCATGGGGTGTTCCTCAGCTCAGGGGAACCACATGTATATTTAGCAATATGGAACACAGGAACCTCAACTTGTAGCAGAGTCTCACCTGAAGGGCGCTTGTGTGGGTCCTTCTTCCCAGGTTCAGCTTCTTCCTTTCCACGTCATCATCTTAGCTTTTCTTCTCTGTCTAATCTTCTCTTTATGTCCAGGCACTAGTGGGCACTCAGTGAATACCTCTTGAATGAGTAAATATTCGCATCATCAGTCTAGTCATCTGGGCCAGCTACATAATTTGGAGTTCCCAGAGAAAAATAAAAAGATGGGGTTGCATTTAAAAACTGGGTGAAAGGTGTTATTAAAAGTATTAAGATACAAAGCTTTCCTGTTCTTCAACATCATCTCTCTCAACGTGATGTTTTTTATTTGCTGATTAATTTGTTCTCGGTACAGAAAAATTCAAAATTTAAATTATTAGCATGAATTTTTACTGTCTATATTGTGCAGTGTCAGTTTTAAATACAAATATAAAAGCATGTAATAGATATACAGAATCACTGAAATTATGCAATTTGTA
Source organism: Myotis yumanensis (assembly GCF_028538775.1). Taxonomy (NCBI): domain Eukaryota; kingdom Metazoa; phylum Chordata; class Mammalia; order Chiroptera; family Vespertilionidae; genus Myotis; species Myotis yumanensis. The sequence goes on from NW_027223766.1 coordinate 31,383,755, forward strand.
TTTTATAGACCATACAGGCACTTGTATTTTATTCTTACCAGAACAGTGGAAACACTGCACAAAATTAACTAGACTGTTTTTATTTCACTTCTTGTTATAATTTTACCAATACTCTCTACCTGCGCCTTATACATGCTTAAGGTTGAATAAGTAACCTGAGAGGGGGTGGGGGAACGATGGGTTGTCCTATCTTTCTCATTTCTTCTGTATTATTATTTTCAGCATAAGCGATTGGCTAACACAGGGAAGTGAAGGCGTACAAAAAGATGTGATAGGGTTTCTTGGTTTTTTTTCTGTTAGTTTGAACACTATTTCCAGTCCCTGAGAATTATAGTGACAGCCCCATGAGCATTCACTCAATGCTCTGTAATGTACACAATGTATTAGCTATTGGATCAGCCCCAAAACTAACACCAAAGTCTAGGTCAACTGAAGGGTATTCCCATAGCCCATAGAAATACCTTCATTTTATTACCTTAAAAGATTTGCCTACGTGTCTAGATGTAAAGAAGAGAAAGACAGGAATTTCTGTGGCTAATTTTTATCCATCCTGTTTTCTGTTTCTAGCCCCAAGAGTCCTAAACAGATTAAATACCCTCTTAGCTCCTGGCCCATGTGGCTTTTGGGACTCTAGAGTTCATTTCTCTTACCACCAAAATTCAGTTCATTGAGCTTTATCGTATGCTTGCTGTGACAATGCCAAGACCAGCTAAGGAGGTAGGACAGACGCTGAAAGCTGGCTGTAAATCAAGCTTTCCCCCTGGGAACCACATGGATATTTAGCAATATGGAACACAGGATTCTGTACAGGACCTAGGTGCCCGTCTCCAGTGTGTGCACAATTGCACACTTCCTCACCCTGAAATTGGCTTTGTCAGTACTTTTTCAAGATAAATGACAGTAGCCGAAACCGGTTTGGCTCGGTGGATAGAGCGTTGGCCTGCGGACTGAGGGGTCCCGGGTTCGATTCCGGTCAAGGGCATGTACCTGGGTTGCGGGCACATCCCCAGTGGGGGATGTGCAGGAGGCAGCTGATCGATGTTTCTCTCTCATCGATATTTCTAACTCTCTATCTCTCTCCCTTCCTCTCTGTAAAAAATCAATAAAATATATTAAAAAAAAAAAAAAGATAAATGACAGTAAAAAAAAGGGGACCTAGAGGCATGTTAAGAAAGCTTTAACTTTCTATCTTTTAGACTCATCAAAGCCAAAGAGGTTAATTCCACCAGGAAGAACTGGCTAGAGATTCTGGAAGGACTACTATGGTTTACCTTGAGGGCAAGTGGTCAGGCTTCCACTGAGATAAAGGAACTTGCCAACATAATTGCAAAAAATGAAAGAGAGAGAGAGAGAGAGAGAGAGAGAGAAAGGGAGGGAGGGAGGGAAGGAGGAAGGGAGGGGGGGAGGGAGGGAGGAAGAAAGATTTGTCTTCAGGTTAATTGTGAACCTAATTTGACTGTTTTGTGTTCTAAGAGTGAAGAAAGGATTTGAGAAGAAATTGTTCATTCATCCATTCATTCTAGAGATATTTTCAGAACACCTTTTCTATGTATCAAGCCTTGAGCTGGGAATTAAAACTGCAGATAAGACATTGATTGTGAGTAGGTGGTACTCTCAGTCTAGTGGGAGAGACATTTGCATGAAAAACAAATATGATACAATGTGACGAGTGTATAGGGCTAGGTATGGGTGGTGCTATGGGACACCTTAGGAGCTGGCATACAACCCATGCCCTGGCATTTAGTAGCTTCTAGCACAGAGTGAGTCCTTAATAAATATTTGGCAAATACATAAATGAGCAAATAAGTGAGGACAAAGCTTCTTGGAGGAGTTAATAGATAAACTTAGCCTTAAAAAATTTACTAGGATTATCAAGATTGTTCCAGGCAGAAAGAACAAGCGCAAAAGTCCAGGTACAGCCCAGCTGGCATGGCTCAGTGGTTGAGCATCAGCCTATAAACCAGGAGGTCACAGTTCAATTCCTGGTCAGGGCACATGTCCTGGTTGCGGGCTCCATCACCAGTGTGGGGTGTGCAGGAGGCAGCCAATCAATGAGTCTCTCTCATCACTGATGTTTCTATCTCTTTCTCCCTCTCCCTTCCTCTCTGAAATCAATTTTTTAAAAAAAGTCCAAGTACAAAAGACAGCAAGGCATGTCCAAGAGATAACTATGGCCAGACTAGGGTGTGAGAAGGGGCGGGGTCAGAGGTGTGCCTACAGAAGTGAGCACATTTGAGGTTCCTAAGGTTAGTTCCACACTGAGGTATCCAATAGCTAGTTGGTATGTTCCCAGTGTTCAATTCTTTGGCTAGACTTTGAAGGCAGGAGCCCGTCATTGTAGTGCTGTACCCAAAATGTTACAAGTGGTGTAGCCCTCCCATTCCCTTCCCCTAGCCTCGGCCCAAGAACTAGAGTGCTCTTTCCTGCAGGGGCATCCTGGCGGGCGCCCTCATCTTCTCCCACCAGGACTGTCTCCTGATACTTGCTGGGCACTCAGAGTCATTAGTTCCCTGGAAAATGTCAACGCTTCATAGGGGTGACCCTTGGGTCTCTGAGGTTGTCAGGCACTCAAGAAGCAAGCATAACAGAACCATCCTTCCAACAAAATTTTGGTTTTGAAAATGGGGTGTCTGATTGTAGCTAATTCTCCTTTTTTTTTTTTACATCAAATCTCAAAAGTACTCTCAAAAGAGCGGTGACTTGATTCAGTTCATGTGCAAGGAAGAGAGAGCAATTCTACACTGGTCAGTTTGTCCACCACCCCTTGGCCCAAATCCTCACATTCTCTTGGAGCTTCTCTGGTTTTTATGCTTGCCCAACAAATACCGTAATCTTCTTTCTTATGTTCACACAAGACCTTTAAATTGTCTTTGACATCCTTGGGCAGAAACTCCTTATAGCTAAGGGCACACATTAGGAGTTAGACTACCCAACTTCAACTCCTGGATCCATACCCAATTGCCTGTGTTACATCCTCATGATAAACATCTGCAACTGGACATATGCCAACTGCCTCTTATGAGATCTTCCAGACTGGTCCCTAATGACCCACCTGGTTGAATTTCTGGTACCTGAAACCCTGAAATTCTGGGACTCAGTAATCTCGAAATTTCTTGAAAGAACATTTTCTGTGCTCAGCTATCCTTTCTCTTTTAATCACTTAATTATTTCTTACTATCCCTGTGCATACACATTACTTGTCATCATTAGGGAGTCATTACATACTTTATCTGGATAGTTCCTTGAGCTTTAAGGACTTAGAGCAATTATAATTAAAGCAGGGTATGGATCACTGCGTATATGGCATTAGTCCTTGGGCACTCAGTAGCTATTTAGCCTACTTTAATCATGGACTGAAACTATTCATTCTGTAAATATAGTCACATGTTTCTATATTGGTGGAACCAATTACAGTTTATAAATTTGTTGAAGGACAGCTGACTTCTCAAAACTGGACTCACTCTATCTCAGGGACCTGAGAGATAATGAGTGACAACTAAATTACCTCTGACCCCTGAGTTACTACGTCATCTAAATCAAACCCATGAGTATTTCTACTGAAATAGTACCTAGGGATGGAGAGAGAGTGTGTGTGAAGAGCAGGAGAAACTGAGGGAATCTGCTGTTATTGCCTGCTTAAACCGGACTCCACAAATAAGCAGCCAGCCGTAGACATCATTTTTATTAGGTGCCAGGATTTAAAATTGGAAGTTTTCCCTTAAAAATTTGTATTCCACGTTGGAATTGAAAATTCAGACCTGACTACGCCAGGCCTTCCTTCCTTCCTTGAGGTAGTAACTGATGGGTGCTGAGTAGTGGCGCCTCTTCTTTTGAAGAACAAGGCACTTGCTTTCCAGTTCACCAGGGCCTCACTATTCTCCATTGTGATGGGCTGAATTATATCTCCCAAAATTCATGTATTAAAGTCCTAAGCCCCAATGTGACTGTATTTGGAGATGGGGTCTTTAAAGAGATCATTTAGGTTAAATGAGCCATAATGGTAGAGCCCTAATCCAGTGTCATCTCATTTAATTTTCACAACAGTTTTGTGAGGTGAGCTTTATGAGTGTCCAAGAGAGGAGAGTCCTGGGTCACAAATCTAGAAAGTAGTCAATAGAGTTATAACTCTGTGACTTCACACATTTTCTGTACATTGAGAATAGCAATAGCACCTACCTCATAGGGTTTTGTGAGAATGGAATGAGTTAATACACATGACATGCTTAACATGTATCTGGCATGTAGAAGGAAGCAGCAGAAAGCCCTAGCATGTCATAAGTTCATTTCATAGACTATGAATCCATCAGTGGTAAGAAGCTCTCTTTTTTTTGATACCACTGAGAAAGAAAGGGGGAAAGATGCTGCTAACTAAATTATCACCTAAGGCTTTTTATCATATAGAATTTTATACTATATGTATTGGAAGAATGCTTTCATCTTAATTAAATATGGATTGTTTATCATAAATCACCTTTGTGCATACATAGAAGGGAAACATAAATTACATAAATTGGTTGAGGTAGTTCTATCACTTCTTCAAAATTCAGAGTCCTAACTTTATCACTTTTTTGCTTAGTTGTCAACATTCAAGTCTTCCTCCTCTGTGCCATGGAAAGTGCTGCTGCTGAAGCACTTCCTCAAATCACCCGTAATATCTTGAAAAGCCTTTTCTGAAGGTCTCAGCATGGTTTTACATTTATGTAGAGATAGCCTTCATTGACTGTCTCTAGAAACATTGCCAACACTCTGAACAACCATTGGTATCTAGTGGTTAAAAGAGCGCTCTGCTCCTGTCTCCAGGATGTTCTTCCAAGCTGTTGACACCCGTTCAGCAAGTGTTGATACTGACACTTGGAACACATGTACAGGTAATGCCAACCACTTCACAACTGCTGCCTCCCTAGAGATTATTAAATGCAGTTGGTGAAAGAAAGTACAGTTGACCCTTGCGCAATATGGTTTGAAATGTGTGGGTCCACTTGTACATGGATTTTTTTTTCAATAAATACCAGTACTGTCTTTGATCTGTGGTTACGGAGGGCTGACTATATGCATTGATCTATGCCTTTTATACAGGGGTCTTGAGCATTCTCAGGTTTTGGTGTCTGTGGAGGCTCTTGGAACCAATTCCTTGTGGATACTGATGGACAATTGAAGTTTTTGAGAAGTCAAAAGTTAAACACGGATTTTTGACGGCATGGTAGTCAGTGCCCCTCACCCTTGCATTGTTCAAGAATCAATTGTACTCTTATTTTTATTATTAGTTTTATCCTTATGCTCCTCTGTTTGTCCCAAAAGACCATAGGCCTTATGCTAAAACCAAAATCAGATGCCAATAACAACAATGTGTTAATCAAATAGATAAAAAACTGAATATAAATTATGCTTTATTCATACTAAGAAGATTAAGAAGTTAAAGAGATACCAAAAAATGTTTAACTAGGAAAGTATGTTGTTTTTTCATTTTTTTCTTTATTGATTAAGGTATTACATATGTGTCCTTATTCCCCCATTGCCACCCTCACCCCCCCAACTCATGCCCTCACCCCCCTGGTGTCTGTGTCCATGGGTTAGGCTTATATGCATGCATACAAGTCCTTTGGTTGATCTCTCCCTCTTACCCCCACCCTCTCCTACCTTTCCTCTGAGGTTTGATGGTCTGATTGATGCCTCTCTGTCTCTGGATCTTGTTTTATTGATCAAAGATAATAAGCACAGTGATCAACTCTGGCAAGCATCCTAAAATTCTTTTGTTTCTTTTTGTAATGGTGAAAAGAATCAGAAACATTGAAATGTCCATCTCAGGCCATCCCTTGGTGATCATAGGCAAGAGCCCTGATATCTGTATTTTTGACAAGTTCCTTGGGAGAGACTGAGGCCTAACTTGTGTGGAGTGAATAGACCACCAATAGATAGATACTCAGGTAAGAAACTTAGGAGACCTCAAACAGGAGCCTCTTAAAAAGACCACCCAGTGAGAAGAGCTGCCCTGCTGCTTAGATCCATGGAGGAAGTCAGTGGAAAAGGAAAAACATTGCTTCTCAAGTTTAAAACTTGCTCTGTTAAAACAAAAGAATATCTCCCTTCTGACTTACCATTAGTTATAAAGTTTTAGGGTTGCCTCTTTAGTTGAAACATTGAGATTAATTAAGAATACAGTCTCTTAAACACAAAGACTCCTTCTGGAATTACAGACAAAACACATCGATAGCTCAAGCCTTAAAATTCGTGGGGTGGGATGGTGCCAATACAACCACCAACATTTCAGATGCATGAGGGGTAGACAGGTGGTCTCTCCGATGCTACATCTGTTAATAACTTTACAGACTTCAAAAACATCCCAGTGGTTCTTTAAATGTCTTATAAACAGCAATGTCAGCCAAGAAGATTTAGAGAAATAGAACATACCCTAGCAAGAATTGCCATAAGAATAGAGCTCATCTTCTTTTTTAATACCAAGATGTCCCTTGTAAAGACATTGCCATCTTTGTTCATTTTTGTTACAATTTATTAATTTAGTTCATCAATCAGTCAGTCAACAAACATTTTTAAATTCCCACTCTTTGCCAGGCACTGTAATAGGTGCTGCCAAAACAGAAAAATGAGTAAGACTTGGCCCTTCTTCCTCTATAGATCGGAATCTCGTGGAGTCAGATAAATGAGAGAATGATTGAAAGAGAGTGAGGTGTGTAGTTTAATGAAAGAAACAAAATAAGTAAAAAAAGAAAGAATTGCACCCCAATTTAAGAGCTACAATAGCTCTGTATTGGAGAAAAGAATACACACTCTCTCTCTCTCTGGTTAATTACAGCCTGGTTCTTCCTAGAACCAGTCTATTTTCTTCTCGCTTTCTTAGGCTATCAGAGTATAAGACAGGTAGTCTGATGACTGGCAGATAGCTTTGCAATTTTCTTTACTCCTCTTGATGAGGCACTGTACTTCTCAGAATTCACTGTCGTTTAAAAAGGCAGCGTGAACCAATTTATATTCGATTATCTTTGTGTGTGTGTGTGTGTGTGTGTTTTTTCCTCCCAAAGGAAAAAGAACTATAGCTATTCCATTTCAGTAAATACAGGAAAGTAGACTTAGTTCTCCTCTTGAGACTTATCTAACCAGAAAAGTTTGAAAGTTTGTGTTTACCTGAATGCTTTGATAGGAAATGCTTGGGATAAACTTTATTAGCAGACCTGGCAAGATATAATTAAATAGTACTTGGAAGCCCAGAGACTCTAAGAGGAAACAAATGTTTTGAACTGTTTTACTTTGTGACTATTTTTAAAGTCTGAAATTATTTATTTTTTAAAATACAAAACAAGGATGAAAGAAATGAAGCAGGATTTTACCAGGATGGGAAGGGTAAGAGAAAGTAAGTAGTGAGAGAGGGAATTCGAGGTGAAGGTAGAAAGACATGAATCCATGTGGTGTATCCAGGTAACTACAAGCATTTTAAGAGTCTGAAATAGGAGATATCTGAGGCAGAGGGCATAAGGAAGAGCATGGACAAGAATGGCACGAGAAACAAATAATAGAGGAACCTCTATACCATGCTAAGGTTTCTCATTTGTGTTTTGTAAGGTACCAGAAGTCACTTGATTACACTTGCATTTTATAAAGATCAGTGATGTCAATCTGGAGAATAAATTGGAGAAAGGTGGAGCGAAGCAAGAGGAAACCAATTTTTAGAAAATACTATTTTAAATAGCCCAGTAAAAGATTATGTGGAAATAGGAAATCCTAAAACCACCCAAATTTTTATTCAGATTTGATTAAAATTGCAGCTGAACCCACAGAGCACGTATCACACTGATATTTTATGAGAAATCTCAAAAGGAAGGAAAGTTGTTGGCATAAGAGCACTTGAGACTGCAAAGAGCTAGGCTAAATATCATGGTTTGCCATAAAAATATGGAAGAACGTTGAAAATTTGTGCAAACCCATTACCACCAAAGCATAATAAATAAAAAGAATTAGGTGTAGTAAACAAAATTAAAACTAGAGCAGCAGTTCTCAACCTGTGGGTCTTGACCCCTTTGGGGGTCGAACGACCCTTTCACAGGGGTCGCCTAAGACCATCGGAAAACACATATATAATTACATATTGGTTTTGTAATTAATCAGTATGCTTTAATTATGTTCAATTTGTAACAATGAAATTGGGGGTCACCACAACATGAGGAACTGTATTAAAGGGTCTCAGCATTAGGAAGGTTGAGAACCACTGAACTAGAGTATGCCCTGTAGTACTATGGTATTGAGATTCTGGCCAGTTTTCTAAAAGGGGGACAAGGATCTCCTGTAATACTTGGTTTTCTAACAGCTAAGATTTGTTGTTTTCCCCTACGGAATATAATTCTTAGTTGTCGGTGTATTAGTGACAGGAATAGCTATAACGTGGATGCCCACTGAAATAGTAATCCTTTACATTTGTAGGTAAAGGATACACATATGTATGCATAGCATGTGGCAATTTTCTAAGCATACTTACTAAATAAATAATACCTCATCTGAGGTAGTTCAAAACCAGTTATTCCCATTTTACAGATGAATATTCTAAGGACCAGACAGGCTAAAACTTGTCCAGATCCACAAGTCCATTCCAGAACTCAGATTCTCTGACTCCAGCACCAGTGTTTCTGCTACTGCTCCATGTTGGCTCATAGGGAAACCATTGTGTGCAAAAATATGGGACTAAATCCTGGGGCTAAATACTGTGCTTTCCAACTTGGGTCAACCTGATCACTCAGAAACAGAGTCCAAATTGTCCATCGCACTGAAAACCATAACCCCTTAAATGAACACAAACTTACACGTGCTTCATTCTGCAAATACTGTAGGTGGTTATTGCCTTCCTCCCACAGTTGGCATTTGCCTCCTTCACATTATCTTTTAGAAAATTTCCACCTCCTGTCCCAGGGAACAAAGAGCCTCTCAATCACTCACGTGTTTTATTGCCCTCTACTTGTTCTCCTGTGGCAAGAATTCTGTTGTCCTGTGCCATTTACCTTAAATCACAAGTCACCCAGAGAGGACAGAATGAATAGACTGTCAGATCCCAGTTATCATCCTCCTGGGCTATCTGTGGAGGGTTGACAGGGAACTTAAGTGGGCACAAAATCGCAGACGGGCAATGCCATCCTCTGTGCCATTTGGGGTCTATGAGCCAAGTGACTCAGACCAAAATATTCTCCATCTAAACACATCTCTTATGAGAAACTTGTTAAGTCTCATAAGGAAGAGATTATTTTCCAGAGGGAAAGAGTTTTGAATATTTGAGGTAAAATGGTATTGAAAGGGATGAATAGGATTTCAGAAGAATTTTTTTTTTAAAGAACCTGGCCTATATTCAGGCAAAAAGCAAGAACTATTTGTGGAATAGAACGAAGTAGTGAAAGAACCAGAGAAGGAAACAAAAGCAATACCACTAACAAAAAGGGCTAGTCTTGGAAGCAGTGCGAATGCACTCAACCGTGCAGAATTGCATCGACTTTAAAAAAGTGCAAAATGAACATTTTCAAGTGGAGCCACAATGGTGGCTATTGACATGCAGCAAAATGATCCAGAAATCAAAAGAGAGAAAGCAGTCTCAGCAGTGGAATAAAGCCCCTTTCACATCACACATAAATATCGGGCGCCATATATTTTATACCCAAAGATGCCATTAAATTTAATGGGAATTTTGCATGCACAAAGACTCTGCACTTCGGATACATTAAATGGGGATTTGAATTGCTAACACCAAAAATGGGTCAGAAGGGCCCCTATCTCCTTGGAAGAGTCAGATTTGGGACTTGGGCAAACTTTTTCTTTGGTAAGGGTGGATTGCTATTGGTTTTTTAGGATGTTCTCTGTTGGGCTTCCCTTTTTATGTCCCTTTAATGTGGAGACTGACAAAACAACTGATATAGATGGGTCCATAAAACATCTGGGAGTGAATGAGGCAAATAAAATCAAAGGTAGGGGATGAGAGAAAAAAATAAATACTGTGTAGAGATGAATAGGACATTGTAAAGGAGAGTCAGAGAAAGGACAGGAACATAAAGAATTGGATAATCTTTCTGGTAAAATTTGTCCTTGATTAGATACATGCTAGGTATTAAGGAAGAAATACTATCTCTTACAACATAAGAAAAAGAAGTAACTATGAACATATTCTAATAGCAACATTAAGGACAGGCTTTCTTTTATCATGCAGTTTCCAAATAAGCATGTTTATTTTTATCATGAGAAATGCCTTAGCTTAAGTATGTCTGATTAGTTTTAAGCAAAATCTTAAATTTCAAGCATCATCAGCTTTTATAATAATGATATAGCCCACAGCTTCGGCCTATACAACACCCACATTGTAAAAAAGAATTGGATATGACTTAGAAGATCTAGCTTCCAGTTCTTGTTACTAACTGTGGAATTTGGGGAAACCACTTCATTCTCTAAGCTTCCATTTCCTAATAAATTAGGATGGTCTGGTTTCCCACTCCCTGCCCAGAGATATGAAGAACAAATATGTTCAACCTCAGTGGCTTCTACAAAGTGTTAGTATGGTATAAACAATGCCAATATGCACATTAGCTCCATTTTGTCTAAAAGAGTTACTTTTGAGAAATGTTTATCTTGTTTTCTTTTTATAATGTATTCTTACTTAAAATCTGAAGAGGTATGTGGAAGAAAAGTCAACCATAAATATGACCACCCAGAAAAAAAACACACCCATTAATATATTTAATACCACATTCTTTTAAAAACTTCTTCTGAAATACTATTCATCCATTCAATACCATTTCACCTCAAATATTCAAAATTCTTTCCGTCTGGAAAATAAATAACCCCTTACAAGTTGTAACCAATTTCTCATAGGAGATATATTTTAGGTTAGAGAATATTCTGAGTTGGTAGAAAAATGAATTCAAATAGAGATGGTTCAAGTAAAGAGATGTAACAAAGAGCCTGCTTTCAGAAGTGTGAGCAGGTTCGGGCTTAAACAAGGGATGGGGAGGCACACAGAATAGCAAAAGTAGGAAGCTGTTACCCTTCCCCCTTTTTAGCCAAAGGCCACAGGGAGAAAAATATATAGCTTATTGGCAGGAGCTATAGTCACAGAGAGCCATCAATTTGGTACCAAACGGGGGAGAAATCAAACCAGTTCGCTTTCTTCTTCAGCCCTCCAGCCTTATGCTAGTGCTTTCCATTGGTCAAAACCAATTGGAATAATCTAATTGGAAGCCAGTTGGAAGACCTCTAATGAAGAAGCTTCCACAATACAGTCTGTTAGAGTTAGTCTCTCAGGGAACTCATCAAGGCAGACAAGAGCAGAGAATCAATCTGACAGGAGGCCAGCAAATAGAGAACAACTAACATGTATATTAAAATGAGAAATACAGTATTCAGTAAGTTTAGCATCTTAAACTTTTTGTTAATGTTACATCAATGACCATCTTCCCATGTTATTAAAAGCTTTTTTTTCCTAGTGCATAATTTTTATGACCTTGTAGCATTTCATCAGCAGAACATATAATATATTTGACGTACATAAATTATTTTCCTCTCTTTCAAATATCCTTGTATATCACTATATTTGTAACAATCTCATAATTGTCTCATAAATTCATAGGGTTAGAATTATTATATTGGAATATTTAAACTGATAAAATTATTGGTACAGAAGAGGCCTGATGCACAAAATTAATGCAAGAGTAGGCCTTCCTTCCCCCAGCTGTCAGCACCGGCTTCCCTCTGACTCCCAGGACCCAGGCTTCCCCACGGCCACCAGCAGGCACCCAGGACCTGGGCTTCCCTCGCAGCCCCAGCTTCATCTGGAAAGTTGTCCAGGAGGTTGTCTGGTTTAATTAGCATATTACACTTTTATTATTATAGTTACTAGAGGCCCAGTGCACAAAAATTTGTGCACTCGGGGGGGAGGAGGGGGCCCTCAGCCCGGCCTGTGCCCTCTCGCAGTCTGGGACCCCTCGGGAGATAATGACCTGCTGGCTTAGGCCTGCTCCCGGGTGGCAGAGGGCAGGCCCAATCCCTAGGTGCAGCCCCTGGTCGGGCTCAGAGCAGGGCCGATTGGGGAGTTGGGGCGCCGCCCCCTGTCATGCACAGAGCAGGGTGGATTGGGAGGTTGCGATGCCACCCTCAGTCACGCTCAGGGTAGGGCCGATTGGGGGGTTGGGGAACCGCCCCCTGTCACACTCAAGGCAGGGTCGATAGGGAGGTTGCGTCGCCACCCCCTGTCACGCACAGAGCAGGGCCGATCAGGGGGTTGGGGTGCTGCCCCGTGTCATGCACAGAGCAGGGCCCATCAGGGGGTTTGGGGCACCACCACTGTCACACTCAGGGCAGGGCCAATGGGGAGGTTATGGCTCTACCCTGTCACACACAGAGCAAGGCCCGTGGAGGGGGGTTGGGGCGCCACCCTCTATCACCCACAGAGCAGGGCCGATCAGGGGGTTGGGGCGCCGCCACTGTCACACTCCAGGCAGGGCCGATGGAGAGGTTATGGCTCTCCCTGTCACACACAGAGCAGGGCCTGGGGGGGAGGGGGGAGTTGGGGCACCGCACCCTGTCACACACAGAGCAGGGCCGATCAGGGGGTTGGTGCGCTGCACCCTGTCACACACAGAGTCACAGGGCAATCCGGGCATTGGGGAGCTCCCCCCTATCAGGCACAGAGCAGGGCAGATAGGGAGGTTGTGGCCCCACCCCCTGTCACACACAGAGCCGCAGGGCAATCAGGGGGTTTGGGCGCTGCCCCCTGTCACGTTGATCCCGGTGCCGGGAGGCATATTACCCTTTTACTATATAGGATAGCGGCGTGGTGCACGGGTGGGAGCCGGCTGGTTTGCCCTGAAGGGTGTCTTGGATCAGGGTGGGGGTCCCCACTAGGGTGCCTGGCCAGTCTGGGTGAGGGGCTGAGGGCTGTTTTCCGGAAGCAAGTGACTGAAGCTTCCAACTGCTCCTTGTTTTCTTTTCTTTTTTTTTTTTATTCTGGGCCAGCTTTAGCTCTGAGGCCTCACCGCTGAAAACATCGATACAATGTTGCTAAAGCCCGGCTGACTGAAAGCCAGCTTCTGGGCTTTTGTTTAGCTTCTTATTTGCAACATAGTATATAGTTGCTTAGAGTTGCAACTGAGAGGCCGGAAAGTGAGGCGGGGAACGTTGGAGTCTGTAGTCACTGCAGCAAGCAAGCCTCATGTTCGCTTCCAGCTGCCTGGCTGCCGGCCGCCATCTTGGCTGACAGTTAATTTGCATATCCTCACTGATTAGCCAATGAAAAGGGTAGCAGTCGTACGCTAATTACCATGTTTCTCTTTTATTAGTGTAGATGCCAAATTCTCCTCTAGGAAATAGACAAGAGTGCCTATTTCAGAGCAAACTCACCAGTACTGGGCATTTTTATATTTTTAATTTTGCCATTTCAGTCAGTGAAGAAAATCTAATCTATTTTAATTTGCATATTTTTATTAGTAGTAATGTTAAACATGTTTTCAATGTCACTCTTTACTTCTTCTCTAGATAATGGAGTTCCTCTTTTCCTGGTTCTTTTTTTGCAAGGAATCATTTACAAGGAATCTTTTGAAATAAGATGTTCTCATGTCAATTTATTTTCCAGTTGTTTTAGGTACATGTGTCTTATTGCCACTAATTATTTTCTACCATTATGGCTTTATAGAAAATTTTCAAAACATAAGCTTATCGGTGGCATTCCAATTTTAAAAATCTTAGAAGCTTAGGGTTCCTTAGTCCTTAAGTCATAATTTTGCTATATAATCTACCATGGACATCTGAAATGAATTAGTTTAAACTTAGGAAGACAGAAATATAGAATAAAGATGGGAAGGTGATTTACTGAAACCATCTACATAATACTACTTAATAATTTACTCTTCATGTAAACAAAGAAAGAAACTAAGATCCTATGGCAAGTTGGAGAAACAGGGCCACAGTATTTAGCAACTACTCCCATCTGAAGGTGGAGTGTAATTTAAGGAGTGCATCCCTTGAATATGGGCTGGCCCTGTTCTTGTTTTGATCAGTAATAGAATGTGACAGAAGTGATGCTGTGGGGATCCTAGAGCCTGAGGTCCAGGCAACTTCGTGGCTTCTGCTTCTGTGCTCTTGAATTGCCGTCCTGACCTCACCATAGAATGAAATTGTCTAGTGTACTGAGGATAAGAGGCCTTGCAGAGGGGACCTGGCTGCCTTGGTCTGCAGCCAGCACCAACAGCCAGGCATGGGAGTCAGGCCATATTGGACCTTCTAGTCCTGTTGACCCGCCACCCGAACAGCCAGGTGAACAAGCTCAGGCAAAACCAGCCATGGAAGGACACAGCCAACCCACAGAATTGTGAGAAAAACGAAATTGTTTGAATCACTAGATTTTGGAGCCAGCTGTTTATCAACATCATTAACAGAGAGCTCTTGTAAGAGGACATGTCTCTGAACCACTGTTTAATTTCAGTTTAATCCTACAATAGGGATGCAGGAAGTAATAGAGCATGAATGTTTTCTCCCAGAAATAAATGAGGAAGCAGAATGAGAAAGAATCACATGTAAGATCACAAAAATCAACATGTGGTAGTTTTTAAGAGTTTCTAAGACATGATTAATAAAATTAGGTCATACGTGTAACCTGCACCACAACTAAAAGTAAACCCTCTTCCAGGGCATGTGTGGGTTTCTTTGGATCCATCCCCCCAAGGACAGGTTAGGCACTGTCAGTGTGCCAGCCCTGGGCAGCCGAAGTGCCTCGGGGCACAGGACACAGACACTGTGGGGACCCCATGGGTTTTCCCAGCAACATCGTATTCCAGAACAGAAGACTGAAAAGTTCAATAATCCTAAATTCAAATCTAGTCTTCCAAGTTCTGATGAAGATATATTTACCCAGATATGAAGATAAAACATTTTAAGATTAACTTGATTTAAAAAATAAAATATTTAGCCTTTTGCTATCCAGGCCTTCATTATACTCTTCTCTGGGACTCCACAGATGTTAGAAATAGCCCCTGACCCTCTAAATTGGGGTCCATTAATCCCTGAGAGCCCATCAACATATTCTTTCCCATAACATGTTCACTTTTGATGATAGTATTTTTGTCATTTGAGTTTCAACTGAACAAGTATTGACTTAGCACTTGCTAGGATGATTATTGCAATAACTCTTTAGTTGAAAATGAATATTCCCAATATTTTTAATTTTGGAACACCATCTGAGATGGTTTTACAAAAGTTGGTGTAACTTTAAGCAGTTTTGTTTTCTTTATATAGTCTCATTTCTAATTCCTTTTTAATACGAATATGAAATGTGGATGGGTATCCTTTATAGTTTTCTTTTACTGTGTATATATTTCTTGTGTTTTCTTGTAATTGTTTTGCATAGCTCTGTAATAAAATAGAAAAGTAAAAAACACTCAAACAGAATACAAAACTATGAAAGTATGCTATGGCTAATTCCCTGAACCAAGAAAGTAGCTGAATAAGTCGGGGGCAGGGTGGGGGGGTGGGGAGGACTCAAGAGTTATTTAGAAGGAAAGTTAGACAAATCTCAGAGATAAAGTCAAAGGTAAGAGTGAAGAGGAGAGAGAAGAGGAACCAAGAAAGATGACCAGGCTTCTGTTTTAAGCAGTTGCCAGGAGGGTAATGTTGCCCATTGAGATGGGAAACCACATGAGTAGGGAGGCAATTGAGAAGATAAAGACAATGTTTTAATGCCCAAATGCTGAATGTGGAGAATGAATAGAGAGGCAGAAAATGCCATCACATAAGACTCTTCTTCCAGTTAATTAAAGCCATGCTCGTCCTTGTTTTAGAATAATCACCCCTTTTGCTCAGTGTTGGTCTGTCTGTTTTGGATCTGACTCCCATTTCTTGCTTTTATTTTGCCCAACAGTACCTTTTGCTAGTGAAGCACTTCTCCTCCTCCTACAACTTCACCAACAGGCTCAGAGGAGTTAACTCCTAGAACCCCTGATGGAAACACTACAGGGATTGAAAACTGGGTTTGAGTCTGGCCGGCTGCAGTGCCTCCTGTTAATGGGTATAAATGTAATATTCATCAAAAAGGATTCAGACTTCAGCCATTCTAATGATCATGCAATTCCTTTCATCAATGCATAATAGAACAAAAAGATTGATTTTTATTAGGAATGACTTTCAACATTTTTTTTACTTCTTAGATAAAAATGAATCTGTTCAGAGTCTTATAGGTCCAATATATTTCTCATCTGCTTGGAAATAGGTCAGTTTTTGTACAGTTGTCCTATTCTTTACCATGGTAGTCAATTTGAATATTCTATTACCTGGTGAAGCATAGCACCGAGTTGGCTCAGTGGTTGATCATCAGCCTATAAACTGGGAGGTCATGGTTCAATTCCCAGTCGGGGCACATGCCAGGGCTGCAGGCTCAATCCTCAGTGTGGGGCATGCAAGAGGTACCCAATCGATGATTCTCTCTCATAACTGATGTTTCTGTCTTTCTCTTCCTTTCCCTTCCTCTCTGAAATCAATAAAAATATATTTAAAAACAAACAACAGCAAAAAACATAGCAGCCTAAAATTACCTTCACTTAAGAAGCCCCTCATTTCTCTCAGTAAAATATCATTTTTTTAAATTTTTTTTTATTGCTTAAAGCATTACAAAAATATCATTTTTAAAAAGGACACATAGCATGACTAAAATATTGTGTAGCCTCTTGTCTTCCTGTGATGGTTTAATGGAGAAATGAGGAACGGATTATTGTCATTAATAAAATTACTACACTGCCCATCTACAGTCCTCAAAACTTAGAAAATGGTTAGTTAACATTTTCTAAGTTTCCACAAAAGACTGAATAGCTTAGAATGCGACCTTGTCTATAGGCATTGCATTTCAGGTGTCGAAGAAATGTGAGTCCTCCAGAGTGTACGGCCACTTCAGATGGTAGAGACACCCCTTGTGCTGTTAAAATGGATTCTGCCTAAACTTGAAAGCCAATCTATTTACAGATCTGAAAGGGTAGAATTAGAAGGTCCCATAGTAATCACACCATCTGACTTGGTCAGTTAGAGCATCACAGGCTCCTGTCCCCAGTGGTTGATGCAAGGATGAGCACGTGATCCAAATCAGTGAGACAGGTGGATACTGACGCTGGGATTGCTGAGAAGCAATAATACATGCTGACCTCTTCAATCTAGATAGCGAATGAGTGATGCTTATGCATGTGTGCTCAAGTTTTATGTATTGAATGAATGAATGAATGAAAAAATTGAGCCCTATGTAATTGAGAGATCACATAGTTTTTCCAAAGTCATCGAGAGGTGGTGAGATGATAGTGAGGAGGACTCTGTAAAAGAGATAAAACAAAACAAACAAAACCCCAGTTCTCCATCTGGCTGAAGCGTGAAAGTCGTCTATTTACTCATATGACTAAGATCCAGTAGAGAAGGCTTTCAGACGCTACTATATATTCTTACTGAAGGACATATATACATACATTCTCCATACATGCATTCATTATATTAGTAGTAATTGAATTTCTCCCATTATTTCACCACTTCATGAGGGATACTCAAATAACCACAAGTTCTGTTGAACTGTGATTATAATAATGATCATATTAGAATGAGGATAAATCCTAAATAATAAAAGCCTAATATGCAAATTTCCCCCTCAGGCAGTCGTTCGACTAAGAGTTCGACCAGGAGTTGAACCGCTCGCTATGACTTGCGCTGACCACAGAACATGGCGGGCGTCGGCGACACCGCACTGGCAGTGGGTGGCAGTGAAAGCGCTGCTGCCTCCGATGGGCCCTGACGACAGCAGGACCGTGGTGGGATGGTGGAGCAGGTGAGTGGGTAGCGCCAGGCCAAGGCAGGTCTGAGCGGGGACCCAATTGCCCAGCCAATCACCCTGTAGACAGTAACCAGTGGCAGCAGCAGGGGTCAGGGTCGCTGCCCACCTCCCAAGTGCTGAGGGAGCCGGGCCAGGGGGCTCAGCCCCAATCAATCACCTGCAGGTGGGATGGTGGAGCAGGTGACGGGGCAGTGCCAGGCCACAGTGGGGTGCCAGGTGGGGCTGTGGGGCTGTGGGGCTGCGGGGCTGCAAGGCTGGGGTGCAAGCTGGGGCTGTGAGCCTGGGGGTGTGAGCTGGGGCCTGATTCCCACAGGCCACCCCGAGGGACCCCACCCATGCACGAATTCGTGCACCAGGCCTCTAGTAGAATATAGAAAAGAAATACTAATTGGAGAAATAGCAAACAAAGAATGTATGTTAGAAGTGGCATTTGGAATCTAAATCAAATGACATCCTAAAAGGAGCTGGAGAGGGGACCTGCTGGTCCTGTGATTGCTGCTGCTGGTATTAGCAGTCACGCTATCTAGCCCAGACCTGCTGTTGTCTTTGGGGAGCCAGTGTACTGTTTGCTTCCGTCGCTGTAACTTAAGAGGACAGACATGGAGGTTTAAAGCTGAGCATTCACAAGCGCATAACCAAGGAGATTTCTATCTACACTGCAGAACCCTTGGGCTCACGCCACAGCTTTTCTATTCTCTATCATCTTTTTGCAATTAGAGAGCAGACCAAGTAGAAGTAAATGTGCACCCACCAGCCCTATTTAAAAATTATTAGCTTTACACTCCGGTGTTAGCTTTCTGAGCCCTGCTCCCTGAAGAGGAAGTGGAAAACAGGCATTTCTCAGCACTGACTGAAGCCCATAAATGCCAGAGTGGTTCTGAAGTTTGATTTTATCCACCCCCATTTCAGAGATGACCAAATTAAGGCCCAGTGAGGTTACATAGCTGGCACAGTCTCATAGTGACGGAATGTCAAGGACCTTGAACTGGAGATCAAGGTCTGCCATTTTTACACCAGAAGTCAAATATCAAAACACAGGGTGGGGCAAAGTTGGTTTATAGTTGTGAGTACACAAAACACAGAGTTCATTCTTATATTATTATTTATTTTCCATATGAAAAACTGTAAACCTACATTTGCCCACCCTCTATTTTGAGAAAAATCAGAGTTAAGTAAAACATGTTCTAGGTCTAAGGGAGGTGAACAAAACACCCTTCAGAACCTGAATGAGATTGGTAGCTCACACTTTTTTTCAAACTATTGAAAACAGACTCTCCTGACCCTGGCTAGTTTAGGGTAAAACACTATTTTTCTTATCCTCTACAACCTTTGCTATTTTCCTGGAATACTTCATCTCTAAATAATATTTTATATAACTCTGAAATGTTTAACCCTTCCCTTTCAATATTATAATCTCACCATGATAAACGGGAGAAATTATTTTCTTACCAGTCACAGCTAGAAATGTGTGCTATTCAGTGCAGTAAAATTAGGGAATTTGGTGTACTGTCCACCTGCACATTGATTATGATGAACTGAATACTATTAATAACTTCACAACAGCCCTGGCTGGTGTGGCTCAGTTGGTGAAGTATCATCCCATATACCAAAAGGTTGCCAGTTCGATTCCCGGTCAGGGCACATGCCTGGGTTTCGGGCTCAATCCTGGTAGGGGACATGCAGGAGGTAGCCAATCAATGGTTTTCTCCCTCTTCCTCTCAATTCCTTTCTCTCTAAAAAGCAATTTTTTTAAAGAAAAGAACTTCACATCATTTGCTCTTAATAGTTACCTCACCTACAAAATGAGGTTTCAACCCTGCAAAGTTCTTTATAGGTTAAATTTCATGGCGTATGTAAATGATTTAGCAACACTGGCATATACTAAGCATCTGTTAAGTGTTAGTTATTATTTTTTATTAAAAGACATCCATAACAAATCTTTACTGCAATATGGTGGGGGAAGCATAAGGTTAGCGTGAACCCAGAGCTTTAGGCTCTCTTTGTGTATCTACCACAGCGTGATGGATAACTCTAAAAAGACCTCCTTCCTCTCTCTCCCATGGGCACCGACACTTGTTCAGTCTTCTCACGTTTATAGAAAGGATCAAATATGATGGTAGTTTTCAAGTAGAATTTAAAATATTAAAAGTCTGTACATGCAAGTGTGGGCGATTATTTCAGTCATTCTCGTCATTAAGTCCCTGCAATGTGATAGCGGTGAGTTCATTGCCTTCCTATTGAGGGTGTCAGTCCTGAGAGAGAGAATAGAGCAAATTTTAACTTCAGACAGAATGGGGTTCAATCCCAGTTTTTTCACTGATTTGCTTTGAGTCCTTGGGAAAGTCATTAACTTCTCAGAGCCTTGGTTTCCACATTTATTCGTGGGGCTAATAGAGCCTTTTGTAATAGAGGTTCCCATAACAGCTGGGTTAGGGTTAGAGCTCAGGCATCCCAGAATGTGGATATGGGCAACATGACCTCTGTTTTCTGTCTGCATCCTCCATTTGCATAAGACAGACAGAAAACTTGAATGTAGTCTGTAACTGGGGTTTAAGTATACTCAGACATGATTGTCTGACTAGATCGGTATGGCTGGAAGCCAGATTATAGGAAATAAATATAGAATCCTAAGAGGGAAAAGTCTTAGTAAGTAAGGAAAACCATTACTAAACACAGCTAAGCACTCAGAAAAGGAGGCTTAACACACCTTCAATGATCTGAAATGAAATTCAGAGATAATAGAACAAATTTATTGATTTTTTTTTAAATCAATAAAATGACTTAATTATAATATGACAGAGAAATAAAAAGCGAAATAATTTATAATAAAATCATTCTCTGTTCAGAAAGTAATAGCTTGGAGGTGAGAACACTAGAAGATTAAATGAAATAATCAGAAGAGTGCACCTCTACACTCCAGCTGACTCACAAGTATGCAATACTGGCCTCTCACACATCATGAGAAGTATTGCCATGGGTGATGCAGTTTTCTGAAGTAAACAAATCCTGATGATGTCTGAAACAGAGGAAGTGTGATGTTTTATCAACTTATACAGTCATTGCATTCTTAGAATAATCATGATATTAAAACTGTACAAAAGATATGGATCATGTTGATACAAACATATTTAGTTCCTAGGCTTAGATAATAATAAATAGGCTTTTTTTCCCAGCTAATAAATGTCTAGGTAGACATTCAAAAGCTAGATATTTGTGGGACAATTCCTTTTTGGCAGTACCGTCCCACACATCACAGGATTTCTAGTACTCATGCCCCGTTCTCCTAATGACTATAATAACCAAAACAGTCCCATAAACTTCACACGCACTCACTAGGGGATGGTACCGTACCCACTGAGAACTATCATCCCAATGAGTCCATACAACCTTAACAAAACCATAAAACTACAGTAATCTGTCCCTTCTTCTTGTCTCCTGTTTCATCCTAGAAATGCTCTCCTTCTCTCTGTCTTTACTTTTGAATCAGATTACTTTTTTAGATTATACTCTGACCACATTGAGATTTATATGTGGCAAGAACACTAGGCCTTTTCTCTGACTCTTTTGTCCACAATATCCATGGGTATCAGAAGCTGATTCATCAATAATTTTAGTCCCATTTCATAGAGGAGAAGACTGAGCAAATGCATGCAGGGAACTCACCCAAGGTCATGCCACAACCTGTCCTTAGAAATGGACTAGAATCAGTATCCTGCAGTTCTAACCACTGGACCCCTTCTCCTCCCACTTCCCTGAGACCTGTGACTCCGTTAGCCTTTTTAAGGAGTGGGTGGGAGGGCAGGTAAAACCTCAGTCCCTCTATTTTGCTCTTGGTAACTCCTCTGGTAAGAAATCAGTGGGGAGAAAGAGTTCCCAAAAATGCGTTTCCCTTCATCCAAGCTCTTGCCCTCTCTCATTTGCATGATTAATTGCAACCTGGCCATTAGAGAACTGCTGGCCACCACCACGGCTGCCACTCCATTGAGAACAAAGCTGTCGCTGAACCTGCTCAAGTGTCCGAGGGGATGATGAACACACTGCCGAGAAGTGATAAAGCAGGGTCAGGCCACAGAGGCGTTCAGCCGGGGGACAAGCTGTGCACATGCTCCCACTCTCCCCCCTTCACAGAGACATGGCAGAGAGGGTAATAAAAAGTAATGGTCTGGAAGAGAGCATGCTGTTGCCTTCCAAGGGTCAAGTCAGTACAATTTGTGCAAGGCCCTGACATTTTCACTCTTGTTTAGTACAGAAATACTGAACTAAAAATATACAGTACAAAAAAAAAAGACACAGACCAGGGTCACTTCAAACACGTTAAAACAGATCCCATACGAAGCTTCCCAATATATCATGAAGATTGCTTTTTAGAGCAAGAAAGGCAGCTTGCGGGGACAGCCACATGGTGCCGCCTCTGTGAGTGACAACAGACGGGCTCTTCTTAATCACCGGGGCCATCCTCCTGAGCAGCGATATATCAACTCTCACTTTTGGGAAAGCCACTTTCTAATGGGGCAAGTGGGTCCTTGCTTATGCTGCTAAAGAGGCTTATTTTATGAAAGATTTAAAGCATCTATTGTGTGTTTTCAGGGGAGGAGGGAGCAGTACCCACTTGGGAACACACATCACACCATTGGGAAAGGAGAGGGCAGTTTGGAAAAAGCATGGTCAAACCTTTGAAAGGACTAATGTATTTCTGAAGGCCCTGAAAATTGTAAGTGGAGCTTTGCAGTCTCCAAATTGCCGTGAATGTCACTAGAACCTCCCTGGGTAGAAAAAGAGTCATTTGGAAGGCTTGCCTGCCCTTTTTATTCAAGTGTTATTATCGCCTAGGTGGTTACCTAGCACCTGAGAGCCAAGAGAACATTCTATTTGCGACCTTAGGGAAGTTAAAGAATCTCTTCACTTGTTTCCATAACTAGGTACATGGCTACTTCATAAGATTATTGGGAGAGTTTCATAAGTTACAAGTGGCTGACATGTGGGTAGCATTACGTAGTAACCAGCAGGAAAGCTAAGACACCATTAGAGGCTGATGTCGGGTAGACAGAGTAGAAATATGGTTTTATACATTTTCATCTGAGGAATACAAAGAAGCCCTACTCCCCCAAATCTCCCTAGTTGGGGTTGTCATTATCATTGATGTTGTTCATACTTTCCATTTCCTTAGTGACTCTAGTTTACAAAACCCTCATTTTCATTTTACATATTCTGCCCTAAAATTCCATGACGTTATCTACTATGATGCTAATAAGTAAAAAACTCCAGTCTTTTAAATTAAGGCACATGTTTCTAAAAGCCCCCTTTTAAATTTTTTGATAAGGCCAACATTGGTGATGAAGGCAGTGTGCTATATTCAAGATTTATTTCTCTTTTCTTTATGTTCACACTCAACCTGTAAAAGAAATTAACGAAGAACATCTTTTAATCCAATAGGGAATATTGCAAGGGTAATGATCTTAGAATAACACAGTCTCATTTTTAGCAATGAGTATTATGTTTCTAGGCTGGAAATGCATTGCATTCATTCATTCAACAAATGTTAGTTGAACACCCATGCCAAGCACATTGCCAGGCAGTAGGGACATAATGGTCAGCATTTTTGTTCAAATATCTGTAATATATTGAGCCATCCTACTAAACCAGACAGCAAAAGAGAGTTAGGAAAAATAAGACCAGGCTGTTTTTAAGACACTGAATATAATCATAATCAGCAGGATCTAGTGATAGATGAGGCAATTCAACAGAAGGATGGGAAGCATAAAGTGTTACTACAATAGGCACATAAAGATGTATTTTTGAACAATTATGGCAATTAAAGCTCTTGAAATAAAACTTTGGGGATATAGAAGGAGAGCAGGAGCAAAGAAAATATCTTGATGCCATTCTAGTCCTCTTTCCTCTCCCCACTACAATCCACAACCCAGCTATTCAACCCTTGTTTCAGTTATCATCCATATACTGGCCTCCTGCTATAAATCTGATGAACATATCCAATCAATTCTTTCCAGATTGGTCAATGACACCGGATATATGCAGTATGACCATCCTTGGGAGAGAACGGTATGGTCTACCAAGGTCAATTGAGCCCTAAAGATCTGTGACCGGCAGATCTACCCTCAAATTCTGATCCTTTTGACTTCTTAGCCATAAAGGTAGTATAGTACTTTCTAAGGTCATCCTACATGCTGGACTTGGGGTTGATGTCAATCACCCTAAAACTGTGCCAAGTCATACTCCTCAGAAGGGCTCTCAGCTTCTGAACCTCCTTCCTGGAGCATGTTGGACCCAAAATCATTTTTATAAATGTAATTTACATCTCATTCCCTCTAGTGTGGGGAGGAATTAGGGATAGAACTTGAGGTTGGGATCAAATCCAGGACCTATCACTTCATAACCTGTGGTCTCAAGCAGGTTACTTTACCTCACTGAGCCTTGGCTTCCTCATCCATAAGGCAGAGGATACCCTGCTACTCTCAAAAGATCACTGTGCAGATTAAATAGGAGATTGTGAAGATTACATGGGAGAGTACTTTCATCAGAACTTGGCAAAAGGAGTTTGCCAGATATGCTTATAGTGCCCACCCTCCCACACCCCCTTCCCCAACCGTTAGTTCCTAATGTCTAATGTGTATATTAGTGATCTGGGATCCCACCTCCACCCATTCACATGGTCTGGCCCCAAAGCAGACAATGCATACATAGTCAGCAACCATAATCAATTGGTCGGGCTCAAAAACAAACAAAATAGCAAGTTGGGCTGATAAAATTCTTCTCTCTGAAATTTAGATTGTTTTAAAAAAAAGGGGGGGGGGGGGGAGGCTGCAATTGTTACAATGAAAGAGAAGGTAAAAGGAAGCAAAATGGCAGCTTTGGTGGTGTGACAAGCCAAACCCATGGGTAGGCACAATGTATGAGCGAGCAGAAAACACGGAGTGGAGACTGTAGAAGGCAGCTGCGGGAAGAGGAGAACAAAGCAGGCCTGCGGAGAAAAAGAAAGACCTTGAGACAAGGACATAACTCCCTCTCAGTTCCTGAGCTTTCTGTTCTGATTCCATTTCCAATCTGTGGGGATCCTTAAAATAGCCCTCTTTTTATTGAGTTAACTTGGGTGGAACAAAAGAAGCTTGACTGGGCACTCGATAAATGCTTGTCTCATTTACCAATCTATTCAATAATCATTTATCTGTGCATCCAGTCATTAATCTATGCATTAAGTTAAGTAATTATTGACCACTTACTCTGTACCAGGTACATCTATATACCATGCTTGTACTGAGGGCTTAAATTGTATCCTTCCCAGGTATTACATTTGCATTTGCCTGGGCGTCAAAGAGAGAGATGAAAAACAGACAGGGGTGACTGTAATGGTGAGGGAGCCATTTAGGGAACTGGCGGAAGACTCACCAAATGGCTCATAGAGGGGTCTCCCCTCTCTGATTCTGAGCAGCTCAGCTGGTTAGGTTCTGCATCAGCTCCAGAGCCCGGAGTATATTATAAGGCTAACGTCTGGAGTTACTCCTCCTTTTATGCCTCTCCCAACATGCCCAGCCTGGGAGAGGATGCCGAGGAGGACGCTTGACAACAACTCCCTCGGATCCTGCCCTCCCTGACTCAGGAAATGTTCCTTCCCCTCCCTCACCCCCGCACCACCACCCCCCATTCCTCATATACCATCATCAGTCACAGGGATGTTGACAGCTCAGAGTAAACCAGCTTTAACTCTATGGATTATTTTCCTCTGTCAGCTTTTTAAAAAGGGAAAGGGTTGAGGGGAGAGGGTTGCTGCTCAGGCTCTCCTTGAAGAAGGGTAAAGAACCAGAGGCATAAAGAGACAGTATCAGCGATCTTAGGGAATAGGCTGGTCTGAAAAGTTCTCTAAGCTCAGGTTCACATCAATGTCCAAATGTTAAACAAGCCGATGCCTTGCCTCGTGGATATGTGTTAGTGTCACAGCTCTACACTGGCCTTGTTTAAAAAGAGCCGCTGCTGAGAGCAGTGTCTATCATGCTTCTACCCTGAAGATGCCTGGATCCAGCCCATTGAGGTCTCCTGGTTCTTCAAAGATGGGCATGGGAGTGGGTGGCCTATATTCAGTATTTCCAAAGCCTACCAGATACTGCCTATTAATCCACAATAAGGCCGCACAAGCTACCAAAACACCAAACCTCTTCACTTTGAGCTGGAATGATATTAACCCAGGCTGGCTGTGTTGGTCATTTCCCAGTAACCAGAAACCTGGCATGGCAATCGGAGGCCTCTTTGAGTAACAGTACCAAGTAGGAAATACATTAATTGTTTGATTATAAAGCTAATTTGTTGAGTAGGTGAAAATCTTTCAAGTATAGGACAGGCCGATAAAAGGTGAGCTTGGTGGGGAGGCAGATGGAAATATTCTCCTGAGACTCTATGGTGAGGGCATTTCAGCTTCCCTGCACCTGCTATAGAAAGTACCCTCAGGGGCTTCCTCCAGTGCAAACACGAGGACCTTCCCGTAGGGAAAAAGCGAAGTTAATGGTAAAAAAAAACAACAAAAAACTTTCAGCTTCCAGCATGCTTGAAAAGGTCGACTTGTGGCTCAATCAAGGCTGGGCCGGCTCCTAGTCAGACTGAAAAAATGAAATGCTGCTTCTCCAAAACAAAAAGGATGGAGAAGGAAATACTGTCAGCAGGGAAGCTCATTCCCAGCAGGCCACAAAGCGTTAAATCCCCTTTTGGATTCTCTGCCTGGTATTTGCTTAGCATCTCCCTGATGGAGCATAAGGGGCACCACAGAGACAGGAGGCATGCCGGCTGGTCCCCAGGCCCAAGGAGCCTTCCCAACACGAGATGGCAGCACGAGCCCGTGCCTGGAGCAAAGGCTCGCCTTCCCTGCTGCAATATTCCCTCCACCCAGGAGGTTTTTATTCCTCTTGAATTTTAACCAATTGTGCTACATCTTTTGTCTCCAGAAGACAGAAATAGGTTCCCTCTTTTCCCTCTAATTGACTTTCAGTTTCCCTTTGTTCAAGCTCTGCTAAAAAGAGGAAAGAGCCCTTTTCCAGGGGTTGACCTGCTTGAGATTTCTATTATATGAGCCCAATAATTCTACCCCAAAGACAAGCCTCTTCTCTGAGAAGCACACTCAGCATCTTCAGGAGCGAGGCTGGTGCTGTGTTAACTGCTGGCAGGACGCAGGGGAGCAGTCATCTCCCCGGGGAGGTTTTGGCCTTCTCTTCCAAACCGGATTGCTTGCTTATTGAACAAGAACCCTCTGCTGTTACAGACCTCTCAGGGCTGGTTGGCATACGTGAAAGGTGATAAATTTGCCTGTTGGCTTCAAGGTCCCACGACTGGATTCTCAATTGCCTTTATTTTCCAAATCATAACAGCACCTAATGAGGACAGACAGCCTCAAATGTGTATTCAGTTGTTTGTTCATCAAACAATATAACTGCTTCCATGGCCTTCCTTCCATGAGGACTCCTCGTTGCTATGACAGCAGCCCCCAAACAATGGTGACCCCTGGGCCATGAGGCTCTCTGGCTTGCAGACCACTGTGCCTGCAGTCACACTCTGCATAAAGCACTCTTGCCCCACCTCTTCACTTGGCTCATGTTACCACGTTCTCCAGTTCTGTTTGGTGTCACTTCCTTTGGTCAGTTAGTCAATTGTTAAAGCCAAGTCCATATGAGATGCACTTTACGTGGCTCCCATGATACAGTAAGTTTTCATCATTACAGTCCTTCTAACATCATATAATAATGACCAGTTGATGAATCATTATCTCTCCTCCCCCATTTCCCCCACTAAGAATATAAGCTCCTCGGGAACAGTGTGCCCACCTGGTTTAGTTCATCCTACGGCCTATACATGAAGGTGCTCCATCAATACTAAATAATTATGAACATACTGAAACGTGTGAACCTACTTTTTCTTTTTAATTTTAAGAAATATTTTCTTTTGCCTACCTATGTGCAGCCCCTATACCTGTTCTCTTACTTCCTAATGATTTTTTATTCTTTTGTATGTGATGCACACCCTAACGTTGCCTACAACTACAGGCTTTAGGGGGACCCACTGTGACCTTTCTTCTGAGGTGAACTCAGATCAGTTTGTTTCTGGTGTGGGTTTTAATAGATCCAATCTGCTTTTCCCTAGACATCTGCGTAGCCATGACATCCTCTAACTTTGCCAGTTTAAACCACGGGCAGAGTTGTCAGATCACTTAAAAAACAATAAACTTTAAAAATTAATCAAAATGTGGCCAACTCCTAATTCTGAGAGTTAAAACATCTCAGTGTATGTGCTTTTTGCTCTGTTTTGCCAGCCTCGAGGGATCCATTGTTCACCTGCCTGAAGTGATTGCCCTTAAGGAGAATCACAAGGCTTACTTGTATCTAGAGGAAGCCTGGGCACTGGGAGGTGTGGTGGATTACTTTGGCCTGGATCCTGAGGACGCTGACACTATGATGGGAATGTTTACCCACATCCAATCTGGAGGTGCTTCTGGAGGAAACATTGGAGGCAGGAAGGTAAACGATCCATGAGAATAAAGGATAAAGTACCATTGAGGATAAAGGTGCTGGATGCTGGATGTGGTATTTCACGTTCATCATATTGAGTCCCAAACAGGGACGGGATGGGACAGGAAGGTTCTGAATGTGTCTGTGGCTCAGGCTTATAGTGCTCGCTTCCCCTGTCCACTGTGTGGTGAGTGACTCCGATGAACTGAAGGCTTGTTCATTGCTTGTTGTTTTCTTATTGAGCTTCGTTCTAAACTACATGCTGGTCTGCAACAGAATACTCTCTTGTAGAAAAGAATGCACTGTGATGCTGTCTGTTTGTACAGTAATGAACAGGCCGCATCACTGCGTGTTCCTTTTGCTTTGAGTTGTTGAGTTGTGTTGAGTTGTTTGAGTTGTGTGTTTGTTTTGAGTTGTGCTCACAATTTCAAAAAGTAGTGGAGTTGTCATGGGAGCCATGAGAATAGAGTCATGATGGTTTCCTTTACTGTGCAGAGCTTTTCAGTTTACTGTAGTCAGTTGTTTATTTTTGCTTTCATTGCCTTTGCTTTAATGTCAGGTTCAAAAAAAATCATCACCAAGACCTATAGCAATGAGCTATGTTTTCTTCTAGTAATTTTATGTTTTTGGGTCTTACATTCAATTCTTTAACCCATTTTGAGTTAATTTTTGTGCATAGTGTAAGATAGTGGTCCAGTTCCATTCTTTTGCATGTAGCTTTCCAGTTTTCCGAACACCATTTATTGAAGAGGTTGTCATTTCCTCATTGTATATTCTTGGCTCCTTTGTTATAAATTAATTGACCGTATATGTGTGGGTTTTATTTCTGGGTGCTCTATTTTGTTCCATTGATCAATGTGTCTGCTTTTATGTCAATACCGTACTGTTTTGATTACTACAACTTTGTACTATAGTTTGAAATCAGGGAGCATTATGCCTACCACTGTGTTCTTTTTACTCGACTGCTTTGGCTACTTAGGGTCTTTTGTGGTTCTTTACAAATTTTAGAATTGTTTGTTCTGTTTCTATGAAAAATACCATTGGAGTTTTGATAAAGATTGTGTTAAATCTGTAGATTACTTTAGGTGGTATGGACATTTTAACAATCTTAATTCTTTCGATCTATGAGCATGGATATCTTTCTATTTATCTGTGTATTCTTGAATTTGTTTAATTAATGTCTTATAGTTTTCAGTGTATATGTCGTTCACCTCCTTGGTTAAATTTATACCGAGGTATTTTTTCTATTTGATGCAATTGTAAATGGATTGATTTCTTAATTTCTCAATCTGATAGCTAATTTTTAGTGTGTAAAAACACAACAGATTTTTGTATGTTGATTTTGTATTCTGTAACTTTACTGATTTTGTTTATTCATTCTAATAGTTTTTTTGGTAGAGCCTTTAGGATTTTCTATATATAACACCATGTCTTCTGCAAACAGTGACAGTTTTACTTCTCCCTTTCCAATTTGGATGCCTTTTATTTCTCTTTCTCAACTAATTGCTCTGGCAATACTATCTATAGTAATACTATCTATAGTAATAAAAGCATAATATGCTAATTAGACCAGACAGCTGAACAACCTTCTGGATGAAGCTGGGGCTGCAAGGGCCAAGGCAAGCCGCCAAGGCTGCCAGGGCCGAGCCCCTTGCATGAATTTCGTGCATCAGGCCTCTAGCATTGAATAAAAGTGGTAAGAGTGGGCATACTGGTCTTGTTCCTGATCTTACATAAAAAACTTTTAGCTTTTCATCAACAGATATGATGTTAGTTCTAAGCTTATCATATTTGGCCTTTATTATATTGAGGTATGTTTACTCTATACCCACTTTGATGAGAGCTTTTTATAAATGGGTATCGAAGAACTTACTTTTATCTAATTGTGGATCCAATCTATTATTTTTAAGATTTCTCACTCAGTTAAATTTCAATATATTGTTTTCAACCAGGGTAGGGAAAGAGAGTTATAATTAGAAAATATGGAGAACTGTGCAAATCTCTAGACAGCCCCGGGAATGTGTCACAATATAATCTGTGTTATGTTTTTCTATTGGGGAAAATGTCTGAGTACCATAGCTTACAGGATCAAGTTTAAATACTCCTGCTTGGCAGTCAAGTTACTCTAAAACCTAGTCCAGTGTTTACCTACCACCTTTATTACCCATTGGTACTCTTCTCCGTCAAAAGGCACATCGCTCACTTTTCCAGGTATATGCCAGTGTCCTCTCACTTTTGTGACTTACTCTGACCACCTGATTCAGGATGGCTCCTGGTATCTCTCCATTCGTACAATACCAACTCAGCCTCACAAATGCACTTAAGTCCTTCTCTGCCAAGAAGCTTCTCCCCACCATTGAAGCTCTCACTTATTCCTCATCTCAGAAAGCCTAGCCCTGAGGGTCTGTATTCAGTGGCCATGACTTGTGAAATCAAAATCACACCTAGATTAAAATGGGTTTTGCCACACCCAGCCGACATGGCTCAGGCTCAGTCCCCAATGTGGGGTGTGCAGAAGGCAGCCAATCAATGATTCTCTCTCTCCCTCTACCTTCCTCTCTGAAATCAATAAAAGTAGAATAAATAAATAAACAAACAAATAAATAAATAAATAAATAAAATGAGTTATGCCAGGATTCCAGAAAATAGGCTCTGCTAACTGGCAGTATCAAGTATACATTCTTCATATTCTCCACTGATTTTCTGTCTGTAGGCATAGTCTCCCCAACCAAAACCTCAGCTCCTCCAAGAAAGCTTTGTATTATGTGTCTTTGATACCCTGCAAGGTTCCTGGTATGGTCTCAGACATAGAGTAAACCCTCCATAAATTGATTTGTACACAGTCGGCCACTCTATAAATTGACTGATTAATAATACAACATTAACAGCCCAAAGAATCTATTATTTAGCCATGTCTCAGCAGCCTTGTCACAAGAACATAGTAGGACCTAAAAATCCAAGAGGTCCCAGGCCTCTGTCTCTTCCTGATACCAGGAGAACTTTGGGCCAGCACTTTAACAGGGATTCTGTGTTTCGCTGCGGGTCACACGCAAAGCAGAACTTTAAAAGCAAGGGATGAAACAGCACTGCATTCTGTGGCTCCAGAAATATATCTTATTGGAGATGGAGAACACATTTCCCCGTCAACTGTCCCACCTCATATGTACATGTGTGTGAGTCTGCAAAATCCTGTCTGATTTGGGTGTTGGCCAAATAACCCTGCCTGTTAGCAGGAGAGTCACTTAATTCTGCTCCATTTCCTGAGCAGGCAGCCAAAGAAAGATGTAAAGTGCTATGGCCGTGTTTCTAGATCGCTCACAAATTAAAAACCGTAAGGTCTCCTGGAGTTTCCAAAGCAAAACCAGAAAAGCTGAAAGATGACTGATACAATTAATACATTTCTTGGCATTGGGACATTGTTATTTTATTGCTAGTATCAGAGTGACATCGTTTTTCATAAAGACACCACAATTGTCTTTGAATGTCATAAAAGGTGAAATTCATTCTCATGGAAATAGTGAACATGGCAAAGCTTCAATCAGAAGGGAACTAAATAATACAGATGATAAAATGTGCTGCCTTTAAATTTTTGTCTATAAACCAGGAGTGTAACTATAGAGAATTAGGCTTGAAATGAATATTGTAATAACCTGGAATTAGTTTAGGCATCCCTTTAATCTCATTTTTTTATAGTGTAGTACTATTCATTGGGAAATCTGTTTTCCTTCATTGGCCAATATTTCAGCTGCCTAGTGCCCAAATGGAAATACTGAAAGAGGGCGGGAATGAAGATGCTAACGGATATATATCTCATTGGAGATGGCAGAAGCAACTCACTTCTCACTAAAGCACACAAGACAGAAAATTTAAAGCAATCAATGTGGACAAGTCTTTTGCTCAAAATATTTAGGCTCTCATCTGCTAAAATGTCAGAAATCCTTAAGGAAAAGTCTTAGAATCCATCCCAAACAATTCCCTTTTTCAACCAGCTGAGTCAATGAAGTCTGGACGAGTGTTTAGAAATGCTTTGCTATCGTGATATATGTCAAAGTTCCTTCCTTCTCCACCCCCATCTCAAAATGAGTCCCACTAGAAATTCCTACTGCTGCCAAGAGCCATAGAATCTTTAAATTATTTTTTAAAATATGTTTTTATTGATTTCAGAGAGGAAGGGAGAGGGAGAGAGAGAGAGAGAGAGAGAGAGATAGAGAGAGAGAGAGAGAGAAACATCAATGATGAGAGAGAATCATTGATTGGCTTCCTCCTGCACGGCCCACACTGGGGATCGAGCCTGCAACCCAGGCATGTGCCATTGACCAGAATCGAACCTGGGACCCTTCAGTCCACAGGCCAATGCTCTATCCACTGAGCCAAACCAGCTAGGGTAAGCCTTTACATTATTAATTTTTCCATGGAATAGTTATGTTTTGGATGCCTCACAAAAAGCGGATTGCAGCGAGGGCAATAAAACAGTCAGGGCAAATGGCAAATCTTTCAGCTTGGCACTGTGGAATGTAGGGTGCATCTGCGTGTTCCTCTCTGTGTAACTGGAAATTTCTCAGAACTGGTCCTCAGTTGATGTTACTCTGGCAAATGGCCCTTTAGTTACTCTGCAGGAGAAAGCCCTTACGGATAAAAGCAACAGTGTGAGGGCCAGTGATTCCCAGTCTTCATGTGCCTACATACCACCTGGGAGTCTTGCTCAGTGCATATTCCGATTCAGTAGGTCTGTGTGCAGGACCTAAGACTCTGCATTTCTAGTGAACTCCCAGATGATGCTGATGATGCTGGTCCATGGACCACACTTCTGTATCAGAGTTAAGTCAGCGCTTGCCCTTGACTTTATTAAAACAAATTTGAAATTAGTCCTATTCACAGTGTTTGTGAAAAGAAGGCCAGTGTCATTTCCATTTGGGGCCAGTGTTGACAAGGGAGTGAAATAGGTATTAATTAACCCAGGGGATGAGGTGGTTGGGCAGGAAAGAATTCTTTGATCTTTTACTTAAGCATTTTTCATTCTCACTTTCCAACTGTATACTTTGCTTCCTTCTTCCAAGTGGCTAATGCCAGTTCTCTCTTTCGGTTTGATTAAAAAGCTCATCTTTGCTAAGGACCAGTCAGACCCAGAAATGTCACTGTCACCCACATGCATCAAGCACAGGGATTAGACAGAGCCGAGCTTTGCGTGACCTGTTTTATTTTGCTCACCCAAAAGGAATCCCGTGTTCAGTTCCAACCCCAGTGGCACGTGGGGTGATATTTTATAGAAATTCCAGTAACTAAACTCACTAAACTATGACCAGCTGCTGTTAACCCTCGTGTATGTCACAAATTGCTTCCTTCTCTTGTGGGAGTAGATATCCAAGAGCGCCTCTGTGTTCTGCATTAGTTACAAGCTCTCAGGAAAATGACCCCGGAAGGCACGCTCTCAGGAAGCAGCAGAGATCAGAAAGGGGTGTGGGCGTCTGTGTGAATGCTGTCCGTGGGCGTGAGCACATGCGCAGGCTACACAGTGCAGGGAGGAAAAAACAGGCAAACCTGAATGTCAGATATTAGTGCAGAAATATTAACATCATTACCTAAAGGAAGCATCTTCGCCAGGGAGGATTAGAAAGTAGCTTACCAAAAGGCCTAGGAAGGTCCAGAAAAGGTCAAAAGAAATCCAAAATCCATTTTTTAAAAATGGAATTAGAGACTCTCTCCTGTATTCTAGACAGCTCTTAAGAAGTTTGTGTTTACTAAGCAACTGCCATATGCATACCAGTCATGTACATGCAGAAGAGCCAAAAGCATCACAAAGTCAGTGTCTTCATTCACCCGATGGGTACTGGTGCCTCACTAGGGACACAGCCATTGCCATAGAGGGACCTCTTGGGTGGAGACTGTTGCTGAAACCTGCACGTGTCTTCTCCTGTCCTCGGAGATTAAAGGCCTGGGAGGCACGCATTCAAGGCAGGTGCGTTTTATATCTGTAGACACACGGGGAAGACCTTAATGTGGCTATAGGTGTCAAAAGGGATTCTTGAGTGAATTGGAGCTTGAATTTCATAGAATGTGTGGACATAAGAAAGTATTGGAGCTGATAAGAAATATTTGCCCATTGGGATATTTTTATCTAATAAGAAAGACAAGAGGTAAAAGTAAAATGCACTCTCTCTCACTCTTGCCCTTTATCTGTCTATAATAATAAATAATAATATGCTAATTAGACCAGACAGCCAGACGACCTTCTGGACGAAGCTGGGGCTGCGAGGGCCGAGCCCCTTGCACGATTGTCATGCATTGGGCCTTTAGTAAAGAAATATATATTTATTAGGGGATACTTAGCAGCAAAACAAGAACCTTAAATTATCACGTAGGCCTTTCTGTACTGTTTCACCATGTATCCACATTGGTTTTTAAGGTAAATTTTATAGAGTTACTCTTTGGGAAAGTAGAGTGATCCACAACACTCCGATCACTACTTCCCAGCGTTCGGCCTCATGATGGCAGTCTAGTTCTTCCGTTTTATCATCACTCCAGTAAAAATTTAATTTGGATTCCCTCCAATGTTCTCTGACTTCACCTGCAACATCTGAGTCCACAGTGAATTCAATTATTGAGGAGCTACTTCCCCAGAAGGAAGACTTTGATTTTTTCTACTTAATCCACCTGATCTTTTTCTTTTCTAACTTTCTGTTTTAAACTCTCACAACACAACCCTGCTTCCCCCCTCCACAGAGTGCACATGCTAAAGGCATGTTTTACCCCTACCAGCTTGATGGGTGGTCAGTTTCCAGAATCTTCCCACGGCTAAGGAATATCATTTAGATATCTTCCTTAGGTGGATACACCTTGTTTTCTCATTATTCTAACTGGGTAAATATTTTTATTCCCCTCTTAACCTCACTCCTCCAGTTCTACATATTCTATACCTACTGTGTATTTTTTTTCTCAATAGAATATTTTCTCCCAACAGAATTTTGTGGAAATATCCATCGGGTCAATGTTGGCTTCTGTGGCTTAAGTGGGGGTGATGGTGGGGGCAGCTGGCCCACCTGCATGCCTTTTCTTCCCACTGCCCACTAACCTCTTACTCTCCACTCACCCCATCCCCACTGCCATGGACAGTTTTGAAGTACCACTAAAGGATGCCTTAATTTCCACAGTAGAGTTTGAAAATCTCTGTAGTGTCGTCTGGAGTAAGGAAAGCCAACAGCAAGCGGAACTTAAGCTCAAGACAATATTTTCAGAAAGAGGCAAAGTTCCTAAGGTGAGATAGGGGAAAATATAGCTCCAGGATTGAGGTCTTTTAGTCTGAGCTACCGAGAATGCCTAAAAACTCCGTGGGCACCAGCCTCCCAGGAAATCACAGCATGTTAGTCAAAGGGAGCTCAACAAATTTCTGCCAAAAACCTACTTTTAAGTGAGAATAAAGGGGATTTTAATATTTTTATTTTTATTTTTAATACTCCAAGACAATGTATTATCGGAAGATTTATGATATCTCTAAAATCTGTTTTCCTGATATTTTTTTTTAAATAAGAAAAAATTGGTGTGCTAAAAAGCTCTGTTCCTCTCAACCATCGCTCTCCTCTAGTCCCAGGGGGTTCTAGTCCTTCCATGGACAGCTCCCTTCTGAGGCAGGAAGATTTCACAGAAAGCACCAGGGCCTTGAGCCCAGCTAGAGTCAAATCCCAGGTTGGCCATGAACTTGAGAGTGCTGTTAGCCACAGGGAGCCCAGTTCCTCCCGTATAAAATGAGGCTATCGTTTGTAAGCAGTGTCATGTCTTGGTCAAGGGCATGGAATCCAAAGCCAGCCTGTCCCAACTCCCAGCTCCAGCACCTGCTAAGTGTGTTGTTTGTCAAGTCTTAATCAGTCCATGCCTCAGTTTCCTCGTCTATAAGGAGGGCAAATACTAGTACCTCCCTCCTAGGACTGCTATAAAGATTCAATGAGTTATTTTTGTAAAGCACTTAGTAAATAGTATATAAGTATTTGTTAAATATCAATGCATAGTAGTATCAAAAAATGATGCAGGCTTTGGCAAAAGTAGGTTTACAGTTGTGAGTATGGGAAATAGTTTATTGTTGTATTACTATTTATTAATGTATTATTTATTTGTATTTCAGCTGTAAGCCTACTTTTGCCCACCCCTGTATTTACATCATACCAGGAACAGAGGAGGAAATGGTAAGGGCAGTGGACCAGGACTCAGTCTGATGGGTATTAGAAACAGAGAGTTTTCATCAAAAGCCTTTCTTCTCCCCTTTATGATGTGCTTTTCTTTATTATCATGTATGCACATGCATTACTTTGATATTTTTAAATACTTTAAAAAATAAAATAAACCCCACAGTATGAGTGAGCTATGAGATATTGGTCAAGCTATTTAATCCCACTGAGTCTATTCCTTCTCTCTTAAAATTAAGACAATAACCTCACTCATTGTCTTCTTCCTAGCTGCTTGCTTCTGGAAGGAAACTATTTCTACAGTTTACAGGACCACTAGCTGTGTGACCTTGGAGGTCAGGTCCTCGTTTTCACCCAACTCTCATCAGGATTGCGCTAAGAGATCTCTGAGCAGGAGCCAGGGTGTGATATTTTGTTGCCTTTTTTAGCTCAGAAAAATACAAGTATATTATCTTACAGTTCTGTCCAACACAGGTCTCCTGGGCTCAAATCGAGGTGATGGCGGAGTGTGTTCCCTCTTGGAGGCTCCTGGGGCGAATTCATTTTCTCTTTTCCAGCTTCTAGAAGTTGCCCTCATTCCTTGCTTCTGACCTTCCTCCATCTTCAAAGCCAGCATTAGTGGGTCCAGACCTTCTCACATCATATCACTCTCACCTCCCTTTCTGCTTTTTTTTCTTACACCCCTCCACCTTATATATTGTAATTATAGTGAAATTCATATAATGTAAAATTAACTATTATAAAGTGAACAATTCCATGGCATTCACTGTATTCACAATGTTGTGTGATCGCCACCTCTTGTCTAGTTCCAAAATATTCCATCACCCCTAAAGGAAATCCATGCCTGTGAAGCAGTTGCTCCCCACTGCTCCCCATTGCCTTCTCTCCCTGACTCCTGCCAGCCATCCGTCTGGTTTCTGCCTCTATCGATTTGCCTATTCTAGATACTTCATATAAATGGAATCATGCAGCATAAGCATGTCAAACCCTCGGCCTGCATTAGCCTTTGAGTTTGACATGCTTAATGTAGTATGAGACCTTTTGTATCTGGCTTCTTTTAGTTAATGTTTTTGAGGTTCATCCATGTTTTAGCCTGTACCTGTACTTAATTCTTTTTCATGGTTGAATAATATTTCATTGCATGGATATACCACCATTTGTTTACCCACTCACTCACTGATGACATTTGGGCTGTTCCCACCATTTGGCTATTGAGAACAGTGCTGTTATGACCATGCATGTGCATGTATTTGCATACCTGTTTCCAATGCTTTTAGACAGAGACTAGATGTAGAATTGCTGGGCTACATAGTAATACTTCGTTTGTTTAAGGAACCACCTAACTGTTTTCCACAGAAGCTGAACCAAGTTACCCCCAATTTGAACACATCTCCTGAGAGCTACAGTCTCTCCCTTTCGTGCGGCCTCTCCTGCCAATATCCCCCAGGGTGGCAGGGGTTCCTCTGCCATTTGCAAGCAGGAATCCGCCTGCAGAGTGTCCTCCACGAGCAAGACACCCAGAAATCCCTAGGAGATTGCTCAGGCTTTGTACCCAGCATTAATTAGGCCTTTGGAAACT
This sequence comes from Myotis yumanensis, assembly GCF_028538775.1. Taxonomy (NCBI): domain Eukaryota; kingdom Metazoa; phylum Chordata; class Mammalia; order Chiroptera; family Vespertilionidae; genus Myotis; species Myotis yumanensis. The sequence goes on from NW_027223766.1 coordinate 31,421,837, forward strand.
TGACTGAAGCTGCTCTATGACAGACAGATGCTCAAAATATGTGTTAGGTGTTTTGTAAAAGTGAGAAACAGTGTAAGGTCAGACGAGCCAGCTGGCTTTTTGAAGTTGAAAAGCAAAACAACTACAAGTTCACAGGCTCCATAAAGTATTTCTTTATATCCAACCTTTTATTCGTCTGGCAAAAATATTATTGTCTGCTATGTACCGAGCATTCTGCCCTGATTAAAAAAATATAATCCATGTTGTCAGAGAACACAGGATCTAGCTAGGGCCGTGGTCGGAAAACTGCGGCTCACAAGCCACATGCGGCTCTTTGGCCCCTTGAGTGTGGCTCTTCCTAAGCCTTAGGAGTACCCTAATTAAGTTAATAACAATGTACCTACCTATATAGTTTAAGTTTAAAAAATTTGGCTCTCAAAAGAAATTTCAATCGTTGTACTGTTGATATTTGGCTCTGTTGACTAATGAGTTTGCCGACCACTGACTAGGGAAAGAGACGGTGAGCCAATGATCACGTTAGGATGTAACAAGTGGTGAGAACAGGGTATGGACAATGGGCTAAGGGGGTGCCATAGATGGAGGAGTTTATTATGCCTAAGAAGCTGGAGGAAAGACTTGACTGGAAATGAGGTTCTCAGCTAGATTGCAGAGCATGAGTAGGAGTGTGGTCATCAGAGATAGGCTGAGGCCAAGGGTGCTACGATCAAGGGCTTGGGTATACAGACTAGTAGGACATATTTAGGGAATCCTTAAATAATCAAGAAATAATAGGGTGTTTAAAGGTGGGTATGGGAGAGTGGAACTGGCAAGTAAATGAAGGGGCCCTGCAGCAGGCTGCTGTCCCCTTGGAAAGCAGCCCAGGCCTGACAGTGGGTGTCCTCTGGGATCGCAGGACCTCACCCTGCCTGAGCTTTGGCATCAGGCACATGCAGAAATGTGTGACTTCCTTCCGGGGGCAGCATTTAGATTTCAACACATCAGACTGGTGTTTCTCTGAATTCCTAAGTGCATTTTGTCAAAATCCTACAGAGCTCTATAGTATCTAAGTTTTAGAATAGTTGACTGCTTTTTCTCTCTAAGCATTAGGGATTTTTTACCTATAAAATGGGCCTCATGAAGAAAATATCTGTTCTGTAAGGTTTTGAGAGGATTCAATGACCAAAAATATGCATACAGTTCTTAATATAGTACTAAGCACATAGTAAGGGTTTATAAATGTGGCCTAATGTTATTCTTAATAAGAGGCTTTAGGGATTCAAACTGTTTGATACCTGTGGGAAAACTATCTGTATATTTCAACCTGCTCTTATGAAACATTTAAGTGAGTCAATTATAGCCTCCAAATCTTTATCACCAAAATCCTGAGAGCTGGATTTTTTGTTGGTAGTTTGGGGAAGAAAAAAAAATCTATGGTTTCTGGTTCTTTGTAGAGCCCCAAGTACACTGTTTCTCTTGAAAGTTTTCCAAGAAGTGCAGTGATGGTATTCCCCATTCTTCTTGAGCGTGTTCCTGAAAAAGGTCAAGAGTGATGAAGGGAGGGAACTTACGGTTTTAATAATAGTCATCTCCGATTGGCTAACACAATTTCAAGTATATTACATGAGTGTTTTCTATTCAAGTCCTTGCAGCTTTTCAAAGTTTTACATTCCAAACCATCTAAATAACTCAGCAAAAGCTAAACCTACCCTGGCAGAGCTCTGTCCTCAAGTAAATTTACTTTCAGAAAAATGGAGGTTCTACTGACATGGCTTAAAGACTTCTCTTCGAAATCTGTCACATTTAACAACTGTGTCCAGGCAGAAGTTTATTTTTTTCCCAGTATGACAAAGAGGAGGACAGTCCAAAGAGATCAAGTTCAGACATTGAGCAAGCCTTGGCTTTACTCAAACTGGTAAGAAAATTGGAAATATTATTAAATTTACATGAAGAGGCATATGGGAGGCAATATAAGCAGATCGTGAGAATCATCACTGGGAAGCTAGAAACATGTCTGGCCAATAGTCACTAAGTTAAGGAGAACAGAAAACACTGTATATATTTTTACATACAGAACATCTTTTCCTAATGAAAGTGTTGTCTTTTGTTTGTTTTCTGTTTGAGGGGTATTTTTTGCAAAAGCAAGAATGCCCACCGTAAGGGCAATGTATGGCTGCTTTGCCTAAAATCTGACAACTGATTAGCCATTTATTGATGCTTACCTACATTTTCTCTGATAAACCAAATAGTAATTCAGAATCACTCCCTCTTTTGCTCTACTGCTGCTTCTAGGCTATTCTTAGGACTGTAACCTGCAGGGAATTTCCTGTGCTCTGAAAATGTCCCAGATCTGCCCTCATTAAATGCAGCATTTTCATCACACTTAAAAATGAGGCGTACGTTCTTCAGTTTAATAATCAAACAAACATTGCAGCCTTTTGGAGCCTCTATACTTTAAAGCTTTCATTGTATTTGGAAAATCATCCCCTTCGTCTTATTTAATCATTGGTTTCCAAGTGATTGCTCAAAGAGTGATGTTCTTTTCTTCAAATGTCAAATACTCTGATATTGGAGTGGGTCATTTTGAATCTGTTCAGTGTTAGATGACTCCAAACAAACAAGAAAACTTTGTACAGAAGAAAAACTGTGTCCTCACATTGGTTTTCCGTTCAATTTCAATAATTTACTTGTTTGTAATTATCTTTCCATCCCATCGGCTGTTTGTCTTTATGGAAGAGACTGAGCTTCATTAGTCATCACAGTGAGCAAAGGAAATGGAGAACTATTGATCCATGAGCCAAGCACTGGGTGATGGAGGGTGTTATGATTGTGGTGTCGATGAAGTTGAGGCTTTCACTTTAGTTTTCAAAGCAAGTCCAAATTATTTAAACAAAATGGTTTCTGTGATTGTCCTAACCTTGAAAATTAGGGGATAGATAAGCTCTGATGTCCTAACTTTAAAAATTTATCTCTGAAATTCAATTTCTGATTATAGTATAATTTTTAAAAAAATAGTTTATGCACTATAAGGACTAAAATCTCACAACTGGGAACAGATCACTAGAATACAGTGTTGAATTTCCTATGACAATCACAAGGACATGATATCAAAAGCAGTATGTCCACCCTTTAACCAACACAAAGGTTCACATCTTATCTAGCCTTATAATTCTTACCTATCTTACAAAGGTTCACAGCTTAGCTGATCATTAAGATAATTAAATCACTAGAATGATACTACCAGTGAATAAATGGAGAAAACAGTGAACAATCCTGACAAAACCAATGCAGCTTACCTTAGAAAAAAATGAATAAACTCACTACCATGGGCAATGGACACAAGCCCATTTAGGAAATGTTGCAAATAGCAGTTGTGCCCTTACTTGGCCTTGTATGTGGTATGTCTTTCCTAAATGCATCTCCCCACATCATCATTGATTTTTTTTCCCCAGAAGGTTATATGGGATAAAATAAAATAACACTGATATTATTTGCTCACTAGGGCAAATGAAAACTAATTCTGATTATCTTTCTGATTAGCTGAGACTATCTTAACTTGTTTTGAACAATATCCTTTAATATTACCTTAGAATCAGTGGTTCTCAACCTTCTGGCCCTTTAAATACAGTTCCTCATGTTGTGACCCAACCATAAAATTGTTTTCGTTGCTACTTCATAACTGTAATGTTCTACTGTTATGAATCGTAATATAAATATCTGATATGCAAGATGGTCTCAGGCGACCCCTGTGAAAGTGTCGTTCGACTGCCAAAGGGATTGCAACCCACAGGTTGAGAACCGCTGCCTTAGATAAGGATATCAATAATTTGATAACCTTTATTGATTAATTATATTTGTTATTTATTATTTATAAACACATAGATCATATACATGATTCTTTATACATGACTATGACTATGACTATAGTAGACATACATATTTATAATATGTGTATCATATGTAATCTTTCCACCAGCTGATTTAAGCCAAAAGGAAGGATTCAGAGGCTCAGAGAGTTTAGGTTTTCATAGGTTCAATTTTGGATGAATTATTTTTTCTACTTCAACAAAAAGAATATCCCCCCCCACCCTCATAATAGTCTTTCTAATTTAGTAGCAGTTACAAAAATAAGAAACTGAATGTGTTGAGAAGATGCAGAGGCCTACATATCTCAGAAAACCCCAGGCAAGCATTAAAGCTGTTCAGTTTTCCCTTTTTTAGCTTTATTGAGGCATAATCTATATATATAAAAGCCTAATATGCAAATTGTCCCCTTGGGAGTTTGGCCAGGAGACCAGGAGTTCGATTGCTCACTATGACGTGTGCTGACCACCAGGGGGTGGCAAGGAACCAAGGAAGACCCTGGCTGGCAGCTGGCAGCTGAGGAAGGCACTGATTGGCCCTGATCACCAGCCAGGCCTAGGGACCCTACCCAAGCACGAATGTCGTGCACCAGGCCTCTAGTTGACATATAAAATGTACATATTTAATGCAAGCTTCTTGATGAATTTGGACATATGCATGCTCCCATGACAAGGTTGTCAGCAGCTCTTTGGGATCAGAGACTATAACCAAGCTGGAAGCGGTGGTGCTGTGTTTGTAGTTCTTAAGCTTTCTTTCTTTTTTTTTTTAATCATTTCGTGAAATTTTTGTTGCATTTATCTTCAGGACAATGGTTTAAGTGGTTTCTTACATAAAGGGTTTGAAAATTTCTGTAGTTTTTTGGTATCACTATCTAAAGTTTTCATTTTAATTTTATTTTTTGTGCCTACTAGTAGCCTAGCAAGTATCAATGACTTTGATACCAGATCAGACAAAAATTCTTGTGTTCCAAGAAATCGCAATATCACCTAAAATTCTTCTTTTTCCTCTCTTCCTCCAACATCAACAAATCAAATTATAGCCAACTAACAGACAGCATTCTTCAAAACCAAAATTTATTTCCAAAAAAGTTAAATTTCTTGGGATGAAGAGAAATATAAAAACACAATTTACCAGACACTGCTATGAATTCTTTGAGAACATCTTATCTCAGTATAAAGATAATCCTTTGAAGTATTTCATACACAATGAAAACTGGGGTCAGAGAGGTTGAGTCGCATACCCACGGTCACACTATAAATGATGGAATTAGGATTTAACCCCAGTTCTATGTAACTCCAAAGACCCTGCTCTTTCCCATAACTTACACTTTCTCCAAAGGCAGTGGCAGGAAGCAAGCAGGTGAACATTAGAACGAATGGAAAAAACCTATTCAGAGATGAAGAAATGAGAACGTCATCATCTTGTTCTTCAAATAGAAATAATTAGTAGGAATCATATTGAGACTAAAGACGATAGGTTAGCATCTGAGTCAGGACCCTACCCAGGTTTTTGTCCTCTGAAGCACTGTCATTAATTTCTTCCTCAACCTTAATTTATTGTGTGACTAGTAAGAGCCTAGTGCTGTGTGAGTCACCAATATAGCACAGTGAGCAAGAGTATCTATTCAGAAGAGCCAAACAATTAACAAGTAAACAAAAACTACATATAAGCAATTAATTGGGTGGTCGGGATTTCTCTCAGAAGTTGACATTTGGTTTGAGACTTAAAGAATGGGAAGGAGCCGTAACCAGTTTGGCTCAGTGGATAGAGCGTCAGCCTGTGGACTGAAAGGTCCCAGGTTCGATTCCGGGCAAGGGCATATACCTTGGTTGTGGGCACATCCCCAGTAGGGGGTGTGCAGGAGGCAGCTGATTGATGTTTCTCTCTCATCGATGTTTCTAACACTCTATCCCTCTCCCTTCCTCTCTGTAAAAAATCAATAAAATGTATTTAAAAAAAAAAAAAAGAATGGGAAGGAAACAGCTGTAGGAAGAATTTCCTAGGCAGCGAGAAGAGCAAGTGCAAAGTCCCTTCGGCAGGAATGACCTTGGCCAGCAAGAATGACCTTGGCCAGGGAGAAACTGAAAAGCAGATTATGAATATAGCTTTGTGAGCACCGGGGTGAATGCTAGGAGATGGGGGCTGACCAAGCAGGGTTTTTCGGTCAAGATGAGTCTTTCCTCTCCTTATATTTTTTCTTCCTTTTGTCAACAGACAAATCCAAGCATGTTTATTTGGGGCAATGCCCCTAATCAGGAAACACACTGTACTTTTTTTTTTAAATATATATTTTTTTATTTTTTACAGAGAGGAAGGGAGAGGGATAGAGAGTTAGAAACATCAATGAGAGAGAAACATCAATCAGCTGCCTCCTGCACACCCCCCATTGGGGATGTGCCGGCAACCAAGGTACATGCCCTTGACTGGAATCAAACTTGGGACCTTTCAGTCCACAGGCCAAGCTCTATCCACTGAGCCAAACCAGTCAGGGCCACACTATACTTTTGTTCTCAGTACCTCCTGCAGGACCAAGCCCTCAATAACCACTATGGGTGATGTTGAGTGATAATGTCTCGAGTTTTTATGGGATTGCATCGTGCTTTGGGGCATCTTTTTCCTCCTCACAACAACCAGAACATTAGCCTGGTCTAGTAGCTACATGCCTCGGCTGCGGAGTTAGTTACATCTGGACATGAAGACAAATCTCATCTTTCTAGATCCCAGGTTCTTCATTTCAAAAAGTGAACACCTATATCTTCCCCCATTTATTCTATGAGGGTTGAGCAAGATCAAGTATCTAGATTGCACAGCATAGGGCCTGGCATGTAGGAAGTGTACAATACACGTGCATAGTATTGTAACTGACCCCCACCCCCTATTCTGCAGTTAGGCGAACAGACACAAAGAGATAAAGTGGCGTGTCTAAGGTTTCACATTGAGAAGATGCTAGAACCAAAACTTTGGATACTTCATCTAAGTGGTTTTCCCCCTTCACGGCAGTGAATCACTGCAAAGTGAAAATTGGTTAATAAACCTGTTTCCGCCCTAGGGGAGAAGGTGTCATGTACAGCGAGAGGAAGGTCAATTTCTGGGAGCGTGAGATGAGTTTGAGCATTGATCTGAGAACTCTTACACAAGAATTTCTTAAGGGCATACTTGCTTTCCATTAAGCATTTCCCTTTGCAGTTTCTGCTGAGCAAAAGAAAAGAAAACAAAAAGTCTTGCACTCTGCTTTCTTAAACGGAGAAAAACAAATGGAAGTTTGATGAAATCGTATGGGTACTCTCCTCTTTATCCATCACCCTAAACTGTGCCCCATGGAAGAACCATAGTGTTATTATACCCAGGGCTCAGTATTGAGTTCCAAAAACGCTGACAAGTCACTAATCCCAATAAAACCTATAGGAGCTAATTATAACCGAAACACACAGAAGTCAGCTGGGAGGTTGCCATCAGCAAGACTCGCAGAATGAACACTTCTGTGAAGGAGACGTACAGTTTCCTCTCCTTGGTCCCCCGTGTGCATCTCCCGTCTACCTTGCCCACAGAACTCTTCAAGTGCAAGTCCACACTATGAACAAATGTGCTGTAACCCTCAGAAGGAAAGGAAACAGGCTCAGCTCATGCCCAGGGGGCATGTTGAAAACCCAGAGACTGGAGATAGCCTGGTGCTATCTCTATAACCTTGAGCTTGAGGTCGTTCCCTGCCATTTTCTTCTCCCCAGCAGAGCATCCATCAAGCACTCAGCAGAGCAGCAGCTTCCTCTGAAATGGAATTAGCCGCAAGGCCACGGGAAGTTCAGGCAGGTACCAGTGCTATTAGGAAGTCTGGTCACATTTCAAGAGAGGTGGTTCTTGTGAAAAGGCAACCAGGTTTTCTGCCCTAGAGACATAGGATCAATCAGCCCTGAATCAAAGGAAAGTGTGGGCCAGAGAGTGTGATGGAACTGGAAATAGGTCTTTGGGCTTTTGCTGCTCATTCCCTCTGGCCATCTGGAGAGAGACTAGTGCTGCCATTGTCCCTAACTCACTATTGATTTATTCATTCACTCGCCCAAAATATATTCTATTACATGCTTAACTGTGCAAGGGATACAATCTTCTCAACATGTGTGTCAAAGAACATTTAGTCATTTAAGAAATTCACTGAGAAATGGATTTTTGTACTTTTGAAAATAAATCTGGAAATACTGAGAATGCTTGTCTCCTCCAGAAAACACAATGCATAGAAGTTCTAAGTTCTGCATTCCAACAAATACTAATTTGGTTTATCCCAACATTCTCAAACTCACAGCCCCACTTCCCCCTCAGCTAAACCTATGAACAAGCCATGGTGGCTTCCCAGATTTGGCCCCGGGACCACAGTTTACCTGTGTCGTGCCCTGTGCTGTCCAGTACAGTGGCCACTAGCCACCAGTGGCCACAGAGCCCTGGAAAAGGGATGAGTCCAAATTGAGATGTGCCGTGTCAATGCATGCTGAACTCTAAAGACTTAGTGCGAAAAACAAGGAGGTAAAATATTCCAATATGATTATGTGTTAAATAACATTTTAGATATGTTGTCTTAAAATATATTATTAAAATTAACCTCACCTATTTCTTTTTACTTTTTAAAAAAAATATGGGTGCAAGAAACACTGAAGTCATATAAGGGACTCACATTATTTTTCTGTTGGACACCACTGATCTAGATAATGTCTCTACGGGGCAGGAATCCATCGTCCACAACGAACTCATCAAAAAGAACAAAAAGCCCTAATCTTTTCTGCACCCTCCTCTTTCCACCAAGCAGCTTCTTAGCAGAGTCTGGGGAGCCGATCAAATGTAGACTTCTCTCTGTCATGTCACTTCACACTGCTTTATTTTCTTCACGGGTGTTTTGGGAATTTTCATAATCATTGGTTTCCTTATTCATTCTCCACCGCCCTGAAGTAGAATGCCTTTCTCCCAGACAAAACCCCTTTCCAGTCTTCTCCGCTGTGGCTCCAGGTCAGGTTGGCCTCCTGGTATTGCCCTTTGCTTCCAGGGAGTCTAAAACTATGTCAGAATAATTGTTTAGTAAACATTTTGATGGAATGAAATGGCTATAAGCCTAGCAAATACAGAAATGGGATGCTATTTTGAGGAGAATGAGATGATGAGTTGGAGAGGGGAGAAAACCTTGCATTCTGGTATCATGTAGCAGCTCCAGAAACTGAAGCAAAGAGTTTGCAAGAGCTGCATTAGAACACAGACAGGTCTGACCCAAACCACTGCCCCTACAACTATGGTTTTAAATAATTATAGCAGCAGCCACAATAACCTCAGTAATCTATTGTATTTACTTTGTGCCAGGCACAGTTCTAAGTGCTTTTCTTATATTAACAAATGTAATCCCTAAGCAACCCTGTAAGAGAAACACTACTATTACCTTCCTTTTACCGATGACGTAGCTGAAGCAGAGAAAATGAAGTGACTTCCCCGAGGTTATGCAGCTTGTAAGTGTCAGAGCCAGGCTACAATCCCAGGTCCTCTGATTCACTACCCATATGACTCTACGTTACACCTCACTGTGTTTCCCTCATCTTATTAGCTTTATCCTATTGTGAACATTTGGCAAGAATAGTGCATCGCATGGACTAGAAACATAGGTCTTTTCTAAATCTATGTAGAAAACAGATGGGAGTATTATTGTAATCAGGAGCTGTAAATCTTCCGAATAACTGGAGGATGAAGAATAACTGTTTTTCATACTGCCTTGAGCATCCAGCCTCATGGCAGGGAGAAAATGAGGCAGATATTTTCTATTCAGCCTGAGGTGTATTGGTACACTTTAATCTCTTGCCTTGTCCACTCAGCAAAGCCATTTTTGTGTTGGTTGTAAACTTCCTATGTAAATGTATGTAAAACATGTGCTATCTACAGATATCGCCTATTAAAATGATAAGTATATCTGTTTCCAGTGACAAGACAGGCAACCCAACGTGGAAATTAAACTAGCAGCTGCTGAGGCACATTTCATTTGGATTGATGAGCGACTCGGAGGTTTATTTACCTGACATTCGTCTGAGAGCTGCCTTGCTCCCTGCCCCGTCTCCCACTACTCAGTCCAGGTAGCCTGATTTTCCTTCTCCTGGAGAACCCACCCATAGTCTGATGTTACATCTGATTCTCGGTGAAGAGAATGTACAACACCCCCTAACTCAAAACGCCTTCAGTTCGGTTAAATGTCAACTTGCCATTAGCGCTGGTGTCCGTTCATTCAATGAATATTTATTGAGCCTGTGTTGTGCACAAGACTAGATCCATTGCCTAGTTTCTTATTCCCCAAGCCATTTTCCTAGACGCCTATTCCTTTGTCTTCTTCAGTACAGCAGCTTGGATTTCTGGTTGGTTCTACCAGGTCTAGGCCGACAGCCATGGGTGACTTCTCCATAAATTTACCTGATTTAAGATTTTCTATACTCCAGGATTATGTCCTTTCTCCTGCTAATGTTTGCTCCTGGTCCTTATTTGGGTGCATTCTATGGCTACTTCCCCTTGCTCTTCTTCCAAATCATTATGCACTCATCACTTGTGCCTAAAGGTGACCTCCTAAATCATAGGAGGAAGGGCATGCAATAAGAGGAGGACCACAGTTATTTATGATTATTCACCTTACTAACTGTAGAGAAGAGGTTGTCTTACAAACCCTGGGAAACTGGAGGATGTGCTGCAAGAAAAACAAAACAAAACAGGGCTGTAAAAAGATGAGACACCTCAGAGCCCAGTAGGGGGTGTGCTGGAGACAGCCAATCAATGATTTTCTCTCATCGTTGATGTTTCTGTCTCTCTCTCCCTCTCCCTTCCTCTCTGAAATCAATAAAAATATATTAAAGAAAAGAAAATACATTTTGAGAATAAACCAAGGACAGGACACGCTTTGATTTGGTTGTTATGCTTGGACCCTGACCCTCTCCGGGAGTTTGCCTCAGGAATGCTGACCATTCTCCAGTCGCAGGAACGGGCTGAGCTTGGTTTTAACATCATAGAAAATTAACTACCTTGTTATCAGACTTCAAATTCCTGGAAGGGGACACATGAGCCACAGACCCTCCAGCCCTTATCCTGTTCCTTTCCCCCTTGCATGTAGCCTTTCTTCCTTGTTCATATATAATCAGCCAGCTGTAGGGGAGGATAGGGCAGAATCTACAGGATGACCTGCTGTTCTCTGCATACTGCCGGCATTATTGGAATAAACACTCATATATGATTCAACCCTGTCTCTGCTTAATTTGGCTCAAGTTGTGACTGGCAGCCTGGACTCGTTTTGCACCTGGTTTCATACACAAATACTTCTACACACTGTTTTAACAAATTTTCAATAAATTACCCCATGGCTATCCCACATGTACCAGTTTCTAGAACACCAGTGAAATCAAACATAATACCAATTAGGACCACTGGAAGAGAAAAGTGTGGCTTACAGCCATCTTTTATATTTAATATTTCTACTTAATGCAAAGTATTCTATGTTATGCATGTGACCCAAAGTGCATTCCCAAGAAATAGCAATCCTAAGAGAGGCACTCTGAGAAAAAAGTGTTCTGTGCAGAAAACCCTGTATTCTACATTCTAATGTCCCATTGAACCCGTCAAAAATTGCGATTCTCAATGTCTCTCATTCGCTCTCACTCTCGCTCTTATTTCTCCTCTCACAGCTCTTTCTTCTTTGAGTTGCCCTCATTCTCTCAGGCTGTAGCCTAAGGATGGCGTAAAGAGCTGAGTATAGAAGAGTAGAGACTGAAGAAACTGAGGCACCCAGGTATAAGAATTCTGTCAGAGATTAGATATGTGATTATAGAGCTCAGAACAGCAGACTCGATAAATGTCATAGAGTACAACAAAATAATGATAGCAACATTTATTGAGCATACTTATCAAGCAGTAGACCTCATTGAACCTCCAAACTTCTGGGAGGTAGTCGCAGAGTTCAGTGACTTGCCCAGATTCCCACAACAACTAGAGCATCCAGATTCTATCCCAGGCCAGTACAACTCCTGTTCTGGTCACTGGCAACCAGAAAAGTGTTGGCTGCTGAAGACTCATAACTGTTAGCTCCCTGAATTTCCCTTCACAAGAGAGCTTTCTCCGCAAAGGGAGGTACCTTGCCCAAGGTTATGCCCCCCCCCCCCCCCCGAAGAAGGTACCAAGTCCAACCACCTTGCCCCAGATGGGGAGACTGCAAAGAATTTCCCATGAGCTCTTTGGAGGCCTCTGTTGCAACTGCATCAATTAAACTTGGCCTTCTACCCAATTTTACTTCCCTCACTTCCTTACATGTCTATTCCCAAGCATACCCCTCACTAAACTCACATAAACAAAACTACACCTCAGATTGTTTCCAGGGAACCAACCTAAAACAAGTGCGAGGCCTAAGCTTTATCATAAACTACCTCTTCAGAGCGAGTGTGTTGACTTTGCCTGCTTAACTCCAAAGGGATGTTGAGAAATGAATCATGAAGTTTTGAAAATGAGCAAATTTCCAGAGAGAGGACAAAAAATATTCCCATGCCATACTCAGAAAGGTAGCATAGTTTTATGTGAATTGTGAACCCAGTCAAACAATTTCTCAAGGTGAATATTTTATGTTCTCTATTACAAGCTAAGCAGAAGGCCTTCATCATATTGCTTTACTCTTTCCTGTCTTCCGGGCAAATTAAACTGTTTGATGAACAGCCTGAATTTAGCAGCTTCTCCGTTATCGGGTTGTACGACATCTAGCTTCCTGGCATATCAGGAACTGTTTCAATACATATTGTTTCCTTAAGGAGTAAACATGGAGTCCTGCAGGCTTAGGTCAAAGGGATTTTGTTACCATTGTGATGTGATAAAGAAGTCTCCAGTCCCTAATTTTAACCTGAGTTGCCACAAAAATCACATAAGAAAAACAGGAAGCAAAGAGCATGTTGTCCATCTACTTCTTGGAAGGCCACTTCAACTTTGTCTTGTCTTTATAGAATTTTCAGAAAACAATGGTTGTTTTTCCTCCCTTCTCTGTCAATATATGTCAGTAGGAAAGAGTGAACCCCACGTTGTGATTTCTGGAATTCCAGGAAGGCCCCCATGATCCCCCAATCTCCTCTCATTGGTATTAAGATGTTTGCAATTCCTTTATAAATTTTTACTCTACTATCAGTCAAAGGTGGCCAAGTCAATAGCCACCCTCTAAGCTTTTTTATTCTATTCTATTGCAGTTCAGTATAAGCAAGATTGGGTTTACCAGCAACTTTACAGACAGGGGATTTTAATGACTAAGCTGTTGCATAGGGAGATGGGGTAGGAAACCAACATTGGTAGAGCAGTTATTTGTTCAAGATACTTGACAGACATTATCTCATTTGAGCCTCAGCTAACCCTGTATTATTCTTCCTTTATTGGCGAAGAAACTCAGTTTTAGGAAAGTGGTAAATTATCCCATGTCACATAGCTAGACATTACCTCTAAGACCATGTGCTATAGCATTGACTTTAGAATTCAAACTCCCTGACTCAAATCTCAGCTTTACCGCTAACTAGCTGTATAATGTTACTTAGCATCTCTGAGCCTCGGAAAGCTCACCTTCAAACTAGGGATAGTGATTCCCAACAGCAGCAGCCATGGTGACTGCTGACTCTGCGGCCACTCTTACACACTCTCCAAGCCAGAAGAGCTCTTCACACAACATAGAGGCTAAAATTGCCAAGCACTCATTTTCCCAGCTTCTCTTATAATTGGGAGTAGGCATGTGACTCCTCTCTGACCAAGGAATCATCAGAGGAAGTCTGTGAGGGTCTTCTGGAAAAAAGGTTTCCTCCCTAATAAAATGAAAGGAACACATGAGAATAAAGAAACACCTTCCCTTGCTGGCTGGCTTGGGAATAGGCAGGATGGCGCATGCTGTTTGAAGTTGGTGCAGTCATCTTGCAACCATGAGGGAGAAGCAGCAAATAGAACCACATTGAAATTGACTCAGAAGCCCTCACAATGTTGAACTCCTGAACCAACTCCGCAACTGTCTTTTCTGGGACTTCGTATTATGTAAAAATAAGTAAATAATAATAAGTCAAAAGGCATAAGTCACATTTGGTAACATTTTCTGTTATTTGCAGCACACACATCCTAACTTCTGTACTATTCCCTTAGTGTTCCTGGGAGAAATTAGTGAGGTAGCGTAAATGGAAGCTCAGAGAAGTTTAGTAGTGTGCCTCTAGGTAACACTGTCCTCAAACCTATGACTTTTCCTGTGAAGCCAATTCCATTCTTCACAATAATTCAGCTGCTGGTTCATCTACCTACTAACTAATTCTTTAATGTGCCTGAGCCTAAGTTTTCTCAACTTTAAGTTGAAGTTAATATTTCATGGAGTTGTTTCCAGAAATATGCAAATTAGATGCAAACCTCCATTACAGAGAATAAATCTATGGCAAAGTGAAATGGCAAATCCCGATAAAGGTCCAGAATTTCATGGAGTTGGTGAGATTAGGCTGGAAAACTACTCAGTCTTTGTCAAACCATCCATAAGTGAGGATCTGGGAGAATTAGACAAGTTAGCCATGGAAGAAAAAAATGTTGATGATAAATCAGTGCTTCAAAAGAGAATGACTGGGTGAAAATGTAAAATGGCATGGCTGCTTTTGGAAAACAGTTTAGTTCCTCAAAAGATTAAACATAGAGTTACTATGTGACTTAGCAATTCCACTTCCAGATATATAGCCAAAAGAATTGAAAACATGCATTCAAACAAAGACTTGTACATATATATCGTAGCAGCTCTACTCACAATAGCCAAAAGGTAGAAACAACCTACATGTTCATAAATTGATGAATGGATAAACATGTAGTATAGCCATACAATGGAATGTTAGACATTAGAATGAAATACTGACACATGCTAAGTGAAAGAACTCCATCACAAATACACACACACACACACACACACACACACGCACACACACACACAGCATATTGTATGATTCTGTTTATTGGAAATGTCCAGAATAAGCAGAACTATAGCCACAGAATATAGATTAGTAGTTGCCTGGGGCTGGGAGTGTGAGGGGTAGGGAACAGGGAGAGAAAGCTAATGAGTACAACTTTCATTTTTTTATTTTAAAAAAAAGTTCTAAAATTGATTGCAGTAATGTTTGCACAACTCTGAATACACTAAAAACCATTGAATTTGTACACTGTAAATGGGTGAATTATATAATATGCTATTTATTTCTCAGTAAAACTGTTATTTGTTTTAAAAAGGGGGAATGACCCCAATATCAGAGGATTGGGGGAGGCCCTCAGAAAAATAGATAAGCCTTTGAATATTTTTTTTAAAATGTCCCCATTTATAACCAAGATGCTAAAGTCAAATGGTCACTGAAAGATGGTATTTGGTGCTATTATATAATTTACTCCAAAAAAAAAAATACAGCAAAAAGAAAAATAAAAACAGTCAACACTTGGTACATTCTTATTCTAATTAGTGCAGAGATTCATAACCTTCACTGTATTAAATGTAAGAGAAAGCGCCCTTATTCACATAGTATTTGTTCTCTTTTTAAAGAAAGCATTCTAAGCAAACCTTTTGATGACTGAATGATTGATCAACAACTCGCTGTGAAATGTTGGTACCTTGAGAAGTGGATTCGCTCTGAGCTTTCCTTTCTTGGTACCAATTATCCTTGAATAAGGAGTTTCTGTCCGCTGAGATGGGGACTTGCTTGTGGATGTTGTCACAAGCTATTTCACTTTGGATGGCTCACGTCAGAGAACTCAAGGATCCTGGGAGGAATGACTTTCTACCAAGCGTCATATGCACTCAGCCGAGTATACATTTCCCAGGACTTCCTTCAAAGACCAAACATGATGAAAGGTCTATTTTTGAAGAGGACTGAAAAAGAGCCATTCAAAAAGCTACCTCCCAGACCCTTGTCTACTTCAGTTTATTCTGTAGTACCTTTGTGACATGCTACATAACCCATCCTTTAGCTGTGATAGGGATTTTTATGATGCAATCTCTTGAAGAACAAAAATGAGAATATGTGCAGATTGGAAAGGCCATTTAAAGGGCCTTTATTGTAACCATTAATATCCCCTTGAACTGGACAGGGTTGTTCTGTAAGCCAGGAGGTACTGTAAACAGGGATTTGATAATGAGGTACTGCTGAGTTTGGCTAGAGTTCAGATCCCACAAGTCAGTTTTAATTTTCAATATTACCCACCATGTCTCTCACTTAAATTAGATAGATAGTCCCTTCAAAAACACTTGTGTAAAGCCAGAGTGGGGGAAGTGGGTCTTTTGGCATGCAACATCCAAAATTTGGGCTTTAATGGAGGCATTCTTCTAAGGATCAAAAATTATGAAAAAAAAAACAAACTTGCAGAGAATAGTAAGCAAAGGCAGAGATGCCAAAATGTCCCCCACTGGCCCACTAATCAATTACAGCACTCTTCTAAGGAATGATTGTAAATAAATTAATAGGGAAACCTATCTGTCATCATGGTGTATGCCACTGAGATTCTAAAGAGCCTGGAGGACAAAATGCTAATTATTTTCACTTATCCAAATCTTACTCATCCTTGAAGACACAGATTAGTTATCATCCCTTTCATGAAGCCCTGAATGTCCATGCCCACGAATGTGTTTCCCTTGTTCCCAACTCCCATCCAGCCCATTTTCTCTGTCATGCATAAGAATATCAGCAGAATACAAAGGAATCCTGGCTCTGCCACTCAAAGCTAAATGACCTTCGCCAAGTGATTTTCCCTTTAAATAATGGCAGCAATGATGACATATTGAAACCTTACGGTGTACAAAGCCTTCGATGCAATACGATTCTCACAACAACCTACAAGGTAGTTATTATTATTCTCCACTGAAAAGCAGAGGAAACTGAGTAAATAACTTAGGTAGCACATTTAGTAAGCTAGCTTTCAAACTCCAGCAAATATGCATAACCCAGTTTGTTGTCCTACTTTTCTCACTTCACCTACCACTTAGGAGGCACTCAATAAATAGTAGTTACTATTCACCCTTTGTACGCCATAAGCATCTATAGACGTAAGCGCTTGGTTTTTTAATTAAATTCAAAATATCATGGCATGTGGGGATGGTTTCCATTTTGAGTGTGTGGCGGTTAACTGATTAAAATAGATGCTGACAATATCAATTTGTTTACTGATTAACCAAGTAGGTCCTAATGGGCAATTTAAAAGACTGTATTAACCACTGTGTTCTCAGAGGACTGGGGTTTTACACTTACCATGGGCAACCTGGACCTTGAATTTTATACTAGCAGCAAAAGAGCTACAACAGAAAGTAGCAGAAGCTATAAAATACAACAGGATTAGATACCCGCCATTTGTCTTTTTTTCTTGATCAAAATAACACAATTCTTCATGAACACAGAGCACTTTTGACTATCATTTCCTGTATGAGATCCAAGTTGACTGATCTGAAAAACTATTTTCAAATATTGCCATTTCACAATGAATGGATTCTAAAAAATAGCATCGATTAATATCAACATTCACTAAAACCTCATTATAAATTGCATATTTTTATTCTAGATTTTTTTAAAAGAAAAATGTGAAAGAAATGTGTTCTTATAGTCATTTCAAGGTTGGGCAAGAATTCCAAAACTTTATTTAGAATAACCACTCTTAGGTGTGGAATACAAGTTTTCAGCTCTTCTTAAGTCCTTGGGGCAACATTTGAATGTCAACCTAAGGCATGCAATTTGTAACAGGAAGAATTCCTTTGAGAGCTACAAACTACTTGAGCTTAGCAACCTGGAGCTTATATATCTTATCTTGCTCTCAACAATAATCTAAGAAGCCTCGCTTCTGAAAAAAAAAAAATTGTAACTCGGATTCAATTAGGAATTGACTTGGTTGGCACTGAACTTTCTCAATTGACAGCTACTCGCCTTAGATAACAATCCAGTAAATCAGACCAGTGGACAGACATTCACACTTTCCTATCACCATACCACGTTGCATGGGAGCAAAGACTTGGAAGAAAAGATAATGGGTCTGCACCCTAGTTTGGTATGTACTTGGGCAGCTATTAACATGCAACAATTATTTATTGAGAGCTCAGCCTGTGCTGGGTACTGTTTTAGGTTTGAAGCCCTAAACCCACTCTCTGAGTTTCCGTTTCTTCCTAGTAAATAACTGTAAAATAGATGTAAAGAAAATGTAAGCAGAGCACCTAGCACAGAACCTGGAGGAGCAGTAAGTGGCTGGTCAATAGGAACGGACATGCTATTGTTTCTATGCCGTGGAGGTTGTCTAGAAGAATCTGACCTTTGCAGTTTGATTTTCTTCCTTCTCCAACTCCCAGTCAGTGTGGCTAAAGCACAATTTTATTCCGGAAGTATGACCTTAGCCCAGTTTTTAAACAAATGTTCACATGAAAGAGGAAAAATTAGTCATCAGAATATTTTTCCAATAATATTAATATGAAATAGTATTTTTCCAATAATTAACCCTCATTTTAGAATGAGTCGCTTATTTGGCATGTTGCAATAATATTCACGTCAAGATGCTTTTTGTTGCAATTAAGAGAAAAACTCCACTCACATAGCATTACCGTTAAAGGAAATTTATTAGCTCATATAATTCAGAAGCAGGGACTAGATACTATGTATTATCATATACAATCATTAAACTGTGTCCATTATCACCCCATTTTATGTGGAATAGAGGAAGGCCAGCCAGTTTAAGTAACTTAGGGAAGTTCACACAGCCACTGTGGGGGGGTCAGCATTTGAACCCAGGCCATGAGACTCCAAAGCCCATTCTGCTTTTGAAATCACGTAGAACAATTCCTGGCACAGAGCACCCACACAATATCAGCTTTTCATAATAATCGCTAGGCTATTTTACTTTCCAAAATATGGCGATTGTTGCTCCATATTTTTCATTTTCTACCTTAACATACTAGAGCATTATGTCTGTATAACCAAAAACTTTGTATTAATATAGTACATTACAATTAGTTTCATTTTTGTAAGTCCACAAATGCCTAGATCCAGGCACAAAGCTAAGCACATTTGAGGAGATAAAATATTTGCTCTTCGCTCTACATGTACAATTTATATACTTCCAAAGCTTTTCAGAGTTGGCAAAGGAGTAGTGCTCGAATTCACTCATTTTATACTTAAAACAAACCTGGTCAGAATTTCTTATACGTCTGACCCAGACTGGCAAGGTTCAGGGTCCTGAGCAAGGGTGAACTGGCTAGAAATCCTTACGCAAGATTTGAATATATGCCCTAGTCCAGGGCCGGCCCACTGGGTCATAGTAATTGGTACCCACTTCCCCCATCGCCCATCCCCACATCATCAGCCCCACTCCTGACTCTAAGGCCAGTGCTAATTTCAAGAAATGATGACGACTGTCCATGACACAGGTGTCAGAGCTAACACTGCTTGGGTCTGAATCAGACCACTTAGAGAGAACAAGCAGCTTGAAATGAAAGAGGAAATATTTGGTCCTCTCCTGCTTCTATCTTCAGTAAGTGTGTGCATGTCTCTCAAAGGATCAGATTTTCCATCAATGATCCCCCCAAAACCAAAAATGTCTAGGGCCATCTTAGCTCGTAGGCAAACATCTTCCCAGGACCTTCTTCCTCATGGACAGAAACCTTTCAGGAAAATAGTTCCACTGTTATTCTCTCTGCAGCTAGCAAAGTTTGATGCAGCTAATAATTTTCACATCCGTCTATTATTTTTTTTTTATTTCTGCTTGGGTTTGTTTCATAATTTATTTTCCTTTATGTGGATATAAAACCTTAATTTATCTTTGGGGGCATCCTAACATAATGATTTTAGAGCCTGTATCAATATAAACCAACAGAATTTATAGTGTAAAATAATAAATGTGGCAAACCTCATTAATGAAACAAATAAGTGAAGTCTGTGTCAGGCCCTGCTGCAGAATGAACTGCATCTGTAGTATATTTATGTTCCAGGAGCTGATTTTTGCTGACTGTTTTTCTGAAAGCGAGTTTTCTGCATGTGTTGTGAATTCATGTTTGCAGGCTTCTTTTGAGGGAACTCCTTTGACTTGGGTTTGGATGTGGACTTTATTTCTCTCACATCTGCATCTCACCTGCCTCTCTCGCTCTTGCTCTCTGTCCTCACTTGTCTTAGTGACCCTACAGATTCCCTCTATAGTTGCTTCAACAAGCCCCCCACACCCTGCACCCTGTCCAGAAGCAGGTCTTTTATTTTACTTATTTTTATTTTTTTCAATTACAGTTGATAGTCAATATTACATTAGTTTTAAGTGTACGGCATAGTCGTCAGACATTTATATCACCTATGAAGAGATCACCCCCAGAACCAGGTCTTTTAAAGAAGGTTTGGAACATATCTTCGTTTCCTACAGCTGCCGTCGTAAATTTCCACAAGCTTGGTGGCATCAAGCGACACGAATTGATTCTGTTTCAGGTCTGGAGGCCAAAAACCCTGAACCAAGGTGTCAGGAAGCCTATGCTCCCTGAGAGGCTCCTTGCCTCTCCCTGGCTGCTGGTGGCTCCCCGCATGCCTTCGCTGGCAGCTCACTGCATAACTCCAAGCTTGTCTCCATCTTCACGTGGCTTTCTCCTCTGACTGTCTTTATGTGTCCTCCTCCTCCTCCTCCTCCTCCTCCTCTTCTTCTTCTTCTTCTTCTTCTTCTTCTTCTTCTTCTTCTTCTCCTTCTTCTTTTTAAATATATTTTTATTGATTTCAGAGAGAGGAAGGAAGGGGGAGAGAGAGATAGAAACATCAACGAGAGAGATTAATCGGCTGTCTCCTGCATGTGCCCTATTGGCGATTGAGTGCGCAACCTGGGCGTGTGCCCTGAGCAGGAATCAAACCCTGACCTCCGGTTCATGGGTCGATGCACAACCACTGAGCCACACCAGTGGGCCCTCCTCTTCTTATAAGGACAGCTCAGTCATTGGGTTTAGGGCCCACCCTAAATCCAGGGTGATTTCATCTCAAGATTCTTCAAAGGCTGTATTTCCAAACAAGGTCCCATTCTGAAGTGCTGGATGGCCATGACTTTGGGGCGGGGGGCCACTATTCAACACACTACAGGTCCTAAGTCTTAAGGCGATATTGAGAAGAACCCAGAAGCAATCATCAAGCCAGCAGGAAGCTAAACCACCGCCAGTGAGGACACAGTAGATCTTCACTCTGGCCCTACCACCTGTTCATGTTTCTGTTCCATTCCTAGTTCTTGAATATACTAGCATTTGCCTGGTTTTCTAAACTGATTATGTCTGCTAAGTTTTCTTTTTTACATTTTATTTCTCCTTGCTTTGTTTGGGTACATCAAAGTGCCCGTTAACTCCATCACCTCGATGGGTCTCCCTTGCAATTTTTTAACACATGCTATGTAAGTCAAGCAAGATAAGCACCTGTCACTTTGCAACATCTGTCCAGTTTCAGCATTCCCAGCTTTTTTGGTGAGTCTCTCCAGGCACCACAGACAGATCGGCGTCCACTCTGCTCCTTTGCAGCAATGCCTAGTGATAGCATCGTTTCCTTGAGCTTGTCTTTGGATTGATTCCCCAGAGAGCAGAGACTCTATTTCTTCATCTTTATATCCCCAGTATCTACTACAATACATGGTTCCCAGCAGGCTCTTATGCACTCACGGATTGAATGAACAAACAGAGCAACACAAATAAGTCATGAGACTTGGGTCTCATTTCATCACATTTCTTTTTCCTCATTCCAAAGAAATGCCTCCAATGAACAGGCCTCATTTTCAAAACATCGCCTGGGGTGTTTTGCTCTGTGTACCCTGACTAAAATAAAATTTCAAAGACGTAGTTTTCAGATCAATTTCACTTGGCAATTAGGTTTTCGTAAATACATTTCATTCCCCTGTTTTGATTTTCATTCAATGCCGCACCATCTCAGAAACAGTTTGCCCTTTTTTAACTGCTGTAATTTTCTAATGGCTAAATCATTATAATGGTTCATCAAGCTCCCTGTAAATAATCTAGCAGCTGGGAACATTCTACACATCTAAGCAAGACATATTTTTTAATAGGAGGACAGGGAAAATACCATAAATAATGCGAGCTGCTGTAAAAATTAATGTTTTTGCATTTTACGGTTCATGTGCAATGAATTATAGATTACATTTAAAAACGTGCTCCGGGCTCCCATCTCATAAAAACTATCAGCAGAATAACAGGCGAACTGTTCAATTCGTCATTTTGTAACCCCTGCTCTCTGGATGGTGACTGTTCTGGAGGTGGATGGCGAGAGAGGGTGAGGTGTTGTGAGGCCTGTTTCACACGTGTAGCCTTCTCTTCCTGGAAGTTCAATTGTGCAAACACGTTTTCAGAAACTGTGTCTCAAGTATCATGCTGGTCGTCAGCCCTTTTTGAGACACAAACACTACACATATTTTCTTTGCTATAAATTGGACTTTGAACGGATGCTTAAGGACACCCCCACCTTGCAGCACTCCAGGTTTCTATGTTGAAATCATTTTCTCTTTAGGAAACAACAAACACGATAGAGATTTGGAATTGGGCCAAGTTTCCTGTTGCTTTTGCACTTTTTTCCTGACGAGAATGTACTGTCTATCTTTCCAAATGTCTAAATACCACCAAATAGGAGCCGTGGATGTATGTAAAACGCTAAGCTCTCAAAGTTTCGTGGCTACCAAATAAATGCTCTGTTACCGGTGTGTCTCTCAAGTCCCTACAGCTCACAGAACAGCCTGTGTACAAATGTGGGGGGGGGGGGGGGGGGCCTGAGTCCTGCACAGGAGGAGGCGATTATCCTCTCTGATTGGGGAGGGAGAAGAGACAGAGACAAAGAAAGAGAGTGAGGGGGAGGGGAGGGGGTCATAAGAAGGTTGTGGGAACCCAGGTAAAGATAAATTTGAAACAATATTTTCCAAGTAGCTGAGACTGAATCCTTATCTGGCTCAGACAAGGGGCCTCGGTTTCCTCATATAAAATGAGAACTTGGGGCAAGACAGATTCTAACATTTTATGAATCTAAAAACAAAAATATTTACAATCCATTTTTTTAATTGACCCTAATTTTTTAATCTTTTTTATCTTTATTGTTGAAAGTATTACAGATGTCCCCTTTTACCTCCATTGGCTCCCTCCATCACGCTCCCCCCCCCCCCCCCCCCCCCCCCCCCGCTTCCCGGCCTTCACCACACTATATTATTGTCTGTGTCCATGGGTTATGTGTATATGCATACAAGTTCTTTGGTTTCCTCACATTAAGTGAGAGCTTTGGGCAAGACAGTTTCTAAGATTCTTTTCAGCACTAACATTTCCTGAGTCTGAAAGTAAAAATATTTGCAATCCATTTTACGTATTAGAAACTTTTCTATTTTGAGGAGATGCACACTTGGACATAGCGGCTGTTTCAAGGCCACCCCCAGCCCCTCATGCCTTGGGCACATCCAGTGCCTGTGCCATCAGCCTCCCTCCAGGCTCCGGTCACAGTGTCTTAGCCAGGGCGGCACAGCACAGTCACCAGAGGAGCTTTCCAAGGCTCCACAAACAAATGGCATAGCCAGGGACGTGGACAGAGCTATCCTATTAATAAATGCGACTCTGCCATGTGCTGCCAGAGCAAAGTCAGATCTAGTGAGAAACAAGTCTGCGCCTTCGAGGTGGTGCTGCTGTGACTTGACTAACTACGTTTAGAACTTGGCCCTACAAGGCCCATTTGGGCAGCTTGTCTAGCTGAAGAGCCCTCGGGTCTAAAGCCCACAGCTCTTTCAAATGAATTCTTGGCATTGTAAGAGTTTCCCATACCCAAACATCTCCCAGTGCTTTACAAATATGAATTTCTTCATTTTATGAAAAGAAAATGTCATTATAAACATTGCTGGGTAGGGCAGAATCAGGGCCTGAGATCTCTCCTGGGGTGTACTTACCTCCATTGGCACCCTCCACCAGCTCCCCCCGCCCCTCCAGGCCTTCACCACACTATTTGTCAGGTGTACTCCGGGGTGCTTTGATTTTAACATGTGAAGGGGCATTAGTGTGACCTTCCACGCACTTACTAATTACAGATGGGAACACACACACACACCAGAAAAAGGAGAAAAAGAAAAAAAAACACATTTCACATTAGTCATACTACATTTTTGAAATCTTCTTCCATAATCAAGTTCATAGTTCATTTAAAGAGATTCATTCTTATACCAGCTAAGATATACATGTCACTTTTCCATGGCCTCAAGTAGTAGGGATTATGCCTGTTATAATTTTGAGGATCTACTTTGCTTTGGGGAAGCAGAGGGGAAGAGAACTTTGAATGGAAGCAAACTTGTCCTTGGGTGAGGATTTAAAAAATTAAAAATAATCTAACTTAATTCTAAGACAGACAAAGAATATTTACTGCTGACTTAAATTATTTGAAATTTGTTGAGACTTGTTGAATGCCCCCGAGTATGATGTTTTTCTATATACCCCATGTGCACTTCAAAAGAACATGTATACTGCAGTTTTAGCTATAGCCTTAGAGGTAGTATTTTATACACATATTTTGATTTGATTTGACCTATCTGTACATTCTAACAGTTAGAGAGAAGTGCTAAAGTCTGCAACTAGTTATAGAGTTGCCGCTCTCTTTCATTTGGTTAATTTTTGACTGTGCATTTTGAAGCCATGGTACATTCACACTTACATTGTTTCATCTTCCTGTTGAGTCAACCCTTTATCATTACAAAATATCTTTCATTATCTCTTCCACTGCTCTGCCTGAAAGTCAACTTTGAATAATATAAATATAGACATACCAGCTTTCTTCTGGTTAGTGTAGTATATGTTTTTCCATGCTTTTAAACTCTATTATGTCTTAATTTCATCAGTGGTCCTTGTAAATTGCATGTAATTTAGCTTTTTCTAATGTTTCTCAAATATGACAATTTTCATTTTTTACATTGGTGTGTTTAGTCCATATATGTTTAATATAGTTACTGATAGAGTTGAATTTATGTCTATTGTTTTGCTATATTTTCTCTGTTCCATCTGTTCTTTGTTCCTATAGTTCTTCTTTCTACATTCTGTGTATTAATCAAGTCTTTTCTTATTCTATTGTATCCTAACTATTAGCTATTTTATTATACCTTCTGATATAACCCTTATGGGGTAAGACTAAAATTGCAATATACTTTCTATTCTTTTATCATATACTTTGTTTTGTCACATTTACCACTGCCCAAACAACACAAGAAATGTAAAGAACTTATCTTCATTTTTCTCTTCTCATGTCTCTTGTGCTGTTGTCATACATATTACTTTTATTGATGTTATGAATTGCAAAAGACTTTATTGTTTGAAGTTAATATTCATTGGTGCTTACTCACATATTGCCTTTTACAATAGACTTCATTCCTTTCTTCATCTGGGTCATTTTCCCTCGGCAGGAAGAACTCTCATGGTGTCTCTTGCAGTGTGAGCCTGCTGCTGACAGTCTTTCATTTTGTCTGAAAATATATTTATTTTGCTTTCATTTTTTTCCAGAATTATTTTGCTAGGCATGGCATTTTAGGTTGACTTTTACAGATGTCGTTCTTTTTTTTGTAGCTTACATTGTTTCCAGTAGAATTTGGCTGTTAATTGTAATCTACTTTTTTCTCTCTGACTGCTTTTAAAGATTTTTCTCTTTGGATTTTGGCAGTTTGACTATAGTTTGCTAGGTATGGTTTTCTTTTTATTTTTTTCTGCTTGGCATTCACTCAGCTTCTTGTATTAGTGGGGTAAAGTCTTTTTGTCAGATTTGAAAAATTCTCAGTCAGTATTTCTTCAAGTATTGTCTCTGTTCCATTTTCTTCTTTTTGGGACTGTAGTATAGCTATGTTGACCTTTTGATGTATTCTTATTAATTTTATTTTCATTCTGTTTTATTCTTTTTTATTTATCTTCTTTTTTATATTGTCTTTCAAATTGCACATTTTCTGTTAACATGTCTTTGAGTCTACTAGTCTTTCATTCTGCTTTTAAATCTACTCAATGAGCCCCTAATTTCAGATACTGTGTTGTACAGTTCTAGATTGTCTATTTGGTTCTTTTTTTATAGATTCTGATTGTTTATGTTGTCATACATTTTCCTCTTTTCTTCTATTTTTAACAATATTTATAGATGTTTGACATGCTTAAATGCTAACTCCAACATCTGGATTATCTCTGGGTCCGGCTCTTTTATCTTGATTATTGATCACTTTTCATGCTTTTTTGCATACCAGACATTTTTAAGACACTGTAGGCACTTTGACTTGTTTTCTTCCTCTCAGGAATGTTAAGTGTGTCCTGGTAGACAGTTAAATGATAAGCCAGTCACCTTGATCTTGTCAATGTAGGTCTTAGGTTTTAGTTTTACCCACACTCTTGGGGCATTGTCCTGACAACTAAAATGATGCCTTCCTGCTGTTTCCACTAAAATGTCAAAGTGGGTTTTTTTAAAGGACTCTCCAATCTGTCTGAATTTTGACCCCAAATTCTGTTTTTCCAGCACCGGGCAGCCTCTGAATCTTTGCTCAGCTCCCAAGCCTCACAGCTGTTCTCTGCTAAGCCTCTCAGAGCTTCACCCTATGCCTGAAGTTGAAGATTAGGCCGAGGATTCAAGGGGATTATATGCTAAAATTTGGAGTGGCTTCTCCCCAGTAAATTGGCTGCCTTTTCTCTGGGACCATGCTCTCTAATCCCAATCACATTAGCAGCTTAACATTTCAATCTTTGTCTTCTTCCCTTAACAAGACCAAAATTCTCTGCTTCTGCAACATGTCCTTGCTCTGCAGATTAGAAACTACTGTTAGGGAGAAAACATCATGAATGTGAGGATCACCTCTTGTCCTCTCCTTCTCACAAGGATTACAGCTATCCATTGGCTGCAAATAGGTATTTTATGTATTTCCTTCAGCTTTTTTCATGTTTATAACAATAGGGTAAGTTCGAGACCAGCTAAGAGGAGTCTCCTCTCTTTAGGTGTTAGCCTCTTAGCCTCCACTCTCTGCTTCGTTTCTAAGCTGCCTGCCTTGTGCATGTAGTCCTTTGTAACTGGTAGATGCCTCGTGGGGAAGACTGCACTCAAACTCTCAGGCTCACCTTCTTTAAAAATATATTTGTATTGGAATGACTCAGGGACAGTGATTTAGGTCACAAGGCAAGGTGTAAAGTGAGCTAGTCCCATAGGGACAAAATTAGGGGCTCCATTCCTGTGAATTCCCTAGACTAGGGTCCGCTCCCCAGACACAGAGGCGACAAGGGTGGCAGATGGTCTGCAGTGAGTCTAGGAAGAAGAAAGAATTTCCTCAGAATGCAAGCTTCAGTTGGAAACGTGAAGAGTTCTGGGGGTGATTGCACACGCTGTGGGTGGACTTCATGCCAAAGAGCTCTCCGCTCCGTGTATGACCAGTCGGCTTATCTCCCATGCATGTCATCGCATTAAACAAGGCAAAGTGCAGAAGGAAGCGGCAGGAGGAAGGGAAAAGGTTGGTCTTTCTTACAGAAGCCACATCTTCCTAAGAGTAAGAAAATGGATCTATGTAATGTGTAACTGACTGAAAACGCTAAAGAGCCCAGAACAGTGCGACCCTCCGAGTCCTGTATCCCTCCGCGAGATTATGCTAATTTGAGAGTCACCGCCTACATGTGACGTCAACTTGAACCAGCATAAAAGTCAAGGAGGACCGGAAGCTCTGCCAGCGGCCCTTGGACAGGCACCATGGAAGCTGCAGCACGCCCAGTGGAGCTGGTCCAGCGCCCACTGTTCTGAGGGTCTGCGCACGGACTGAGGAGCACAGCGGGTTGCGGGAGATTTGCAAGTCCATAGCTGAGAGCGGAAGACGTGAAGGTCTCAGGTGGTATAGCAGAAGGCAGGTCGTGACCCAGAACGAGCGCCCCGCATACCCTTATGGCCCAGAAAGGGAAGCAGCCACAGAGGGCCCCAGTGGCACTCAAGGCTCCCCCACCAGAGGAGGAGATTCCCAGGGTGAGATGTTGGAAATGTGGGGCCTTTGGGCACAAGGCAAGCAGCCTCGGGTGTCCCATGAAGCGTCAGAGTGGGGCCCTAAGCCCCCCTGCCCTGCACTCCAATAAGATGAAGGAGAGCCAGAATCCTTGGCCTCCCAGGGACCTGAGGAGCCCAGGGCCCTTCAGCAAGGCTGCCAGGTTGACCCAGCAGAGAGTTCTCAGGCATGAAGAACCGAGACAGGCTTTGCGCCAGAGATGACCCGGGAGAGCCCCGGAAGGGCACCAGCAAAACTGGAAGGACAAGCCGGAATCCTGTGACTACGTGAGGGTGAGATGCTGGAACTGCAGGGCCTTTGGGCACAAGGCAAGCAGGTGTCCCAGGAATCATTGGAAGAGGTCCCCACCCCCCCAGGCCATGGGCTCCAATAAGACAAAGGAGAACCTGAAACCATGGAATCCCCAGGTCCAGCGGAACCCAGGACCCTTTCACAGGGCTGATAGGGTGAATGAGCAGAGAGCATGGCATGAAGAACAGAGAGAGGCTCCTTGCTGGAGACTTCCCTGGAGACCCACATGCAGGCCCCAGCAAAACTGGAAGGAAGAGACAGAAACCTGTGACTATGTAAGGGATCCACACATGCAGAGACCTGATCACAACACCAAGAGGAAATACGTAAGAGACCCTGATCTCACCCCTTGGTCACCGAAAAGGAAACGTGCCATGACATCCTCAGCACCTCCCGTCGAAGGTGTTGTGAGAAGTGCCTGCTTACCTCCTGTACCAAAGAATGGACAGGAAGGGCCTGTCACAGACTCCCCTCATGCAGAAGGCACACACTTGGTCCAGGATCCCACCCACAGTGTCCATGAGGGGGACAATAGGCCCCATTCTGCCTTCAGCAACCAGGGCCTGGACCAAGCCCTCATCCACCAGCCACAGGCCAAGTCCCCTGACGGGAACTCACACAGCATCCAACATGCTGCTGCACACAGTGTGGGCCAGGACTCTGATCTCATCATCAAGGTACCTGGCAAGAGAGCTGCCCAGACCTCCAGCCAAACCTGCCAAAAGCCCACAAAGATACCCAGACTCAGCCCTAGCCTGAATAGCACCCAGAGACCAGACCTCCAACCTCAGCACCAGGGCCCTCCCATCAAGACTCTCCAGCCCTACCAGTTCCCACCAATTCTTGAGGTTCTAGGCCAGCCCCTCAGAAATGAATTCACGACATTAGACAAAGGCCAGTGGAGCTCCATGTGCCTGACACCTCCATCCCTCCCTCGTGCTGAGATGCTCACGGCTTCTGCTCAGATCCCTCCCACCACTGAGAAGTCAGAGGCACTTGTCCCTGTGTCCCCTTGAGTATCCTCCTTGAGGCCCTTCAGCTTTCCTCTTCCTCTGAAGAACATGATGGCCAGTGAGACACTCCATGTTAGGGAAGACATGTTCTTCAGTCCCAGGCCACCTGGAGGTGCCTGAGGAACTGGAGAAGGAAGATCACCTGGAGCAAATGTTTCTGGGGAACCAGAGCTTCCCTTCTGTGCTGTGTGGACAGATGGTGGGAACTCTGAGCATGCTTGGGGCACACAGGCCCAGTTATTGCACTTTTAATGTACGTAGGTGTAGTGATATTTCAAGTGGTACTTTTATAATAAACTAGTTTGTGCTTATCAAACTGATAAGGGAAGTGGAGTTTTAGAAATTTTTAGCCATTGTATGTAAAATTAAGTTAAGTTGCAATAATTGCCCTTAAAGTCTAATGGAAAGGGGAAGCTCTGTAATGATTCTATACCAGGTGTGCACCTGTCTGCTTTGGGAAACCTGGGGCAGGGCCCCCTGTGTGGTCTGTAGATTTAAAGCCGTGCCTGTGGTCCTGAAGTGAGACTGTTTCACTGTGCTCTGTTATTTTAATGGAAATCAGGATGGGGACCCTTCCCATGACTTTGCACCTTTTGTTTATGGAATGTCATATTAAAGTTCTGTTTTAAGTATAGTTTGTGTTTGATACCAATAAATTCTGCAAAATAGGTCAAAAATAAAATAAAATATATTTGTATTGATTTCAGAGAGGAAGAGAGAGGGGAGAAGAGATAGAAACATCAATGTTGATAGAGAACCATTGATTGGCTGCCTCCTATGGGCCCCCAATGAGAATAGAGCCCACAACCGGGGCATGCGCCCTGACTGGGAATTGAACAGTGACCTCCTGGTTCACGGGCCTATGCTTAACCACGGAGCCACACTGGCCAGGCTCAGGCTTACTTTTTTTTAAGTTTTTGTTTATTTATTTGGTTGGGGTTTTTTATTGCTTCAAGTATTACAAAGAGTATTACATATGTCTCCTTCCCCCCACCCTTGACAATCCCCCTGAGAGTGCCTTCATAGTTTTGTTCTCCAGTTTTTGTCTTCCCCACCCAACAGACTGCCCCAAGCTCCACGACACCACTTTTTCTTGGTTTCTACACCTCGTATAAGCAAATGCTCTTAGGAGATAAAATTGTGATACATTGAGGGCTTATGATGTATGTTCTTTTTCTATTGGCTCTTAGTCCCATACTTGTGGTAACTTTGGTTGCTTTCCAATACTTTCAGAGAGCCGCTTTTTGCTTCCTTTTGTGCTTTAATTCAACTTTTATCATTCTCAGCAGAAGAGTTAGTCGGATATATTACTTTGTCATTGAAAAAAATCCCACATTTTCACTTTAACTTTCTACCAGAACCATTTTCTAGTTCTGGCCAGAAAGTTAAAAATCAAATCAAGGGAAGAGATGATGCGATAGGGTTTTCTAAGCTTTGTCACCTTGTTATTTTTGAATCCCCTCCTACATCATTTATACGAAGTTCCACCTATAATATAGTTCATTGGTGCAAGTAATTTCAAAGCATTTTAGTCAAATTAATCTCCCCGGTGAAATAGTCTTAGTTAATAAATAACACATAAAAAGCAATTGCTATTTGCCAGAACCATAAATTTTAAGTTAATTTTATGGCTGTTGAAGAGCAGAATGTTACTCCAGGTAGTAGACTCCATACTGCCAGTCTTCAGGGCCACATTCACCTTCTGTGGAATTAAATGGACCTTGATAAGCCTCATCAAACGTGACTCTTGCGTTCGTCTTTCTCTACATTAGCAGCAGACCCTTGTGTGGTTCCTCGGGCTACAAGACAGAGGGAATATGCTTTTCTAGTCAGGAAAAATAATTTAAACTCAAATATTACAAATGTGTACAAACTAAATATCAGTAGGGGAAAAAAAGATAAGCAGGCTGAATTTTCATAGTGTTACACCAAATTGTCTATTTGGTTTAAAGATTAAAGGTCACAACTGATGGCACAAATGATAAAAGTGTGCCTGAGTTTTGCGAGTATATTGGGAGAAAATAGAAAGTAAAGCAATTCAGGATATCACAGGGACATCAAAAAAGGGGAGACTCTTGAGGGAAGGTGGTGAAATTAATATTTGAAAGTAAAAGTATAAGGAAAATGCCAACTATGTTTCTAATCATTTATGAAGAGAAAATGAAGGGGGAAAGTTCTTCTAAATGAGAGGGGAGACTCAAAATCCAATGATAAGTAATAACTAAAAAAGTCACCAATAGCACTCTCTCACAAAACTCTCCCCAGATAAAGTCTTATTCTTCAACCTAGAACTCAGGTCTGTATTATTTGAACAAAGTGTTAGTACACACATACACACACATATACGCATAACACATTTTTAATATATATTTATTGATTTCAGAGAGGGTGGGAAAGGGAGAGAGAGATAGGAACATCAATGATGAGAGAGAATCATTGATCAACTGCCTCTTGCACACCCCACACTGGGGATCAAGCCCGCAACCCAGGCATGTGCCCTGACCAGGAATCCAACCTTGACTTCCTGGTTCATAGGTCGACTCTCAACCCCTGAGCCACGCTGGCTGGGCTCAGCAATTTTTAAAAATTGTGTCCAAGACTTTTGAATCATGTGCCGCCACAAGTAGGAAGAGGGTTGCATAATATTTCTAATGCATAGCAGATGAGGTATAAATGTATAATTGGACAAGTTTCATGGGAAGAAAAAAGTAAAAACTTTTGAAGAATGGGAAATGGTTCTTTTCTCAATCAGCAGTGCTTTTGAAGTTACTGACATGAGCAGTTCTGGGATTTGAGCAAGTTTTTCACTGGGTTGCTTGCCTTATGATAGGAAAAAAGCATCATTGTTGAAATATTTATTTGCATGTAAATCTTGGTTTAGAGATGTCTCTCCTGACTTAGTACATTTCAGTGATGCTATTGAAAGGAAATTAAGACTAAATTTTCAAGCAGACTCTGTGGCATAGGTAGAAGAAATAAACCATGCACATTTTGCACGACAGAACCTCCATTATTTTGGCAGTGAGGCTGTGCGCATTATTCCCGTTACAATGTTATTCGGGAAATTGCCTATTTGATTATTTCTCGAAATAGGGTATTAAAGTTGTGGAAGGAGACAGTGCTCATTGACTAAGAAAATAAGCCCATGGGGAGAAGGGCTGATGTTCATTACCAGAAACATCCTTCTGAATTTGATTCTTTGAAAACACAGAAAAAGATTCAAAAAAACCAAATTGCTTTTGTGTAAAAGCTGTTGAATATGAGAATATCAAATACTCTCAAAAAAAACACACCAAGTTAGTGGCTCATGCTAAAATGTTAGCTACCATATCTTCCTTCTTACCTTTTCTTCCAGTCCGCTCCAAACACTGATGATGGCAAGACAAAAGAAGCAAGTGGTAAAGAATCAGTGACAAGGACCAACTGAATTGTGTAGAGAAGGTCACTTCATTGAGAGATGTAGGAAATTTATATAACATTCCACCACAGCTACTTTAACTTAATTGGTTTGTCTTTCTACAGGGAATATGTCTGTAAATTTACTATCCCCTCAGTATAACCGCTGATGATAATGATAGTTAACACATAGTACTTGTATGTGTGTCAGCTTTTGTTCTAAGTTATACAGGTTGGGGCAAAAATAGGTTTCCAGTTGCGAGTATGTGTAACACAGTACTATTCATTAATTATTGTATTATTTTCTATATGAACAACTGTAAACCTACTATTACTCCACCCTGTGTAAATGTTATGTGCACATATACTATATAATCTTTATATTATGTATACATATATGTACATACACACACATGAACTCATTTCATTTTCTTAGTAATCCTACAAAAGGGAATAGATATTATTATCCCAATTTTCCAATTGTGCGAACAAGCACACAAAGAGTAAGTAATTTGCCCCATTTCTTATAAACAGTAACTCTGTAAGACTCAGTCTACCCTCATCCAATGCAGCCTATCTGATAATAGCAATAGTTGCTGTAGGAAATTGTATCATTGTTCCAATTATTCACTCCCCCTTCCTATGAGAAAGTTAAATATACTCATTCATTGCCATGAGACCTGCAGGGCCTTTGATCATGTGACTTAATTTGACCAATGGAATGTGTCAGTCTACCAAGTTCCCACAAAGCTTAAAGAGGCATCATGTACTTCCTCCAATTCTTTCATCTCTCTCTCTCTCTTCTATGAAAAAAATAGGTTCCATACAGATGCTGACTTGCAGCTATTGACATGTAACAGGGGACAGAATAAAGGTTTGTTGTCCCAACCCACTGAAATGTAGGGGTTACTTGTTACTGCAGCACAGCTGATTAATACTGTCACCACCTCCTCAGTGCACTGTGAGTTTAAATGATTTCTTGGATCTTGCAATTGTAATACATTGCTCTTTAGAATTCAGAAGGGTAATTTGAATGTATCTAAATAAACCAAGAATCTTCATGTTTTATCAGAAAAATATCATTACCCTCACTTTATTTTGTTTTCATTACCCTCACTTTCAGATTAAGTGACTTAGCTAAAAATCACAGAATTCGTATTGCAAACCCATTCCCAACCCTTGTCTGTGTGATTGCAAGGCACAGGTCTTTCTCATGATAGTTCATTGCATACTCTTCCAGAAGAGAGAATATCTCAGAAGACCCACATAACCTACAGAGAGTTTGTGACACTGAAGATTGGGAACTGAAGCTTGGAAATACCCCTAACTTGCTGGATGTGTCACAGCATTTGTTCCCTTTACTAATCTAAGACACTATAATTGTAAGTTATATTACATTGTTTAGAAAGAACTATCATTTCTAGCTGTACCTGGTTATGCTTTATAGACCTATATGCCACCATGAGAAAACTACTCTATATTTGATCAATATTAATCATTTTTATTTATGGAGTTGGTTTATTCAAGTACTCATTACCCCTGTGAATTCTGAAAGGCAAAGTATGACACTTTGAAGATTGCAAATTCCAATTCCACTTGATGTTTCAAAGTTATGGAGGTGAAATGTAGCTTGATCGGCATAGAAATCAGAACACATCACACTCTTGTTAGCCATTGATGTCCTGTGTGGACAATCTCCATGGCAACATGGAGAAAATGTATGATTGGACACCTTGCTTCAAGGAGTATATATACACTAGGATAAATTGAATTAAGTCCCCAGGCAATTTAAAAATCATATGAAAAATATGTTTGGTTGTTCTTCAAATTTTTATGCTAACTTTTCACTACCTTCTTGCTTCTCTTCCATCTCCTCTTTCATATAAGCTAAATTGGAATTACCAAGGTTTTGTGGGTTTTATTTGTGTTTTTAAAATTTGAACTACCAGTTAGAACAGAGAAATCTTAAAATTTTTTCATTTATAAGCTCCCTTTCTTGACCCTGGGGGACTTTAATATTTGAGTCATGATAATATCTTGGATGATATCATAATGCACACCATTACTTTTCTCTTGTGACAATGGCAAGACATAGCTGTTTATTACTTTTCAGGGTTTAAGAGAAAGCAGTTAAACAGTCAGAAACACTCAGAGAATGATAATAGATTACTGCAAATTGTCCTGAATCTCCCTTTGGCAAATGAGTCAGACACTCATTTCATTCAACTCTTTGGTCCTTGTGTTTAGGCTCCTATATCTGTGGGTAGCAAAGTGCAGTCGGAAATAAAAGTCATATTTATCTAACTAGCCATTGAACTTGAACGAACCAGGGTTCACTCTGATCTGCTGTGTTCTCCACTGTAAAACACAGATGTTCAAGTTGCAAACCTCTCAAGTCTTTTCCATCCTGTGCACCCACTCTCTCCATGGACTCCCAGTGATTTGTATCAAGCCATCAGCTGTACCCTTCATTTACTTCACTTTACTAAGAATTTTAAATATTCTTTGGGAAGAACCCCTAGTAAGGGGATTTCATGGTAGTAAAAAGCTGTTAGGTGATAAGAATGATTCAGGGGCCGAAACCGGTTTGGCTCAGTGGATAGAGCGTCGACCTGCGGACTGAAAGGTCCCGGGTTCGATTCCGGTCAAGGGCATGTACCTGGGTTGCGGGCACATCCCCAGTGGGAGATGTGCAGGAGGCAGCTAATCAATGTTTCTCTCTCATCGATGTTTCTAACTCTCTGTCTCTCTCCCTTCCTCTCTGTAAAAAATCAATAAAATATATTTTTTTAAAAAAAAAGAATGATTCAGGGATATTTCTCCCCAACGCTCACATAAAGGAAGAATAAAATGTTATTTAAGCCAAAATTGACTTGAGCCCATCAGTTTTTTTCTTTATTCTACCAGCAGATTCTTCTAGGAAAAAGAAAAGGGGACACTCTATAAACTGAACTAATTCAGAAGAGGCTGGAGCCTAGAGTCAGAGTTAATAGGTGAAAGTAAGCCCCTCACAATCCTATAAAGACATGGAACTCCCACCACAACCGAGATTGGGGTACAGTCAAGATCATTGGAATCTCAAAGAACAGAATGACTCCAGCTGACATCTAGGTAGTGGGCAGATAAATGCAATCTATTTTTTAAATAGTCTAATTATGTTACATCTTGGCTTGAAGAAGCACATTTTTAAATTTTCAATATTTATTATGTGCATATCTGCTTCTTCCTTACTAGAAGGTAACTGGCATAGTAGTACGAGCTCAGACCTTAGCATAAGCTGTCATTTGTTTTGTGACCAGCTTTGCTGATTTTTCATTCTTTGGAAACCCAGTTTCTTCATTTGTAAAATGAACATGAAAGCACCATCTACTTCACATGGTTATTATGAGACCTAAAATAGGAACTATAAAATGCTTCATACACACTAGGTACTGAGCAACGTGATACTTTTAAGATTTGCTCAGAAGTGTTTACTGGGTTAAAGTCTATAAAGTATGCAAAGCACCTTACCCTATGAGGTGCTTGAAGAGATTAGCGTAGCAACAGGCAATTTGGAAATGATAAAGAAAAACCAAGACCAAGCTCTTGTTGTCTTATTTTGGCTTCTGTGCCTGCTGTGTGAGCTTTGGCCTAGGAAGTGGGCTTTTTCTCAGAAAGTCTGGCACTCAGGAAGCCAGGTGCTATGGGGAGGGGTAAGTGCTGCCTAAATACGTTGCTAGGTTGATGAGCTTCCCTAAAGCACCGAGTGAGCAGAATATCTAATAGGAGCTGTCTGCCCCCCATAACAAACATTTCTAAAACACTGTCTAGAGCTAAAAAAAAAAAATCGTTCTCATTTGTTTTCCTCTTGGTTATTTCAAAAGCATTTTTAAAGTCTGCGAAAGCACAGCGAATATCATCTGTTCAGCCACGCTTTTGCTTCTGCTTTGGATTAACGGCAATCTTGGGTTTCAGTTCATTAGAATGTCCTGAACAGAGATAAATTAATTAACGGATTTAACAACTGGAATCAGCCTGCCCATACTTCAAAAAGATTGCACTTTTTAAAATGCCTCCAATATATCATTTTTTTAAAAGGGTCAAGTGGAGGCAAACTAATTCAACTCAATTTGTCTCCTTTCAGCTTCAGGTGTTCTAAGACTATAAAAGCTCACACCTATACAGATAGAATTTAATGTAAATTTATTGAACCATCCAACTCCTTGCAGAACACTGTAATGAATGCCTGAGTGCATAATATGTTTAATTTATATAAAAGCTGCTTTCAAAAGGCCTTTAGGTTTCACAAAGACTATTAGCCCTCCGGACAATCTTTTGAAGTTGGGAGGGAGAATAAATTATCAAGGCCCAGGGTAGCCTTGAAAGAAATACTTTCTCGTTGAAATTAAGTTTGGTAAAATAGTGCAGCTGCTGTGGCAAGCAATTTGTGATTCCATAATAAACTAAATATAAAATTACCATGTGACCCAGTAATGTCATTCCTTGTATATGCCCCCAAAGAACTAAAAACTGGCATTTGAACAAAAACTGGTACAGAGGTGCTTATAGAAGCACCAATTCAATAGCAAAAAAAAAAAAAGTAGAGCCAAATGCCCATCAGCTGATGAACAGACAAAATGTGGTATATCCATACAATGAAATATTATTCAGCCCAAAAAGGAATGACTATAGTCCATGCTGATATGTGCCACAGTGGGATGGGCCTTGAAATTATTAGGCTAAGTGAATGAAGCACAACCAAAAAGCCACAGATTGTATGATTTCATTTACATGAAATGTCCAGAATTGGCAAATCCATAGATATAGAAAGCAGATTAATGGTTGCCAGAGCCTGTGGAAATGGGGGGAAAGGATGTGAACTGCTTGATGGCTATGGGTTCCATTTTGAGGTGATGAAAATGTTCTGGAGCTAGGTAGTACACTGTGAATGTACTACATGTCACTCATGGTAAATTTTGTAAATAATTTTTATAAATAATCTTTTTAGTAAGTTTGATTCTCATGTTTCTAAAAGGGTATAACTTCAAGCCTGCCTAAAATGTAAGGGGGAAACTATAGATAACCTCGTAGTTTCCTTCAGACCCGGTGTTCCAGAGAAAGAAATGAAGCCCAGTTTAAGTAATTGCCCCAATTCCATGAAGTGAGCTTTTTCCTTCTAGGCTTGAAGCTCTCCTAAGTTTTCCTGACTTCTCCCCTCCTGGTTGAAGTTAGGTGCTTCTATCATACCTATACAGGTAGTATTGCACAATACCTGTATTAGTACCACCATGTTATATCATATCTGTTCACTGGCTGATTGCCCTTCCCCACCAGACTCTAAGTTCCTTGAGTCTTGCAAGTTTTTCTGTAGTCCTTGCACTCAGCCTTGGCACATGGGAAGGATTTCTTTGTGTATTAAAGAAACAACCATACCCTGCTCCCAAAGTATTACCCTATGAATGCACTAAATAGTCCTTCATAAAAGAGGATTTCATTTTCCTTCAATTAACTGAAACAAGGTCTTTGCAGGGCAATGTCATATAAGAAAACATGACTGTGGTTATACTACCTCCTATCTGGTGAATAAATATGTTAAGAACATATGTTAAGTCATGAGATTTTTATGGGTTTTATTGATATTTACTTTTTAATTCTGTAAAAATGAATTAATAATTGACTAAACTGCATGAACTTTGACTACTCCAGGGCTATAGATGCTCATAAAATGTCATGACTTTAATGCCTTGAGTAGAGCAAGCATCAGTAAGAACACTTTTGTGATTGATGGGAGAATAAAAACTATGTTGGGGTAAAATCTATGTCAATGTCTTTACATCAGTGTAGAATAAGAAGGTTAAGATGGAGGTGGCAAAAAGGGAGATTACTTAGATAAATTAAAGTAACCATTTTAAAAAATATGGAGGTGGCATGGCTTTTATTGGTGTAACTGAAGATTGCCCTACACAAAATATTGGTCTTATTTTTAGTTACTGCTCTTATAGACTTGCTGCTCAACTATCCTAAAGCCAGAAATCATCATTTCTGGCAGCCTTCATTGGACCTAATTGCCTTGCAGTTAATGAGCCAGTAAAATGAGTTAGCTTATTCAGTTCTTAGGCACCTATATTGCAAACAATTTATCTTTGATGGCATACCAGATAAATAGATTAAATTATCTTTTTGTTGTTGTTGTTGTTAGCTCATAGAAAGCTTAGGGCTCATTACTCAACCCGTTGCTTGCAAATATTCAAGACTTAATATTTCAAGTACTGATCTTACCATCTGTCCTATTTTATTTCTCTTTGTCCCACTTTTTCATTCATATGTTTCTTCTTCCTTTACCTTGCACATATTTTTGTAGGTTGACGTAAATGCTGTTAAAACAAGGTTATATATATATATATATATATATATAGAGAGAGAGAGAGAGAGAGAGCATAAAACAAGTCACAACAGTATGCAAGCATTAATATCTGCTACATTCTTTAAGACAAAAATCAAAAAGGAAATTCTGATATTAAAATCTCATTAAATATGTGAAACATGCATTTCCCTCAGTTACTCAAATGTGATTGCTTCCATTTCTGTAGAATTCCTCTAGATTCTACCCATTTGAGTTTCTTAAACAAGGAAACAGAAAGTACATATTATCCCAAAATACTTAGCCAATATCTAAAGAACTTATAAAAGTTGCCTTAAAAACACCTGTCATGTGACTAAATTCAACCATTTTCTGCCCCCTATGAATATGTTGCATGTGTGTAGAGAAGTACCTGTGGACTTCTAGATGAAGGAATCTTTTCCCCTCATTTTAATATTAGGAAAAGTAAAGGGATTGGAAGGAGGGGGCATAAGAGGGCCAAAATTATGCTTTGTCATCGCAGGAAAGCATACGAAAGAAGCCTAATCGCATTATTTAGAAGGTAAAGAATTGAAAGCGGTTTCCTTTGGGTGGGGGTGGGTAGAAGGTGGGAGATGCCATTAGAGCACTGATGGTTTTTGTGTAAGACTTTTGGACTTTATTATTTTGTAGCTATTACATGCATGTATTCCTGTAATAAAGTTAAACTTAAATATTCTTTAATGGCCACCTTGCTCTTTTAAGGATGACACCTGAAATCCAGAGCATAGCTTGCAAGGCCAGTCATCAGATAGCCACCTGGCTTACCACTCCAGCCACAGTCCTCACCATCTTACCCCTTCCTTCTTGTATCCAACTGCACAGAGCTTCTTTCTCCTCCTCCTAGGTGATGAGGACTTTGCCCACCTCAGGGACTTTCCATGAGCAGCTACTTTTGCCTAAGACTGTCTGCTTATCCTCTTTGCTCCCAGCCTTCTTTTGGCTCTGCTTCTGCATGCTTTCCACCTCCCATCACATTCAGGTTAAGTGTGCTTCCTATTCATTTCCTCAGCACTCTGGATTTTCCCCTACCTCAGCACTTATCACATCTACACTAATCTACACTAATAAAAGAGAAACATGGTAATTAGCGTACAACCGCTACCCTTCCCATTGGCAAATCAGCATATACTTATGCAAATTAACTGTCAGCCAAGATGGCGGCTGGCAGCCATGCACTGAAGCGAGCAGGGAGGCTTGCTTGCTCCAGTGACGGCGAACTCCAACGTTCCCCGCCTGCCGCCGGTCTCTCAGCTGCAACTCTAAGAAACTATGTACTATGTTGCAAATAAGAAGCTAAACAAAACCCCAGAAACCGGCTTTCAGTCAGCTGGGCTTCAGCCAGCCGGACCGCAACATTGTATCGATGTTTTCAGCAGCGAGGCCTCAGAGCTAAAGCTGGCCCAGAATAAAAAAAAAAAGAAAAGAAAAAAAGGAGCAGTTGGGAGCTTCAGTCACCTGCTTCCGGAAAACAGTCCTCAGCCCCTCACCCAGACTGGCCAGGCACCCCAGTGGGGACCCCCACCCTGATCCAGGACACCCTTCAGGGCAAACCAGCTGACCCCCACCTGTGCACCAGGCTTCTATCCTATATAGTAAAAGGGTAATATGCCTCCCAGCACCAGGATCAGCGGAGCAGCGAGGCTCCCGGCACCGGGATCAGCGTGACAGGGGGCAGCGCCCAAACCCCCAGATAGCCCTGCGGCTCTGTGTGTTACAGGGGGCGGGGCCACAACCTCCCTATCCGCCCTGCTCTGTTCGTGACAGGGGAAGGCGCCCCAACCCCCTGATCAGCCCTGCTCTGTGCCTGATAGGGGGGGAGCTCCCCAATACTCTGATTGCCCTGCAGCTCTGTGTGTGACAGGGGGGAGCTCCCCAATCCCCTGATCGCCCTGCGGCTCTGTGTGTGACAGGGGGCGGGGCCACAACCTCCCTATCCACCCTGCTCTGTTCGTGACAGGGGAAGGCGCCCCAACCCCCTGATCAGCCCTGCTCTGTGCCTGATAGGGGGGAGCTCCCCAATACCCTGATTGCCCTGCAGCTCTGTGTGTGACAGGGGGGAGCTCCCCAATCCCCTGATCGCCCTGCGGCTCTGTGTGTGACAGGGTGCGGCGCCCCAATCCCCCCCCCCCCCCCACGGGCCCTGCTCTGTGTGTGACAGGGTAGAGCCATAACCTCTCCATTGGCCCTGCCCTGAGTGTGACAGGGTGCAGCGCCCCAACCCCCTGATCAGCCCTGCTCTGTGGGTGATAGAGGGTGGCTCCCCAACCCCCCTCCACGGGCCTTGCTCTGTGTGTGACAGGGTAGAGCCATAACCTCCCCATTGGCCCTGCCTTGAGTGTGACAGGGTGCAGCGCCCCAACCCCCTGATCCGCCCTGCTCTGTGTGTGACAGGGGGTGGTGCCCCAGCTCCCCTATCGGCCCTACTCTGTGAGTGACAGGGGGGAGCTCCTCAACCCCCTGATGGGCCCTGCTCTGTGAGTGACAGGGGGGGAGCTCCCCAACCCCCTGATCGACCCTGCTCTGTTTGTGACAGGGTACGGAGCCCCAACCCCCTGATCGGCCCTGCTCTGTGAGTGACAGGGGGCAGCGCCCCAACCCCCTGATCGGCCCTGCTCTGTGTGTGACAGGGGGTGGCGCTGCAACCTCCCCATCGACCCTGCCTTGAGTGTGACAGGGGGCGGTGCCCCAACCCCCCAATCGGCCCTGCTCTGAGCCTGACCAGGGGCTGCACCTAGGGATTGGGCCTGCCCTCCCACCCAGGAGCAGGCCTAAGCCAGCAGGTCGTTATCTCCCGAGGGGTCCCAGACTGCAAGAGGGCACAGGCCGGGCTGGGGGACCCCCCTGCCTGCCCCCCGAGTGCACAGATTTTTGTGCACTGGGCCTCTAGTCTATATTATAAAAACCTAGTGGCCCTAACGCTGTAAGGACCAAAGACCGGTCACCAGGAAGCTGAGTAAGCGACAAGGTGTGCGCGGGTAGGCGGGGCCACACAATTTCTCTCGGTGGGCCTCTAGTTCTATTATAGCATCCTATTGAATTATCTGACCCCTCCTCTAGAGTATAGAGAACTATAACCCCATCTTTCAGGTCTGTTGTCCTATAGTCAGCACCCAGCAAGATGTTTATTTCAGAGCTGATACTCAACACATGCCTAGAAAAGTGCCTGACACCCAGCAGGCATCACACTAAAGCTGAACAAAAGAAAGGGAGAAACGAAGGGTAGGAGGGAGGGAGAAAGAGTAGGGGGAGAGAAACAAAGACTGTTTGGACTGTTAGATTTATGCTGTTAACGGGACTTAGAATTTAAGTTTAGCATTGTTTTCTATTCCCTTCCCTCGTTAACTGTTCACTATAGATATACTCTAAGCTCAGTGTTCTCATATCACCACCTAAGCTAGTTCACATAAAAGAATTGGTGAAAACATTGTTTCAAAAGGCATTCGCTGGAGACAGTAATGCTTAATCTGAAGGAATCCCAGAGGCCATGTTGAGTTCAATCCTAACTGAGGAAATTGAAGCCCAGAGACACCCATGACTCACCCATATCGCACAGCAAGTTCAGCTCGGAGCTGACACCTGCAGCTGCCTCTTCTGACTCCCCAACCTGCACTACCTCATGGCGGTATTGCCACCTCTAAGGGAACCGGATGAAGGTGATGTTTCCAGTGTCAGACAGGCAAGCGTTCTGCAGTTCCTAACAGCCTTAGGCAACACCTACCGCAGAGGGTTATTGTGGGTTTAGTGAGCTACTGGCTGTGACACCACATGGTACAGTATAGACTGTAAAGCACTTGGTAAACTGCAGGTTGGGGTAAACTGTAAACCAGGAAGCCAGGACAAATGCTGGTAGGCTCCAGAGGATGTGGGAAATCCTGTGGGAGAAGGAGTTCAATGGTCAGAACATTTACTGTGAATTCCAGAGTCTCCATGGGGTCTGAAGGGGGTGCCTCTCGGGCAGGCCTCCGCCCATGTGCTCTAGTTGGTCCTCATTCAAGGCATGTGTGTAACTTTGAAGCAACCAAATGATGTCTCTGGAGTCCTGAGCCCGTAGTTTCTGATGACATCCACTGTTGCAATCAGACCATGCATCTTCCTAAACCTTCATTCCAGGAGGTTGTTGGGGTGCCAGTGGATGTTAGTGTGCTTCGGGTGCAAGGAGCTGAATCCCAAATAAAAATGGCTTAAGCAATTGGGTTTTATTATGGTTGTCACCTCACAGATCAAGACTAGTCCTAGGCAGTCAGTCTCAGGGTTGGCTTAGCAGCTCAACGATGCCATCACAGGCACTGCTTCTTTTCATCGTTCTGTCTTCCCAGCCTCCAGCGCCCATAAATCTTCCTCCTTGTTCACAGCGTGGCTGCAGCAGGTACCAGTCTTACAGCCTCTTGTTACAAGGCTCCTAAGCGAGGAAGGCAAGGAGGAAGAGAGCTTACCCTCTTCTCTCCTTTTGTAAGAAGTGTTTCTCAGTAACTCCCCCAGCAAACTTTCCTTTATGCCTCCTGGGTCTTAACTGAATAGATGCCATAGCCCTCCTGAGCTCCCAGCAGGGCTGGGAACAGTGAAACTGTCATTCTCAGTCTCTAACTTGGAATGGAGCACTTCCAATAGGTGAGAAGGATGAGTAAACTGTTCCACTGGGTAGGCTATTAACAGGACAATACTTCCCAAGTATTAATCCATCGGATCTCACAACAAGCCCAGGGGGCACGTGCCTGCAATGATTATTGTCTTAGAGCAGCAGTTCTCAACCTGTGGGTCGAGACCCCCTTTCACGGGGGTCACCTAAGACCATCCTGCATATCAGATATTTACATTACAATTCATAACAGTAGCAACATTACAGTTATGAAGTAGCAATGAAAATAATTTAATAGTTGGGTCACAACATGAGGAACTGTATTTAAAGGGCCAGAAGGTTGAGAACCACTGTCTTAGAGAGATGCAAACTGAACGTCAGAGACATTGATTGAGCAGCACAGTGAGGTGGTGAAGGAGCCAAGATCCCAACTCCATCCCTGACTCCTGAGGCTGCGCTCCTAACTCCACAGGGCATCACCACTCTGGCCTGCAGTGTCTGCCGCAGCAGGCAGTCCCAGGCTGCTTCTAAAGTCTGACACATGAAAGGCTGGAGCCATGCTTATCTCTCTCTGAAGTGCAAATGTGACCTTTCCCCTGGCTGTAGTCAGGGTGTGGGTGAGCAGAGCACAGGGGCACCCCAGAGCGACAGGGATTGCTTCCTGCCACCACCAGCTGGGGGTGTGATCAGGGCAAGGGCTGGGGTCAGGGAGTCCATACCAGGGGCCAGTGAGAAACAGTCAGCAGCCCGTGGTGCTCCCGCAGGTGTCAGAAAGTCTGGGCTTGACAGGGGTGAGTGAGTGAAGAGTCCAGGTACAAGCAGACAGGATTAGAATAAAATAGTTTCTAAGTGACAGGACTGTCTTAGAGGCCACTTCCACTCTTCCTCTCATTGTCAAATGAGAAAACTGAGGCTCAAGTAGGGTAGAGTAATTTGTCCCAGATCACCCACTACTTTATGTAGAAATGAGGGCTATTTTTCCCCCTAAGTGGACACACATAACTCAATGAAGCCTTCTAAGTGTGACCCTTGCAAAAAGCAGCCCTAGCCCATCACACGTGCACCTGTTATAACCTCTGTTGTAATTCTGAGTTTATTCACTTGTGCACGGGTCTCCCCCATTGCTCCAGGAAGGTCACAATAGCTGACCACACCCGGCCCTTGACATGAATCTTCACAGCTTCACTTGCTGGCTGAGTGACCATGGCAAGCCGCACGACCTATCCAATACTCATTCTTCTCCTCAGTAACACGGGAAAAGCGATAGTTCCAGCCTCACACAATTGTTGGGACCATTAAGTTTTAAATGGCACATAGCACTGTACGCCAGGCAGATTCTGGAGCTGATAAGTAGCAGTGACAGTTCATT
The DNA here is from genome assembly GCF_028538775.1 of Myotis yumanensis. Lineage (NCBI taxonomy): Eukaryota > Metazoa > Chordata > Mammalia > Chiroptera > Vespertilionidae > Myotis > Myotis yumanensis. The sequence continues at coordinate 31,466,716 of NW_027223766.1, forward strand.
TCATGTCTCTGGTGCCTCCCAATTTGGATAACCAATGTATCAATCAACAGAGGAGACTCTGAGTCAACAATGAAACAGATCTCAGGCAGCAGGGTGTGAGGGAGACAAGATGTGATTAAGAAAGAGGCAAAGGAAAGGTCTAGTGCCGTGGTCGGCAAACTGCGGCTCGAGAGCCACATGCGGCTCTTTGGCCCCTTGAGTGTGGCTCTTCCACAAAATACCACATGCGGGCGCGCACGTACAGTGCGATCGAAACTTCGTGGCCCATGCGCAGAAGTCGGTATTTTGTGGAAGAGCCACACTCAAGGGGCCAAAGAGCCGAATGTGGCTCGCGAGCCGCAGTTTGCCAACCACTGGTCTAGTGCAAAACGGTAGTAAGCACACAGCAGCAGAAAAGCCTTTACCGCTCACTCAGCCTCCCAAATCTGCTTTCAGGTTCTTCAGTTTGGGCTCCTGATAAATAAGACAGGAATTGCTTTTATTAGCTTTTTTTAGACAGATCTAAAAAATTCAAAGCAATTTACTTTAGTTCATGTAGCTGACAAGTAGCAGAGCCAGGACTAAACACCAAGGCCACATGACTTAAAAAAAACATGTTCACACGCCTACAAATCATTGTGAGGATCAAATAAGCTAACACACGTGGAGTTCCAGCTCAACACCCAGCACAGGAGCGGTGGCCCCCCCGGCTCTGGTTTCATTATTATCATTTCACTAGAGGCCCGGTGCACAAAATTCATGCAAGGGGCTCAGCCCTCCCACCTCCGGCTACCTCAGCTGGCCCTCACAGCCTTGGCCGGCCCTTGCAGGCCCAGCTTCGTCCAGAAGATCGTCCAGACGGTTGTTCTGCTGTTCGGTCTAATTAGCATATTAGCTCTTTATTATATAGAGTCCATGACCCCTCCCTCACTGGCCCCAGCAGAGAACTATGGTGGCACTAATGCTTCTAAGAGGAGGTGGCACCTGTGAACTCTCCACATACATCAGAGCCAGAATCGGGAAGCAGAGAGAGGCACACAGCCCCCTGAGAACACAGCCTGGTTCGGGCTGTGGTCCAGGGTGTGCGCCCATCTCAGAGTGACGTTGCCCAGTTCTTGGTTCAGGGGAAACAAGAGGCTGCCAGACCTAGAGGTGGGCAAGGTGGCACAAGTTTGACTCTAAACTGACCTGTACTTCTAATCCTCCCATAACCTTCACTAATAATATGGCCAAGGGATCTCTTCCCCTTTGGGGACAGCATGGATGGACCTAGAAAATATTATGCTAAGTGAAATAAGCCAAACTGAGAAAGACCAATATCACACGATATCACTTATTTGTGGAATCTAATGAATAAAATGAATTGACCATTAAAATAAGACCTGAAGCATGGAGGCATGGAACAGGCTGACATGCCTCGATGTGGGGTCGGGGGGAGTGAGAAGAGATAAACCAAAGAACTTAGATACTTACATGCATAGCCCATGGACATGGGCAATAGGGTAGTGAAGACCTAGGAGGAGGAGGTAGAGGCTGGGGGCAGGGGGAGGGTAGGGGGCAGAATGGGAGATATCTGTAATACTATCAACAATTAAAAATATATTTTAGAATAATAATAATAATAATAATATGGCCAAGAGGCAGGAGAGACTGCTGCGCTGGTGAGCTAGCTACAATGAAAGCCGACAAGAGAGAGAGGGAGCAGCTGGCTCTGGAGAGACTTGTGCCAGACCCAACGCCTGGAGGGGCTCAGCCATGATTACAGCGTTAAATAAACAGAGCTGATGGCTGCCCAGGGGCCCGTTCCCTGCCAGGGAAGGGACCAGGGGAGTTGGGATTCTCGTAATTACACCGGTGCAGGCTCAGCCATCCTGGGTTTACCCACACTTGACTCTGATCTGTCCCCAGGCTGGGGGTGCCAGACGCACCTGTTACAGCAGAAGTAGTGTGACAAGCCAAGCACCACGGGCTTCATTCAGGCCACCTGTAAAGGAATGTAATGCCTAACAACCTGTGTAATGCTCATAATTGTCATAATTAATTTGGCACCACTTCCCTGGTAGGTGTTACACCAGTACCATAGAGTGAGAGCCCATTTCCTGTTAACAGGGTTCCCCCACCCACCCCTGCATAATTAAAGCTGTGAGAATGGTGTCATTTAGAAAAGCCTTAACACCCTATTTTCCTCCCACATTCTTTTCTGTTTCTCTTCTTTGGCCCCCCTGCTACCCACTGTTGGTATGCACACCTCACTTTCTTTGGCTCAGCCAGTTACTGCTTCCCTGTTGCATAATTTAGGTTATAATTATTTTCTCATTTCCTCTCCAGCTGGCAGTAGTTTGGTCCCTTCCACCTCGTATTTCTTTAAAATGTCACACTGTTGCTTCAGCTTATTTAAACACTCTGGAAGGTGGGGAAATGTAACTATCGTAGGCATGTCCCACAACCCTTAGAAGAGTGGCCCTGATGTATTTCCATGGGCCACAGGCAACAGGACCAGAACCCAGCAAGCTAACAGCAAACAGCTAAGTGCTCTGCAAAGAAAAGAAAAAATACAGAGATAAAAATAATCTGGCTTCTGTTACTTCAAAAAGAAAAACAATAGGTGAAGGATATAATATGAGAGCAGAATTCACTATAAAAGGGGAAATAGTCCAGCCAGCCTGGCTCAGTGCTTGAGCGTTGACCTATGAATCAGGAGGTCACCATTCAATTCCCGGTCAGGGTACATGCCCTGGTTGTGGGCTCGATCCCCAGTGTGGGGTGTGGCAGGAGGCAGTTGATCAATGATTCTCTCTCATCATTGATGTTTCTGTCTCTCTTTCCCTCTTCCTTCCTCTCTGAAATCAATAAAAATCTATTTTAAAATAAATAAATAAATAAATAAATAAAAGAGGGGAAACGAAGCAAAACCATTTAATGACCATAGCGTCCCACATACCAAGTTCTCGTTGTATCTCCCTATTGACAGTTAATACCACAGGCCAACCCCACTAATTTGGGCTTCCAAAAATAAGAGACTTTGGAAACAAAGGGTTTCTTATTCCATTTCTGCATCTGTCACTCCTAAAAGATACAGTGATCCAAAGTTCATTGCTGAAAGATTAAAAAAAAAAAAAGTGGTGACCAAAAACTTTACAATAAACTGGTGGACATTTTGTTGTTGTTGTTGTTTCAATAAGTGAAAAACAATGCATCCCCTTTAAAAAATGAATGGTAAGTATTTTCTAAACACAAAATCACTTTGTAAATTTACACTTTGTAAATATTAAGTTTTAAATGTGCATGAAAATGTCTGCTCCAACATTTAAGTAGGATCTTTTCAGAGAACAGATCACCAGGAATTCCACCAGCTCTTTTATCAGAATTTCTATAATTTTGAGGAAGAAACATATAGGAAATCTGTTTTACAAACATAATTAAGAAATCAGTTCTTCTTGACACACCCTTGCCTTTCCCCAACTCCTTCTTTCCCTAGTGTTCTCTCCCCTCCTCCTCCTCCTCCTCCTTCTCCTAGGCCTTTTCTCCCCATTTCTTCCCTCAAAGCTTGGACCTTTGTTTTCATTCTCCTAAGCTCCAAGGGCCCTTCTGTAATTTGTTTCTTGAGCCCATGAAGCCCAGCTGGCTCACTTCTTCGATGGCTCACTTCTACCTCTGTGACTTTCTAAATGAACTTTTGTTTGTTTTTGAGTCTTTTCTCTGAATCCTTTTTTAGCCAAAACTCAAGGACCAAGGCCTAACATGTGGTGCTGTCCACCTTTAACAATGCCACTTTCTTAAGTCTATAGCTTGATCACTTACTCTCAGCAAACAATCAGAACTCCCATCCATCTCTACTTTCCCCTCTCCTCCCGGACCAAAAAGAAAAAAGCAGTTTGTTTATTTAAAAGCCAAGAACTCATAAAGTAGAATGTCTCAAGAAATCCAGTGGTCAGATAACAGGATTTTGCCAACTGCTTATTGATAATGGCCATGGAACTTGAACATTAGTAATACATACTTCTGTTTTACAAAGGAAAGAAATTAAGTTACAAAGGACTAGAATAATTCACTTATTGTGACCAAAAAAAAGTAAGGACAACCTAAACTTGGTTCAGAGAATTCTCAAATGCTCACACACATAAAACAACTTGTATTTAATTCTAATTCAACAAGAATCATTTTTACTCCTAAAACTCATCAAAAGAATTGTATAAGTAAGGAATCTTTTGCATACAAGTCATAAAACTCCACCTCAATTGACTTAGGCAAAAATAAATTTCTTTAGGAGGACACTAGAGTATTTTCTTGTATCCAAATGATAGCAAGGAATGGCATTTTATTCTGCTCAACTTCAGGGACAAGGAAGAGTAGCTCTATCCCTCCCCTGTTGTGCTCAGTGGTTAGTTTTAACCTCCTTTCAGCAGCTACCAAGTCCCCCGCCCCACGGCTTCTGCCATCAGGGAATACTCATTTACCCCCTTAGTTCTAGTTCAAACATTCCCAAGGACAGGCTGATCAACCTGCCTTGATCTGCATAACTACTAGTATATGCAAGGAGGTGGGGCACAATTATAATAGACTCTATCTAAAGAGTGTGGTTAGGCCCTGGCTGGTGTGGTTCAGTTAGCTGGAGCATTGTCCTAGGTACTGAAGGGTCAGAGGTTCAATTCCTTCCTGGTCAGGGCACATACCCAGGTTTCTGGTTCAATTCCCAGTTGGGGCATATACAGGAGGCCACCAATTGATGTTTCTCTCTCTCCCTATCCCTTCCTTTCTCTCTAAAACCAACAAAAACATATCCTTGGGTGAAGGTAATCCTATATAATAAAAGCCTAATATGCTAAGTGTCTGCTCAACCAATAAAAGCGTAATATGCTAATGATATGCTAAGGCTGCTCAACCACTGGCTATGATGTGCACTGACCACCAGGGGTCAGTCGACCAGTTGCTATGACATGCACTGACGACCAGGGGGCAGACACTCCGACCAGTAGGTTAGCTTGCTGCTGGGGTACGATCAATCAGGACTGAGCAAGACAGGCCAGACATGCCCTAGAGCCCTCCCACAGTCCCTCCCCGGCTGGCCAACCTCCCGCTTCCCTCCTCGGCACCAATCGTGCACCATTGGGGTCACTCAGCCTGGCCTGCGCCCTCTCTCAATCCGAGACCCCTCAAGGGGTGTCAGAGAGCTGGTTTCGGCCCAATCCCGCAGGCCAGGCCAACGGACCCCACTGGTGCACGTGCACTGGCCTCCGATAGATAGATAGATAGATAGATAGATAGATAGATAGATAGATAGATAGATGTTAGACTGTAGGCAAAAGTACATCTCAAAAGGGGGGAAGAATACTGAACAGCTAACTAGACAGACAAACCAAGAATAAGCAAATAAAACAAAAGAAAGCCCAGGTTCTGAAATGTTAGGTAATGCCAGAAAGTTAAGGTGGCATAGATAGAATGCTGGAAATTGAGATAGAATGCTGAAAGTTGGCATTAAGCATTCTTGAATACATTTTTTTTTCCTATTTCCCAGCAATGAATAACTTGGTAACACATCATTTTCTCTCTTCAACGTTTTGTCACATCCTCATGGCATCTAAGTTTGTGGCCTATAAACGGTCCCTAAAATCTCATGCAAAGCATCCAGAATGTGACTTTCAAAACTGTTTTTGAAGTTGCCTGTTACTCAGGGGTTCAGATTTTCAGGCGTGCATGTCCTTATTCCAGATTCACAGCTTTATCTTCTGATGCAATTTCCAGTTCATACTCCTTTTTCAATTGCTGCATTTTTACTTTAAATTCAGTAAAGTTTTGCCCAGCTGACAATTTTGGAAATGCAATTCCAGCTAAAAGTTAGAAAAGAATGAGGAGGTTTTTTGTTGTTGTTGTTGTTGTTTTTAGCCTGAGATATGGATCAAATGAAACTGCTCTCTGCCCAGAAAAAAATAAGGAGGTTGTAGCAAAGGAAAATAAGATATCAAGAAAGATGTATTTCTCATCTGATTCTCCAGTTCTGACTGTTTGGCCTGGCTATAAAACTAGCTTTCTATACGACAAGGTAAAATCCAGATATACAAATAGCTTTTGAAATGGCCTTGAAATGAAAACAAAAATAGCTGATGCACAAAGCTGTCCATATGAAAGATTCCTACGCATGGAAGGCTGTTTCCAAGCAATGGCATGTGATCTTTGGAGGAAATCATTTATCTTTATGAGCTTTCTGAGCTACAGGCTAACTGCCCAGGGCCACCTGAGCACTCAGGGCCTGGGCCCATTTACCGGGTTACTTGTCATTTCACATTTTAGGGTTTTAAATGGTCTCCCTGTCGAGCAAAAACATCTAATGACACCTTAGAGGCACATGTACAGTTATGTGTAGTTATATAATCTAACAATTTTTCACTCTAGAGTGAAATTTGCTACCTAGCAAGACTGATGTAAACCCTCCTCCAATGGGAGTTTGTGAAGGCCCTCATGTATTAGAAAATAGATCACTTGAGCTGTTTAATCAAGAGGCAATCCACAAAAGAGCTTTGTCCAACGTAATTTTTGTATTATAGTTGAAAACTAACAAGCAACTATTTGCAAATTTCTTTCATTACTGTCCTGTTTAATACAGTTCACGAGGACCCTGTTCTGTCTGCTTATACCCTTCAGCAACTCACCAACAGAAACCACCCCAGAAGGACCAGGATGTTCTCTTGGTAAAAATCAAACATTGGTGGTCCCCTCCCAATTTGCAAAATAAAGTCTTTGGGTTTTTGTTTTGTTTTTTAAATATATTTTTATTGATTTCAGAGAGGGAGAGAGAGAGAGAGAAACATCAACGACAGAGAATCATTGATTGGCTGCCTCCTGCACTTCCCTCCCCCTTACTGGGGATCAAGCCTGCAACCCAGGCATGTGCCCTTGATGGGAATCAAACCCCAGACCCTTCAGTCCCCAGGCCGACGCTCTAGCCACTGAGCCAAACTGGGTAGGGCAAAATAAAGTCTTTGGATACTATTTTCTTTTCATTTTCCTCTGACACATTTTTCTTCATCTGCTGGAACCACAGCAAGAATTAGCAAAGAATAAATAAGTGAGCACCCAGCCAACACACATTAACAGAAAGCCCCTGTACCTTAAGTACAGGATGCTTGAGTTCTCCAGTGCGGCATGGGTGCTCTGTAATCCTGCCCTTCTTTTCCAGATACATTTCCTGGCACTCTCTTCCTTGCAGTTGCTCCAAAATCTTGCCTGGCCCGAAATAAAAACACCAAACTGAGCACATCTCCTCCTGGCCCTCGGCTGAGGGTGCCCCTGCTCAACCCAGTGAAATGCCAGCTCTTAGCAGTCCCTTCCCTGTTGCCTCTTATCTGTATTTCCCCAGCATTCTGTCCATGGGCCTCTCACAGCACACAGACTACACTAGCCTGATGATTGATGGCAGAGTTTGTTTCATATATGTAATTCCCCAACAGTGGCTGCACTGCCTGGACACACAACACGGTGGGTTCTCTGTGTGTTTGTTAAAAGACTGGGTGAATGCATGAATAAATGTATGAACAGATGAGTATCCATCTTCTACATTCATGGCGAGAAGCAAGGAGTAAAATTATCGATAATGGAACAGCATCTAAGTAATTATGTGTGATTTACACCTGTTTAGGAAATCCAAACAACACTGCTTCCTTCACTTTTCTTTCATCATGGATCCTTTTGAGAATCTGATGAAAGCTACGAACCCTCTCTGTGGTATAAAAAAAAAATGCATTTTATGCACATACTAAATTTCACATACAATTTTAAGTATTTAGAATCTCTGAAATCCACTCATAGACCATAGAAATCAATGCATCCCACTAGGAAGACCATTTCAAACAATAATAGCATAAATCGCAGCATGACTCTAAATTAATTGAACCTTGAACCCATTCATTATTGTTCCTTACACAAATACCACCCCAATATATGATATATGCACATATGTACACGCATGTATGATTATTCTTATAGAAATCTGATTAATGGCCCATTATCAGAAACTGCTTCTTCTAATGGTGATGATGTTAAGTTAATTTTGCCTCTTCCTCATGAGTGGCCATACCCATGGTGAAGTGGGTGGTCAAGATGTTATCTATAGTCTGTAGCCCTGGAACACAAAACCTGTGTATGCATGAAATTCTCTGATTCCTTTCTGGGAAAAACTTTTTGATTTTTGAAAGCTATATATTTGACATCTTTTAGGTACAACCAGTCTCCAAGTTCTATAATAATCTATCCTATCTAATAATAGACAAACATAGTAATTGACCGTACCTTCGCTACACCTCCCATTGGCTAATCCGTGCGATATGCAAATTAACCACCAACAAATATGGCGGCTAATTTGCATACTGCAGGCAGGGCGGAACAGCGCCATCCTGCCTGCCCCGCCGCCATCTGGGCCTGCTATCTGCGACCCGGGGCGGCGGGCGTCCGTGTGCAACCCGACCTGGGGCGGCCGGGTGGGGCAGCAGCGATCCGCCGGCCCGCCTGGGCATCCCGTGTGCGACCCAACCCCCTGATCGGCCCTGCCGTGTGCGTGACCCGGGGCGGCGCCCCAACCCCCAGATTGGCCAGGCAGAGGGACCCCACCCATGCATGGATTCGTGAACCGGGCCTCTAGTAATTATCATAATAAGAGCCAATGAATAAAGACAAGTGCTAGGCACTTTATATAACATCATCTCAAATCCTGAAAGCAATCCTATGACATTATCTCCATTTAACAGGTGAGTAAATGGAAACTCAGACTTGCTAATTAGCATTCCCAACGTTGTAGGGCCAGTAAGCAGAGCCTGTAAATGTGAATGCTGGGATTTGAATCCTCAGTTGTTTGGAATTTTATTCTCCACCTCATCCTCATCCCCAATTCATTACTTGCCTAAAGCGCCAACTGGTGAAGTGATTGTCAGAATGTTAATGTTGGAAGGTATCTCAGAGTTTACTCAATGTAATCTCTTCATTTGACTTAAATATGAATCAGCTGAGGTGCAGGAAGGGGTGGTGACATCCCAGGTCAGCAGCACAGAGATGGTGAAGCAAGGTCTCTCTCTGCCTTCCAGTTTTCATCTTGGCCCACAGCACATACTAACAGGGGATCTCCTATCCAACTGCTCAGATTCGGGGAAAAATCACGTTTCTTCAGTATGGTTGGGTTAGAATCCTAATACATCCTTTGTCAAACTTGAATTGTTTACACGGGGAAAATTAGACACACTACCTTATTGCCCTTCTGAAACTCAGGAACAAGATATTATGTTGTTTCTTTTTCTTTAATATATTTTTATTGATTTCAGAGAGGAAGGGAGAGAAACATCAATGATGAGAATCATTGATTGGCTGCCTTCCACATGCCCCCTACCAGGGATAGAGCCAGCAACCAGGACATATGCCCTGACTGGGAATCAAACCTTGACCTCCAGGTTCATAGGTCGACGCTCAACCACTAAGCCACACCAGCCAGGCATAAGCAACGCTATTTTAAAGTTTGAGTTGCTCATACTCGTTTTGTCCTTTTCAAATTTTGTCTAATTTGGAAATTGTTTAAATTCAAAAACAGTCATCTGAAATACTGGTATTTATCGTTTTTCATCTTGTTTAACATTCAAACCTACCCTGCCTAATCCTTAAAAGCTACAACTCTACATAACATCTTATTGCCTGTTTTCTGAATTCTTACGAAGGCGAAAGATAAGAGGAAAACTTGCGGAATAAAAGACAGAGTTGCTGGTGGACTCACTCCATAACCCCATAAAAGTTTTCTTCATTGAAATTTCCTCCTCCACGCCCCATACTAAAGGTTCCCTTTAGGGAACTTTCTATAGAAAGGAGAAAAAAAAAAAAACAAGTTGGGGAGGTGTTACTGGGCCTTGGGCTTGTCACTAGTAGACTCAGCCCCCAACAGGCGCCAGGACCCGGCTCCTGCAGGACCCCTTCCCTCCCAGCTGCTTTAGGGAAGGGCAGGCGTCAGCCCCACGTGGGGGCGCGAGGCGACCTTCCCGGGGAGATCCAGGGCCAGGGCCCAGCTCCCGGTCGCTGCACACCCTCCTCTCTCCCTCTCTGAACAGCTTCCCTCACCTCGCTGGCCCTCGCGTGGGCCAAGCGGCCCGCAACCCCCGGCGAGGACCACGCGGAGGGCGGCTCCAGTGGCCGCCAGGGCGCGCTCAGCAGCTCGGCGCGCAGCCGGCCCAGGGCGCTCGTTCCTCCCGCTCCGCCCGCGCCTCCCGTGCGCGCCTGGAGTCCCCGCCCGAGGTCTTCCAGCCGGGGGCTGGCGGCCCGGCCCTCCTCCCGGGCGTCCACGCTCTTTGCGGAACACGGCGGGTGGGGCTAAAGCCCGACTCTGATTGCGCTCGGTGGGCCCCCAGGACGTTCGGTCTCGGCTGTGGCCAAGCCCCATGGTGGAGTCGCGGGGTCGCAGCGTCCAGGCAGGCATTGCTAAGGTCTTGTTTCCTGGGGCAGGATTGGGCTGGACAGGGCAGGGCGGGGTAACTAAGGAACAAGGAACGCGCGGGACCCAGCCCAGTGGGACGCCGCTGATGATCCGCCACTCGGGGGCGCTCCGTTTCTCCCAGCCTCACTGTCCTTTCTCTCCTTAGCAACCGTCGGAGGGGTGGTTGCCATATCCCCTCCAAGAGGCTTCAGCTGCATCACTTCCTCGTGCTCCTTGGAGTGTCTTTCTAAGAGGAAGGCTTGGGTCCATCCAGGTAGGTGGAAGTTTATGTACCGATGGAGGGTTTGAGACCCAGTCGCCTTATTTAACATTTCATCCCTTTTAAATCATTTTTTTTCTGACTCACCTGCCAGGCACCGCGCGTGACAGGTGTTGGGGATATAAAGTCTAATTAGGCTCCTTATCTCTCCCGGGTTTTGCTCACAGTCCAGTGGGAGGAGCTAGGGCCTGCTTGGAGGCAGGACAAATGGTTTTTGCGTCAGCCCAGCAATGAACGAGACACTTGGGGTTCTGAATTCCGTGCTCCTGTGTACACTCGACTTCTTTCTGCCACTTTCACATTCATGAAAGAGTTACAATGAAAAGTAGAAGTTCCTCCTAACCCAAACTGTGTTGTTTTGTAAATCCCAATTCGGGGTAATCCTGTGCCAGTATTACTCATGTATCCTCTATCGGTGAACATAATCCATTGCCTCTTTTTGATATAATGGAAAGTTTCTAAAAAGGAATAAACAAAACTTTTGTGTGATCATAGAATGCAATTACATACTCCCCCCCCCCCAAAAAAAGTGGCAGAGATGTTCATACAGGACTTTCACCTTAATCATCCAGTCAATAAAGATTTACTAATCATCTGTAATGTTCCAGGTCTGCTATAGGCAAAGAAGGCAATAGAGCTGATGTTTATTAGTGCTTACTGTGAGCCAGGCACTTTTCACGAGTTAACCCATTTTATCTTTACAATAACCATGGGAGGTACACACTGTTAGTTTCTGCATTTCACAAATGAGGAAACTATGGCAGGAGTTAAGCTAAATGCCCCAAATCACAAAATGTAACTGGTCATCTGATGACTTGCACCTGGGAAGGCTGGCTTGCGCTCTGAAGCCCGGGACATACCCTGGATACACACTACCTCCCAAAGAGGGAAAACAGTCGTCATTTTACATGATGCAAGAATGAGTGTTCAAATTCCGAATGCTCAAAAATTCAGCTCTACTGAAATGGCGAAGGCTCGACGAGACAAGGAGGAATACAGATTATCAGGCCTCTGCAGATCATCGGCCAAACTTAGTACCTTACAACAGTTGACAACCTAAGCACCGTCGAATGTTATCATATGTTGTTTCATAAAGATTCTGAGGAAACCTTTGAAGACGTTCTCTATTGATAGAACTTTGAAAACCCATACGGTTTACCAGGAACCAACAGAGTATAGTTTTAGGTGTTTGGGAGTTTTGTTGGCTTTTTTGGTTGATGGGTTGATGGGGCTTGCCAGCACTAGTCAATATGCAGTATAAATGTTTATGTGCCATAAATATTGAAAATGAGTTTTCTGCCGTGATTTTTCACTTGTTTTCAGATCATTTACTTCAACAAGAATTTCAGTTAAGTTTGGTTTAATTCAACAAACAGTGAATGGGTCATGTTCTATGTCAAGCATTGTACCAGGTGAGGGAGATAAAAAGAGGAATAGGCACAGTTCTTGCCCTCCCGAAACGCAGAGCCTAGAACAGCGGTTCTCAACCTGTGGGTTGCGACCCCTTTGGGGGTCGAACGACCCTTTCACAGGGGTCGCCTAAGACCATCAGAAAACACATATATAATTACATATTGGTTTTGTGATTAATCAGTATGCTTTAATTATGTTCAATTTGTAACAATGAAAATACATCCTGCATATCAGATATTTACATTATGATTCATAACAGTAGCAAAATTACACTTATGAAGTAGCAACAAAAATAATTTTATGGTTGGGGGTCACCACAACATGAGGAACTGTATTAAAGGGTCGCGGCATTAGGAAGGTTGAGAACCACTGGCCTAGAGGAACAAATTCAGTCATTCATTCACAAGGCAATTTTTATTTAATGTCTTATTCTGTAGCAAGTATTACACAAGGTGCTCAGAAAACAAAATAATGTTTAAAAACAGACTGGTTTTTACCACAAATGAGTAATTTCCTTCCATAGGTTGATAATTTTCAGCTGTGGTCCACAATGAATTTTTACAATATATTTTTTTCTTTTGCACATCTAAAGTGAGTTGCAGTACTAGGGAACTGGAGTGAATATAACATGCAGAGACACTTGAATTATTAAATGTACTAGTTATTCATTACTACATAACAAATTACTTCAAACTTTAGTGGCTTAAAGCAACAGTAAACATTTATTATCTCTCATGGTTTCTGTGGGCAAAATATTGGGCACAGCTTAGGTCATCATCAGGACTTTCATGACCTTGTAGTTAAGTATCAGCCAAAACTGCAGTTATCTGAAGCTGGATGTGGTTGGAGCTGGAGGATCTATTTGCAATGTGAATTACTAACCTAGTTAGATAAAATATATACAAGGTCTATTGAGGAAAACTCTGCTGAAAGAAATCAAAACAGAACTATGTAAATGGGAGATAGTCCATGTTCATGGATAGGACTCAACATTGTCAAGATGTCAGTTCTTCCCAATACAATTCCAGTGAAAATCTCAGCAAGTTATTTTATAGATATTGACAAACCAATTCCAAAGTTTATATGGAGAGATAAAATACCCAGAATAGCCAACATAATATTGAAGGGTAAGAACAAAATTGGAGGACTAACACCACCTGAACAAGACTTACTACAAAGCTACAGTAATCAAGAAAGTTCGGTACTGACAAGAGAATGGACAAACAGGTCAATGGAAGAGAACAGAGCCCAGAAGCAGACCAACAAAAATATAGTCCGCTGATCTTTGACAAAGGAACAAAGGCAGCAACACAAGGGAGAAAAGGTAGTCTTTTTCAACAAATAGATCAACTGGACATCCATATGCAAAAAAATAAATAAATCTACACAGACTTGCACCCTTCACAAAATATAACTCAAAATGGGTAATAGACCTCAATGATAATAGACCTCAATGATCAAAATTATCAAACTCCTAGAACATAACTCAGGAAGGCCACTTTGCCTAAGTTCTTTTGAGCACCAAGAGAAGGTTGGATGCTCAGATCATACTCATAATTGATGCAGAACAGAAGCAAAACGAAAGTCTGGGATTCCTCATGAAAATCGTGATCTGTAAAAATCCCCTTGTGTGAGTTCATCAGTTAATATCTACCTTTGTTGCAACTTGTGTCTACTTTTTCCCTGCCCCTGGGAAACCTGGATCCCAGTTCTTTTCTGTGTTCTTTAGGGGTGCCTCGGGAACCTTAGATCTGATCCCCCTTCTTTGCTCCCTCGTCAGCCATCCACTCTGAGCAATTATTCCTTTAAGCAATAGGCTCTGTGTGTTCCCAATCCAAACAGATGTCCCTGGTGGCTCTGTGCTAAAAGGAACAAATACTTCTCTGGACTTCAGAGAAAGGAGATTTTTCTTATAAGCCTGAACATAGATATTTGTAATTTTTCCAGTGAAAATTTTAGTGATTTGAGCCATTTGAGAGTCTGTAGGAAATGTGGTCATTTCATTTTCTGCTAACAGAGAGTTGGCAAAATTTCCTTTTTGGTTGTGGAGTATCCAAAATGTAGTCATTGTCTTTCTAGCATTATTGGCCAGAACTCTGTGGTCGAAACGCTGATTTTAAATCCCAGCTTTGCCCCTGGCTGGCCATGTGACTTTGTGTAAACTCTCTGGGTCGATTTGTTTACAGGTAAAATGAGAATAACCTTTTCCTTGTTGGGTAGATTAACTAAAGTGCTCAGGAGTCCACTGAATCAAGTAGGCCCCTCAAAAACATGATTCCTGCTTCTCACAGAAGAGATGTGTTTGGGGTTCTGCCAGAGGGACCTGTTTCTGAACACTGCATGAGTGAACATCACAGTGTTATGTATCTAAAAGATATAAGAGAATTGGAATTAGGATTGCAAGGGAAACTGAGTCAGGGTAGAACTCCAACAGTGAAACAGGCTGGACAATGCGCATTGCTGTGGTTTGGATGACCATTTGAAATTGCCAGTGATCATATGGAACCAGTACAATCTCAATCACATCCCCTAAGTGTGTATGATGAGTTGTATTATATTTTTACCTCTTGTGGTAGGAAGATTCTATGTCTCCACTCCACTGACCTCAGGCTTGGCCATAGGACTTGTGTAAGCCAATGAACTGTGAGCAGAAGGGACATTTGTGATTTCCCAGTGAAATCTTTAGGCGGCATCACATAATCCCCCCTCTTCTGTTCCCTAGTGGTGTCCCAGAGCAGGCAGCTACTTCACCCTGGGTCCTGGAACAAAGAAATCATGGAGCAGGGGGGCTGGCTGGCCTGTCATGGGTGTGTAGTTTGAGTGAGAAATAAACACGTGTAGTAATCCATGGGGATTCGTGTTTGCTTTTTTGAAAGCCCCGAGAGCTAATTCTCCTTTTGATTTAGTTCCTTTTCCTAAAAGTAGAGTGCAGATGGTACCATCCGGAGGACTGACAGTTCTGGGGAATTGACATTTTACTGAATTATCTGTGAAGAGATGTGCAGAAGCTAATTTGCCTCAAACACGAAAGATTTAGTTGGAAGATACAGAAAACTTCTAGTAACGACCCAAATACCTTTGCTCTTTTATGAGGTGAATTTAAGTGAATTACAAAAGTCGTGTGCGAAATATGGATAACAGTAACTTTTTTTTATTGACGGAGAATATATAAAAGCCCATCTGTAGGATACTGCATCATTTTAGACTGTCAGTTTATAGTCTGAGAAGAACATCACAGGTTCATTTCCACACCGGATGTGTTTCTTTTAAGATAGTTTGGACTGTTTATCTTGTCTCCATGCTCTGTACCCTGAAGACATTTCAATTGCAGCCTCCTTCTAAGATTCAACAAAATGTGGCACCAGGAAAGTGTAGACACTAGAAAGCTTAGGGCACTTTTCTGCAGGGCCTTTTGTGTACTGTTATGTGTAAGAGTTTTGAGAAATAGAATCAATGTCAAATTTGTCCAAACAGCAATTTTGATACCCACTCGAATAAATATGTCTTAACATGAGATACACCAGTTAACTATTTTCTTTGACAATTTCAATTCTATGAATAGTTACAAGCACTCAGGAAACAATATCTGCTGGAGAATATTATTACTTTCTTTGAAGATTGAACCTTCTCTTCAGTAAAATTGAAATATTATTCAGTCAGCATATATGTTTTTTTAAGCTGTACTTGGTTCAATGCACTGTTCAAAGAACACCCAAGCACAGAAATATGTTAACAAATGCATTTCTTTTGTGATTGATGACACAGATTTAAATTGAAATGGCGGTTATTGTCAGAAACATTTTAAGTGTTTGAGATGGGCAGCCTCTACAACAGCTCCCTGGAATGGGATGTCATTTCTGAGTTCAGGTTACAAACAGACTGTACATTTCATCTTGCTCACTTGTTCTGAAGGAAGCCAGCTACTATGCCAGGAGCTGCCCGATGGAAAGGTAGCAAGGAATAAGGTGTAATTGAACCGAAGTTCATGTGCCCTATGCTCAATAAGACCAATCACTACAGCATCGATTATGCAAGAAGGAAAGAGTTTGTTTCGAGAGGCAGCCAAAGGAGGAAACAAAGAGGAAGTCCAAATTCATCTCCCCAATCCAGGGTTCAGGGACGATTTTAAGGAGTTAAGGGAACAGGTATGCATAAGCTCGGCAGGGCAAGTTTTAATGGGAGCACCTTGGAACATGATCTGATCTCCTAGACAGCGGGCCCTTTGCTTCTGAATGGGCTCTGGTGTTCAAGTTTTGGTTATGTCCTAGTCCTTTGTTTGGTAGAGGGGTTGGGGAGGGGGGCCATGGTGTGGGACTTTGGTTCTGGGTGCAGCTGGAAGTCAAAGTTCTCTCCTTAGCACATGCTTCAGCTTCATGACTGGCGGTTTTGGTCTGTTGTCTCTGAAATGCAACTCAGTATTTTGTTAGAAACAGAATAGGACCATTCTGAGCTGATTCTGTGGTTATAGAGGGAGGCACTTCGCCAGCAGCCATTCAGGAACCATGAGGAATTGGATCTTGGCACAAACACATGAGTGAGCTTAAATGAGAATCCTCCCCCAGTCAAGCCTTCAGATGACACTGCAGCCGCACCCAATACCTTGACTGCATCCCTGTGGGAGACCTTGAGGCAGAGGACTCAGCTCAGCTGAGATAATTAGTGTTTGTTATTTCACGCTTGTCATGTTTTTTAAACCCTTCCTTTTATTTAAAAAAGGACTTTATTGAAATGTGATTGACATACAAAACTATACTTACATATTTAACATACACAATTGGATGAGTTTGGAGATAAGTATACACTCATGAGACCATCAGCACAACCTATCCATAAACATATCTATCACTTCCAATAGTTTCCTCCTTCCTTTTTTTTTTCCTGTTTTTCACAATGTGTCGTGATTTTATTTTTATTTTTTTAATTTTGTTTTATTGCTTAAAGTATTACAAAGAGTATTACATATGTCTCCTTTTTTCCCCCCTTGACCATCCCCCAGCCTCCCCTACCCCCCAGTGTCTTGTGTCCATTGGTTATGCTTATATGCATGCATACAAGTCCTTCAGTTGATCTCTTACCGCCCCCCTCGCCCCCCCAACCCTCCCGGCCTTCCCGCTGTAGTTTGACAGTCTGTTCAATGCTGCTCTGCCTCTGTATCTATTTTTGTTCATCAGTTTATAATGGTCTTTATTATCCATAAATGAGTGAGATCATGTGCTATTTTTCTTTCATTGACTGGCTTATTTCACTTAGGGTAATGCTCTCCAGTTCCATCTATGCTGTTGCAAATGGTAAGAATTCCTTCTTTTTTACAGCATCCTCCTTCCTCTTTATTTATTATGATTATCTGTGATAAGAACACGTGACATAAAGTCTACCCTCTTAGCAAATTTTAAGTATACAATACAGGATTGTTAACTATAGGCTTTAGGACTTATTCATCTTATATAACTGAAACATTGTATGCTTTAACGCCTCCCCATATCCCCTCCAGCCCCTGGAAACCACCATTTTATGAGTTTCTCCTTTTTATGTGTTTCACTATTTTAGATTCCTCATATAAGTGGTATCCTAGAATTTGTCCTGTGTGTGGCTCATTTCACTTAGCAAGATGTTCTTGAGTTCATTTATGCTGTCACAAATGGCAGGATTTCTTTTTTTTTTTCCCTAATGGCTGAATAATATTCCATTATACAGTGTGTCCCAAAAACATGTATACACATTTTAACAGCTGATAGCTCAATTGAGGTTTCTTTCTTTTCAGCCAGAATAAGCTTTGAACAACAAAAATTCATCCTAAAATGCTACTGGAAGTTTGATAATATAGTTGAAGTACAAACATTGCCTTTATAATTATTCAAAGTGTGTATACACTTAATTTTCACTACTTTTAAGGTTTAACTGATTTGAAATAATTGGTGAAGTCTGACTAAGCTTCGAACAAAGAAAATTTATCCACTAGACTTATTTATGGGGATACACAAAAGATAAAGTTTACGGTACAAAACTAGCAACAGTTGACAAACACTGAACGAGATGATTCTTGATGTTTGTGATTCCATCGCTTCACATTATCAACAGTACCTAGACCAGAATGGTCATAGTTTGAAAACAGGCATGGCCAAAAAAATTATCCATTCCTGTAGATTCTTTTAAATTTTGAAAGTGAACTGTATGTTAATAAACACTGACTTAATGGTCATTCAAAATGTGTATACATTTTGGGGCAATGACAAAAAATAGACAAGTGGAATTACATCATACTGAAAAGCTTCTGCACATCAAAGGAAGCAATCAACAATATGTAGAAGAAATCCATTCATCTGTTGGTGGATATGAAGGTTGCTGTCATATCTTGGCTATTGTGAATAATGCTGCAATGAATATGGGAGCACAGATAACTCTTTGAGATCCTGATTTCAATGCCTTTGGATATAAATCCAGAAGTAACGTTGCTGAACTATATAGTAGTTCTATTTTTCGGTTTTTATGGCACCTCCCTACTATTCTCCCTAATCGCTTACCAATTTACTAGTACATACCTACCAACAGTGTACAGGGTTCCCTTTTTTATTCTACATCCTTTCAAAACTTTTTAATAGCCATCCTAGCAGATATGGCTCTCATTATAGTTTTGATTTGCATTTTCCTGATAATCAGTGATACTGAGCACCTTTTTGTGTACTTGTTGCCCATTTGAATGTCTTCTCTTAGGAAATGTCTATTCAGTTCCTTTGCCCATTTTTTAATCAGGTTATTTGGGCTTTTGTTATTGTAGGAGTGTCTGATATATTTTGCAAATTAACTGTTTATCAGATGTATAGTTTACAGATATTTTCTCCCATTCCACAGGTTGTCTTTACATGTTGTTGATTGTTTCTTTTGATGTGCAGAAGCTTTTCAGTATGATGTAATTCCACTTGTCTACTTCCTGTCATTGCGCATGCTTCTGGTGTCGCATCCAAGAAACTGTTGCTAAGACCAACACCAGGAAGTTTTTTCCAGTGCTTCATTTTTTTTTCTGAGTTTTACAGTTTCAGGTCTTACACTTAAACCTTTAATCCATTTTGAGTAGATTTTTGTGTATGGCATAAGATAAGGGTTTAATTTTATTCTCTTGATAGATATCCAGTTTTCCCAGCACCATATAGTGAAGAGACTCTTTTTTCTCATCGTGTATTCTTGGCACCCTTGTCAAAGATAAGTTGGCGGTATACTAGTATGCATATTTATTTCTGAGCTCTCTATTCTGTTCCAACAGTCTGTATATCTTGTGTGTGTGTGTGTGTGTGTGTGTGTGTGTGTGTGTGTGTGTGTGTGAGCGCGTGCGCGCGTGCGCGCGCCCGCCAGCATTATAGTGTTTTGATTAGTATAGCATTCGAATACATTTTGATATCAGGAAATACTCCTCCAGCTTTGTTATTCTTGCTCAAAATTGCTTTGGCTATTTTGGGTCTTTTGTTGTTGTTGTTGTTGTTTTGTTTGTTTGTTTTAATTCTTTATTGTTGAAAGTTTTACATGTGTCTCCTTTTTCCCCCATTGACCTCTCTTCCCGCCTGCTCTCCCAACCCCCAGCACATACACCCAACCCCCTATTGTCTGTGTCCATTGGTCATTCTCATATGCATGGATACCAGTTATTCGGGGTCTTTTGTGATTCCATATGCGTTTTAGGATATTTTTCTAGCTCTGTAAAAAATGCCGTTGGAATTTTGACAAGGATTACATTGAATGTGTAGAGCACTTTAGGTAGTATGGACATTTTAGCAATGCTACTTCTTCAGTCCAAGAACAAATAATGTCTTCCATTTATTTGTGTCTGCTTTAATATCTTTCAACAGTGGTTTATACTTTACAGACTGCAGATATTTCACCTACTTGCTATAAGCTTATTCCTAAGTATTTAGTCTTTTTTTTTATGCCGTTGTAAATAGGATTGCTCTCTGAATTTATTTTTCAGATATTTCACAGTTATTGTATAGAAACAAAACTGATTTTTGTATGTTGGTTTTGTATCCTGCAACTTTGATGAATACATTTATTAATTCTAACGGGTGTTTTTGTGTGTGGAATCTTTAGGATTTTCTGCATATAAGATCATGTCATCTACAAAAAAGAGATCATTTTACTTCTTCCTTTCCCACTTGGATGATTTTTCTTTCTTTTTCCTGCCTAATTTCTCTGGCTAGGACTTCCAGTATGCTGTTGAATGGAAGTGGTGAGAGTAGGCATCCTTTCCAAGTTCCACATTTTATCAGAAAAGCTTTCAGTTTTTCACCATTGAGTATCATGTTAGCTTTTTACATATGACCTTTATTGTGTTCTCGTAAGTTCTTACATACCTGATTTATTAAGAGCTTTTATGGAAGCATTTTGAATTTTGTCAAACGCTTTTTCTGCATTTATTGAAATGATCATGTGATTTTTATCCTTTATTCTGTTAAATTTGTATATCATGTTGGTTTATCTGCATTCCAGAGATAAACCTACCTGGTCATGGTATATGATCCTTTTAATGTGTTGCTGTATTCCGTTTACTAATATTTTATTGAGGATTTTGGCATCCATGTTGATCAAGGATATTGGCTTGTAATTTGCTTTTCTTGGGGTGTTTTTGTTTTTCAAAATTGTTCAACAATTTTTAAACTCATTCCATCTTGACCATCTTAAAGTCCTCACAAAAATTATTCTAGACTCTGAATACCTCTCACATCCTCTTTATGCCTCCATTCCCATCATCCTGCACATAAACTATTTTTATTTTTACTTTGCTGAATAATATTCCATTATACAGTGTGTCCCAAAAACATGTATACACATTTTAACAGCTGATAGCTCAATTGAGGTTTCTTTCTTTTCAGCCAGAATAAGCTTTGAACAACAAAAATTCATCCTAAAATGCTACTGGAAGTTTGATAATATAGTTGAAGTACAAACATTGCCTTTATACTTCACACAGCACTTCATGCCTGCTAACATTCCAAGTGCTTTACATTCAGTCCTTACACCAACCCAAGAGGTAAGTACTAAAATTAACACACACAGCACTTCATGCCTGCTTACATTCCAAGTGCTTTACATTCAGTCCTTACACCAACCCAAGAGGTAAGTACTAAAATTAACAACATTTTACACATGGAAAAACTAAGGCACAAGGGACATCAGTGATTAAGAAGTTATACCCAGTCTCTACTCTCCGCCAGTTAAATAATAAAGATGACCAGGTGGGGACTCCTTCATTTTATCTTTTTTTCATGTACAAACATCCGTATTGTAACCTATTACTCTGTTTTTACCACCAAGCTCAAAAGAACGGGAAAAGGTGATTCAGACTTAGAAGAAAGTTAGGACACTTCCTCCCTTGAACCAAGAGCAAAGATGAAGTTATAAGTAATGAAGGGATGTAACATAACAGGAGCTTATTAATTGAATCAGAGTCAAAAACAGGAGTTACAGGGGGGAAAAAAATGAAGCAAATACCACAAGAAGAAACATGTGTATGGGTATTCTTTGCAGCACTATGTTTTATAGTGAAAATTGTAAACAATCTAAATATCTATCAATAAATGTGGTGGAGATGGCTAGATACCCACACAACAGCCTCTCTCCCCTTCCTCCTTCTGATAGAACCTTGATTATTGGAGGTGACTGGATGACCCGCTAAAATGTTACATTTCCCTTAAGTCCTATCAGAAAGGGCTGGCTATGTATTAAGATTTGATCAATGAGATATAAGCAGAAATTGTTAGGTAGACTTGTATAAAAGTTTTTTGACACACACTTTTATTCCTTGCCTTTTACTTCTTCTTGCCTAAAAATAAGACTTGATTACTGGAGCTCCAATAGCCATTTTGGGACTTTGAGGAGTTATCAGAACATTAAAAACAGTCTATTCCTAGAAATATCATGGCGTTGTCACACCTGCCCAAGACTGCCCAACCCTTGTTATGTAAAAGATAAAATCTCTATTGTTTTGTGCCACTTTTTTTTTTTTTTTTAGTCTTTGGTAATAATAACCAGAAGTAATTCCTAACTAATACAGTGGGTAAACATATTTAGCAAATTATGGTATTTTTATAATTCCATAGACCTAATTTTTAACAAGGCAAATCTATGTACTATCATGGTAAGAATGTACTAGTATATACTATTATAATCAAGAGAAAAGTTAGCTGTGTCATATATCTTTTTAAAAAAAACTTTTGGTAAATGTGTTCATATATGTATTTAAAAAGTAGGTTAGGTAAGCAAATGCAAAATCATTAGCTGTGATTACTTTTGGGGGGTAGGTAGTAGGGTAATGAAGGCAGGAGTTTTTCATTCTTTCATTTGTATATCTTTATTTCAACTTTTAACAAATATATGCTGCATTACTTGTGTTATAAAAAATAATGGGGTCCAGCCAGTGTGGCTCAGTGAATCAGTGTTGACCTGTGAACCAGGTGGTTACTGTTTGATTCCTGGTCAGGGCACATGCTCTGGTTGCATGCTCAATCCCGAATAGGGGGCGTGCAGGAGGCAGCTGATCAATGATTTTCTCTCATCGTTAATGTTTCTATTTCTCTCTCCCTCTCACTTCTCAGAAATCAATAAAAATAAAAATAATGGGATTAAAAAATAACGGATGAAGAACAAAGGAGTTCTACCCTAACTCCCTGGATTTCTCTAGACAAGAGTTCCACCTCAATGGTACAGGCGGCAACTTCTACTGAAAACTTGGGCAATAGTCTGAACACATCAGTGCACTGCATCAAGATAGAGTCTGAAAGCTCAGATTCATTTGTTTTAACATTCCATCAGTTCTTCTTTTCTTTGGAACTTAGTGAAGTATTATATATAGACATAAAATATAAACATTTAAGCTGTTCATTAACCTGTAATCATCAGAATAGGACCCAAATTTCCATCTTTTTATTAGGTAGGATCAAGAAACTTGGCAGCTGGATGCCTCCAGACTGTCTCTCCGTGGACTCCTCTTTGGCATGGACACCGATGTAAACCACAGGAGAGATTTATCTGACTTGGAAAATTCAGCCCAAATGCTGTGGGCTTGGTAGAAAATATATGTAAATGCATCCCTTGTGAATTATTGGTGAATACAAGAAGCAATTAGAAATCTCCCATTACATTAATGCCAAGCATACAGTGGTTCCATTGTTTAATCCAAACAAGACACCCACAATACCTATATAAGTGGACTTTTTTAGAGAATACCAAACACAGTCTATATGTTTGTCTGCACAGGAATACAAAGTGTCCCTTTATCAGAAGGATTTGGGGGGCGGGACCCGAAGATCTGAGATTATCTTGTTAAAGTTCTGAATAGAGAGAGAAATATGCCTTCTTTCTTTTTTTTATTGTACCCTTTATAGAATCCATCCTGATTGAGAAGGAAAATTGAATTATGCAGATCTTAAACATAAGACTTTAACAAAAATGCATGTTTCTTTTCACCAATATAGCATTAAAAGTTCAATTAAAATTGAGTAAAATTAAATGTTAAAAATCACCTTGTTTTTCCTTACTAGCAATTTAATGTTACATTTTTAACATTTAATGTTCCTCAATTTTAATTTAACTTGAAGCAGTGCTCATAGATGACAGAACCAACTGAGATTTATTGGGAACACACAGGCTTCCTCCACTGCGCAGAAACGTGCCATTTCTTCTTCCAGGAGACAGCTTCTGTCTGACCTAAGTCAAGTTGATCAGGGAAAGAATAAAAATTTCTAAAAGAATTGTATTACTCATTCTTTTACCTCCTTTCTATTGAATGGAGAAATGGAGGGCATTGCCTCTTATACATCATTTGCACATCAGTATTACTTTTGTGGGATCCCTGTATAAAGGAAGAGTGAACAGAGTCATAACAACACCGACAGCCTCTGGCAGACACAGAATAGAAAAACACTTGAGAAACGATGATGCATATAACAAAGAGCCATGTCATTTAGATGGACATGCAGATAAGAAACAAGTGGTACTTCAACTTACAGTTTGTTGTTATAAAACAACAACACCAGGACTATCGAATAGACAGAGAATTCATTTTTGTATAATATTAAAATGGCCTAGCATCTAAAATTATGTGCACCAATTCATGCACCAATTGCATGTATCTGTCCAGTTTTGCCCAACACCACTTATTGCCTTTACCACATTGTTATCCTCGCCTCCTTCGTTGTAGTTTAATTGACATATAATAGAGGCTTTATTTCTGGGCTCTATATTTTATTTCATTGATCAATATATCCTTTTTATGCCAGTACCATACTGGTTTGATTATTGTAGCTTTGTAGTACAATTTGCAATCAGGTAGTGTGATACCTCCCCAAAAACCTCTTGTTTATAATTACAGAAAAAATCTTAAAATGAAAAATAAGAAATCAAAATTAGAAGGAGGAGGAAAATGACTTCTGAGATGTGATTCTTTGAAGGAAGAAGAAAACGAATTAGGAGCTAAAGAAAACATTGGGTGAAATACCACATCTAGAAATTGCAGAGTCAGTAACTTAGTAAATCGCTAAGCTCTATAACCTTACAGAGAAAAGCAGAACAGCGAAGTAAGGGGAGAAGGTACTCGAAACCTAAAGACGTTGGCCCTTGACTCAGTTGGATTTTGACTTTGCTTTTCTTTGTTTGCTACTTTCCTACAAATTACATTTGCTGCTCCTGGAACATTTTTATTCCTCCATACCTTTACACATGTGCTTTTTTATGCATGAAATGTCCTCACCTTGCCTAACTTTTCTGATGAGTCTTCTCCAAATTCTCTAGGCAGGAATAAAACGTCCCTTCATTGTGTGACTCCACTGCTGTATCCATAATTCCAACTCTTACTCCATTTTATGCTACACTCTAGTTGTGATACCCTTTAATCTGTGAGACCCTGATGTGGGCGCCTTGTCTTATTTATGAGGTCTAGCCCACTGTTCCATAAATTCTGTGGGAAGAATGGATGGATATTAAACTAAAGACTGAGATCACACCAGCTCTATGAGGTTCAATGGATTTCAAGTACCTAATAAAGAAAATTGTACACTTATGACTCTAGGAACATACAACTTCTTTTTTTAACTATAGCATTAGATGAAGCTAGCTCACTTTTGGCAACAAGAGGTTAACTGAGCAGAGTACAGAAAGTAAAGGAGACTCGCTTGCTGCTTTCCAGTACCTGGGAGCCCCCTGCTGCCCAGAAAATTTAAAGAAACTGTAACCTCTCCCCAAGACAATTGGGCAGCAACCTTAACATGCAACCTTAAAAACTTACTTTGACTATTTCATATACTAGGTCATCATTATGAGCTACTTTTACCATCTCCCTTCTGATGCAGCCAAGCCCTCTTTCTGGGTTTTCACTTATGCTGAGTGGTGCTACCATGATCCAAACCATCCTGGATTAAACCCTCCCCATCCTGCTGCTCCTTCTCTTTTTCAGCAGTATTATCCTGTACTGAACTTTCCTTATGTGCCAGGCACTGTGCTAAGCTCTTCACATTTATCCTTTCAATGATTCTTATAATGTAGGCTATGTTCACTGTAGCAAAAGGAAAACTGAGGCTTGGGCTGGTTAAGTAAGTTACCTTAGGTTATCGACCTGGCAGGGGATAAAGCTGGGACTTGCACCAGGAATTCAGGTGGCAAAGCTCTGAACCAGTTGCTTCCTTCCAAGCCACTGCCTCTTCATCCAGCCCAAGCCCTCCTTTCAAAGCCCATTGCTCCCACAATTCAGCTCCCCATCACATCCCACTGAGCTTCAGGATCAGTCATAGCTATGTCCCTCACCTCCCGCCTCTCTTGTTCTATGGACACTGATATTTCACCTTTAGGGTTTTAGTAATTTGGTTAACTGGTTCCCTAAAATTAAGGAGCAACCTCCTCTTTCTAGATTCCTGGGCTGTTTTTCTTTTATGTGCATGGTTTCCTGTATCTTTTTTTTTTCCTTGACTGTTGACCTTTAATGTCCCAGGACCATGTTTTAAATCAGAGCGAGTTCCCTGATCTCTCTTTCCCTTTATGGTAGTAAATCTGCCCGCCATCTTCTTCTAACACCAACCACACAGGTCCAGCCTTGTGTTCTCTTACCAACTTGCATGAGCACTGGCATGACAGGTAAAAGAGTTGATTTTGGAGACATAGGTTGGCGTCCCTGCTTAGCCACCTGTTAGTTGTGTTGTGATGAACAGGACTTATCATCTGGCCCAGTTTGGTAATAGAACTGAATATGTGGATGTCTTTTTCCCCCAAACCCAAGTCATTATACAGATAATGGGCAATTAATTTTAAGGATTCCATAGTACCATACTCTTACTAATCTCTTCCCAAAAAACTTTGAAACAGTATCTATAATTTATTGACTACCCATCTTGCACCAGCAATTACCATTCACTATATATTTTGTGAAGGGCAAAATATGAGCATACAAAATAATTATTGGATAAACTAACATGGTAGGAGCTAATACAAATGACATGAATATTTATGTTTTCCAATAATTTTACTAGCAAAATGCATTAGTGAATTCATACTGATTGAATATAGATTGAATAACTGTTCACTTTGCTAATTTTTAAGTTAACATCTTTTAGCCAATAATTTATTTTTTTAAAATAATTCTTTATTGTTGAAAGTATTACATATGTCTCCCTTTTTCCCTCATTGACCTCCCCCCTCCAGCCCACCTCCACACTCTGACCCCAGGCCTTCACCACCCTATTGTCTGTGGTCATGGGTTATGCATATATGCATACAAGGTCTCTGGTTAATTATCTCCCACCCACTAGCCATAATTTCAAACAAATGAATAGCACACACACTTGAGGAGTATTTTGATTCTATATTTTTTGTTTCTGTAAAAATACATTGCAATACACACAAGTATTCTAGCTAATACTCCTTCCTCACTCCCCAAATTATCTTCCCACTCCCATCACATATACCAAAATGGCTCTAAATTTCTCCCATCTAGCCAGAAAAAGGAATGGGGCTAAGGAAAAGGGGAACAAAGATGATCTGAGCCTCCCAGTTGCAGACCCCACATAACTTTTCCGGTTGCTGATAAAGGTTTGTTTTAGAGGCAGAAACCAACTCAAGAAGACCTCACTGATTCTCATGTTGCTCAAACATGCTATAATATTTTCCGTTTTAAAGTATATTTGGTTCAAGTTATATACATAACTTGTGTTTCTTATAGACTTACTCCAAAGAAAAGAGATTGAGTGAGGAGAGTATTGGACATGTGAAAACTATGTGTTTGTTTGATGTACAGTATTTTGAGGAATAGCTTCCTGGTGAGCATGTTGTGGGGACTGGGAAGTAGAACTGAATGTTCCATAATTTGGAGCTTGACTTTGAAGCTTAGAATCAAATATATATGGTAATTTTTATTTTAAAAATACACAAAGGCTAGGCTGGCATGGCTCAGTGGTTGAGCATTGGCCTAAGAACCAGAATATCATAATTCGATTCCTGGTCAGGGCACATGCCCAGGTTGTGGGCTCAATGTCCAGTGGGGGGTGTGCAGGAAGCATCCAATCAATGATTCTCTTACATCACTGATGTTTCTCTCTCTCTCTCTCCCTCTCCCTTCCTCTCTGAAATCAATAAAAATATACATATTTTTAAATGTTTGAAGATACTGGGTACCTTATTTCTCTAGAAAGAGTTTATCAGGCTTTTATTTCAATGATTCAGGGCTTTAAATTGAAACATTAAATATACAGCTGAGTCTATATATGTAAGGGGTAGATTCTTCATTACAGGTTTCAAATAATTAGGTAGAAAATGTTGCTAAAAAGGCAAAGGAGCAAGGCTAAGAAAATAGGTATTGAAAGAAAACAGTCAGAAAGCACTCAAAAATATATTTTATTCTCTAAAAGAAAGGTTTATAATTCCATAATGTCTTTTTTTTAAGTTTTCTGATTAAAGGGAGTAAATGTTTATTGATAAAAGCTTGGTGAATATAGAGATAAATAAATACTAGCAAAATTTCAATACTCAGACATGACTTCTGTTAATACAATGGTATTATCTTTCAAAATGTCTTAATCTCTTTGAGCTTCTGTTTCCTTGTTTGTCAGATGATGTCGACAATAGTACCAACCTCCTAAACTTAATCTGAAAATTAATTTGATAAAATATGTGAAAACTTAATGTTCGGTACAGAGTAAGCATTCAAAACAGGTGAGCTGTTATTATACTCCAATGCATGTCGCCATTTTTATATTTCATAAATCAGGCTTTCCTTTAATTTTATTTCTTGATTTTTTTTTTACTTAAAATATCCTTTTTCTTGGTCATTAATATTCTTTAGAACATATTTGTAATAGTTCCATAGTATAGTATTTCATCCTGCTGACCCGTGGTTCTCAACTAAGTGTGATTTCACCCTTCCCCCTCGCCCCCCCCCCCCCCCTCCCCGGGCCATTTGGCAAGACATTTTTGATTGACACAGCTAGGGGAAATGGAGTACTACCGACATCTAATGAATAGAGGCCAAGGTTGCTGCTGAACATCTTACAAGGCCCAAGACAATCTCCTGCAACAAAGAGTTCTCCAGCCCCAAATAGTAAAGTGCTGCAATTGAGAAATCCAAGGACGTATCAAGATTTTTCTTAAACTAAGCTATTCTTCGTAAACATTTAAATACATGTTATTATTATAAGTAATACTGGAATGAAAATCCTGGTTCTTCCTATTTGCTGAGGCTGTTCTGTGATCTACATAACAAGTTAGTTTAAATTGCATCAATATAAGCAGTTGAGGGGGGTGTCCATGTGTGTGCCCGCGCGCGTATGTGTTTGTGTGTGTGTGTGTGTGTGTGTGTATACTAGTATGTGGGGGGGGGGGCGGTTATGTGTAGGCTTGCACTTGGGAGCATAACACAAATTATCTTTAGTCCACATCCTTGGAACAATTAATTATCACTTGAAATCTTCTAAAAGGAATCAACATTGTAAGAGTAGTTTATATGGTGCTAAAGTATTCTTATTGATAGCTATGCTAGAGGGTGTGTTAATTAACATAAGCAGTATTAAAAATAATTTTTCATTAGTGTAATAAGTGATATTTGCAACAGGTGATTAAGAGTTGATTAATGTGTCCTTGAAATATGCTTATTGATATCTACACCAGAGGGTATGTTAATTAGCATAAGTGATATTAAAAACAAGTCAGAGAAAGACAAGTACCATATAATTTTACTTATATGTGGAATCTAATGAACAAAATAAACTAACAGACAAAATAGAAACAGACTGACAGCTGTCAGAGGGAAGGGGGTTGGGAGGCTGCATGAAAAAGGTGAAGGGAAGGAAATTTTACTTTGAGTGGTGAACCCAAAACTTATAGACACAGATAACAGTATGGTGATAACCAGAGGGAAAAGGGATCAGGGGAGGTAGAAGAGGTTAAAGGGGGTAAATGGTGATGGAAGGAAACTTGACTTTGGGTGGTGAAAATACAATATAATATACAAATGATATATTATAGAATTGTACACCTGAAACCCATATACTTTTATCAACCAACTGGTGGCCCGGTACACGAAATTCGTGCACATTAAAAGGGAATTAATTGGAGGAAACATTTTAATATTGCTATTTGCCCTTTCTCTACAACAGAAGTGTCAGAGATGAAAGAAAATTAGTAAAATGTATATGAAAGTCTCCCTCCTATCAGAGTCTGGGGCATGCCACGGGACACAAGTCAAGTCCCCACCCACCCATGCACGCCTCAAAATTGCGTGAGACCCAGACCCAGCCGGCCCCACCCCCATCAAGCCCCACAGGGCAGGGGGCGCAGCCTCAGGTCCCTCAGCCCGGCCTCAGGTCCCCTGGCCCCGGTGTGAGGGCGTGAGGGCGCAACAACCATTTGCATATTAGCTCTTTATTACATAGGATGTCACCCCAATAAATTCAATTTTAAAAATCAAAACAGTCCCAGTCGGTGGCTCAGTGGTTTGAGCATTGGCCAGAGCACCAAGAGGATGCAAGTTCAATTCCCAGTCAAGGGGACATACCTGGGTTGCAGGTCCGATCCCCAGCTCTGGTTGGTGCACATGCAGGAGGCAACCAATCAAAATGTGTCTCTCTCACATTGATCTTTCTCTCTACCCCCCTCCCCACCCTTCCACCCCTTTCACTCTTTCTAAAAATCAATGGAAAAATACCCTTGAGTGGGGACTAACAAAAAATCGTTTTAATTAAATTTAATTTCAAAATAAATTTAAAGTCTAGGGATACCTCAAAAATAATAACTTTCATTGGTGTAATGAGTGATGTTTCCTATAAGTGATTGATAAGAAGTAGATTATAAGACTCACTGCTCTTGGATGCCAGACATGTAGGAATAGGACAAGCCTAGGAATCCAGTGCCATCGGTGAAGTTTTTGAGGTCAAGAGTCCCTTTTGGTCACTAGTCCCTCCCTCCATGACAAACCCTGAAGCCTGTTAGACTCAGCTCTCACGATCCTGCCTTCAGAACATTGTTGTGTTGGCCTTTCACGCAAAGTGTTAGTGACTGTACATAAAACAGAAAGCCAGCCTCTCTGAGAGAATTGTAGGTGAAATGTGTTCAAACTGGTTTGGGGGGCAATATAACATTGAAACCATGATCTCCCAAAACTACTTGAAAGACATACAGACACACACATGAAGAAGGAACCCAAAAGACTGATATTTGGGGGGAGCGGGGAGAGAGATTCAGCAGAGGATCATCAGATTTGGGTTTGATCTAGACATTTCATCAATGTGTGACTTGGAGCCAGTTCCTTCTCTGAGCCTTAGTTTCCATCATGAAATGAGGATGGTAGTCACCAACTTCAGCAGAGTGTGGTGGCTAATTGAGACATCAACCACGTAGCAGAACACTTGGCACATTGTGAGCATGTTGGCATCATTTGCACATCTTTATACCCAACTCAACTTCATTCCTTAGGATAAATTTCTAGAAATGCAATTTCTGGTCAAGATACCATCTTTGAATATAACATGATCAGTCATCCATATTTTCTCAGTAAAACACTAATTAATTTAGTGATTTAATTATTTTCTTTTTTTGTTTCGCCCCACCTGCCCCCCCCCCCCGACCCCGCCCCACTTCGTTCTTTTTTTAACAGAGGTCAGTCTTCCTTTTGTTCTTCCCTTTTGGTGGGAGTCAGCTTTTCTATTCGTTTTTAAGAATGTACCTTGGAAACTTGTCATTTCAGTTCCCTCCCACTAGCCCCAGGGTATTTAAGTGCTTTCGCTACCAAAGCCCTCCCAGCTGGCTCCTGGGATTATTCTAGAAAAGTCCCACACCAGTCTTTGCACATAGGGGGATTTTAGAGTTCCTGAGACTGTGGGAAGTAAATCCTGTTCTTTGCTCTGAGAAAGAAAGATTATTTGCATTTTATAACTAGGAAAACAAGACTTATTATATAGTTTTTCAAAGTCTTAAAGCTAGGGAAGAGTATGTGAATGTATGTATACGTGTGTGTGTGTGTGTGTGTGTGTGTGTGTAATGATGTGGCAGTGTAGGCTCATCACTTGTAACACATGTACCACACTGGGACAGGGTATTAATAGTGGAGGAGGCTGTGCACTGGTGGGGTAGGGAGTATATGGGAAACTCTCTGTACTTTCTGCTTGATTTGCTGTGAACATAAAACTGCTCTAAAACCCAAAGTCTACTTTGTAAGTGAATAATAATACCCTGTCATAAGCTTTACGAAGAACTGAATGACATGAGTATAGGCCAAGCTCTTAGCACAACGCCAGACAGGTAATAACTGCTCAAGCCATGTTTATCGTTGTTGTTGGAGAAAACATAAACAAAGGCAGGAGTTGCTTAATCTGTATATCTCCATTCCCCATAATAATAAAATTATCCAAATACTTGTTTAAACAAAAGAGGGGGGGGAAGAAGGGTACCATGTGGAGAACATACTAGGAATTAAACCCAGGTACACGCTGCCTTGAAAAGCTTCTATCATTTAACTAGTTCTTATTTCAACAGACATGTATTGCCCACCTACAATGTGTGAGGCCTCTTGGCTGGTGCTGGCAATATAGAGATGAGTGGCACCCAACAGCCCAGAAGGCAGGGCACCTGCAAACAAGTTATGTTTGGTCAAGAGTCACCAGGAGGGGAGTCTACATAAGATCAGCTTCAGAGTATTAACCACTTTAAAATATCAAGGGAGAAAAGATCTGATTCTCAATAACTTAATTTGTCTTCTTTCTCTTTAGATGGATGGTATTCCATTCCAAGGGGAGCTTCATGACGATTCAGCTCATCTTCCATTGTCATTCTTCAAATGGAGACATGTTAGCTGCAGCTCAGGGTAAGAAAGAATTTAAATTTGCTGGCTTGAAGTTAAGTCTAATTGTAGTTAGGAATTGAAATCTTTATCTGGAACTCAACTCTACCTATTCACCTTGCCTTAGATTTAGAAGGCCATTCCTCTTTTTTATTTGACGTTCACATTTTTCCTCAACCCATGTAATTTATTTTTATGATTGGCATCTTGGTTAGATTAATTTTTATCACTTACTCTCAGATCTGTTAATACTTACATTATTATTTCCTGCCTTGACATAGTACAATTTATGCTTAATTAATGAAATATCCTACCTAGGCTAAGTGATATTCATAGAGAACTGTAATAAAAGTATCAGAGAAATGAAATATATTGAGTTATTTTTAGAAAGTGAGTCAAGATAAATTTTAGTCAAGAATAGCATTATTTTATATATTCACCCCATCATTGATAATACTGTTTGATTCTTATTACTATTAAACATGTCACTACAATGTCTCTTAATTAGTATAATAATTTATTTCTACTGGGTTCATAATCTCAGGTAGTTATTTAGCAAGACAAAATTTTATTCCATAGTCCAAGAATCATAAATATCTACTGAGAGGTACTTAATAATTAAAATAACTCCTAAAAGAATACCTTTGGCTTTTAACTTTGCAATTTAAATAGAAACTTTCCCATTCTGGTGAAATTTCAAAAATATATGATTCAGCCTCTTTGTAATGCTGGCACTGGAAGAAAGGCTCACAGTTAATTAATAAGCTGTATGTAGAGAGAGAAAGACACTGTACTAGAGGAAATCTATTTGAATTTCAACGGATTCCATATAATATGAGCCACAATTTTGCTTTCTCATTGGATAAACCAACAGAGCCACCTGTTAATTTGCAATAAGAAATACAACTATCAAGCCAATCACAATGTTCTTATCAGTTAACGTGTCATCTTCAAAGAAGAAAAGTATCTAATTAGGAAATCAAACTATTAGATCTTTTCTACCCTATGAGGTACCCCTTTAAGTGAGTGAGGTTTTAAAGAGTCCAATAAGTAACACAATCTTCCATTCCTGAGCTTGGCACCCACTAAGAGACAGGATGACTGACAAATTCTATTGGAAGACAAGGCTTGGAGGTGCAGCCACAGGGCCCTTTCTTGCACCGCACTTGGCAGTGTTCACAAGCACCCTCTGAGGTAGTCACGGTACCGTCCCCATTGTACAGATGGCGAAACGGAAGCCCAGAGGACGCAAGTAATCTGCTCATGATGGAACATGTAGGAGATGGTGGGGCTAGAAATGTGAGTCAGGCCGTCTGCCTCTGAAGCCTACATTGAAAGCACTGTTGGCCTCACTTCACAGTTTTGTTTTGTTTTTATGTCCAGGGGAGTCTAGTGTCTGGAGAACAGAGGTACATGCAGGAAACTCCTCTGTTGCGCAGCTGGGTCTCGGCTATTTTCACAATTGACAGTTCATCTGAGAGACTCGCTCCCTTGCAGTATTAGCAAGTCAAGTGAAGCCAGAAATCATAAGGCCCTCCCAGATCAAAATTGATCATATGACTAGCATGGCTATCTGTGACACTGGCTATATGTTCCCTTTACCTAAACTAAACCCCCCTCTCTTGTCTGCGTCACAACTTTCAACCCTTCCAGACCCAGGTTAAGAGGACTCAGTTGCCTATTTTTAAAAGTCTTCTCTGGCCCTGGCCAGTTTGGGTCAGTGGTTAGAGTAACAGCCCGGTTAAAGGCACATACCTTGTTTGCAGGTTTGATCCCTGGCTCTGGTCAGGGCACATGGGGAGGCAACCAGTTGATATGTCTCTCTCACATCGATGTTTCTCTCTTTGTGTCTCTCCCCCTCCTTCCCACTCTCTCTAAACAGCAATGGAAAAATATCCTCTCGTGAAGATTTAAAAACAAAAACAAAAAAACAGTTATATTAGAAACCCTCCTCTTTAATCATCTCTTCTTTTGTTCAGGATACATTGCTGGGGTATCATTTTGCTAAGGCAAAATTGATTTCCCCACAATTTAACATCTTACAGGTCTTTGGAGTCTTCATATTTTTGAACTAGCCCTTACTGGCTTGAAATGCAATATCATTAACACTTGCATTCCTTCTGTTTTGTCTCAAATTGCTCATCTGCCCTGTTGTAAATTATCACAGTGCTCGAGGGCACAGTTTACCTGACTTTCAATCTGTAGATAACGAGGATGGAGCATTCACACCCACAAATTCTCTCTCTGTAATCTATATACATAAAAGGGTAAATGACCGATTGACCGACCAGCTGGTACATATGACGTGCACTGGCAATTTAAAAATAAACATTGACTCGTGCATGCATGATACTATAAAGCTCTCAGTAGTGCCAATCGCACAGGTGTTTTAATTTTATAATACTACTAGAGGCCTGATGCATGAAATTTGTGCAAGGGTCTCGGCCCCACCTCACCCCCCGCAGCCACGCAGCTGCCTCTGCCTTGGCCCTGGCCTCTGCGGCTTCATCCGGAAGGTCGTCTGGTCTAATTAGCATATTATGCTTTTATTATTATAGATACTATATATACTCTTTTGACATGTAATTGTTTGCAGTAATGTAATTACCACATGAATCTTTCTTCTAATTAATTTTCTCTCAATGTGCATGAATCCGTGCACCGGGCCACTAGTATCCTCATAAAATACATACCTGTGATCTCCAGGAATGAGGAACTAAATGTGGATTCATTAGCCAGACTATTCTGAACCACATTTTTTTGATAAATTGGGGTTGTTTATATATATAAGACCCCATTGTCTCTGTTAAAAATAAATAAATAAATAAAAAGGCCCAAACCCTGGTATGGGACAGAATCCTATTTTGTAATATTATTCCAAACCTGCCTCTGAGAAGAAATAAGTCCTCCTGATAAAATGCATAAACAATTTTCTCATGAGGTTTAATGGGTTTTAGACTTGTTCTGAGAAACCAGTCATCCATCCTCCCAGCTGACTCTCAATCAGTGACTATTATGAAACATCGTCTTCTATTTTTCCAACAAAGATTAAATAACCATTCTCCTTTCTTGTGGTGGAAATTATGCTTTGTATTAGCTCAATAGTCTTAAATGTATTGAGACTAATTATATGTCCCCAACATACATATGGTCTATCTTTGATAATGTTCCGTGTGTACTTGAAAGAAGGTGTATTTTGTTGTTTTTGCATGGAAAGCTCTATAAATAGCAATTATGTCCATTTTGTCTAATGTGTCATGTAAGGCTAATATTTCCTTATTGACTTCTTTTTTGGATGATCTATTCATTGTTGTCAATGTCAGATTCCCTACTATAACTAATTTTTTTCCAGTTTCTTCCTTTAGGTCTATAGCAATTGCTTTATATATATTTTTGTGCTCTTGGGTTGAGTGCATATACATTAATAAGTGTTATATCTTATTGATGCATTGTCCCTTTATCATTATGAAATGTCCATCTTTGTCTCTTGTTACTTTTTTATCTTGGGATCTATTTTGTCTGATATAAAAAGTTACTCACTTTTCTCTGGATGCCATTGTCTTGGCATCATGTTCCTCCCCTTCACTTTGAGCCTTTGTCTTTTCTTTGTGGCTAAGTCTCCTGAAACCAATATGTAGGGTCCAGTTCTTTCATCGGTTTGGAAAGTTCTCGGGGATGATTTGTTTGAATAGGCTGTCTGTTCCCTTCTCCTTCTGGTGTACCCATTACTCTTATATTGCTCTTTCTAATTGAGACATATAGTTCTCATAGAATTCTTTCATTTTTTTAAAAACTCTCAGCCCTCTCTCTTCTTCTGCCTGAGTCATTTCTAGATTTCTATCTTCAAGATCACTAATTCTGTCTTCCATCTGGTCTGCTCTATTTCCCATGCTTCTAATTTATTTATTTATTTTTATCTCATTTGAGTTCTTCAGCACCAGAATTTGTTTGGTCCTTTTTTTTTTTTAATAGTTTCAGTCTCCTTGGTAAAGTTCTCCCTTTGTTCACAGATTTTATTCCTGAGCCCATTGAACTACCTTTATGAGTTTTCTTGTATCTTGTCAAGCTTTTCAAAACCACAATCTTGAATTTTCTGTCACTTAAATGGCATTCCCCCATATCTTTGTGTTTGTTTTCTAGAGACTTTTTTTTTTCTGAGCTACCTTGTTACTTTGGTTATTCAATGTACTTGATGGATTGGCCTAGGTCAGTGATGGCAAACCTATGACATGCATGTCAGAGGTGACACGTGAACTCATTTTTTTGGTTGATTTTTCTTTGTTAAATGGCATTTAAATATATAAAATAAATATCAAAAATATAAATCTTTGTTTTACTATGGTTGCAAAATATCAAAAAATTTCTATATGTGACACAGCACCAGAGTTAAGTTAGGGTTTTTCAAAATGCTGACACGCCGAGCTCAAAAGGTTTGCCATCACTGGCCTAGGCATTTGAGGTATTGAACTCATCTTTTTTAGGTACTGTTTTGTTTTTAACAATTCAGCAAGTTAATAGGAATAGGTCTTTTTTGTTGTTGTTTTGTTTTCCAGTAGATGGTACTATATCATGTTTTTGTTTTCTCTTACCTTTACTACTGGAACTTCCAGGATCCTCCCACCCCCACCCCCATGGAAAATACTCCATATTCCCTGAGGAGGTGGGCCTCAGTCTCAGGGTACCACCCCCATGGTGGGTGGTGGCAGGCAATGGGGCTCCAGACCTGTGAGTTCCTGGCACTGCCTTCTTATAAGCAAAGGTTGCCAGCTGTACTGCATTACATGATTGTGGGGGAAGGGTTGGTGGAGGTAGTTCCCACATCTGTGGCTTTGTTTTCTCCTTGATCATGGCAGCTGCTAGGCCACAGCTGCCACACCTCTGTTCCACATCTTCACCCCATCACTGGGTTCAGCTGCAATGGGTACCGGCCACTGAGGCCGGAATGCTGCTTCTGCCACTTTAGCCCTCCAGGACATCAGCTGGGGCCATGACTGATGCTGCACAGAGTGCAGCACTATGTCTGCAGCTCCTGTCTCTGTCCTCCCCAGCCCCACCCAATCCTGCCTCCCCTGCTCATTCTGATGTGCCCACCTCTAGATATCTCAATGCATAAATCTCTCAGACATGTTTGTGTGTTGAGCAGGGAATAATTTGTTGAATTATAGTTGTTTAATTTGTTGTAACTTTAAGGGGAGAAACCAGGAAGTCTTT
The DNA here is from genome assembly GCF_028538775.1 of Myotis yumanensis. Taxonomy (NCBI): domain Eukaryota; kingdom Metazoa; phylum Chordata; class Mammalia; order Chiroptera; family Vespertilionidae; genus Myotis; species Myotis yumanensis. The sequence continues at coordinate 31,504,333 of NW_027223766.1, forward strand.
TCACTCCACCATGATGCTGATATCTCTCTTAGCAACTTTCTGATTATTGAGTTGAAGTTCCAGGTATCTTGATAACAGGAAGGAGAATTTCAGCTGGTGAACATGATGATCACATTAGTCATGGCAGTTAGATCTTGTTACTAATCAATCCATTGGCATTCTGGTATAGGAATTTGTCTTTTGTAAGTTATAAAAGTGTGTGTTAATGCTAAAGTTGAGTCTGTGCATTTAGACACGTGGTAACTGAATCAATCCAACTGCTTTATCTAGGTATTGTCTCTGTCCTTGGTGCTCTCCAGTTAATATTTCTTATTTGTTTCCTTGCTGCTTGTCAATGACTTGAATAGAGTTACAGTAAAAAAATTTCCAGATAACACTACTGACAAAATCAAAACTTAAAAATTTTTATATAAATTAGGTGAACCAAAAATGTACCAATAAAAAATTAAGGATAAATGTAGGAAACAATTGTATAAATAAAGAAAGAAGTGGCCCTAACTGGTTTGGCTCAGTGGATAGAGCATCGGCCTGCAGACTGAAGGGTCCCAGGTTCAATTCCAGTCAAGGGCATGTACCTTGGTTGTGGGCACATCCTTAGTAGGGGGTGTGCAGGAGGCAGCTGATCGATGTTTCTCTCCCATCGATGTTTCTAACTCTCTATCCCTCTCCCTTCCTCTCTGTAAAAAATCAATAAAATATTTTTTTTTTAAAGAAAGAAGTGACTTAGCAGCAGCAGGTATAATAGTAATTTTTAAATCTGAGAAGCTTTGATTGATGATAAGCTTGGTATGGGTTAAAAGTAGGATATAGAAAAAAAATATATGAAGCTAGTGATCTTGGATAAGTTACTAAACCTCTCTGCTGTCATTTTCCTTGTCCATAAAATGAGGATTACAATGATACTTAACCATAAGGTTTTCATAGGATTAAATAAATTAACAAAAAGTGCTTCAAATTTCAACAAATAGTACTGAATTAGACATTTACATGTAGAAAAATATGAATCTAGACTAACAGAACTTACACTCTTCACACAAAAAATAAACTCAAAATGGAACCTAAATATAAAACAGAACACTATAGAATTCCTAGAACATAAGAGGAAATCTAGATGGCTTTGAGTTTGCTGATGACTTTTTAGATATGACACCAAAGGCACAGTCTATGAAAGAAATAAGTGATAAGGTGGACTTTATTAAAATTAAAAATTTCTGCTCAGTGAAAGCCATTATCAAGAAATAAAAAAGGCAAATCACAAACTAAAAGAAAATATTTGCAAAAGATATATCTGATAAAGGACTGTTATCCAAAATATAGAAAGAACTCTTAAAACTCAACATCAAGAAAACAAACCAATTAAAAAATGGGCCAAACATCTTAATAGACAGCTCACCAAATAAGATAAACTTATGGCAAAAACCTGCACATGGATATTTACAGCAGCTTTATTTTTTTTTTTAAATATATTTTATTGATTTTTTACAGAGAAGAAGGGAGAGGGATAGAGAGCTAGAAACATCGATCAGCTGCCTCCTGCACACCCCCCAGTGGGGATGCGCCCGCAACCAAGGTACATGCCCCCGACCGGAATCGAACCCGGGACCCCTGAGTCCGCAGGCTGACGCTCCATCCACTGAGCCAAACCGGTTCAGCAACAGCTTTATTTTTAATTGCCAAAATGTAGAAGCAACCAAGATTTCCTTCAGTAAATAATGGACACCCAAACAATGGAATATTATTCAGTGCTAAGAAGAAATGAGCTATCATGCTGTGAAGGGATATGGAAGAAATTTGAGTGCAAGAAGCCAATCTGGAAAGACTACATACAGTATGATTCAAAATATATCAAATTCTGGAAAAGGCACAACTATGAAGACAATAAAAAGTAGCACTGGTTTGTTCTCTGCATCTATAAATCTGATGGTTTCCAGATGGGAGTAGGGTTGAGAGGATGGGTGAGAAAGGGGAAGGGATCAAGATATGCAAATTCCCAGTCATAAAAACAGTCATGGGGGTGTAGAGTACAGCATTGGGAATACAGTCAATAATCTATATATATAAAAGCCTAAGTGACTGTTAACGACCGGAACGACCAGTCACTATGACACGCAATGACCGCCAGGGGGCAGACACTCAACACAGGAGCTGCCCTCTGGTGGTCAGTGTGCTCCCACGGCAATCTCCCTCAACTGGTCAACCACCCGCAGTCCACCCCCTGTGCATGAATTTATGCACTGGGGCTCTAGTATTGTAATAAATGTGTATTGTGTGAGATGGGTACTAGACTTATTGGGGTAATCACTTTGTAAGTTACATAAATTTCTAATCACTGTGTTGTATACCTGAAATTAATGCAATATTGTATGTCAACTGTAGTTGAAAAATTTTAAAATATGGAAAAAAAAGATCAGTGGTTGCCAGAAGTTAAAATGAGGGAGGGTTGAATACAAAGAGCACAGAGGATTTTTAGGACAGTGAAAATACTCTGTATGATATCATAATGATGGATACATGCCATTATACATTTGTCAAAACCCATAGAATATACAACAGCAAGAATGAACCATAAGGTAAACTATGGACTCTGGGTGATAAAAAATGTGTCAGTGTAGGTTCATCTATTGTAACAAATGTATCACTCTAGTGGGGATGTTGACAAAGGGGGCGTCTATACATGTATGAGAACAGGAGGTATTGGAGAAATCTCTGTAACTATCTCTTAATTTTGCTATGAACCTAAAACTGCTCTAAACAAATAAAATCTTAAAACAGTGCTTAGAAAAGTGGCTGACAGAGCACTATATAAATATCAATTGCTATTATTAGCAGTAGTATTCAGTTAGAAAAACATAAGATCAGATGCAAAATAATCCACACGCCTTTGAACCAAGCAAGAAACAAACATAAGTGTTACATCCTGGAGGAAGTCTTAGCTTGAAAGTGACTGTTGATGACTATTATTTCTGGTCATGTACAGCAAAGCCATGAGGATGGGAACAGACATGATGGGGTGAGGAAGGGGGCCTCCCACCACCTTACAACAAAGAATTGTCCAGCCCCAAAAGGCGATATGCCGAGGTTGAGAGACCCTGCACTGATGTTTTCTTTCTCTCAGATGTCTTCTATGTAGTTTTCTCTTCAGCCCACCTCTCACATGTTCCTTTTAATTCCTAGACTGATATCTACACTAATAAAAGAGAAACATGGTAATTAGCGTACAACCGCTACCCTTCCCATTGGCTAATCAGCATATCCTTATGCAAATTAACTGTCAGCCAAGATGGCGGCCGGCAGCCAGGCAGCTGGAAGCAAACATGAGGCTTGCTTGCTCCAGTGACTGCAGACTCCAACGTTCCCCGCCTCACTTGCCGGCCTCCGAGCTGGCAGTTTGAAACATTCTAACAAATATAGGCCGGGATCTCAGAGCTGGAGTTATACATTGTTTCGATTATAGAACGCAATCAGCAGCGGAAGCCTCAGAGCTAGAGCCAGAACTAAAGCTGGCCCAGAATAAAAAAAAAAAAAAAAGAAAGAAAAGAAAAAAAGCAGTGGTTGGGAGCTTCAATCAACAACCGCCAGCCTGAAAGCAGCCCTCAGCCCCTCACCCAGACTGGCCAGGCACCCCAGTGGGGACCCCCACCCTGATCCAAGACACCCTTCAGGGCAAACCAGCCAGCCCCCACCCATGCACCAGGCCTCTATTCTGTATAGTAAAAGGGTAATATGCCTCCCGGCACCAGGATCAGCGGAGCCACGAGGCCTCCTGGCACCGGATCAGCGTGACAGGGTGTGGCGTCCCAACCCCCTGATCAGGCCTGCTCTGTGTGTGACAGGGTGCGGTGCCCCAACCCCCCCCTCCACCACCACCACCACCACCACAGGCCCTGCTCTGTGTGTGACAGGGTAGAGCCATAACCTCCCCATCGGCCCTGCCCTGAGTGTGACAGTGGCAGCGCCCCAACCCCCTGATCCGCCCTGCTCTGTGTGTGACAGGGGGCGATGCCCTAACTCCCCTATCGGCCCTACTCTGTGCGTGACAGGGGGGAGCTCCCCAACCCTCTGATGGGCCCTGTTCTGTGCGTGACAGGGGGAAGCTCCTCAACCCCCTGATCGGCCCTGCTCTGTGCATGACAGGGGGGAGCTCCCCAACCCCCCTGATGGTCCCTGCTCTGTGCATGACAGGGGGCAGCGCCCCAACCCCCTGATTGGCCCTGCTCTGTGCGTGACGGGGTGGCGCCGCAACCTCCCCATCGACCCTGCCTTGAGTGTGACAGGGGGCGGTGCCCCAACCCCCCAATCAGCCATACCCTGAGCGTGACTGAGGGTGGCATCGCAACCTCCCGATCCGCCCTGCTCTGTGCATGACAGGGGGCGGCGCCCCAACTCCCCAATCAGCCATGCTCTGAGCCTGACCAGGGGCTGCACCTAGGGATTGGGCCTGCCCTCTGCCACCCGGGAGCAGGCGTAAGCCAGCAGGTTGTTATCTCCTGAGGGGTCCCAGACTGCGAGAGGGCACAGGCCAGGCTGAGGGCCCCCCCTCCCTGCCCCGAGTGCACAAATTTTTGTGCACTGGGCCTCTAGTCTACATTAATAAAAGACAAAAATGCAAATTGACTGTACCTTCACTATGCCTTAAGCCACGCCCACCAGCCAATCAGAGTGACTATATGCAAATTAACCCAACCAAGATGGCAGCCAGCAGCCACAGAGCTGGAGCAAGCAGGAGGCTTGGTTGCTCCAGTGATGGAGGAAGCCAAGCTTCCCGCCTGCCGCAGCCGGCTCTGAGCTCCACTCAAGGCAACAAAGTTTCAATTATAGAAGATAAATAAACCCCAGATACCTGCTTTCAGCCGGCCGTGGCCACGGAGCAGGAGCAAGCAGGAGACTTGGGTTGCCCCTGGCGATGGAGGAAGCCAAGCTTCCCGCCCGCCATGGCCGTCTCTGAGCTCCACTCAAGGCTACAAAGTTTCAATTATAGAAGGTAAATAAATCCCAGAATAAAAAAAGAAAAAGAAAAAAAGGAGAGACTGGGAGCTTCCGTCGCTGGAGGGACTTGGCCAGCCTGAAAATGGCCCTCAGCCCCTCACCCAAACTGGCCAGGCACCCCAGTGGGGACCCCCCACCCTAAAGGGTGTGTGGCCAGCCTGAAAACAGCCATCAACCCCTCACCCAGGCTGGCCAAATCTCCATGGGATGAGGGTCCCCATTGGGGGGGGGGGGCTTGACCAGCCTGCAAACACCCATCAGCCCCTCACCCAGGCTGGCCAGGCATCCCAGTGGGAACCCCCACCCTGAAGGGGGTGTGACCAGCCTGCAAACACCCATCAGCCCCTCACCCAGGCTGGCCATGCACCCCAGCAGGACCCCCACCCTGATCCGGGACACCCTTCAGGGCAAACCAGCCGGCCCCCACCTGTGCATCAGGCCTCTATCCTATATAATAAAAGGGTAATATGCAAATTGACCCCAACAGCAGAACGACTGGGAATGACTGGTCACTATGACACACATTGACCACCAGGGGGCAGATGCTCAATGCAGGATCTGCCCCCGGTGGTCATTGCACTCCCACATGGGGAAGCTCTACTCAGCCACAAGCCAGGCTGACGGCTGCCAGTACAGAGGTGGTGGTGGGAGCCTCTCCTGACTCCTCAGCAGCACTAAGGATGTCCGACTGCACCTTAGGTCTGCTCCCTGCTGGTAAGTGGACATCCCCTGAGGGCTGCCAGGCTGCCAGAGGGATGTCTGACTGCCAGCTTGGGCCCGGTCCCCCAGGGAGTGGGCCTAAGCCAGCAGGTGGACATCCTCCAAGGGGTCCCAGACTGCAAGAGGGCATAGGCCGGGCTGAGGGACCCCCCGAGTGCATAAATTTTTGTGCACCAGGCCTCTAGTATGATTATAATGACAAAGCAATGGTTTTTACAACAAGATCACTGTTGTCTTAGACAAAATCTAGTATTCTCAGAATATGTGTATTCCTTGGAGTGTGGAGTATTTTGTTAAAGGAAGATAAATGTAAGCTGCTGTTTTGAACAGAAATGAGTTTATTTTCTCCCTGAAAAGTTGTGTGCTAAAGCCAGCCCACTTGTTATTCTCTACCCTTAACACACATTTCAGGGATGTATCTGACAGCTTATACGCAGGCTTTCTTCAGATGTAATCGCTGCACTAGAATAAAGATGAAGCCTGTTGTAAGAACCCTGCAAAAGGCAGAATTCAGTCACGTAACTCATTAATTCTTGACACAAAAATGTTTGATCAAAGACAGAGCTGTATCTTTCAATTTTTCATGATGATAAAATCTAAAAAGGAAAAAAAAAGAAAACCACCAAAGTAGATAGGACATCTTTGTTAGTACAGAACATTATTTGAAAGCAAGTAGCTTCAAATATATTGGTCCTATTAAAGCTGTTCTTTCATTTCAAAAAGCATGTATTAGTTTGAATTCTACCCAAATCTTCAAATATCCTAGTTTAAAATACCCAAACAACATAGCAAGTCAAACACAGAATTACTTAAGAAATCTCTGAAGAAATGTCTACTTTGGTGTAAGAGGTGTCATCTCCTCACTCACCTACTCCATCCACACTCATCTTCTTGTTGTTCCTTCCATCTCCAGGGAAGCGCCTGCCCCAGACCCTTTGCACTTTCTGTTCCCTCTCCTGGGCTCTCCTTCCCTGAAGACCCACATGGCTCATCCTCTCACTTCCTTCAAATCTTCACATGAAATCACTTCCTCAGAGAACCTTCCCCCCCCCCACCCCCCCCACCCCCCCCAAAATACTCTCTACTCCCATACCCTGCACGTTTTCTCTGCATTGCACTTATCACCTTCTAATGTGTCATATATTTTATGTGTTTGTTGTAGTAAGTACTCAATAAATACAAGAAAGGAAATATGGCGATACTAGTAGCATCCGTTTTGCTGGAGTGGATTTGGTAGGCGTGATCTGACTCTGGAGTTCTAATGCTGGTGGGAGCTTCTAACTCCAGTCCATAGCTAGGGTGGGTGGTTCTGGAACCAGTGCCCACAAGGCCTTCCCGACTCCCCAGCATCCAGAAAATTGCAGAGGAAGCCCTTTCATCAGAGGGTGGTTCTCAGTTTGTGTCCTGGGAGTCACTCCTGGAGCCTCTGTGAGAGCCCGCTGCTCTCCACAATCTATCTCATTCATTTTACATTATCCAAATGTTTTTCATTATCTAAAACAGAGCCCTGACTAGTATTGTGTACATATTATACTATTTCTATTTATACTAATACTAGAGGCCCATGCACCAGTGGGGTCCCTCGGCCTGGCCTGCACCCTCTTGCAATCCGAGAAGGGGAGAGAGGAAAATAAAATATTTGCTATCATCAATAGAAATTATATTTTTAAAAGGATTTCATATTAGAGAATTCTTTCTCAAAACACCATTGCACAAGATGTTGCCCTAAATATATGGCACATATATATAAACAGGTAATTCCCAGACTATACCAGGAAGACTCAGATCAGAGGAACTGCTGTGAGTGGTCAGAAGTTGGAAAAAGACCCTGCTCTGTGCAGAGTCAGGCGTGTGTCAGGTGAAAAAGGAAACCCTGGGAAGGAGAAGTCACATATGTGGATCTTGCAGGATTTACTAAAGGGCCTGAAATGTGCATTTTTTTATTAGTCATTAAATTCCACAGCCTAACACATTACCACACACATGATGGGTCAATAAATATTTGACCAACAGTTGGATACCGGTGATGTCCGCTGAGCACAGATGCACATGGCAACTCCTTTCTTCCTTCTTGTCTTAAATGGTGAAGCAGTGCCTAGAGCAGCAGGCACCGTGTTCCAACCAAGAAGCAACAGCCAGTATTCTAAGGACAGAGCAGACAGAGGTAACAGATGTGGGTCTTCGAGGCTATAAGGAGCTGCTTCCTCCAGATAATTTGTTATGTGAGATAATTAAGTGTTTTATTGTTTATTCCTGAAACCACTGTTACTATTCAAAGAAGGAAAAAAAAGGTCATTTATTACTTGCAGAAAAAAAAATTCTTAATTGATATAACCCTAAAAAGAAAAAATTTATCTTTTTTCTGTGTTCTCAAAAACAGGCACAGTTCTGATTTCAAGGCTCCTTCACCACAGTGTTTCCAGCCAAAACAAACAAAAAGTCACCTGTTTGCTGATATTTGCAATTCTTCACTTAATGGAACACTTTATCTAGAAGACGTGACATTGTCTCATCCTTAATTGTATAGCACCTGCCTTGGGCATTGTCTTTGGGTGGGCTCCAAGAGAGAATTTCCTGTATGGGGAACTTTTTGGCTCACAAATTCAGATAATCCTCAACATATCTATTTTTTAATTTAGTATGGATTTCTTTGGTCAGCCATTACTAAGCTTTTATTTTCAAATTAATCACACTACTATTGTGCATTGCATAAATCACCATCTCTGAAATGATTCCTCATCAGCCATCTTTTCCCTGGACTCTTCCCTCAAATTATCAATGTATTGTCTCTCCGGTCCAAATCCACCTTTCTTTGTCTTGCTTCGTGATTCAGGAGCAGGACTAAGAAAACATTTGTCAGCTGGCGCAATGTTAGACTTTGTCCGTAGGGGGCGCAGAAGGGACATTGCCAGAGGAAGGGGCTGCTCTTCCTAGTTCCTGTGTGGTTTTGGCTCTGGCAGCCCTTGACACAAGCAGCATGTGGATGGGCACCCAGGGGCACTCATGCTCCAGCAACTTTTGCCAGCACCCCTGCAGAGTCTCACGAGCACCTCGGAGGGTGGCTTCACAGTGAGTTTCACCAGAATCTCAAAGGGCTGATTCTCAGTTAATTCCACTGGGGCCCCAACAAGTGGTTTCCAGCCAGCCCTGGCTGGTGGCACTTAAGCAAATTTCTCTACCATTCACTAGGCACAGCCAGACCCTCTCTAATAGGGTTTGGATGTCCATGTGGTCCTTTTTCCAAGCCCTTTCTTTCCAGGGCTAATTAGCCTCAGCTGTAGGGGTATATCGGTTATTCTTGTATTCTGTAGAGTTAGTTCTCTTTGTGGCTAAGTTGTAACCTCCTGTTATTAATTAACCTGTTAATAATTTTTCCCTTTTAGTTAATCCCTGCTATTAGGTCTTTATTAGACACAAATTCTTTCTATTGAAATGTTCTGCTCAAATTACTGAGTGGTTTCTGTCTTCTGGCTAGACCCTGAGGGACACATCATCTTTAGGTCAGTCGGGAATTCTTCATGGGGTAGCTTCGTTTTACACAAATATCAGTTTACTGACTTTTAAAATAAATCAGCTTATCAGTTGTAATGTCAGGCATGTAAAGCCAAGTTTGTAAGCCTGGTGATTCAGTACATTAATGTTAATCAATATGTATTATTTTGCAAAGGCTCAGGAATCAGGAAAAAGTCAGTCATTGAATTTTTGTTATGGTGGCCTTTCTTAAACCCATTAACATTTATTATAATTGTGTTTCCAAGAAAATATTTTGAATATCAGTCTGAGAACTAAATTGCACACCTAAATACTTAAGTGTTTGGTGAAGTGTCCGGTATTAGAAATGGCCTCTGCTATTGCCTGTAACTCAAGGGTTTGAAATAATTTTGATTTCTACTAATAATGAGCCTATAGGCAAACTACTTAAAAAAAGACTACACTTCTTTCAATTCACACAATTGAATATCAGAACATTTGAGATTTTTAGGTTCTGAGCTATCCTTTGTCAAGAATGGCCCATAGTAGAGAAAATATTTGCAAATGATGTATCTGATAAGGATCTAATATCCAGAATATATTAAACATACATACAATTCAACAACAAAAGTCAAACAGGCCAATTAAAATTGACAAAGTATTGGAATGGACATTTTCCAAAGAAGATATATACATGGCCACCAAGCACATGAAAAGATACTTGATGTTATTTGTCATTAAAGAAATGCAAATCAACACCACATGAGATACAACCTCACACCTCCTGGGATGGATAGAATTTAAAAAAGAAAAAACACAGAAAATAACTAGTGGTAGGGAGGATTCAGAGAAATTGGAATGCTGATACATTGCTGGTAGGAATGTAAAATGGTACAGACACTAGGGAAAGAGTTTGGCTGCTCGTCAATAATTAACATATGATTCAGCAATCCCATTCCTAGGTATAAACCCAAAAGAATTGAAAGCAGGTGTTCAAACAAATGCTTGTATGCAAATGTTCATAGCAACACTATTCACAATAGCCAAAAAGTAGAAACAGCCCAAATGCCCATCAACTGATGAAGGGATGAGCAAAATGTGGCATAGCCACACAGTGGACTAGTATTCAGCTATAAAAAAGGAATGAAGTACAGATACATACTATAATGTAAATGAAGCTAGAAAACATTATGCTACGTTAAAGAATCAGGCAAAAGGGTCACATGTTATATAATTAGATTTGCATAAAATATTCCAAATAGGAAAATTATAGATTAGTCATTTTCAGGGACTGGAGGGAGGAAGGGATAGGGAGTGCCCGTTGAACGGGTATGGGGTTCACTTTTGGGGTGATGAGTGTTCTAGAATTAGTAGTGATAGTTGCACAATATTGTGGATGTACTAAACACTACTGAATTGTACACTAAAATGACACAATGGTGAATTTTGTGTTATATATATTTTACCACAGTAAAAAGATTGATTTTGAGAGGGAAGGAATTGGAGTTGGAAAATGTGAACAGTTCTTTTAAGAGTTTTGCTGTATGGGGAACTGAGAAATGGTGCAAGAGCTGGAAGAAGATGTAAAGTGAAAGGAAAGTTTTTTGAAAGTTTTGAGGATGGTACTAGCATATAATATTGATCTGGACAATGCCCAACCAACTGAGCCACACCAACCAAGGCTGAATTAGTGCTTTTTAATCCTGTGGCTGTTTTTTTTTTTTTTAGCCCCTCCCCTCTGATCTCCATAAGTTTGTTCTCTGTATCTATAAGTCTGTTTCTATTTTGTTTGTTCAAGTCTTTTGTTCTTTAGATTCCACATATCAGTGATATCATATGTATTTGTCTTTTTCTGTCTGAATTATTTCACTTAGTATAATGCCCCCTAGGGCCTAGGTCCATCCATGCTGTTACAAATGGTAAGATTTCATTCTTTTTTATTGTCGACTAGTATTCCATCATATAGATATAGATATAGATATAGATATAGATATAGATATAGATATATAGATATTCCATCATATAGATATTCCATCGTGTGTGTGTGTGTGTGTGTGTGTGTGTATATACATATATATATATATATATATAATTTTTATCCACGTATATTAACGGACACTTGCTTTGCTTACATATTTTTGCGATTGTAAATAATGCTGCAATGAACATAGGAGTGCATATATTCTTTCAAATTACTGTTTTGGGTTTCTTCAGATATATACCCAGAAATGGAATCCCTGGGTCATAAGGCAGTTCCTTTTAATTTTTTGAGGAACCTGCTCACTGTTTTCCATAGTGGTTGCACAAATCTGCATTTCCAACAACAGTGCAGTAAGGTTCCCTTTCTCCACATCCTTGCGAGCACTTGTTGTTTATTGATGATAGCTTCCTGACAGGTGTGAGGTGGCATCTCATTGTGGTTTTGATTTGCATTTCTCTGATGATTAGTGATGTTGAGCAACTTTTCCTATGTCGATTGGCCATCTGTAGTTTCTCTCTGGAGAAGTGGTCATTCAGGTCTTCTGCCCACTTTTTTATTGAATTGTTAGTTTTTCTAATGTTACCTGCGTTCTTTATAAATTTTGAATACTAACTTCTTATCAGAGGTATCATTGGTGAATATGTGCTCCCATTCAGTAGGTTGTCTTTTCATTTTTTTTTTAACATTTTTCCAACAAGTATTTATTGTTAGTTAAGCCATAATTCAGGATTCTAGGGTGGGACATACCCAGGTCCCCCTTCACCTCCCTGGGAGAAGGATGGATGACAGAGGACGGGTGAGCTGCACTCAGTTCAGATCTTCCCAGGAAATGTGTCTCTGCCCAGCAGTCATCCCAGGCTGAAACCCAGGATATGGGGCACAGGGACTTGTACACACGCCGGTACCATTCACACACGGAGGCATCGCCCCCTTTAGCAGTCATTGCCTGCTCACAGCGGTGGAAGTCCAGGTAGTTCTGCCAGCAGTTCGTGGTCTGGTTCTGGTTGGGGAAGCAGCTGTCAAAAGAGCAGTCCCGTAGCTCCTGATTTTGGTCTTGATGTCTTCTGCCATGTTGCTGATTCCTAAAGGCGCCCCTGAAGCCGGCTCGCAGCTCAATGTGACCTTGTCTTTTCATTTTGTTGATGGTTTCCCTTGCTATGCAAAAACTGTTTGTTTGTTTGTTTGTTTGTTTGTTTTTCTTTTGTTTTCCTTGCCCAAGGAGCTCAGAGGAAACACCACCCATCTGCTTCTCCGTAAGCACCCATTATTCTCAAAGATGCATAGTTATTACAGAGGAGATGGCGGGCTTAAAAAATAGAGGAAAGGCATCAGAATAGTCCGTGACAACAACTCCCAGCTAAAGAGTTAAACCTGTCTCCAGCATTGAAATGCTGTCAGCATAAGACATTTTTTGAGAAAAGTCCAAGTGATTAACAGAGACCCTGGCCCTGCTGCTGCCTCAGGAGTTTCCCTGGTCTCAGCATCAGTTCTTTTGTTTAATTAATTAAATTCATTGGAGTGACATTGATTAATAAAATGACACAGGCTTTAAGTATTTAATTCTATAATGTATCACCTGTATATTGTATTGTGTGTTCACGCCCAAAAGTCAAATCTTCTTTCCTCACCGTATGTTTGACCCCATTTACCCTTTACTACTCCCTCCCCTCCACATACAGTTCCCTCTCCCTCTGATAACCACCATACTGTCTGTGTCTGTAAGTTTTTGTTTGTTCGCTTGTCTTATTTGTTGCTTTCAGTCTTATATCCACACATATGCATAAAATCATAAGGTTCTTGGCTTATATTTTCATCTGAATTATTTTGCTTAGCATGATATTCTCAAGATCCATCCATGTTGTTGCAAATGGCAGTATTTCATCTTTTCTGATGGCTGAGTAGTATTCCATTGTGGTGTATGTACCACATCTTCTGTATCCAATCATCTATCAAAGGACACTTCAGTTGTTTCCATGTCTACTAAAAAAAGAAATTGAAAATATAGGGTGTCCCAAAAAGTATATACACACACTTTGAATAATTATAAAGGCAGTGTTCATTAAAATACATTTCATTTTCAAAATTGAGCTATCAGCTGTTAAAGTGTACATACATTTTCTGGGACACCCTGTCTTTATTTGTGGAGAGTACCCCTTTGTTCACTGCAGCATTATCCACGGTGGCCAAGACATCCACCTCCGTTCTTAAACTCATAGCCTGATGTGGCCCAGGCACCTGCAACATCCCTGGGCCTGCTCCTGGGCCTGGTGATTTTTGTTTGCTGACCCATAATGCAGCCTTGACAGGGATGTATGCAACCTCTTTCAGGAGCATAGTCCTGACTCAGACCACGTGTGCATTTGATTGTGTATGAAATCTACCATTTCCATGGCTTACAAAACCCTCTGTATTAAGAATTGAATTTCAATATTGATGTTTTGTCCTTAATCCCTTTCCTCATGTCATTTCTGTGTCTGATGATAACATTTGTATTATGATTGTTGTTCTTAAAATTCATTTCCTTTCTATATAAAAATATCACTATTCCTTTTAGGGACAAAAGAGACTGTTGTCATTAGAAGAGAAGCCAGAACCTATTATTATTTTTTTTTCAATTACTGTCCATTTTCCCTGCTTAACCCAAAATCTTAAACAGGCTATTCACTCTTTTTGGACTTTTTAAAATCAACTTTTGAAACCTCATGCAACAAATATTTTATACTTTAATGTTTCTTTATTTAAATTTTTTTTTATTCTGGGATAACATACTTAATACTCAACATTTCTAACATTGAAATATTCCTTAAAAAAAACCTGTTTCCCTGATTTCTCTCTCAACCTAATCCCTCCTACTTGCTATATATGTTTATGGTCTGTTTTAAACGTTTGACAATTTAGAGGAGCAAGTCTACAAAATTGTGTAAATCTTAAAGAACTCTCCTACTATTTGTTGGTCATCCCTTTCTGAAAGTTTTTATCTCACAAAAACTCTGTTTTGTTGTATGTGTGATCATGAATGATTAGACATAGAAAGAACATGTCTGTTTTATAAATATACTCAAGACAGTTGCAGTATCAAGTTTCAGACATTGATTGAACCAAATCATACTGGTCATCAACTTAGTAATCAGAAAAGTAGACCATTTTCAACTGAAGGAAGATTAAATTTGTAATTGGAGTTTGTCCTGCCATGGTTTCAATCAAACAGATTCACGATCATTAAACTTTACAAATGCACATTCATTAAATAAGTATTTCCAGGTAAGAGACATATTGACTGCAGCTAAATTCTGTAGCAAGAAAGCTTCACTCAACATTTTCGTACAAGGGGATGAATGACTGTGTTGACAGGATGGGACTTTAAGCCAGAGCAGAATATATACCTTGTTCAAAAGAACCAAATCCAGCAGATTGAGGGGACTAAAGTTGTATGTGAATAAATTATATGAAGATGCAATGGTAAGGAAAAGGGGGACATCTGTAATGCTTTCAACAACAAAGATAATTTTTTTTAATGTATGAAAGGGAAGGTGGGCTCAGGTGGAGAGCTACTGGTTAAGAATAAATGGTTCGGGAGAAAAGAAGCAATAGTTCCTTGGGAGTTCAGTATTGGAAAAAGAGAGATAGAGATAGAGAGGTAAGGAGATAGAGACAGACAGACAGTAAGAGAGGAAAACCTTTTCAAGGAAGGATTACAAAATGGGAATAGAGCAAAGTATAGTTAAGAGGAGTATTTGGAATGTCCAGGTATTTGCTGATGTTCTTAAAAGCTGAATATCTTTAATAAATATTTGCCAGACCTTGTTGCAAATATTTCATTACTCAGAAGGTAGAAGGAACCAGACTAATAGTCACAATTTATTGAGTACTCAGTTCCAAGCACTATGCTAGGTACTTTGTATATGTGATCTCATTTAATTCTTTCAACAATCATGAAAAGTATTATCCCTGTTTTTACAGATTAAAAAAAAAAAAATCAAAGCCCAGAAATGTGAGGTAAATTACATGTGGTAAAACAGCAGGAAGGAAGAAGAGATGAATTTGAACCCAAAGAGCATATTCACACTGAGGAATCTATGTGCTTAAATGTCTGTTTCCCAGCATATTTCTTTAAGATGTGTCTGCACTCAGAAACTATGACAGAGAAGTAAATTATTCCTCCCTCTTTTAAAAAATTACAAAACAGGCAGTTAAAAAAAAACTAACACATGATTTGCCTGGGTTACAAGTATAGGTGTCCACGTCAAAAGGTGACACCCTTACTCTCTTCTGTGGTTAGGAGCATTTTGTCAAGCTCTGAGTGCTGTTCTGTGAGAACAGAAATTTATAGAGGAGGATAATGGTGACAATGACAGTGAAAATAGTAATAAAGATAACTTAGATTATATGCAAATTGCCAGTGGCCATTCCAAATGCTTCCACGTGTATTAATTCCTGAATCTTCCCCACCACCCTCAGGGGAGAAACCTGAAGCTAAAGCTACTTATTGTCATACAGGCAGTAATTGAGGGGGCCATTCTGTTAAGTCCTGAAATGTGTGTGTAGAGGGGGAACCATTTTTTACAGTAATAGTGTTACCCTAAGTAACACAGAGGATTAGGGAAGACTCATGGATGGACCTGGAGAGCATTATGCTAAGCGAAATAAGTCAGAGAAAGATAAATATCACATGATCCCACTCATTTGTGGAATATAATGAACTGATGAACAAAGACAGATCCAGAGACAGAAGCATTGATCAGATTGTCAAACCTCAGAGGGAAGGCAGGGGAGGGTGGAGGGAAGGGGGAGAGATCAATCAAAAGACTTGAATGCATGCATATAAGCATAACCAATGGACACAAACACTAGGGGGTGAGGGCACGAGTGGGGGTGGGGGGTTGGGGGAACAATGAGGGGATAAGGACACATGTAATATCTTAATCAATAAAGAAAAAAAAAAACAAAAAGGACATAGTGTGGGTGTTACTAATTAGAATGCCCTTTCAATTTAATTACGCGTGTAGGTGTTTCAAATCAAGAGACATTTTTGAAATGTAATAAATATTTGAATTTTTTAAAAAGTGACTTTTGAATTAAGATGTGGGAGATTAAGAGTTAGACAAAGGAGAGGGGACGGAAATACAAGACTGTTCTAAGCACAGGGAACAGCAAGTGATCATGGTACATTTGACAGCTTAAAAGGCAGGGTGGCCCTGACCGCTTTGGCTAAGTGGCTAGAGCGTCGGCCTGCGGACTGAAGGGTCCCAGGTTCGATTCCGGTCAGGGGCATGTACCTTGGTTGCGGGCACATCCCCAGTGGGGGGCGTGCAGGAGGCAGCTGATCGATGTTTCTCTCACATTGATGTTTCTAGCTCTCTATCCCTCTCCCTTCCTCTCTGTAAAAAATCAATAAAATATGTTAAAAAAAAAAAAAAAAGGCAGGGTGGCCCAGTGGTTGAACGTGGGCCTGTGAATCAGGAGGTCGGGGTTAGATTCCCAGTTGGGGCACATGACTGGTTTCGGGCTTGATCCCCAGTGTGGGATGTGCAGGAGGCAGCGGATCAGTGATTCTCTCGCATTTTTGATGTTTCTATCTCTCCCGCTCCCTTCGTTTTTTGAAATCAATACAAATATATTTTAAAAAATAAAAAAAGGCAGGGTGACTGAAGTACGGTTGGCAAGAGAGGAAGCTGGAGCAGAAGGCAGGGGCTAGATCACGGTATTATCTTAAAGTTTAAGACTTAAACATTTGGGGTAATACCCTAAAGCAGTGGTTCTCAGCCTGTGGGTCGAGACCCCTTTGGGGGTCGAGCGACCCTTTCACAGGGGTTGCCTAAGACCATCAGAAAACATATATATAATTACATATTGTTTTTGTGATGAATCACTATGCTTTAATTATGTTCAAGTTGTAACAATGAAAATACATCCTGCATATCAGATATTTACATTACGATTCATAACAGTAGCAAAATTACAGTTATGAAGTAGCAACGAAAATAATTTTATGGTTGGGGGTCACCACAACATGAGGAACTGTATTAAAGGGTCGCGGCATCAGGAAGGTTGAGAACCACTGCCCTAAAGCTATGGGACATTGTATAGAAGGGGAGGGGAGTGGTCGCGCAGGCTTCCTGAAGGCAGGTGCTCTCTCTGCTGTATTCATCATTGTATCCCAGACCCCAGCTCTCACATGATGCAGTTGAGAGATGACCATACACTAAGTATAAACATAGGTTGACTGAATGAATGAACCCCTACATTTTATGGGACTTGTTTAAGGGTTTTAGGTTACCTTCGCGTTACCGAACCATTCAAATGATTTTTTGTGTGTGAGTGGTACACGAAACTGCACAACATCCGCTCTTTCCTTTAAAAACAGCCGCAGGAATAAAGCCAAACGAATTAATTTACTTGCAAGCAACTGCGCGTGCGCTGCTTCTCCGCGTAACCACCCTCCGAGACCCTCAGAGAACCACCTTCGCGCCTGCTCAGTGCGGGGCTGTACCCCCCGGGAGGCGGGTTCTCCAGAAAAGGAAAGGGCCACTGCGCCTGCGTCGCTCCGCCGGGGGCTGACGCCGGCTGCGCAGGCGCACAGGAGCCCTTTTTGACCGTAAACATCCTGCCGATTTGAACCGAGAATTTGGGCGGCAGGAAGAGCCGCGGCGTAACGGCAGCCATCTTGTTTGTTTGAGTGAATCGGAAAGGAGGCGGCGGCTGCGGCGGCGGCGGGGGCTGCGGCGAAGCTAGACCTCACAGGGGCGCCCCCCTTCCCCCACCCCCTCCCCGACCCCTTTCCCCTCCCCAGGCCACCCAGCCCGCCCGACTCCCGGCGGAGAGCAAGGTAAGATCCTCGCCGACCCCTTCTTCCCCTCCGGCTCCCTCCCCCCACCCACCCACCCCTTCGCCGTCGGGGAGCTGGACTCTGGGGGGCGGGAGAAGGCGGCACTCTCCGCGCCGCGGGACGCTGCCCGGGCAGCTACCCAGGGAGCCCCCGAGCGGCGGCGCCTCCCGCCCCTGCGCCCCGGCCCGCCCTGGGCTGGGACCCGCGCAGCCCAGGCCCGCCTCGTCTCCCGCCCGGTAACCATGGGTTCCGGTCCGCTCCAAGACACCCCAAGCCGTTACTCTGCGGGTCCCTGGGGGAGCAGCATCGCCCCGGGGACACCTGGAGGCGCGGAGGGAGAGTTTGAACGAGCCCGCTCTCGGGACTGGGCCGCCTACTCCGCGGGCGAAAATGGCTGGCGGGGAGGCCCGGGCCCCGGGCGGCGGCGGTGTCAGCGCCCAGGGCCGGCTGCGGGCTGCGGGGGTCGGAGACGCGCGGGCGCGACGGGGCCCTGGCCGGAGGCTGCAGCTGCTCCCCCTCCCTTTTTTACGCGAAAAATGTAACGCGGGGAAATGAGTCCTGGGCAGCCCAATAGAAAACGCGAATTCCTAGGAAATGAGCAGAATTCCCCCCCCCCCCCCCCGACTTTTCTGATGATGAAGGTGCGGAGGGGGTGGAGGCGCTGCCTCTGACAAATGCTGGTGTCCTTTCCGCGCCGAGCAGGGCCGTGCGAACCGTGTGTGATGCCGAGACACGGGCGGGCGGTGCTGCCAGACTCGGGGCCTGCCCGTTGGGAAGGGGGAGATGCTGGGGGTCTGTCTGTCTGTCGGGCCGCCTTGGTTGGGATTTCTCAGGCTGCCCTCGGCGTTCAGAAACGCGCTTGTGTGTTTAAGGGTTTCTGGTAGAGTTAATATTTGCTCCCGTTACACGGTTTGGAATAAGTACTCAATTTCAGGGGGGAAAATGTTCCTGTAGTGGTTATTATTTATTTATTTATTTATTTATTTATTTATTTATTTTTAATGAATGTAAGTGCCAGTGAGCTGTGGGAGTCTGCGGAATTTCGGTGACCGGCTGGAGAAGCTTTCCTGGGTTGTAGAGCCATTAAAGTTTCTTTGTTTAATGTTGGAGGCAACTAACAGTTGTTTTTGTAGCAAGACCTTGATGAGGCATGCACCATAGCTATTGATTGATGTACTTGACAGTTGTCGATAGCGGAGATGACAGCAAGTGCATAACTGTGAGTGCTTTTTTTGCACACACGTCAGAATTAATTACATTGGGAGAGTCTGGCCTTTCTTTGCCTTTGTGTGTGTGTATATAAAGGCAACACGTTCACGTATTCTAGAATTACGTTCTCCACTTAGAGTGGGGTATGTTGAAAGTATTCTTACAGTTGAGAATTTCTTTCCTGATAAATTCCTACTTATGAGCAATTTTATCTTTGTAATGTGGTACAAAAGAGAAACATCTGATTCTTGAGAAGAACATATTGTGTTGAAATGTCAAAATTGGCCGAAACCGGTTTGGCTCAGTGGATAGCGCGTCGGCCTGCGGACTGAAAGTTCCCAGGTTCGATTCCCGTCAAGGGCAAGTACCTGGGTTGCGGGCACATCCCCAGTAGGAGATGTGCAGGAGGCAGCTGATCGATGTTTCTCTCTCATTGATGTTTCTGACTCTCTATCTCTCTCCCTTTCTATCTGTAAAAAATCAATAAAATATATTTTTAAAAAAAGAAATGTCAAAATTGTTAGGCATGATCATGCTGGTTGGTGTAGTGTGATTTTTTTTGGAAATTATTTTCATTGACGGTGGTGCTGTCTTAGGTATGCTGTTCTAGTTAATTCTCATAATCCAGTTTGGTAAATATCCCCATTTTATAGATGAGAAAGAGAGAGTTCTCTACCACCAAAGAGAGAGTTCCATTATCTTAGTATTGACATTTTCCACGGGTAGTAAACCACTGAATTTCCACCTTCCAGGTTTTTATAGTTAATGAAAGTGAACTACACAGATTAAGCAGTTTAACTTGCTAGTCAATGGAGTGGTCTTGACTCCCAATGTAATTTTACTTTGAAAAGGCAATGTATGTGTATGTTCCAAGGTTTAAAAATAGTACGAAAGGGTAGGCCTCGCTTTCCCAGCAGACCCACTTTCCAGAGGTGACCAGTGCCATCACTTCCATTTGTACAGCAGATATGTCCTGCTTATGCAAGTGCAGGTAATTTACATAGAGAGCCCTCTTTTTAACACAAATATTATCATTGTTTAAGGCTGTATTCATTTGTTAGAAGTCTGTTATTACTGTCCAGGCAGGTTACTGTATTTCTAATCTTCGCTGTTAAAAGTCATGCTGGCAAGGCAGCATAGTATTACAGTTAGAGGTCTGGGTTCTGAAGTTCAAGTCCTGCTTATGTTAAACAGTAGTGACTTTTGGCACGTTACTTATTATCATCTCCTTTTCTTTGTTTTATGGTCTGTAAAATGGGCCAGTATAAATTTACTTTATAGGGTTGTTGTAAAGAGGATAGATACATAAAATACTTAGAGCTTTAGTAAAATTTGAAAAATTCATTATTGTTATACATCTCTATATATACCCTTGGCACTATTACTGGCAGTACAGTTTCTGAATAGAAAGCATGAGTGTTTGAAATTTTCATAAGATGTTGCCAAATTGCCCTTCAGAGAGGTCATACTAATTTACACAATCACCGTCCTGCCTTGCTTCTAACAGATGAATGAAATATTATAATGTCATTGTAGATACATGACCTGTAATTTGATTTTGGCTTTTTGAAAAGATCTTAAAGAAAATGCTGGTGTTTTTTGCATTCCTGAATGTGTTCTAAACTATCTTTTTGCCATTTCACACCAGACTTAAATTCATTTTTTAGGATCAATTGAAAAAAGTCATTTGCTGCTTTAGAAAGAATTTGAGAAATAAGCTTCTGAACTATGCTCTGGGATGTTGGCTTTCTGCTAAGATCTTTTGTAAAGGATTAGCAAAATTTCGACTCTTCCATCTTCAAAACCTGTGGAGATTAATCAACTTTTTTGTCTTAAGGTTGGCTAAAGTTTGGTATTATTAAAGGGGGAAAATGGTTTAAAAGGCAACAATGATTACACTTTCTCCTTTTTTAGATATAAGCCAATAGTTGATCCACCACATACCTCAGGCTTCCTTTAATTATTAGGGTGCTTTCCTCTTACTAATTGTTTCCCCAAATAACTTTAGCAGCACTCTGCTTTAGTTACTTCCTCACCTCCCCCCCACCCCACCCCCACCCCCAAAAAATCCCATACCAAGAAAGCATCTATTTAGGAATCTCTGCCTCTGCATAGCTGGGATATTTTAGGCATGGCACTCTGACTAGCAGCTGAAGTGCTGGCCATGAACTACTGACACCTGTTGAGAAGTGCCAGTAGTTTTAATTTCTGAAATCTCCAGAATTATTTACATATGTCAACTATTAGATCACTTGGTGTATCTCATTTCCTTATTCATTAAGCACATATTTAGTAGTTGTCATTCGGCAGGCAGTATTCTAGGAGCTAAATATTAGAGTTTTTATTTGGAGTACAACTGTCTTGTGTAGTGAAACTTGGCACTTGTATGATAGTGACTATTTCTAAGAACACTCTGCCATATTGGATTGCTACAAAATGCTGTACCGGGAGCTTAATTTTTGTGCTAACTTTAAAGCTTCAAGTAGAAGCATTGATTTGCAACATAGGAAGCTGTCTTTGATTATGACAAATTGCTAAGTGGGATATAACATACACTTGAGGTATTATTAGTGCTTCTACCTTAGAGTGATCTGAATTCTTATTCCTTAGTTCTTTTCTTAACTACATTTGAAATCGAGTTCACAATATAGGCAATTGATGAAAACTGTTTTTTTTTCTTTTGAGAAAATTTTCCAAGTGTGAATTAATGATCTCCTGAGAGCATCTGTTCAAAAGAGAATTTTAGAACCCTTTGCTATGATGGAAAATGGAGATGAGGCAAACCTGACTATAAATTGCTCTTGCACCTCTACCCTCCCAAACATTGTTGACAGGCATGAAATCGCTTGCCTGTGAGGCATTTAACTAATGTGTATTTTCTGTAAACCATTGGAAAGAATGGGTGCAATTTTTAATTGAAAGTACAGTAAGCAACATTTTAAAATTAGTCTCTTTTTAAAAACATGAAAGTTAGAGTTAACTTACTCTGGATCTTTTTTAAGCTAATTCAAAAGAAATTTTACATTATGCTAGCAGTGAATAAGAGGTACTTCTCTGTATCCTCATCAGCACGTGTTAACATTAATTTTTATTTTTGCTCTTTTAATAGTTGTGCAGTGAAATCTAAATAATATTGGTGTTGAGCATCTTTTCTTGTTCTTATTTGCCATCAGTATATCCTCTTCTGTGAAACTTCTCTTGCTCGTTTTAAGTCTGGTTTTGAGAGGTTTTTGTATATTCTAGATCCTGGTCCCTGTCTTATATGGGGTTTGCAAATACTTCTTTCTCCCTCTTCCTTGTTTTTGCATCCTCAGTGAGCTCCTTTGTAGAGCAAAATTTTTTATTTGATGAAAGACGGTTTATCAGATTTTTTTTCTCATGAGATATGTTTTTGGTGTATAGCTAAAAAATCTTAACCACGTTTTAGGTACCGAAGGTTTTCCCTATAGTTTCTTTTTTTAATTTATAGTAAGTCTTGAAATTGGGTATACTTCTTTTTCAAAACAGTTTTAGCTGTTCTAGTTCCTTTGCCTTCCCATATAATTTTAGAAAAAATTCTTATCAGTACCAATAACAAAAATCTCAGTAAGATTTTGCTAGGAGTTGTATTGAAGTTTCTTTAAAAAAAATAGACATACACTTACCCATGCTATACAGAAATCACACTTCAGGACATTTGTCTCAGAGGAATGAAAACTTATGCTCACAAAGGGTCTGTATACACAAATATTTATAACAGTTTTATTTGCAATAGCTGAAAACTGAAGACAACCAAAATGTCCTTCAAGAGATGAATTGCTAAGTAAGTTGTATATCCATCCCATGGAATGCTACTCAGCAATAAGACGGAACATACTACTAAAAGCCATTCAAAAAGTCACGTACTATACAATCCAATTTCTGCAACATTTTCAGAATGACAAAATTAGAGATGAAAAAGAGAATGGTGGTTGACGGGGCTTAGGGATGGTACCAAGCAAGGAGTGGGGTGGCAAGGGATAGAGTCAGGGAGAGCTCTGTGATGATGAAATAACTCTGTATCTTGAGCTTAGGGGATGGTTACACAAATCCACACATGTGGCAAAGAAGTATTGCACATGTACCAATATCAATGTCCTGGTTTTGAAGTACTTTTCATGCGTTGTGATTGTGCTTGAGTTTATTTCCCTTTTTTTTTTTTTTTTCCGCTAAAAGTATTACAAAGGGTATTACATAAGTGTCCTTTTTTCCCCCCCACCCTTGACAAGCCCGTGCCCTCCCTTACTCCCCAGTGTCTTATGTCCATTAGTTATGGTTATATGGATGCATACAAGTCCTTCAGTTGATCTCTTACTCTTGAGTTTATTTCTGAAAAAGTATCGCTTAGGTTTCTTGTTCTACTTGTGGACATTTTAGAAAAAGATAGAAATTCACTTGGCAAATAGACTTTTATAAATCAGTGAAAAGGGGAAAATAAATAATATAAGAGAAATGTCGATTTACACAGTTGATATATATCAAGCTGGAATATTCAGGCTGCCTTTTTCTCTTCTGTATTAATACATTAGCTTGCTGAAAGAAAGAAATGTGAATAACATACTTGTATTTCTGCTAAGACTATTTCAGTCATAAGTGTTACACTGTATCATTGTCCTGAATCTAGTTTTTAAATTATGAATAGACATGTATTTTTAAAGTTTAGAAAACTGTAGATATAATACTTTACCTTTTTAAGCTTCAGCTGTTCTAAACTACTCACCAGAGGGCCAACCTACTTGTCTTTGCTTGGTGGAATATAAAATGCTTAGCACATGAGATACTAATTATTGTATAAAGCTGAGAATCTCAGTTTTTAATGGGGTTAACAATGAAAATTTCCACATTGATTAATATTTGTGCCTGAGTGTTTTTCTCCTTGGACATTCTTTTCTTGCCATGAAGAATATATTCTCCAGTTTTTGGTCAGAAACAGACTCTCTCCAAAGTCAATAATCAGGATAGGAATGGAGTTAACACTTGAAGGAACTTCAAAAATGACAGTTTTCTGATGATAGTTTCACTTTAAAAGAAAGCAGCACTTTTAAGATGACGGCAGGGCATGAGTGTAATTTGACTCTTTTGTCGCTTTCCCTTCAGCTTTTAATATTTTGGGGTCTTTTTCTACCCTCTTAAAATAAAGCAATAGGTTGTATTTGTGTGTGTGTGTTTGATGCATCCTAAATTCAATACTTTAATAGTTAACTTTTATTTTTAGACTTGTTATATGTCGTGATAAATATTTCAATTCTTCAGTGGTATTTATATTAACTTTTTTTCCTTTTCAGATTTTCTCCTGTTTCATAGTCAACCAGAACAATGTTCTACGCACATTTTGTCCTCAGTAAAAGAGGGCCGCTGGCCAAAATTTGGCTAGCGGCCCATTGGGATAAGAAGCTAACCAAAGCCCATGTGTTTGAGTGTAATTTAGAGAGCAGTGTGGAGAGTATCATCTCACCTAAGGTATGTTTGATGTTGATATTTTTATTCCTTTTGTTGATCATTGATGTGTAAAATAGAATTCTATAAAATAACTTAAAGTAGGCATCTGTGTATATTTGGAGCCAAAGAGAATCCATAGATTATCCAGAATTCCAGTTTGATATTCTCGTGCAGATATTTTAATTTGCCTCTAGATAAGCATGAAGTCAGGCAGTACTCTTAATATTTTATATTTGGCTTTCTAGATGTTTTTATACTAAATTATGTATGTGGGTGCTTCTCATTTAGGAGAAATAAGGACCCATTAATTAGAACAGGTTGCAAGGGGCAGATCTGTCTTATCCACCTAGCAGAGAGTATCCATACCACTTGCTCCACCTAAGCTTCACGCTACTACTTGCTGTTTCTTGAAGATTTATCCCTATCTCAGGACTTTTGTATTCGTTGTGATCTTCTCCTAAATATTTAATTCAAGTCTAGCTCCCACTAGAGTGGAAGCCTCATGAATGTCCTGACCTTATCTGCCTTATGTACTGCTCTGTTCCTGAAGGAGCTTTTATTGACATCCTCTGAAACAGTAGTTACCGCCCTTGGATTTCACAAATAGTATAACTTAGAGTAACATGAGGTTTTAGTGTTGCAAAAAGGACCTTTAAAACACAAGAGGTACAATTCACCATTAGCATTTCATTGACGAATAGACATGTTGACTTCAAAAGTGTACGAAGGACACCCGGCCGGTGTTGCTCAGTGTTTGAGCCTTGACCCATGAACCAGGAAGTCTCGGTTCAATTCCTGGTCATTGCATATGCCTAGGTTGCAGGCTTGATCCCCAGTAGGGAGTGTGCAGGAGGCAGCCAATTGATAATTGTCTCTCATTATTGATGTTTCTATCTTTCCCTCTCACTTTCTCTTTCTGAAATAAATAAAAATATGAAAAGATGTTTAAAAATGTACTAAGAATAATCTCGAACTAAGGGAAGTCCTTAAATATTTTATGTAAGTATTTTCTACATATAACATCTGTGTTCTAAAGGTCCTTTCTTGTTCCTTGTATTTATACATACATGCACTAATTGTCCTGTTGGGAAAACATTCCAAGTCACAGCTGTCTGGACCAGCATTGGGAGCTCTCTTCTTAGAATTGGCAGTTTGGACATGCTGGTATAATGTGTTAAGTAAGAGTGAGATGTTCTCAGAGGATTAAAGCTTGGATGTTGCAGGGACTTGTTCAGAAAAGTGTGGGAAAGTGTATGTTTTAGATGAGGAAAGTGAGAGTTTATATTTTCAAGTAGAGTAAATTATAAAGTGTCTGCATGTGGAATTTTTGCTAGTTTTAGAGTTATAGCTAGTAGAATTTATTGGCTTTAAATGCATTTCTGTCATGTTATATCCAAGACAATACTAATTTCAAAACTTTATTAGAATGAAAACTTGACAGAGGAGAATAAGTAACCTAATAGTACTACCACCTAGATAAACCTTTAGTATTTTGTCGTCTAGACTTTTCACTTGTGCATGTATTTTACACATAATTTTTCTCCCTTTTTTTATGCATGTACACAAATACTGCATATAGTAATATGTTTTGTAACAAGACTGCATTCAGGAAAAGCTCTGTTCCTAGCTCTACCGTCATTTTTAATGGTTGTATTGCAGTGTCATAGTCTCCATCCACAGAACTTAAATACAGAAAAACAGAAACACACTTGACCAAAATTGAAGCAAGGTAATTTGAATATTAATAAATTCACTATAGAAATACCAACGTGTATGATTGTGGGAGGCTGCTCTATACTCCTGGGATGTTTTAGTATGCAGCATATGTACTGCCTTACCTTTATAATATTCAAAAGCTCTGAATTCCAAAACACATCTGGCCCCTAGGATTCCAGATAAAGAATTGACTTATAATTCATTGTTTTGGTTGTGTATGATTTATTTTATCAATCTTTTTAAAATTATCCATGTTTCTTTCTGAATTTTAGAATTTTAATTCCTCTGGTCTTAATGCAATGCAGCCATTAAAAATTATGATCATGTTGCCCAGTCGGCAAGGCTCAGTGGTTGAGCGTCGACCTGTGAATTAGGAGGTCATGGTTCTATTCCCAGTCGGGGCACATGCCTGGGTTGTAGGTTCAATCCCCAGTGGGGGGCATGCAGGAGGCAGCTGATCAATGAGTCTCTCTCATCATTGCTGTTCCTATCTCCCTCCCTTCCTCTCTGAAATCAATAAAAGTATATATTTTTTTAAAAAAATTTAAAGAAGAAAAATGATGAGTATATGTATACATAAAAGCCTAGAAGGCATACCAAAATCCTAGTAAAGATTTCTCTAGGTGATAGAATTACAGGTTGTGTTTATTTTTCTCTTTTTAAAAAACCATTTATTAAACATTGCTTCCTAAATCTTTGTTCACATCTATAAGTCTTTCCTTAAGATTGATGTTTAGGAGTGTAATTGAAAGGCCAGGTGATAAACTTACATTTTAGATTTCTGATAGGCATTAACAGTTTGTTCTTCATGGAGAGTTTACCAGTTCACACTGCCAGTCAAAGTTGTATGGGAGCATGATTTTTACTTTTTTTATAGGTATGCTTTACTGAGGTAAATTTATGGAAAAGGAGAAATTTAGCTCTTTAAATTGATATGTGTGGGTAATTAATATGCATAAGCAAATATTGAGGGTGATGTGGCTGAAAAGTTGAACAACAAATTTTTTCATAGTATTTGCAGGGTACTTTGTACCACATTACGGACACTACAAATAGTATGCACCAACAGCCAAAAAAAAAGGCATACATCAGGTTCAAGAACGATGTAAAAGATTTCAGAGTATATGTGAAAGAACGAACCCACTTTTAAGAACCGCTTCTAAGTGGGCTTTTGATTGATTTTGCTTTATTGTGATAGAAAATAAAGATATTTCCACAGGGTAAAGTGGTGATCTGAAAATTTCTAATGTTTGCTCTTAGTGTGCAGTTGAAAATCATGGTTACTTAGAGCAAGTGTCAGACATGTGGCTCAGTTGCACCTGCGTGACATCTCTTCCCTTCCCTGTGGTTGGAACAGCCACTGGCAACTTCTGCAGTACTTTCCCTGGATATAGAGACTTTCCCTGTGTTATTATACCTGTACTCTTAGCATAAGCTAGCAGCTAAACTCTGAACCAAAGTATCTAAAAAGAAAGCCTTTACCCAAACACCACATGTAAAGGTTCTTAATTCTGGACAAGATAATGGCAAGCAAAGGTTTTCGGGTTTTTTCTGTCTTCCTTTCTTTAGGTGAAGGTGCAGTCAATATTTTAAATTTTCTAAGACCACATTTTGTTTTCCATTAGGGGCAATAAGTCCTGGGTTTTCATCACATTTATTATAATTTTAGACACCTAAGAATTTATAGCACTAAACTTCATAATTTTTGCTGTAACTCATGTCAAGTGGCCATAAATAGTCTGCAAGTCATTATAAATAGAATTCTAGATCCTATAGAGCAAGTACATATAACTTAAAAATAACATGTTTTAGCCCTGGCTGGCTTGGCTCAGTGGAAAGAGTGTTGGCCTGCGGACTGAAGGGTACTGAGTTCAACTCCTATTAGGGGCATATGTCCCGGTTGTGGGCTCGTTCCCCAGTGGGGGGCGTGCAGGAGGCAGCCAACTGATGATTCTTTCTCATCATTGGTGTTTCCATCTCTCCCTCTCCCTTCCTCTCTGAAATCAATAAAAATATATTTTCAAAAATAACATGTTTTATAAGTAACATAATTTCCTTATTATAATTTAAGCAAATGTTTAATAATGTTCTTTGCAACCTTAGAATTTGCTAAGTTTTTATGATACAATTGTGAAAATGATATGGGGAAGTTTGAGTTCATGTTGACTTATTCTCTCAAAAAAGTTTTTTAGTATAGCTAGAGGAATTTTGAATCCTTCCATTTACATTGGGTGTTTACTTCTCTGATTCTTTCCCAACCACTGCACCTCATCCCACATTGATCAAGATCTACCTTGAAAAAAAATAGGCTGAGGAGTGTGAAATAAAAGATAGGTACCATTATCCTTTGTCAGTATGCTTGCCAGTCAGGCACTAAAAAAAAAACTCAGTGAAAAGTGGCTTAAACAGTAAGGAAGTAAACAGTCTTAATTAGAAGTTTAGAAATAGGAAGGTACAGGATTGGTTCAGCAGTTAATGATGTCATCCAAGGACTTACCATTCTGAGTTTGTTGGCCTCTTATCCTCATACTTTTGGCCTTGTTAGTACAGGGTGACTGCGAGCAGCTCCAAATCCCTCCTATTTACATTAATGCAGGAAAGGGAGAGAGAAAAGAGGGGCATTCTTCTTTAATGGGAAACTCTTTCTTAGAATCTCTCTGATATACTTTATACTTATTAATCTGGCTGAACTGAGTTGCTAATGCAAGAGTAAGCATTAGCAGAGAAGAATGGAGCAATCATCCTTCGAGGCTGAGGACATTCACTTCCCAAACAAAATCAGTTCCGGGAGCCAGCAAGGAGCAATGGGTCTGGATTGGCAGTCAAAAGTACCACATGCTCCTTAATGTGCTCATGGCAACAATCCATGGAACACCTTAATTTAATGCCTGTTTCATAGCTACCTTCATGTCTGTGTTAAATTCATGAATTACTGCCAATCTATCCTTTGGGGTACTTGGGGAATTTACAGGTAAAAGCAGTGAAAAATAAAATAGAGGTGATTGAGGTAACTTCAAATAAATGATAAAAAATATAAAGAGATAAAGTAAAAACTGCCTATAAATTGAACAAAATATAAGCTTCAGGGTAGGATTACCTATAAAACCAGAAAATTAACTTTATAAATTAGATTAGTATTAATATTTTATTCACAGGTGAAGATGGCACTCCGAACATCAGGACATCTCTTACTGGGAGTTGTTCGAATCTATCACAGAAAAGCCAAATATCTCCTTGCAGACTGTAATGAAGCATTCATTAAGATAAAGATGGCTTTTCGGCCAGGTATTGTTGACTTTTTTCTTTTTAAATATTGGACGTTCTCATGTTTGGTGTGAAAAACTGCTAAAAAAAATTTATATCCCAGCATGTCTTGTTTTATTTTAATTTCAATACAAAGGGCTCTAAACAGTACAGCAAGGCTGAGAGAGGCAGTGATTTGAGAGAGGAAACCAACTTTACTTTTGTTCTACCTGTGTGATTATACAATCACCTCTTCTTTGTTCTTCCTTTGGAGCTGCCTTTTTCTTTTAGCCCCTCTTGCAGCAACTTGTGTAGAACTCAGTCATCAAAGGTTAAACTGTTGAAAACCAGTTATATTTTTCTTTTTTTTACATACAGAGCTCAGAAAACAAAATTGAGGATTTTAATTTTTCACAAATAATTTTTAAAGCATTGGTGAAATTTTATTCTAATTAAAGTAATCTGAATGTATAAAAGAGATGCCTTATACAGTATTTTCTACTAAGGTTATGTTCTAGTACTTGAATTTATTTTACTGAATGAATAGTGAAATTTTTAAGATCTGAGATTTTATTTGAAAAGTAAATATTTAGGGCAGAGACGGTGATACTTGGGTGATTTCTAACACATAGCTACTAAGTGCATTTTGTTTAAATAACATGATTTTTTTATTTTTAAAATAAATTTTTAAAGCAATGTATATTTATTACAGACAGCTTGGAAAATGTAAAAAATTTAAATCTTGTCTCACTTTCCTTAAAACACCAACTCCTCTTAACATTTGGGGGACTGACTGGTTTGCAGTAATTCCTTATCTTCCTGATACATTTTATGCTTATCTTAAAAACTATTTGTTGATATGTTCTTTTAAAGACTTATTAGCTTCATGCATAATAGTGCTTTGACTTCTTTTGTAAAGGGAGTAGTATGTCTTATGATTATAGAAAGACAAAAGTACTGTGCTTCAAAGTACATATGTTATCTACCTTCTAGAATATAACCTTGGGAAATTATACCGACTTTACCTTTCTTGGATCCCTGGATAATCTGTGTAGCCAGACTTTGAAGCTTCCCATTTCTTTTCCAGGTGTTGTTGACCTGCCTGAGGAAAATCGAGAAGCTGCGTACAATGCCATTACTTTACCTGAAGAATTTCATGACTTTGATCAGCCATTGCCTGACTTGGAGTATGTCTTTTTTTTATTTTTTATTTAATAATTGTTGACTTGGTCTATAAGAAAACATATTATTGGCGTCTAAATATACAGTTTTCCTTGAGAATGTTTTGACATTGAATTAACATTTAGCTAAAATATATACTCTCTCATTAAGGATAGGGGAGCCTAAATGGAAGTATGTTTATGTATTTCTAAATATAACCTAAAAGTGCTTCTATAAGAAAATAGTGTGGAACAGTGATGGCGAACCTTTTGAGCTCAGCATGTCAGCATTTTGAAAAACCCTAACTTAACTCTGGTGCTGTGTCATATATAGAAATTTTTTGATATTTGCAACCATAGTAAAACAAAGACATATTTTTTATATTTATTTTATATATTTAAATGCCATTTAACAAAGAAAAATCAACCTAAAAAACGAGTTCGCGTGTCATAGGTTTGCCATCACTGGTGTAGAAGATACCAACTTTAACACAGGTAAGATAGGAGAATTCTCATGTGCTTAGGCCAGAGCTTATGTAAACAGAACAGTTGTCCAGATATATGCATGATACCAGTAAACTTGAACTATTGCTTCATGATTTTTCTCCAGGGAAATATATTAAAATCATCTAGTAAGTTTTGGTTTGTTTTGCCAAGCTATACTCAGCCGTAATTTTTGTATTATTTTATTTTAATAAACATAGGAGATAACTTTCTATGAAGAGCATGAAAGGGTCATTGTCACAGCACATTTAAGAGGAGAAAGTTGTACAGCAGAATTATAGCAGAATACTGTATGTAGTATACTTGCTTCCCTCCTTAAGTCCTCAAAATCCTGCTATCATAACCATGACACAGAGTGTGACTAGAAGTTTCCAAGTGATTGATTACTACAGTTGACAACCAAGAAACCCTCTATACCATAAAGATAAAAGTCCCATTTATCTTTTGACAAATTCCTCTGCTTTTTAAAATGCTCTGACTCCTAATTAAATTTGAGCTATTTTGATTTCTTTGTGAGTTAATTAGTGCTAGGTAGGCATTATCTACCTGCTTTACTGTTTGTTTCCTCTTATACTTGGAGGCCCGGTGCATGAATTCGTACATGGGTGGTGTCCAGCTAGCCCGCCCCCATTGGGGCCAATTAGGCTGGGCTGGCCAGTCAGCCCTGCCCCCAGTTGGGGGTGGGGGTGATCGGGGCCGTAGTGTGCATCAAAGCAACCGGTCATTCTGGCACTCCAGTCACTTGGTTTTCATATATATAGTTTTTTTTGTTTGTTTTTTTATCATGGAAATCTCTTAACATAGCTAAAAGAAGGTTAGTATTGTGAACTACATGTACTGATTATCCAGTTTTGATTAACAATATTGCCACTTTTAAAAAATATATATTTTATTGATTTTTCACAGAGAAGAAGGGAGAGGGATAGAAAGTTAGAAACATCAATGAGAGAGAAACAATGATCAACTGCCTCCTGCACACCCCCTACTGGGGATGTGCCTGCAACCAAGGTACATTCATGCCCTTGACTAGAATCGAACCTGGGACCCTTCAGTCCGCAGGCCAACGCTCTATCCACTGAGCCAAACCTGTCAGGGCTATATTGCCACTTTTATTTCATATGTATTTCTCCAACTCACCCTCCAGTCCCCACTGAATTATCTTAAAGCAAATAACACATATCTTATTAAATACTGTAAATAACTCAGTATGTATCTCTTTGGAAATAAGGAATTTTTAAAACATACCCATAATAACATCATACTTTAGAAAACTTAAAGTAATTTCTTACTGTATGTCCAATCGGCGTTCAAATGTCCCAGTTGACACACAGAGCCTTTTTTTCTTCTAGCTTGTTTGAGTTAGGTCTGCACATGATCTGCATACTTTACTTGGTTGTTGTGTCTCATAGTCGCTCAAGCATCTACACCAGCTCTACATCTCCCATTTTTCCTTGCCATTTAATTGCTAAACTAACCCACTTATGTGTTTTGAACTATTTACATTCTGAATTTGGCCAATGATACTGCTGACTAGTGTTTAACATTATGTGAGTTTTGTGGGTTTGTTTTTTTTAATTTATTTAATATTTTAAAACAATATGAAAGGTTACTTGTTAGAGGAAGAAACAGGTCTCAGAAAAGCCAGGAAACTTTAACTTGTAAATCATTCAGATTCTTAGCCTCCGTGTATTACTATATATTATGATAAGACTTGACTAAAGTGTATTTGAAATCTTTTTACAGTGACATCGATGTGGCCCAGCAGTTCAGCCTGAACCAGAGTAGAGTGGAAGAGATAACCATGAGAGAAGACGTTGGGAACATCAGTATCCTACAAGAAAATGATTTTGGTAATAGAGAAATCACTAGTCACTAGCTATAATACTACAATTATGTTTGGTACTGTTAGCAATTTAAAAAAGAAAACCAGGCATTTATTACATTCACAATGACAGAATGACTTAAAATTTCATCTCACATGTTTTTATTAGGAAAAGAATTTGCCTTTGTTCCAGTATATTAAGCATTATTTCCATTTATGCACCAAACTTAGAATTCATTCTTTGCCTACTCCTACTTCCCATACACAATGATAAAACCTGTATATTGATTTGTGTGAAAAGTCTCAATGTTGAAGTAATGCGCACTTTTAAACTATTTATGTTGGAACCGTTGCATTGTGCATTCTATTGAAATTCACTATTCAAAACTTGTAGCAAGCTGAATTCTTTTCTTATGAAAACCTATTATAACAAAGTTTGTCTATGAATGTTAATGCCACTTAACAGGCATACATATTTAGATTTACTTAACATATTTAGGTAACCTAAATTTGGATCTTAACTTTGTATTTGCCAATCTTGCCCCAGATTCAGCTTATGAAATACAGATGTTAAAGCTTTAAACTAGATGTTTTAACATTCAAAGATAAGCAAGACTTCAATAAGCAAATGTGACATCATCATAAATCACTAACCTTTTTTATTTTGTATCAGTCATGTTTCTCACTTTTTTCAGTTAATGACTGACTAAAATTTATTCAGGTGACTTTGGAATGGATGACCGTGAGATAATGCGAGAAGGCAGTGCTTTTGAGGATGATGACATGTTAGTAAGCACTAGTGCTTCTAACCTCCTGTTAGAGCCTGAGCAGAGCACCAGCAATCTGAATGAGAAAATTAACCATTTAGAATATGAAGATCAATATAAGGATGACAACTTCGGAGAAGGAAATGATGGTGGCATATTAGGTAGGTCACAAGGTGTTTATTCTAGTAATTTCTTTATGTTAGAGCTATTGCTAATTCTGTCTTGAGTAACTCTAGGCATATAGGTGTGAATTCCGACCATTGGCTCAGTAAATGTTCTCAGTTTAAATTTTACTAGTTCTTAAAACTGCTCTATTTCTGTTTGATATCTGTGTTAAGTAAATATTTTAAATAGAGATAAGAACTAGAGAATAGCCGAGGCCGGTTTGGCTCAATGGATGGAGCGTCGGCCTGCGGACTGAGGGGTCCCAGGTTCGATTCCGGTCGGGGGCATGTGCGTGGGTTGCGGGCACATCCCCAGTGGGAGATGTGCGGGAGGCAGCTGGTCGATGTTTCTGACTCTCTATCTCTCTCCCTTTCTCTCTGTAAAAAATCAATAAAATATATTTAAAAAAAAAAAGAAAGAAAGAACTAGAGAATATAAATTAGGAGTGAGAAATATTTTTATATATTAAGTGTTTTATACTTTCATACACTACCCTGAAGAGAGACAGGTGCAAACTGAATACAGATTTAAGTTTTTAAATTTAATCCATTTTAACATAATTGTATTTTTCCAGTGATTGAATATTCTTTTAGCATTTTTTTGAATAACATTTAAATTATATTCCCTATTTCAGATGACAAACTCATTAGTAATAATGATGGCGGTATCTTTGATGATCCTCCTGCCCTATCGGAGACGGGGGTTATGTTGCCAGAACAGCCTGCACATGATGATATGGATGAGGATGATAATGTGTCAAGTAAGCATTTCATGTTTAGTGACCTGGGCATGATTGTATGATATCCAGAGAGATATTTAACATAAAGAACACACACTGAAAGTTCAAGCTTGTAATGAACAAACTGTAAATCTTAAAACAGTGCTTTTGATTGATTGTAAGTTCGGGGTCTCTTAAATGTTTAACCCTATGCCCCCACCCCTTTTTTGGCCAAAGATAAGGGAGACTTCAATAAGCAAATGTGACATCATCAGCATCAGCATCATAAATCACAGGGTTCGATTTGGAGGGACTTCCTCAGATCTAGAAAACCTTTTTCTTGGTACCAATGGGTTTCTTTTTGTTTTATTTTTTCCAGTTTTACAGAGGAATACTTTCTCTATCTGTAGGGTATATGTTAAATAACCAAGCCTTTTGTGACCAAAGTTCTGTTTTTATAGTGGGTGGTGGGCCTGATAGTCCTGACTCAGTGGATCCTGTCGAACCAATGCCGACTATGACTGATCAAACAACACTTGTTCCGAATGAGGAAGAAGCCTTTGCTTTGGAACCTATCGATATCACTGGTGAGCACACATTTGACTTATAAAACTTACTAGAACATAAGATCCTAGTTCTGGCTGTTGTCCACTAAATTCCTGCTCTCATTTTAGATAACTGGTCTTCTTTCTTCTTGGTCACAGTCATCTATCAGAACCTTTATTTAATTCAAATATAATTTGAGTATCTGAAAGAATATACATGCAAGTTGTGAAATATAAAGTATAGAACAAGTTTTCTGCTCATATGTAGTGTCTGGATTCTCAAAATGCTAACAGGTCACATGTGTAACAGAAAACATTGGAAGGTATTTTACAGTGAAATACAGGACTGGCTAATCAGTTATCTTCCAAAGTTCTATACAGTTGGGCTCCAGTCTAGGAAAACCTAAAAATACTTTTTTTTTCCTTTTAAATTTGAACTATCAGAGGTTCTAAAAGCAGTATTCTTATTATATAATAATATTCTATATAATAAAAGCATAATATGCTAATTAGATCAGACATCCTTCCGGACGAAGCCGGAGCTATGAGGGCCAAGACAGAGGCAGCCGCCACTGCAGGTGGGGAGCCTTGCCCCTTGCACGATTTTCGTGCATCAGGCCTCTATTATATGAGCAGCATAACAAAACAATTAATTGGTGGGGGCGGGGGGGGGGGGGGGCTGCTGCTGCTTCTGAATGAAAGAAGCAGTTTGAGATACATAATTTGGGTGTGAAATTTTAAAATTTCTAGATAGTTTATGGGTACAATGGGATAGAATACTTGAAATCAGTTACAGTATATTCAGGATAAGTTGTTACTTTTAAATAGAACAAGGTTAACCTTTTGGTTTTTCTACTTTAAATCTGGTCACCAAAAACTGTGACTTGGGCTCCTGGTTTAAAAAGAGCGCTTATTAAGTACCTGACTGTGTAGGAACTAAAAATGTAACAATGAAATAAATCTTTATCCTCATGGAACACTAATTAGAACATGAGTAAATAAAATATGTACTATATTAGTGACATATTAAAGAGAACATTAAATGAGGTAAGGGAGGTAAACTGCAGTGTTTAAAATAGGCTTTGCCAGTTGTTTTAAGAACTTGAACTTTTAGGGAAAGCAACTCTGAGTAGCTGGAGGACAGTTTAGACAAAGGCTGTCACTCTATAACGTTTTTTGAATTTTAAACCTCATAAATAATTGTATATAAAAATCTGTGGGGGCCCTGACCGGTGTGGCTCAGTTGATTAAAGCATCATCCTGTGCATTGAAGGGTCGTAAGTTTGATTCCTGGTCTGCGTGTATACGGGAGGCAACCGATCTGTTTCTCATGTTGTGTTTCTCTCTCTTCCTCTCCCTAATCAATAAAAACATGTCCTCAAGTGAGGATTTTAAAAAAATAAAACCTATGGGATATAACATGTATGACAGGATAAAATCTTAAAGAATTTACTTAATCCCATGAGCTGGTTTTTTGTTGTTGTTATCTTCAAAGATTGGGTAAAGTTATCTACTTTACCGTTCTAGTGAGGTT
Source organism: Myotis yumanensis (assembly GCF_028538775.1). Classification (NCBI taxonomy): domain Eukaryota; kingdom Metazoa; phylum Chordata; class Mammalia; order Chiroptera; family Vespertilionidae; genus Myotis; species Myotis yumanensis. Next base: position 31,541,157 of record NW_027223766.1, read on the forward strand.
TAGAAATGAATATACATGTCTGTGATGGAGTTCCAGGTGCATCTGACTGGGTTTGGGCTTGTTTCACTTCAGGCTGCTTGTACAACCGCCATATATGAATTGTAACCTTTCCAATAAAAATCCTAGTAATTGCAACCATTTATGGAGGACTCAATCTATGCCAAACAGTCTTAAGTATTTCACAACCTCTATAAGTGGTTGGCCATATTGCAGATAAGAAAATGAAGAGGTAAGCAAGATGAAGTCAACTTTTCTTAACTTGTATTCAACTTATACGGCAACTCAGAACTTGAGCCTAAGTGTGATATGTTCCATGTTTACTGTATTTATCCATTTACATGGATAAATGTATTGGCTCTTGAATGTACTCACTCATTTTGTACTAAATCCATATTCATTTATTCTGAAAATTTTTACTGAGAGCCTATTGAATGCCAGCCTCTTTTCTGCATGGTGCTTGGGAAACCTAATTTAAAAGAGATTCTGGCCCTGGCTGGTGTTACCCAGGTTGCTGGCTTGATCCCTGGTAGGCAGTGTGCAGGAAGCAGCAGATTGCTATTTCCTCTCACATCAACATTTTTCTCTCTCTCCCCCTCTTCATTCCTTTCTAAAAATCAATTTAAAAACCTTTAAATGAAAGAGAAAAAGAGATTCCGCCCTCATGAGGTTTAACTTTCCTATGGGTTTGTAGAAAAGCTGGAGATACAATGAGACCAAGTCTGGGCACTGTGTGTTCTCTTGCTGCCCTCTCGGGGAAAATGATTTTCTTTTCTTTTTCATTTCAGTCAAAGAAACAAAAGCCAAGAGAAAGAGGAAGTTAATTGTTGACAGTGTCAAAGAGTTGGATAGTAAGACCATTAGAGCCCAGCTTAGTGATTATTCTGACATTGTTACAACTTTGGATCTGGCACCACCGACCAAGAAATTGATGATGTGGAAAGAGACAGGGGGAGTGGAAAAGCTTTTCTCTTTACCTGCCCAGCCTTTATGGAATAACAGACTACTGAAGGTAACAGTTTGCAGGATTTATTATTTCATATACATTTTGACCATTTTTTAAAATACTTTTAAAACTTCTGTTTGAATAATTTTTCGTCAAGTATTTGTCAATTATACCGTACCTTCTTTTTTAAATCACAGTATACTGAACTTACCTTGATCTGAAAGATGGTAATGAGTGACACTTGCATTTCTAAAAGATGTAGAATGAATATTCCCTATACAACAAAGCTACTGGCATTTTTAATAGTTCTCTCTCCCATCTCCTCTGATAAACTATTAGTTCTGTTGCTTTATTGTGCACTGTGCTTCCAATTTGCAATCTTTAGATGTTGCTTTCTGGTTGAAACGTGTAATAGTTATACTTTTTCCACCGGCTTTATGAGAAGAGGCCCTCTCTGCTCACTTTAGGTTCCAGAGTACTCCAAAACAAGATTCTGGGGCATCGCATGAGTGACAGACGCAGTGTTGATAGGTTGTTACTCTTTGTAAGGTTGAAATATGCAATAGAACCAATTGATTTCACTTTATTCATTGTATTCTAAATGTAAAGTGTTTCAAAGCAGCAAGACAATGGTAAAACTGCTTTTTATTGAAAGCATGGTCCTGTAAAATACTCATCTGGAAAATTTATATTGTTTGACTTAGTGGTTTTCTTATAGGAGTTTTTTTCTAAGGAAGTAATTCAAAATATGGAAAAGCCATTTCTTTGAAGATGTTGATTACATTGTTGCTTATAGTTAATTTTTTAAAAAGAAACTTAAAATATTGAAAAATGTTTCAAGTGTGAGATACATATATCTCCTCGATGGAATATTTTATTAACACATTGTATACGGGAAACGTATTTATACGTTTTACATTGACTGGTAAACACAATTTCCATTGAGTTTTCCAGTATTTTATTAAGAAAAATAATTCATTTTATAGTAAATCACAAAAAGTTGCATTGGAAAAAAAAATATGTAAAACTAAAGTTATCGTAATTTTACTGAACGTTGCCATTTGCGCAAAAAATTAGCAAGAACGGCCCGCATACAATGTGTTAAAATGATAGGTGATAAAGCATTATGTAAAATTGGATTGAGTATTAAGTATCAATATGAAAATAAAACTTAGACATTTTAGTTTATTTGCCTAAAGTTTATCTCTGAGTTACAAGACAATGGATTTAAAATTTTCACTGAACTTTTTAAAAATTTAATTTGTTATAATTTGAAAGCCTGTATTTAAAGTCATTTTAAGATGGAATGAACTATGAGAATGCTATAACATTAAGTAGAAATTATGCTATATATGTATACACCGATTACAACTATATTAAAACTTATGGAAAATAGAAATGTCGGTGGCTTTTTCGTTAATAATGTGACTTATTTTATAATTGAATGGTTTTTTCCCCTTATTTTTTTTTATAGCTCTTTACACGCTGTCTTACACCTCTAGTTCCAGAAGATCTTAGAAAAAGGAGGAAAGGAGGAGAGGCTGATAATTTGGATGAATTCCTCAAAGAATTTGAAAATCCAGAGGTTCCCAGAGAAGAACAGCAACAGCAACAGCAGCAACGTGATGTTATCGGTCTGTTCTTTTGTGATAGTTCCCTAATGACATTTATGTGAACAATATACTCAACGTTTTTGGACAGGGAAATACATGCCTTATTATATTGTGATTGCTTTGTTAGATATGAAGCTTTGTTTTCATGATTGGCTGTATGATAGTCTGCTAAAGGATTATCCTGCATTGGACTGGAGGTGGGACTTAAGGTCCTTTCCCACCTTTAAGCGTATTACAAATTGAGTAATCTTTGTGGAGGAAATTTTATTTGGCATCTCCATTAGAGAAAATACCTACATCTTAGTGTATTAGTATTAAAAGTAAATGGGTCAAGACTATATGACCTTAGTCTTTATATATGGCCAACTGCAGATGAGCCCATTTTGGAAGAGCCAAGCCGCCTCCAGGAGTCAGTGATGGAGACCAGCAGAACAAACTTGGATGAGTCAGCCATGCCTCCACCACCACCTCAGGGAGTTAAGCGAAAAGCAGGACAAATTGACCCAGAGCCTGTGATCCCTGTAAGTAAGCACATCTCTCCATCACAATGTTTGTATGTTTGGGGGTATTAGACATTCATTTTAAGTCCCTAGTACTGGCGAGTGTTATTTAGGGAGCCCTTTTAAAGTATCTTGGTTTAGGCAGAAAATTTGTAGCGCATAGGTCCAAAGAGGAAGAATGGCAGCCAAGGGTATGAGCACAATGTGCCTTAAGTTAGAGAAGATGCTCTAGGAATTTTCCGTCTTTCTGACTCTTCTTGAATAGTGTTGCTTCAGCGTGGCCTATAGTGAGCACCTTGACCCTGAACTTGGTTCTGGTTTTATTTTTCTTTCTCAAATATTAGTCCAGGGTGAATCTGATAATTTTAGATAAAATCGGAAAAGCAGTATATTGAACCTGTTAAATTGTACATGTATTAAATATTTTGTGAGTAAAATAAAACAAACTTTCTGCTAGATAGGATTTTTGTACTTGAAAATAAGCTTGTAGATTCTTGTACATTCCAGGCCAAGTGTGAACAGATTGTCACTTCTCCAGTTTCAGTTGTCTGACCTCTTTATTTTGCTTTGAGCAAGTTCGAACATTCTCCAGTTTTACTGAGAAATAATTAACATTGTATTAGTCTAAGGCAGCGGTTCACAACCTGTGGGCCGCAACCCCTTTGGCGGTCGAACGACCCTTTCACAGATATTTACATTATGATTCATAACAGTAGCAACATTACAGTTATGAAGTAGCAACAAAAATAATTTTATGGTTGGGTCACATGAGGAACTGTATTTAAAGGGCCAGAAGGTTGAGAAACACTGCTCTGAGGTGAAAAGCATGATTTGACACATGTAAATGTTATTAAATGATTACAGTAAGGACTGTCCTTTGTCCATTGTATATTCTTGGCTCTTTTGTTGTAAATTAATTGACCAGGTATGTATGGCTTTATTCCTGGACTTTCAATTCTGTTTCAGGTTCTGGTTTAATCTTTAACAAATATTTTTGCATATTTCCAGAGGTAGGCAATTTTAGGCTATCTCATTAAATGACCCATTAAATAATCGGTATACTTTCAAATTGCCGAAAAACAAATTAAGTTCACTAAGGATAAGAAAACTAAAGTATAACGGAAGTAAGGTCAGGTTTAAGACTTCTCAACCATAGAATAAATGAATCTGGTTCAACCTCCATCAAGAGACATTGACAAGATAGCCTGCCAGTTTTAAGAATTAGTTCTCTGCCCTCTGGTGGTAAGAAGTTGTCTAAAAAGAGCATTTTTCACTATGAGCTCAGGAGTAGGAACAGGTGAGTTGATTATTCTAGTACCTCTCCTGGTAATTGTTCCTTAACATTCCTTTGGTTTATTACAGACTGTTTTTTCATTGTTGTTGTTTTTAATATTAAAGCCTGAGAGGAAGAAAATTTAAAAGAGATAGACCTCCAAAATCATCTCTTTTCTATTTGCTGCTTTTTTTTAGAGCCCAAGTTAGTTAGATAGCCTTAAAGCAGTTGTGTGCAGTAATGATGATAGTAGCAGGCTAATTGATGAGTTTCTGTACTGCCCTGGAGTAAGTTCTGTTTTGTGTGTTTTTTTCTAAAATGTTACTATATAAAGTTTGGGGGATGTTTACTGTTTATGGTTTTTCTTATTTGCAAATTTCTTACATAGACTTAAGTTTTTGACTCCTAAAAAGTATAAAAAACACTTTTGTTCTAGGATAATAAGATAATGGATCCATATTTTTTTTGTAAACTACAATACTTTAATGTCAAAGCTTTACAAGTAAAAGATTTACAGTTGTGTGTGAAAAGTTTATTTTTGTATTCTTTTCCATATGAATAACTGCAAGCTTGCTTTTGCTCCCACCCTGTATAATCAATTTTTGGTTGTGAGGAAGTATGCAGTATTGCCCCAGTGTTTCTTTCCATTTTGAAAACTTGAGCAAATTTCAAAGAAGCTACCCTTAAAATGTGCATTTTCAATTGCCTTATTTTTATTGTTTTAAGCCTCAGCAAGTAGAGCAGATGGAAATACCTCCTGTAGAACTGCCCCCAGAAGAGCCTCCAAATATCTGTCAGTTAATTCCAGAGTTAGAGCTTCTCCCGGAAAAAGAAAAGGAGAAAGAGAAGGAGAAAGAAGAAGAGGAAGAGGAGGAGGTAATGTCCTGAAAAAAATCCCAATTCACCTTTAGCAAAAACCTTCTACCAGCTTTTTTAATTTTCATATTAGAGATTAAGTTCACTGATGTTGAGCATTAGAGTGATGAAAACATGTTTATAAACATTAAGCAAATTTTAAACCAAATGTTTAGTGATCTAGCTCATCATTAAGAACATCAAATTGTATGCTCTGCTATAACTCATTGGCTTTTGAAGGACATGGGACTGCCCTTCACTGGTTTCTTTGCTTCACAACTAAATTGCTTATAGCTGCTTTTATTATCTTGTGGTCAATAGTCAGTTCTTACTATTACTGTTATCTATGGCATGGAAATCAGATATCCAAACATTTATCGTTTTGTTTTTATTAGACTGGAGTAGGATGTGACTTTAGATTGACTAAAGGCTGGCATGACTCTTATTTTTTAAAAACTATAGAGATGCTTTAGGAATGGATTTCTTTTTCCTGGGGCATGCTTTGGCTGTTAAAATATTTGACAACATCAAGAACCTCAAGAACTTTATTTAGATCTTTATTTTAAATGCCTTCCAGATGGCATTGAAGCTTTTAAATTTCTTCCAAGACTAAAAGTTATGGATTGGACACATTTCATTAGCATTTAGTGCTTAAGATTTAATATGAGCACTACATTGTTTTAAAGTTGAAATTTAGTCCCAGAGCTACTCTAGCCTATGTATTAGAGTGTGCCATTAGCTCAGACTTAGCATTGAATTAGTATTTAAAAGTCATTATGCTTCCTGTTAGGTGTAAAGCTGTTCACTTCTGACTCTTTGGGAGTGGTGATAGTTCTAGTCTATCCTGGGAACTAGGTGGCTCAAGTAAAATATATATGATGGGTCATAGTCTATATGGTATTTTTAAAAGAAGTGGGCTAAGTACTACTTGCTCATCTTTGCTAGTTTGTGGCCTCTTCTCTGATACTGGTCCACAATGAGATTAGGAATCTGCCAGATTATAAATCACCTAGAATATCATGCTCCAAAAAATAAAACACAACATGCTGTTGATCTCAACTGAATATGTTAGTGGCATAGTTGATTTATATCTCAGCATAAGTTCCTTCCTTATTTTAACAGGGGCCAAATAACCAACCAGCAATAGTCCATGGACCATGCTGTATAGAGCACATCTTTATAGACCAGTACAGAATCTCATATTCAGCCAAATGTTTGCTTGCAGGTACAGAGGACTTTCTTTTGTAATTTAAGAAAGACAAACTTCACACTAGATTTAAGTGATTTTTCAGCAGGATCAAATATAATTTTCTATTAGTCAAAATAGTTTAAATTAATTTAGAGCTTTCAGGAAATACAGAAATAGGAATTTCATTTTGCAGCAGATTTTTATCAGCTTACTTTTGTGGGGTCATCTTCATTCAGGATGAAGATGCTTCGGGGGGTGATCAGGATCAAGAAGAAAGAAGATGGAACAAAAGGACTCAGCAGATGCTTCATGGTCTTCAGGTATGCCGGGGCAGTCTTAGAGTCCTCAGCAAAGAATTGTGCCATTACTCCCTCAAAAGAAAAAAGTTACATGCTATAACCGGAATACCTATTACATATTTTAAACTGTTACTTTTCTATGATTAATCTTAGCAGAATTGTGGTAGTGATTTATGGTACTCCTTTGTGTGTCATCTTATTTTTGGTTGAGCAAATTTAATCTCTGAATAATTCAATTTGTCAAATTGTTGTAATGTCAGATGTCACTTACCTTATCTGATATTTTAAGGCCCAAGGGTATCTTTTTTTTTTTAATTGCTTAAAGTATTACAAAGGGTATTACATATGTGTCCTTTTTTTTTTCCCACCCTTGACAATCCCCTGGCCTCCCCTACTCCCCAGTGTCTTATGTCCATTGGTTATGCTTATATGCATGCATACAAGTCCTTCGGTTGATCTCTTACCCCCCTCCCTCCTGCCCCCCAATCCTCCCCGGCCTTCCCGCTGCAGTTTTGACGCAGCTCTGCCTCTGTATCTATTATTGTTCAAAAGTTTATAAAGGTCTCTATTATCCATGAATGAGTGAGATCATGTGATATTTTTCCTTCATTGACTGGCTTATTTCACTTAGCATGATGCTCTCCAGTTCCATCCATGCCGTTGCAAATGATAAGAGTTCCTTCTTTTTTACAGCAGCATAGTATTCCGTCATGTAGATGTACCACAGTTTTCTAATCATTCATCTACTGATGGGCACTTAGGCTGTTTCCAGATCTTAGCTATGGTGAATTGTGCTGCTATGAACATACAGGTGCACATACCCTTTCTGATTGGTGTTTCTGGTTTCTTGGGATATATTCCTAGAAGTGGGATCACTGGGTCAAATGGGAGTTCCATTTTTAGTTTTTTGAGGAAACCTCCATACTGTCTTCCATAGTGGCTGCACCAGTCTGCATTCCCACCAGCAGTGCATGAGTGTTCCTTTTTCTCCACATCCTCTCCAGCACTTGTCGTTTGTTGATTTGTTGATGGCCATTCTGACAGATGTGAGATGATACCTCATTGTTTTGATTTGCATCTCTCGGATGATTAGTGACTTTGAGCATGTTTTCATGTCTCTTGGCTTTTTGAATGTCCTCTTTTGAAAGGTGTCTATTTAGATCCTTTGCCCATTTTTTGATTGGATTGTTTATCTGCCTTTTGTTAAGTTGTATGAGTTCCCTATAAATTTTGGAGATTGGGCCCTTATCAGATATGACATTGGCAAATATGTTTTCCCACGCAGTGGGTTTTCTTGATGGCTTCTTTTGCTGTGCAGAAGCTTTTTATTTTGATGTAGTCCCATTTGTTTATTTTCTCTTTAGTTTCAAGTGCCCTAGGAGCTGTATCAGTGAAGAAATTGCTTCGGCATATGTCTGAGACTTTGTTGCTTTTGGATTCTTCTAGAATTTTTATGGTTTCCCGTATTAAGTCCTTTATCCATTTTGATCCATTTTGAGGCCCAAGGGTATCTTAAGCATCTATGACAGGGTGGGCAACCTTTTTGTGAGTGCGTGCCAAAGCCAGCAAAATCTCTGACTCAAAATTCTTCTGCGTGCCAACCCTAATTTTTTGGGAACATGTTACGCCTACTTGATATCTCTTAAGGTGAAGAAACTTGAAGAAAAAATTCATTTGAGCAACAAAAACACAGTATATGATGTTGAAAAATACATTTATTTTTTAAAGTATACATGTACACTGATAGTCTGACAGAAAACTTTATGACTCCGTTTTATATTATCAGTGGGACTTTTGCTACTGCATCACTGATGACAGAGATTTTACATCAGGTTTATATTTCGTGACCTTCAGAGATACGCACAAGCTACTACTTTCATCCGTCAGGCTACTCCTATTACGAAACTTAACAAAATTCATCACTAAGAACAAAGATTCACAAGTGTATATAGATGAAACCAAAACACTGGTCGGATCTAGGAAGGCAGGGAGAGTTAAGGCAGAAGCATACTCTCTCATCAATCCATGTCTATGGTCTTTAAGATAAATTGTTATGTAAAATTATTTATCTAAGATGCACCTACACTGAATTTTTCTGAAAAATAAAGTTGATATTAAGAAAAAAATTGTAAATGGAAGATTATAAGAAAGGGTTTCGCGTGCCAGCAAAAGCTACTGGCGTGCCAGGGGTTGCCCACCCCTGATCTATGACATACCAGGAAAGTTGCTCATGGTTTCCCAAAATAAATTCAGAGGATAGTTGGAATCAGTTGAATTAGGTGTCCAAAGAAGATGAGTCATTTTAATATTTCTTGGATTTATGATTTTAGATATACCATGATCAACTTTCTTTTTACCTTCTTGACTGATGTGAGAATCACTCTTACTATTCAAAATCTTCTCCCAGCCTCCAAAAGAACATACAGTATACTCTTTTCAGTATCCCCAAATAGCATGGTACTATACAAATTACTTTCATTTAATTCTTTTTTTTTTTTTTTTAATTTCAGCGAGCTCTTGCTAAAACTGGAGCTGAATCTATCAGTTTGCTTGAGTTATGTCGAAACACAAACAGAAAGCAAGCTGCAGCAAAGTTCTACAGTTTCTTGGTTCTTAAAAAGCAGCAAGCTATTGAGCTGACACAGGAAGAACCATACAGTGACATCATCGCAACACCTGGACCAAGGTTCCACATTATTTGAGCAGCTTAGAAGTATTGTAGCTAGTGTTCATTTCACTAGTGTGTAAAAATTGCCCCCATGTGTAGGGCACACAAAACCCTTTAAGAAATTCAGATTTTTGTCTGTACAAAGTCTCTGCATTTTTCTTCATTTTTTCCAGTATTTTAAATTCATCAGTTTCATCTTTAAGGGAAACTGCTTGTATGGATTGTGTTCTGATGGAGAAAACAAGCACCCAAGATTAAACAGTTGAGAATATATGTGTGCAATATTGGCGCATGCAATAACGTTGAATAGCAGTCAAAAGTCGGGATTTTTATCTGTTATCCATGACTGCATTGGAAAGGAAAACTTGTCAGGAAAAATGTCTGAACTAGGGAGTGAATCTTAGGAAGAAATTGTCTTTTCCCATCAGTAACACTGGCAATCTTCTTGTAACCACTGTTCTTTGGGATGGTGCCCAAACAGATTGTCCTCGAGATATGTAAAGTGTAATTCCATGATGACCAAGGGGGTGTGTGAAATTGTGTTGTAACTCATCCCCTTCAGTTACAAAAGGATAGGACTATTTTAAAAGCATTCCACGAATCTTTTTAATGAACCTTACTATCCTGAAATCTGTTGTTTTAGTGAGGCTCTAAAATCAGCAGAAATAGACTTTTTAGAGTAGAATGATTTTAAACCATTTTCCAAGAGCTAAAAATCAAAGTTTTAAAAAGATGTTTAGGTGTATTGAAGTATTCAGATCATGAAAATAGAAATTGTTATTCCAACTGAAAGGACAAGACTGATGGGAAATCATATACCTGGTTGACTTAACCTTTCAGCAGACAATGCTGTAAAAACTAATGGCTTCTCTCATATTTATTGTAAGTTTTATTACTGACCTCTTTTTCCAACGCTGTACACTCTGTGTTTGGAACTTTAATAGCTTTGCAACAGCAATCCTGTATCCAGTTTCCTATAATTTAAGTGAAGAAAAACATCCAATAAAGGCTTTATAATTAACAGACCAGATAGCACCAGAAATCATGTGACTTATGATTATCAAAATGTCTTAACTTTTAGGGAAAAATTACACTGAGAGTTCTAGCTTAAGTGGTGGCACTTTTGTGGAAAAAATCACTTTCAAAACTCAGACTTCAGTGTATACCCAGTAATTTAAAATTAAGTGAAATGTTTTAAATTTGTGAATGCGTAATCACTGTTTTGATGATTCATTTTCTTGAGAATGGTAATTGTATAAAATTGCTATTGCAGCTTTATTTTCAATATAATGTGCCTGTAAACCATTGATTTTTCTCCCTTTGTAAAAAGACATTGTAGATAATTGAGTGTTTGATTATAGAAAGGTCATTAGTTTCTTGTTACACATTTTGTTAGTCTGGTTTTTGTTGCTTTATTGGGTTTAATATTGTTCTTGAAAATAGTTGATGCTGTTATGTATAACTTTTCTAATAAAAGTTGTGTTATAAGCTGTACATTTTTGAGGTATTGATTATACAGTTGGTGATGTTCCCATGAAAAACACTGCTGAAAGAAGTGAATTATTCTAGATAAGGCCAACAGAAGGTAAGGCATAATTATCCATGCAAATAGTAGATGCATTTTCAAAATGTCTTAGACTAAATATGAAACAGTAGTTTAACAGAAGACCTGAAACCATGTGACCTGACACCAACGAGTGGCTGCTGCTAACCCCTAAGTACGTATAAATTACGACATGCCTATAGGTGTCTATACTTGGCGTCCTAAACAAATTTAGCTGAGAAGCATGTTGCATAGATTTCCTGAGTTCATCTTAAAGCCTACTGAAAGCCAGGGCACTCGGTAACTGGAGTAAACTCGAATTTACATTCAAGCTTAGGACTTGTCTCACTCCCCACTGTGAGCTCTGAGACAACTAAGACTCTGATGCTATCTGTAACAGGAAAAACTGTTTACTAAGTACCAGTTACCTTCAAATCCAAAGATTTTAGTTTAGGGCTCACCACCTATGGCAAAAGAATAGTAGTAAAGAATTAAAATCTAATATGGAAAGGTTAGAAGCCCAGAACACAGTATGCCAGAGTTCCTGGGAGTAGTCCAGAAAGGATTCTCAGACGATAAAAAGCTTTTGCTAAGATTTGAAAGATGGCTCAACATAGTAAAGTGAAATGGGTTTCATTTTAGATACAGCAGAACCATAAGTTTGATTTAGGACTTAAAAGCCTAGACAGATACTTGGGGAGCAGAATCCTGTCTTGACTTCCTCACACAGCTACCAAAGGGTGCAGTAGAAGGAGCAATGGGCCAGAGGTCTGGAAACAGCTTCTCATCTTAATTTGATTTTGAAGCCTAAAACTCAAACTTTATTCTCTATCTGGGCCTACTTCTAAGATAAAACGAAAATCAGGTCACGCCTGTTTCCAAGAGTTGTGAAAATCCTGAGCTAATTTAAACGAATTTTAAAAGCAGCTAACCTTTATATGACAGTGGTTACTTTTTTTCAGGTCAAGTTCTTAACCTTTCTAATCCCAGGGTACGTCTCCACATGGAGGGATGACATGGCACCTCAGTCCATCTAAAATAATTCTAGTTATTCCTTCAGACCCCCTAATGCCTCATCTCGGTGAGTGGCCATATCTCCAGTGTCTTGCAATTCCAGTTTAGACTAGCCACATTTCAAATGTTCATTCGCCATAGGTGACTAGTGTTGCACTAAAGGTCACACAATCTTAAGATAATACTCCTAAACCTGTGCAAGGTACTTAGAGTCTAAGGATGCACAAAAACAAGCCATTTTCTCTGCCTTCATGGAGTTTACATTCTAGCATGGAGACTAATGAACAATAAGCATACGTCAAAATTGAATGATAGCTTGCAGTTCCAATAGGGTGGTCAGAGTAAGCCTCATTTAGAAGGCGAAGTTCTGTGCAGACTTGAGTGTTAAACAAGGATGTACAAAGGAAGAGTGAGTGTTTCAGAAGAAAAAAGTGGGTAGGGCAAAAACAGGGACATAGGTGTATGCCTGACATATTGAAGATAAGGCAAGACCAGACACTGAATAGAGTAAAATGGGAGATAACAGGCTAGGTCATGTACAGCAGAGGTCCTCAACCTTGCTGCCCTTTAAAATCACCCAGGAAGTTTTAAGTATGTACAGGCTCAGCTCCGAGCGGAGTGTTTCTCCAAAACAAAATAGGTGAGTGGATGCATGGACAGAAGAATTTATGAAGTAATGGATCTCCCACCACTGTGGTATCTTATTTACTGTGAGCTTTCGAGTCATTCCTAACAGTCTACCACCAGGATCTGATGTGAGAAAGACAGGTCAAGTGAGAAGAAAATATATTTACAGTTAAATGGACCAGGGTTGTCTTGCGACAACTCCATTTATTCAATCATAAATTAGAGCTGTTGGTACAGAACTTGCAGTCTTGTAAAGATGACATGAAATAAAGAGTGCCTAAAACAGTGGGTACTTGGTAAGTGGTGGCTTGTGTAAAATGTTTAAAGCAAGGGATCATATTAGAAAATGGAGTTTTCAGAATATGAATTTGACAGTGGGGTGCAAAATAGCGTATAGAGACTAAAAGTAGTTGTAAACACAAATCTGAACATTTCCTCCCTGTCAGTACCTTATCTTCCTTCTACCTGGACTGCAAAGATGGTGACAGGAGGCTCCTGGACTCCCCACCTCCCATGGACACCCCAAATGGAGCTATACATAGAGCAATTTCCTTTGAAAGAAGTCCAGAGACTAGCAGCGTGACTCCTACGCATTGGGAGAATAAGAAAATACATCAAAACACAAAAGGCTCTCACTCCGCCATAAAGCCCACACCCAGCCCCGTTGGAAGGGAACTCCAGCCCTCTCCCTCTAGCTCAGTGGTTCTCAACCTGTGGGTCGCGACCCCTGTGGTGGTCAAACAACCCTTTCACAGGGGTCGCCTAAGACCATCCTGCATATCAGATATTTACATTATGATTCATAGCAGTTAGCAACATTATAGTTATTAAGTAGCAACGAAAATAATTTTATGGTTGGGTCACAACATGAGCAACTGTATTTAAAGGGCCAGAAGGTTGAGAACCACTGCTCTAGCTTGTGCCAAGTCTCCAGTATCCCCCTGAAGAGCTTGGCTACAAATCTGGTACCCAGCTCTTGTGGCTGTTGCTTAAGGGAAGGGCTCCCAGATCACATGACTGACAGGCAAGAGGGCTTGCATTCAGAAGTCCCACAGACTGTAGCAAATAACAGGTTCTTAACAGGCTCAGGAGTGCGCATGCGAGCACACACACACACCTCACTGCTATAGACCCAGGCCCATATCAGAGGAAGCAGAGAAAATCCCCACCTCCCTCCTTCGTCTTGGGAGGCCTAAATACATACTTTCCCAGCTGCTCCCTGAGGCTTCAGCTACCAGCAAGCCTGAATCAGGCACTGACTGTGATCCTCCCTTTGGGACCTCACTGACAGACTGGGCACACCTTCAACTACTGGAGGCACTGAAAACAAGGCAGCTTGTTTTCAAACAAAGGTTTGAGAGACACCTGGGAGCATGGGCCAGGCTTACTGATGTGAATGATTCAGCTACATGAGATCCCTCTGTCAAGACTGGGAGACATGGCTGTTTCATCTAATGCACAGAAACCAACACAAAAAGTCAAAATAAACAGGAATAAGTTATACACTAAAGAACAACATAAACAATTGGAAACAGATCTTAATGAAAGAGTAATTTACTCAATACAATTCAAAATAATATGCTCACTGAGGTCAGGAAAACAATGCATGAACGAAGTGAGAATTTTCAATAAAGAGAAAAAGTTAGCAAATCACAGAACAGTAGAATACAATACTGTACTGAAAAATTCAATAAAGGGGCTCAACAAACTAGGTCTAGGGAAAGAGCAAACTCAAGGACAAGGCAGAATTCATCGAATCAGAGGAGTAAAAAACAGAGTAAAAATTATTTAAAGGCCTATGGGACACTGTAAAGAGGACCAATGTGCCCATTACAGGGCTTCCAGGAAAAGGAAGAGGGGGGAGAAATTAGAAAGTTTATTTCAAGAAATGACTGAAAACTTGCTTCACCTGGTCCCTCAGGACTGTAAATGTTTGCATACTTTCAACAGTGCTTCTTGAGGGGGGCTTCCAATCAGCCTGAATCTAGGTGCTGAGTGAGATCCTCCCCTTTGGGACATAGATCTTGGCACATCCCCAATTCTGGGAGCCATTAAACATGGCTGCTTGGATAATCCAGAGGTTTGAGAGGACAAAAAACAAGGGCAGGGTTCTACAGTAAGTTTCATCTCTGACACAAAAATATTAATTCAAGACTGAGAAGTGGCTCTTTTATTTAATGCTTAGAAACCACCACAGGGAATAAAGGAAAATGAAGAAACAAAGAAATATGTACTAAAAAAAAAAAAAATTAAAACCTCAGGAAAAAATTACTAATGAAATGAATATAAGTGATTTACCTGAGAAAGTTCAAAATAATGGGAGAAAATGTTTGTCAATTATATGTCTGATACAGGCTTAATATCCAAAATATATAAAGAACTCATACACCTCAAGAGCAAACAATCTGATTTTTAAAATGGGCAGAGTAAATAGACATTTTTCCAAAGAAAATATATAAATTGCCAAAAGGTGCATGAAAAGATACTCAACATCTCTCATCATCAAGGAAATGCAAATCAAAATCGAGATATCAGCTCACACCTGTCAGAATGGTTATCATCAAAAAGGCAAGACATAAGTGTTGGTGAGGTATGTGGAAAAGGGAACTCTTGTTCACCATAGGTGGGAAAGTGAATTGGTCAGGCACTATGGTAAACAGTATAGAGTTTCCTCAAGAAATAAAAATAGAGCCCAGCTGGTATGGCTCAGTGGTTGAGCATCAACCTATGAACCAGGAGGTCACCGTTGGATTCCTGTGGGCTTGATCCCCAGTAGGGGGCATGCAGGAGGTAGCCGGTCAATGATTTTCTCTTATTGACTAGAGGCCCAGTGCACAAATTCATGCACAGGTGGGGTCTGGCTACCCTGCCCCAATCAGGCCGATCGGGGTGGGCCGGCTAGGAGGAGGGAGCCATAGGCGGTTGGCTGGCCGGCCCTACCCCCAATCGATGTGGTGGGGCCGGCCAGGGGGAGAGGCTGTGGGTGGTTGGCTGGCCAGCCCCGCCCCCTGGTTGAACTCCTGGTTGAGGGGACAATTTGCATATTAGCCTTTTATTATACAGGATATTTCTATCTCCCTCTCTGAAATCGATAAAAATAAGAAATACTATATGATTCAACAATCTCACTTCTGGATATATATCCAAGGGAAATGAAAACAGGATCTTGAAGACATAGCGGAACTCCCATATTGATTGCAGCATTTTTCACAATAGCCAAAATGTGAAAACAACATAAGTCTCCATCAACAGACGAATGCATAGGATAAGAGGTCTTTGGAGAGAAACCAAGATGGCGGCATAGGTAAACACGGGAGTTTGCTGCCTCGAACAACCACTTCAAAAATACAACTAAAAGATGAAACGGACATCATCCAGAACCACAGGAAAGCTGGCTGAGTGGATGTTCTACAACTAGGAGGAAAGAGAAAAGCATACCGAGGCTCAGAGGAGGCACAGTGCTGAAGTAAAATACTAAGGTTCGGAGTGCATGTGGAGCGGGCTGGAGGCTGAGGGCGCGGTTGTTTTCAATCGGGAGGGAGTCTCAGGCTCTGAGCTCCAGTTCCGGGCGAGTCTCTAAGGACCCAGACTCATACGGGAGAAGCGGGACTGTCTGGCATCGCTCAGAACCCTAGGGCAGCTTTCTCTCCGTGGGGCTTGCAGCGACTACTGGGACACTGAGAAGCAGAGCCTCTGAGGGCAAGACTGAGAGCAGCCATAATTGCTAATCCCGCCCTGTTGATCCCGTGGGACCCGCCCCGCCCAAGCCCTGCAGGGAGGCTTTTGCTGGATAGCCTCAGGCAAAGGCTAGATTAGCACCTCCCTAGAGATCCAGGAGCCAGGAAGCCCAGAGGTCAGAGTGGGACCATCCAGCTTTAAGCTCCGTGGAACCATAAAAGACACACTCAGGAGGCAGACTCAGTGAGCACCAAAGCCCCATGGAAGAAAGTCTAGCCCCAGAGGGGTGTCTCCAGCACAGAAGCTCTCCCACCGCAGACACAGATGATTCTCACAGCCAATTGGCCTGGAGGTCAATTCCTCACAGTGATAACTACAACAATCAAGGCTTAACCACAACAAGACTGTTCACAAAGCCCACAAGGGGGTGCACCAAGAGTGTCTACCTTAGGTAATTGGGACACTTAGCACAGAAAGGCACTCTATCGACACAGCGAAGCATAAAAAAATGCCGAGACAAAGAAACAGGACACAAACGACAGAATTGGAGGAAAGCAAACTGTTGGATATAGAGTTCAAAACCACACTTTTAAGGTCTTTAAAGAACTGTTTAGAAGCCCTCGAAAAGACTGGTAAGACCGCCGATAAATGTAGTGAGATCCTCAAGAAATCTAATGAGACCCTCGATGTTGTGATAAAGGACCAACTAGAAATTAAGCATACACTGACTGAAATAAAGAATATTATACAGACTCCCAACAGCAGACCAGAGGGTTGCAAGGATCAAGTCAAAGATTTGAAATACGAAGAAGCAAAAAACACCCAACCGGAAAAGCAAAATGAAAAAAGAATCCGAAAATATGAAGATAGTGTAAGGAGCCTCTGGGACAGCTTCAAGCGTACCAACATCCGAATTATAGGGGTGCCAGAAGATGAGAGAGAGCAAGATATTGAAAACCTATTTGAAGAAATAATGACAGAAAACTTCCCCTACCTGGTGAAAGGAATAGACTTCCAAGTCCAGGAAGCGCAGAGAACCCCAAACAAAAGGAATCCAAAGAGGACCACACCAAGACACATCATAATTAAAATGCCAAGAGCAAAAGACAAAGAGAGAATCCTAAAAGCAGCAAGAGAAAGAAAATCAGTTACCTACAAGGGAGTACCCATACGACTGTCAGCTGATTTCTCAACAGAAACTTTGCAGGCCAGAAGGGAATGGCAAGAAATATTCAAAGTGATGAATACCAAGAACCTACAACCAAGACTACTTTATCCAGCAAAGCTATCATTCAGAAGTGAAGGCCAGATAAAGAGCTTCACAGATAAGAAAAAGCTAAAGGAGTTCATCACCACCAAACCAGTATTATATGAAATGCTGAAAGGTATCCTGTAAGAAGAGGAAGAAGAAGAAAAAGGTAAAGATACAAATTATGAACAACAAATACACATCTATCAACAAGTGAATCTAAAAATCAAGTGAATAAATAATCTGATGAACTGGTGATTGTAATAGAATCAGGGACATAGAAAGGGAATGGACTGACTATTCTTGGGGGGGGGGGGGAGAAAGGGGTGTGGGGGTGAGTGAAGAGATTAGACAACAATCGTGCACCTATGGATGAGGACAGTGGGTGGGGAGTGAGGGCAGAGGGTGGGGTTGGAACTGGGTGGAGGGGAGTTATGGTGGGAAAAAAGAGTTACTAATGTAATAATCTGAACAATAAAGATTTAATTTAAAAAAAAAAAAAACAGACGAATGCATAAAGAAAACGAAGCGGGGTTTCTGTAAGGTGGCAGAGTAAGTAAACACTGCTCGCCTCCTCCCACGACCACATCAAAAATACAACTAACCACAGAACAACCGCCATTGAGAACTGCCTGAAGTCTAGCTGAACATAAGTCCTCTAACTGTTCGAGACCGGTAAGAGGGTTGGAAACTCAAAACGGTCTAGTTCCACACTCACATGGGGTGGTTAAAAAGCAGGTGAGAGATCTCAGCTGCGAAGATCCCCCCTGAGGAGCAAGGGCTCTCAGCCCCACACCAAACTTCCTCCCCAGCCAGGAAGAGAAATCCCCATAACTTCTGGTTGTGCAAACCGGCAGAGATGGTGGCAGAGTGGGACGGAGGGCTGCTGGAGTCCCAGGCGTTCCTCTGAAAGGCCCTGCGCCCTGACTCACTCGCTCTGAGCTCCTGCACTGGGGCAGCAGCTCAAAAAGCGCCAGGACATAAGGCAGAAACTGTATTGCCTGGCTTCAGAGAAAGGGATGGAGGGGTAACTTTCTCCCGGACAGCGATGCTAGCAGAAACGATTGTTCCTTTGCTGAGCCCTCCCTCTACCCAGCCTGCAGAGCCAGGCTGAGCACCAGATCTGAGTCTCTATTACCTGGTCAACATGGTTCACCCCACCCCACCCAACTTGTGGGCCCTCCCAAACCCAGTGGCTTTTCAATAGAAATGACCTGTCTTGGCTCATGCTGTAGACTTTCCAAAAAATCTCTCAAAGGTTCACAAACCCAACCAACCTGGTGAAGGAAATAGACATACAAGTCCAGGAAGGGCAGAGTCCCAAACGAGATAGACACATCAGGACACAGCAGAATTAAAGTGCCAGAGGGAATCTTAAAAACAGCAAGACAAAAGCAGTTTAGTTACTAACAAGGGAGCGTCCATAATATTGTAAGCTAATTTCTCAACAGAAACATTTCAAGCATGTAACCTAATGGGAACCTCTGCTTAGATGCAGGGCTACAAAAATTTAAACCTCAAGACTAAAGTTTCATCCCCTCAAGTCTCCCAAAGCCGAACAATGCAGTGATTCTCAGATGTTAGAATATGAGAGTCCTCTGGGAGGCTGTGAAAATAGAGGTTTGAAATCTGGCCGAGCAACCTGCATTTTATTTTTTAAATATTTTTTTTAAATATATTTTTTCTTAATTTCAGGGAGAAAGGGAGAGGAATAGAGAGATAGAAACATCAATGATGAGAGAGAATCACTGATCAGCTGCCTCCTGCATGCCCCCTACTGGGAATCAAGCCCGCAAACCCGGCATGTGCCCTTGACCAGAATCAAACCTGGGACCCCTCAATACGCAGGCCAACACTCTATCCATTGATCCAAACTGGCGAGGGCGCAACCTGCATTTTTAACAAGCATTCTTGTGGCTCTGAGGCAGGCGTGTCCCCAAGGGTGTCTTCAGATACCACAGTTTAGCCTCATCCTCAGAGCTGCCATGTTGAACCCTGGCCAGCATCTGGAGGCCTGGCTGGTGGGAGGAAGAGCCCTCCATGATAAGCTATGATTTATGCTCTACGACTAATTAGTTCTCTGTTGGCCCATAGCTGTTCAGTAGGAAATTCTCATATGATTCAAGGATAGAATGAAGCTCTCAAAGTTGAGCAAACGTGTCCAGTGTTATTTCCAGAGGGCATCTGGCCAAAGGGGTTCTCATTTCCCATTCTAATGATCCCAGCTGCTGACAGGCTCCCATGTGCTAGGAAAACGGGTAAGAGAGCCAACAGATAGATAATCATCCCATGATCAACCATAATCAAAACAGCCATGGATCCTCTTTATGGAGTACGTTTGGCCTAGTGGTAGAAGGCATCGGATTGAAATAAGAGAACGATGGGTTTGGAATCAGCCCTTCCTCTAACCAGAAACCACAGTGAATGTCATAACTTCTTTAAGTCTTATTTCTCTCCTACAGAAATGCATAAGTCTCCTGTAAGGATTAAATAACACATTGCAAAAAAAGCACTTAGCATAGTGTCTGGCCCATTCATGGTAACCTATTAGTTGTTACTCAGGCCACAACTATTTGAGTGCCAGGCATGATTCTAGCTGCCAGGTGTACTGATGTGAACAAAACAGACAAGGTTCCTGCCCTCCTAGAGCTACATTTTTCATAAGTTCAAGCTTCTCCAAGAAAATAACCATGCCCCAGAGAAATTACTCCGCCTTTCTTTTCTGTTTCCACAATGTTTCATTTTACCTCTTTTATAGAACTTATCACAAGATACTGTAATTTACTTGCTTGCTTGTGCTTCTTTGGACTACTTGACTAGGAACTTTTGGAGGACTTGTCTGTAATCTCAGACTCCTAAACCCAATGAGTGACTGTAATAAATTTTTATTGTATTCAGCATCACCAATGGCTACATGATGGCAATAAAATAACACATCAAGCCAGTGTCTGTGAACACTGGTCTTAAGAATGAAATATGAATTCTTATGGGTTGTTTTTTTTTTGTGGGTGTATGTATTAACACTCACCTGAGGATATTTTTTTCTATTGCTTTTTCAGAGAGTGGAAGGGAGGAAGGGAGGGAGAGACTGGAAGGAAGGGAGGGGAGGAGGGAGAGAGGGAGAGGGGGAGAGACAGAGAGACACATTGACTGGCTGCCTCCCACGACCCCCCGATTCGGGCTGTGCAACCCAGGCAGGTGCCGTTGACCGGGAATCAAACCACTTACCAAAGTGGTTGATGCTCTAACCACTAAGCTACACTGACCAGGGCGCTTATGGTTTTTAAAGGCTCATTATCTTGTCGTGAAAAACAAGGAAGCGAGAATAATTTATCTGCCGGCTTCCATCTCCCAGGGGGCAAAGGTTTATTACATGGGACATTAACCCCCACCCCTTCTGGGACCAGCACACAGGTCTCCTGCCTTACCTGCAATGGAGAAGCCCCAAGGCAGGGGCAGGAGGCAGGAGGCTGGAGGCTGCGGGATTTGTTCTTGTAAAGTTGGTTCAGAGACCACTTAGCAAAGGCGATTGAATCAGGACAAATAGCCAAAGGGCCCAGATACAGGTAGTCATACATTGACCAGTTTGGAAGAGAGCCTCTCAGAGCTTAAATACAAGAGAATATTTGATTTGGGATTCCAAATCCCCACAATAAATTCTTGGTATGGAACTGCTTTCCAGGAAATAAGAACGTAACCTTTTTCACCCTGTTTGAAAGATAATAGCAGCTAATAAATCCTGAGTTTCTTTCCCAAGCTCAAAGGTGTTCGGCCGGATTCTGCTGAAATAACAGGCTGCATATTTGCTTGAATATAGCAGTTGCATATGAAATGTTACCCCTACTTCCCCAAGCCCCTGATCAGGGTGAGCTCTAGGTGAGGTCATACACGTGCACATACTTTGCATTCTGGAAAGTTCCACAAATGTATCTAAAACAATAACAACACAGCTTCCTGGGAAGAAGAGATACCATCTTACACGAAGATAATGTTAGGCCTTTGTCTGAAGGTCAATTTCAGCAAGGTTAAGAGGAGACCTCATAGTTAAGGTTGATTTCTTGGGATAACTATGCAAGTGTTATGAACTTAAAATTTAAGGGACTGTCATCACTTCAAGCTTTTCTTGATGAAACTCTGGGGCAGAAACAACTTTCCCCAAACTTTTGAAAACTCTGTCACAGTCTGTGGCTTCCATAAACATACCCTAAAGGGTAAAACTAAGAGAGAGGGAGTTTTCAACTTGACAAACATGTATTAGGTACCAGACACTATGCTAGGTGCCAAGAGCATATTAAAACACAGTCCCAGCAATTTTACCTTCAAAGATTTCAAAGAAGCAGTGAGTGAGTGGCATTTGAACTAGAAGAGGGAGCAGAATTTCATTCCACTGGTGGAGTATAGAGGAATAGCAGGGAGAGTTGTGCTAGGAAGAGAGAATAACACAGGCGAAGGTGTGGAGGTCAAAGGGAGCAGCGTGGGTTTGGAAGCCTGAATACAAGGAAGCAAAGCCGAGATAGCAGGCAGAGGACAGGAGGGCCCCTCAGGGGAAGCAATCTTGCTGGACTTCCTGCAGGATCTAGGCTCAAGAACCACCTAGCATTTCTCCTTCTCTACATTCCTATTGGCCAACAACTATGGCCTCTCCACAGCCTTCTCTGCTTTCCATTTTAATGATGTGGGATCTTTATCCCTCAGCAAACCAGACGGAGGGGAGAAAGCTGGAAAACGTTTTCTGACCGGAGAAATCCTGCTTTTTGACTAGGATAGTGTTTGTAAGTCCTTCTGCTTCCAGCTGTTTACCTATGAGCCTTGCTGCCAGGAAAGTCGAGCGGCCCCTTCACGCCTACAGATGTGTAGGAAGCACACTGGGCCCTGGGAAGTCATTCAGGAGAAGAAAGAGCTGGATGCTTCCGGTGTCTTCAGACTTCCTCCTGGGTGGCTGACAGAGGCATTGGCGGCCAAAGGTACTGGGTGAACAACAGCTGCCTCAAAGATTACTTTCCTGGAATCTGTTGTCAATGGCCTTATCTTGATCCTGAGCCCAAGTGCAGGGCAGAATGTCTTTGTAACGGCCCAAAGGTGACAGATGGTTAAGTGCTTAGGCACAGTCACGTTTGCTCTTAGGAAAACCAAATAAATAATAATGATAATAATAATAATAATAATACAATGTATTGCCCACTTAGTAATAACAAGAATACGTTTATCCTGACTAGAGTTTGTAGACAACTTCCTATGGTCCAGGCTCCACATTAAGCACATCACATGCATTATTTCATCTCATCCTCCCAACATCTCTAGGAGGTCAATTCTGTTATTATTATTAACCTCCTCAACAGAAGTGGAACCTGACTGTGGCACAGACTGTAATGGTCAATAAATCCTCCACTCCTCCCTCTGCATTTCATGGCTCTGTTGTGGTTAGGGGAGGCCGTGTGACTAATTCTGGCCAAGGGGCTGGCCCTGAGCAGGAATGAAGTGATGTTCTTCAGAACTGAGACAGTAAACAGTCCAGATGAACTTCTGGCCCCATCCAGCTCTCCTCGTAGCTCAAATGATTAAGGAGGTGGGGGTGCCAGAAGCTTCTCGCTGGGGAACCTCCATCAGGCTGATCCCCGAGGAGCAGCCTTCTCATAAACCTCGGGTAAATATGAGGAGCAGGAGACAGACCTTTGTTGTGCTGAGCCACTGAGATTCCAGTGTTAATGTACTGCTGCTGCATAAGCTAACCTATCCTGTAATCCACCGAGGGCCAAAGAAGTTTAACAACTTGCCCTACGTAATAGATCTAGTTAAGTGATTGAGCTGGAACCGGAACCAAAATAGCCTGGTTCCCGGGCAAGTCTTTTGACTTCACAAATCCAAATCTGAGTGTAAGAAGGGCCTTGGTTTCTCTTGAATCATTCACCATTTGTGTGGGAATGACTCCAAAAACCACCCATGACTAACCCAGTCCGTATGGTTAGCTCTGAGAGGCAGATGTGAAGACGGAATTCCTGAGCAGACCCTGCATGTTGACAAAGCTGCAGTGTCACCAATACCAGAGTACAAGTAGAGGGATTGCTAAACAGCCTTGCAAGGCGACACAAATCTACCATAATCCAATGTCTGGCCCTCGAGTTTACCAACTTGGTCAGCAAACTCTAAGCAGACCTGACTATCTCAGGGCCCACATAATTGTGTTGGCCTAATTAGTGCATGCTCAGAGTTGACACAATTCATCACTCATTTGACTTAAAATATTCTTTACCTGGCTTCAGGGATATCTTATTCTCATTTCTCTGGGCTGTTTTTTCTACCTCACTAGATGCTCATTCTCATACTCCCTTGCTGATTCCCATTTACCTCCCTATTCTTAATGCCCCAAGGTTCAGTCCTTTAACTTCTCTTTTCTTCTGGCACATTGCCCTGTGATTTCTTCCAGTCTTGTGGCTTTAAATGACACCTACGAGCTGATGACTCTCAACTTTGTATCTCCAGCTGTGGCTTTGATCTTGAACTCTTGGCTGCCGGTTAGATGTCTCCATGGAGATATCCACGAGACATTGCTGGGGTCCAACCCCAGCAGGTCCAGGGGTCCCCAAAGGTGTGGACGGAGTCGGCGCAGAATGAATGACATGGAAACTGGTTTCAGTTCATCAGCATAGCGAGGTTCTCCCTCCAGGATCTCCAGCGAAGTTCTGGTTAGGAACTCCAAGTTCTGGTCAGGATCTCCAACCAAGTTCTGGTGCCATGTTCTCTCGCTAGGTTCTCCAGCCAGGTTCTCCAGGTTCTCCAGCCAGGTTCAGTCACCAGGTTCTTTAGCCAGGTTCTATCCAGGTTCTTTTGCCATGTTCTGTCTAGGTTCTCCAGTGAAGTTCTGTAGCCAGGTTCTGTCCAGGATCTCTTGCCATGTTCTCCTGCTAGGTTCTGTCTCTAGGTTCTGTTTCTAGGTTATGTCTTGGATCTCCAGCCGAGTCCTGTCTCTAGGTTCTGTCTAGGATCTCCAGCCAAGTCCTGTCTCTTGGTTCTCTCTCTCTCTAGGTTCTGTCTCTAGGTTCTGTCTAGGATCTTTTGCCATGTTCTCTGGCTAGGTTCTGGTTAGGATCTGATGTTTATTGTCTTGTTACATCCGTATTTACACCAGCCGATTTTAATCCTGTCAATTTCTATTACAAAGGTTAGGGCGTTTCTTATCTCCATTCTAGGGAGTAAAGATTATGTAGCTTAAGGGTGATTGTTCGTAGTTAAAGTGATTAACTACCTGCCTGGCATTTAGTTAAGAGGTTTTATTCCCTCCCTAACTTCAGGGAAAAATTCCTACCTGGGGAAACAACCTTTCTTGGAGAGGTGACCTTGGTTAAAACACATAGCGCCAAGAAGGGGAGCAAACATCTTAAGAACAGTATGCCATATATGCCAGGTCCCTTGAAACATATGCTATGCAGATGTTTCTTCTCTGCAGCAACTGTGTCAAGCAGCAAGGATGGACCGGCTCCCGGCAAGACATCTCGAATTGAACATATCCACAGCTGAGCTCCTCATCTTCACCCACACACCAGCTCCTCTGGCAACTTCGTCATCATAGTCAATGGAACTCCATCCTACAAGTTGCCTTCCCAATTTCTTTCACATCCTCCACTTCATATGATCCAACAAATAGGCTGTGCTGTTGTTACAATACAGCCAGAATTCACCCACTTTCTGCCACCTGCATTGCTACTATCCGTTCATTGTCACCATCATCTCCTTTCCCGGATCCCTGCAACAGCCCCCAACCAGTTTCCCTTTCACACTGGCCCAACTCCCTCTAACTCCTCCCAACACAGAAGAATGGAGTACAGTATGATCATGCTAAAACCTTTGTCAGATCACTCCCCTCTTCAAAGGCTTCTCATCCCACTCAGAGGAAATGCCAGTTATTGTAACAGCTTTTAAGGTCCCATGTAACTTCATCCCCCCCTTACCTTTCTGATCCCATTTACCACGTTCTTTCCCCTTGCTCCCTCCGCTCCAGTCACTCTGGCCTTCTCATTATGCCTGAAACTAGCCAGGCCCATCCCACCTCGGGAATATTATATTGGCTACTTCCTTTGCCTGGAACAGTCTTCCCTCAGATGCCCACATGGCCCCCTCCCTCACTTCAAGTTTTTGTTTAAATGCAGCCTTCTCGAAGAGACTTTGCCTGATGATAGTACCAGAAATTGAAACACCCATAGCACTTCCTATCTCCCTCCTCTGCTTTACTTTTCTCCAGAGCACTTATCCACAATTACAGATGTGTGAGAGCTTGTGTGTGTGTGTGTGTGTGTGTGTGTGTGTGTGTGTGTTATGAATGAATGTTAACTGAAGACGGGGATTTTTGTTTCATTAATTCACCTATGTGTCTCCAAGACCAAAACAAATAATCCTGAAACATAGTAAATACTTGGTATTTCTATTGCTACAGTGGAGAGGCAACTAATAAGATGCCCAATGAGGAGTCTAGAATGACCACTTTTGAAGTGCTATAAGGGCCTCCCAAGTCAGGATAGATCCAAGAACATCACACACAGTATTTGTATCAGTTTTTGCTCTGTCACTAATAATCACAAAACCTAGAGGCTTAAGACAGCAACCATCCATTCACAATTCTGTGGGTCAGAAGTGTGGCCTTGATTCGGTTGGGATGAGCCACTTCCGCCCCATGTGGTGTCACCTTTGCTTAGTCACGATTCTGTGTCTGGCTGGTGGTCAGGGGCCTCACTTACATGTCTGCCTGTTGGTAGAGACAATGGATATAAGTAGGCCATGTGCTACTCATACTCCAGCGGCTAACCCAAGCTTAACAAGGTTCTCAAGAGCAGCACGTGAGAGCAGGCCCCAGTCCTCACAAAGTTCAAGCCTCTGTTTTGAATCATGTTTATTAATGTCTCATTGGCCAAATCAAGTCAAATTGGCAAGCCTGGAGTCAGTGTGGGAGTGGGTGGGTGTCAGTGTGGGAGAGGGTGGGTGGGGGAGTGGGTGGTAGCGTTGTGAGAGTGGGTGGGTGAGGGAGTGGGTGGTGGTGTTGTGAGAATGGGTGGATGGGGGAGTGGGTGGTGGTGTTGTGAGAGTGGGTGGGTGGCGTTGTGAGAGTGGGTGGGTGGTGGTATGGAAGTGGGTGTCAGTGTGGATTCAGAGAGGGGGATATAATGTAGACATTTTTAAAAGAACATAACATGGTGCTGTTAAAAAAAATAGACTAGTTGGAAGATTCCATATTATCATTCTCCTCAAAGTAATTTAACTATAAGGGTTACACCAGAGAGAGGAACTTCTTCCTTGAGCAATTTTTCAGGAAAACAAATTATTTAAAATATTTTTATTGTGCAGTGCTTATACATTGTTTTTGTCTCCCTAGCATCCTCTGCTTTAGTGAACTCTCCCCTCATGGATGGTTCTAGTGGGGTTATCAGTTATAGTGCCATATCCCAGCCCCTTCCACCCCACACTCAGGACCCATATCTGGCTAAGACTCAGAGGCTGGTCCAGAAGAGAACATATGACCAATCAGAACCAACCAGCTATCTTCCCTTGTTCTAAAATGGATCTGGGTTTGGGGGTTAGGATGGGTGGTGATGGGAAGCCCTTTGCCTGCTAGAGGATATAAACCTGGAGCTGAATGTCAGTAGTCATATTTCCCAGCACACAGGGAAAGCCTGTCTGCAGAATGAAATTCATCAAGAAAAAATAAAAGTGGAGAAAAGCAAGGTCATGGCCCATTGGCATTGCATTCTGGTTCTAGTTTGTGAGGTCACGGTTCCTGCAGTAATTCATTCCATTCTGCTTTACCCCAATATCTTATTCTGATAAGCGACCCAATAAATTCCCTTTTACTTAAACTAACTTGAGTTCAATTTCCATCATTTGCAGCCAAAAACACTGATTGGTTTGAAACCCTGTAACAGCTATTAAATAAAGTCATCTCCTCATTCTAGCCCAATAACCATCTTTAGCTGTCATCCCTTGAAATGCTTCAAAAGTTCACTAGAGAACGTGCTGTCATGAGGGGAGCGTGGAGGAGGAAGGGCAAAGAGCCCGAGGAGAATGAATGGACCACTGGGATCAGAAAAGAGACAGGATGAAAAATTACCACTCAGAATGGCCTGACAGAAGAAAAAGGAGACAGATAAATGGGAGACTTCTGGCAGCCAAGAAAGTCAATGAAAGGATAAAAAAGATGACACAGAATACTGAGAACAGTATTACCTGAAACACTCGTAGGAGTAAGAACTCAGAACAATGGTTTTGGGGTTGTCAGCCGCTGTCTTTTGGAAAAATATACTTAGGATCATCATGAGAAAGAAAAAAGAAAGAGCGATGAGCACGCTACCATCCGGCACATTAAAATGAAAAATGGGTTGTGAAGAGAATTACTTCTTGATAGAAGCACAGCACTGTTACTTTTAAATGTTGATATTCTATCCAAAATCCATTAAGATGATACAGGCTCATCCTCACAAAGGAGCTATATTACATGCCACTTTCCCAAAGGATCATATATTGTAAAGTATAACCTAGGCCAATTAGGTTCCAACTTTCTGTTCCCTTTGGCATATAATTAAATCCCACTTCAAGTTGCCTCTCTTGTTTTCTAGCCCCACCCTACATTTTTTTTCTCTCCAACTTTTCCATTTGTTTGACGGTGTTTTCCATAATCTCAATACCCTTTTATACTCATCAACTAACCAGGTCCAGGCCAAATTTTTACTTTCGAAAACAACAGCCTTGTTCCTACCCGGAGCCATTTCCACGATGACGCATACCTCAGGTAACTACTCGGCCAGACTTAGTTTCAGTGTGTATACTATTATCTACATAATGTGTTTATAATGTTGTAATTGTAGAGGAAGGGCTCTTAAGAGGCTAAGAGAAGCAGTTATCAACAATCCTGAACCAGTTGTTTTGTTTTTTTTTAAAAATATATTTTATTGATTTTTTACAGAGAGGAAGGGAGAGGGATAGGGAGTTAGAAACATCAATGAGAGAGAAACATCGATCAGCTGCCTCCTGCACACTCCCTACTGGGGATGTGCCCGCAACCAAGGTACATGCCCTTGGCCGGAATCGAACCTGGGACCCATTCAGTCTGCAGGCTGACGCTCTATCCACTGAGCCAAACCAGTTAGGGCCCTGGACCAGTTTTAAGTACAGAATCTCTGCTTATACTATTAAATTCATTTGAGCATGAAATAAAATATGCGCCAAATAGTTTTGGAAAATAACTCCAAAATGAAATGAGTCATAATTATGCATTATACATTATTTCCTACCTTTATTCACTCAGCATAGTTTGTTACCAAATTACATGGAAGTATTTCACGACTAGTGACCTTCTAGATTTACAGCACAACAGTCCCACCTCATCTGCCACAGGAGGTACACCCTGACATCATGGAGATGTGTCCATCACACCTGCCCGAGCCCCAGCCTCATTGTGGCTCTTCATGGCAGGTGACCCAGCATCCAGACAGAGCTAGACCCTCCAGTATTCCTCTCACCCATTAACCCCACCCTACACACTGGCTCTAGCCTCAAGAGACCTTACTTGAACAAGATATTTATTCAAGAAGATAGAGATATCAACATTAAGAATAGAAATAGTATGGAAACCAACATTGGAAGGAGGATCAACTTGGGGCCCAAGGATGAAATGGGAGAAAACCCTGGAAAACAGAAAAGCTTCACAAGGTTAGTGAAAAGCATGGGCTTGCGAATCAGAAAATCAGATTCCTATCCTAGCTCTGCTGCTTATGTGCTCTAAGACCTGGCACATAATAGTTGCTCAATAAATAGTGGTTGAATGAATAAACCAAGTTAACCTAATTTTCAGAGCTTCAATTCCTCATATGCAAACTATGGATGTAAATATCGCCTTCAGAGAGCTATTGTAAGGTAAGGTAATGTATAGCAAATGAGTAGGAGAGTGCCTGAAATGAAATTATTTCTCAATAAAGAGGATCTACTACTACCACCATTATTATTATTCCAAAAAGAATGAAAGAAAACATATTTCTGATTCCTTTACTAGTATATAGTTGGCCCAGATGATAAGGAATTCAACACCATAACTAAATATCTTTACACAAGAAACGTGGTAGCAAATAAATTATAAGAAAATTTTAATTTTCCATTTTTGCCTGGGGGCAATAAAAAGTATTAACCCAGCCTACACCATCATGCTCTTGCCTTAAATATTCTCAGGAAAAAAGCTAATTCTATGAAATGAAGTCCATAGTGGAAGAACAATGTGCCGGATACAAGAAACCAATGCTCAAGCCCTGATTTTGTCTCTAAATGTCTCTTTGTACATTTTGGTTTTTCAAATAAAGAAGCTGGAAGCAGGGAGAGAAAGTGACTTCTCAAAAATGCTGAATCATCCCCAGGTTCCTTTCAGCGTGAGTCAGGATGTGGTTCTGTGAATTAGCCGCGGGTGGTGGGAATCAGCCCTGACATGTCCCTTTCTCTCTCGTGAGTCAGCTGATAACTCACTTATTACAAACTCCAAAGGGACCGTTTCCACCTACCCGCCGTGGGCTCTCATTCTGTCTTACCTGGTTTCCTAGCACCTGTTGTTCCAGGAGCCTTAAGGGAAAGTGAAGTCTGGTCTCCATAGAGGACATCACAAACAAGGACTATGAGATTTAATCAGTGAAATCCTGATCAGAATAATCTGGGGAATTGAAAAAAAATTACAGATTCCTGCGGGCAACTCCCGAAGATGCTGGCTCAATGGCTCTGTGGTGTAGCCCGGAATCATGTGCTTCCTAAAAGCTTCCCAAATGTTGACAATGGGCATCCGGATGTGGCAACAACTGTCTCCACAGGGAATCGCAAGCTCAAACTCCTACCAGACCCAGGCCCGGCAGGCTAAACATAGGTCCATACCTTACTTTTCCCACTTCTGAGGCAGAAGTGAGTTTAAGAATTGTTTTCCTTTCCTCTTTTAACTCAACTATAAGAAAAACAGAACAAAGAGAATATTAAATGGTAACTCACAGTAGCCTTAATGCTGGAGAGCAATAGGGAGAGGTGGGGACCACAGCCACCTGGATAATTCACCCTTCATCAAAAGGAGCACCACATACTAGTTCCAGCTAATCGCTGCCTTGCAGGCGTGTATGTTCTAACAAGACCTTTTAACTCATCCAAAGTGGAGAAAATTCAGGAACCTAGATTTTGATGTAAATTTGTAAAATGTTAGGAACGTATGTGAATTCTTTTTAAAACACTGAAAGAAACAAGACCTACATGCAGACTACAAAGAGCCAACAAGCATCAAGTTTGAGATGTCCATCTCTGCACATTTGCCTCTCCTTATAGCAGGAAGTACAGGGATGGGGGGGGGGGGGGGCTAGCATTGCCTCTGGAGGCAGAAGTCCCAGCTTAGCTCCCAGTTCTAGCACCTTACAGAGTGAGTCTCTTTTTTACAAATATTTTTTTGTTGATTTCAGAGAGGAAGGGAGAGGGAGAGAGAGATAGAAACATCAACGATGAGAGAAAATCATTGATCGGCTGCCCCCTGCACAACCCACACTGGGGATCGAGCCTGCAACCCTGGCATATGCCCTGATCAGGAATGTAACGGTGACCTCCTGGTTCATAGGTTGACGCTTAACCACCGAGCCACACCAGCTAAGCAATAGAGCGAGTCTTGAAACCTTCAGGGCTCAGACATCTCTTTTATCAAATGAGAGCAAGAAAACTTGATGTACACAATTGCTTGGAGGGTAAATGAAATCATAACTAAGAAAGCACCTCATAAACTGTCAAATGTGAGCTCTCATTTCTGCAGTTAAAACAGAAATCAGAGTTGCATGCAGTCAAGTGTTCTGAGGTAGCAGCCGCGGACGCTTTGTCTTCGGGTTGGTCTTAGAAGAAGAGTTCTGGCTCAGAGAGTTTTGTGTTGAAAAGAATGACAAGATCAGAGACATCAACTCAGCATGGACTTTGCTCCTGACCTGATTTTGCTTTCATTCTTTTTGTCAAATGGTGAAAGCTGATAGCTTCTCCCCACGGGGCCTTGCAGGGCTTGGATGCTGAAATCTCTCTAGTCTCCCAGCATCATCACCTGCCGCAGCTGGGACAGGGAGATGTGGACAGAGGAGGAGGAGTACTGGGAGGGCAGAGGCCGAGTTAGGACAAGAGAGGGGATACAGGCCCTGTGCCCTGAATATAACGGACACGGAGACAGAGGACGGAATTGGTGATTAAATGAGAAGGAGCCCCAAGCCTGGAATGTCCAGCTTCAAGCTATTTCCCTGCTGTGGGGAGTCAACTTGGCTCCAGCTCAGAAGGAAAGAAGAGAGGCAAATCTGTCATCAGCTAAGCCTACGGGGACGTTCCAGGCCCCCAAACCCAGGAAGCATGGCTCCTGGTGGAAGCTGTCAGGTCAGACGGTGAAGTGCTGGGCTCCTGCCTTTATTGAGCCTGAAGTGAGTGTAGAAGGTCACATTCTCCGGGACTTAAGTTACATCCTCGAACCTCCCAGCCGAGGAGGAGCTGGAAACTAAAAGCGAGGAGCCGCCTTACTGCGATCTCACCTCTTCTAAAGCTGTCTCCAGCCAGGAATTAGACACAGGTTAACTAACACAGGGGCTCCTGACCTATTTTACGCCAGGGACACTTTGGACTATCTACTGAGGCCTACAGACGGCCTGTCAGGATAAGATTTATAAGTGTTCAAAATAAAATATGGATACAAAGAAAACTAATTATGTTGAAATACACATTATCAAAATATTAAAAATATTTATGATATAGTAATAGTGTTTCTTCATTAATAAATTAACTAGGTCTAGCAATAAGTCTGAAAGCTGCCATAATTGAAATGATCAATTGAACTCTCTTAACACTATAAGTGATGAGCAGTAAGGAGGGTCAACAGTATGCTGAACTACCTGCAGCATCCATGTTGTGATATGAAAAAGCATGTTTTCTATTCTGGATGAAATCATAGGTATTGCTGATACTCCTGTGGTTTGTTGCCTACATTTATAATAGAAGGAAATTCTGTATTTCAATTAGAAGTTACAGTCATCTTTTTATCATCCAAGTTCAGAGATCCCTAGGAATACAAGAACTTCTACTTAAAAACTCCTGTGATGAGCCGAAACCGGTTTGGCTCAGTGGATAGAGCGTCAGCCTGCGGACTGAGAGGTCCCGGGTTCGATTCCGGTCAAGGGCATGTACCTGGGTTGCAAGCACATCCCCAGTGGGGGATGTGCAGGAGGCAGCTGATCGATGTTTCTCTCTCATCGATGTTTCTAACTCTCTCTATCTCTCTCCCTTCCTCTCTGTGAAAAATCAATAAAATATATTAAAAAAAAAAAAAAAAAAACTCCTGTGATGATGTCCATTGTCCCTCTCTGATGGCGTCTTTGGGTTCAGTGGTTCCCTGTTGCTTGAGACACAGAAATTTTCCTTTATGTCTAAGTGCTTTCTTTCCAAAGGTACCCCATGATTATTGCTGTCTAGAGCCCTCTATCTCCCCATGATTGTTCTGTCATACATTTCCTCCAAGGCCATAAAGTATAGAACAGACTACCTGCCCCAATGCGGAGAAAGGGAAAGAAGAAACTACAATAGGAGGGAAAGTTAATATCTAGAGATATTATCCAGCTACATGTTTCTAAAATTCCACTTTGGAATCAACTTCAGGGAAAATGAATGCGTTTGACATGAAAACCAACCTCTTAACTACACAGAAACTTTGTGACTTAATAAAAATAATCATTACTCAATTTGTTGTTCCCCTCTTGTTCACCAGATTTTATTCCAGATACTTTTAGGCGATTGGCAAAAATAAAACCCACTCTCAGCAGGTAAAGAATTGCAGCTCTGAGGATATTAAAAAAGCCACAGGAAGGCCTTCCTAAATACGACTCAAAATCCTAGTGTAATAAAAGGAGATATTGGTAAATTTTACTACACAGAAATGAAAACCATATGCATGGAATAAAAACATTACAAGCAAAGTGAAAACACAAACAAGACACTGGAATAGTTTACAGAAAAAGAGTGGCTAATCTTCATATCTAAAGGGCTCCTAGAAATGAAGAAGGAAAAGTACCAACAACTCAGGGCGGGGGTGGCAGGGGGAGGGGGGGAGGGGAGGGGGGAAGCAAAAGATAGAAACATACAGGAAAACAAAAGAAATGTAAGTAACCCTTAAATATAACATAAGATTCTCATTTCCACACATAATAAGAAGGGTGGGAGAATAAAACCTCACCGAGCGGATGTCTCCTTCTGGCCAATATGGAGCATAGGTATTGGATTTATCCTCCAACCATGAAATTTAAAATAACAGAAAGTTTATGATGCAACAGTTTTCAGACATTGAATATCAGAGCCCAGGAGAGTGGTCCCTGAGAGAAGGGAAATAAATGAGATGAGCCCTCTGACTGCCCAGGCTTACTACTTGGACAGACTTTTTATGCTGTTGTGAAAGGAGGGGAAACCCAAGCGGAATTTGACTGTCTCCCTGGGTTGAAAAAATGGAGTTGGTAATCTAATGAGGTCAAGGTGACGAGAATTCACAGAGCCGCTTGTGAGAAGAGAACTGCACAGTGAGAGAACTCAAGCATTCTGGAGAGGGTCCCCATGAATCTTCAGTTCAATACTAATCAGTGAATGCCTGTAAGCAAATTACCTGAGACTATGGAAAGAACCACACAAAGAGAGGAGGGTGTCAATGCCTAGGGATCGTGCAGAGATGGGAAATGTGTGTTTCATCATCCATACTGGAAACCTTTGTATAAGGGGGGACTGAGAAGAGTCCTCAGAAAAATTATTGCCTAAGTAATGGGAAAAAGTAAGCCTGAGGTACCGATTGTTCTTTACATGCCTAATAAAGTTTAAAGGCAAGACTCGAAAGGAGCAAACCATTTCCAAGGAACAGTACTATTTTTTAAAAGCTCAAGAATATTGGAATACAAAAATATCCAACAACATAAAATTTGTAGAGGCTAGAAACCAATCCAAAAATTCTAGGCTGAAGGAAGAAAATGCAATTTACAATAAGCCATAAATGACAAAGATTACAGAATTAGTGGACAAAGTCATTAAACACAGTTATTATATTTCATATGTTGGGGGGAAAAGTAGATTAAATATGTTAAATAAAGACGTAAAATTTTTTAAAGATCAGAATGGAACTTCTAGAAGTGAAAAATACAATTACCATAATGAAAAATTCACTTGATGGGAGTAACAGGTTATTAGACACTGTAAAAGAAAAGATTAGTGAATATGAAGACATAATAATGGAAACTAAACAAAATAAAACACAGAAAGAAAAAATGAAAAAAAATGAACAAAGCATCAGTGAGCTCTGGGGAAAATTCAGGCAGCCTAATATATCAATGAAGTCACTAAAAAAGAAAAGTGGGCAGAGGATGTAGAGTGACCGGAAGTCTCATTCACTCTGGGTGGGAATGCAAAATGGTACAACTATACTTTGGAAAACAGTTTAGCAGTTTGTTAAAAAGCTGTACATATACCTACTGTATGTTTAAGTAATTTCACTCCAAAGTATTTACCCAAGAGGAATGAAAGTATATGGCAATGTGCTGACTACATACAAATGCCCCGGAAAGTAAATTAACAATGGTCCCAAACTGGATTAAAAAAAAAATACCCTACTGTCCATCAACAGGTGACTAGATCAACAAATGGTGCTACGAACACTATTAAGCAATAGCGAAGGCTTAACACATGACGCACAGACAAATCTCAAAATCAACTCAGGCTAAGTGAAAGAAGATACACACAAAAGAGTTCATGCTGCATGATTCCATTTATATAAAATTCTAAAAAGCTAAAAATGTAAATTAAACTATAGCAACAAAAAGCAGATAAGTGGTTGCCTGGGGCTGTGGGCCAAAGACAGAATGGATTGGAAAGAACCATAAAGAAAATTTTCGTTGTGATGAAAATTTTCCTGTTTCTTTCTCTTGGCAGTAGTTCTACAGGTGTGTGCATCTGTCATGAATCATCAAATGCACAGTTTAAGTTCAATTTATTGTATGTAAATTGTACCTTGCTAAGAGCAGCCCCCACCAAAACTCTGACTGCAGCCTGGTGAGAAACCCTAACACAGAGACATCAACTCAGCTGCTCCTAAACTCTTGACACAGAAACTGTGAAATAATCAATGTTTGTTGTTTTAAGGCTCTAAGTTTGAGGGTAATTACGTTACTCAGCAATAGATAACTACTACAAAGAGTGAAGTCCTGAGAAGGTAGATTCCTAAAGAACAGAATAGTCAACAAGAGAAGAAAGAGAAAAGATAGTATCTCAGAGAGTACTGGGAAGATAAAGGGCTTTCTAAGGCACATTTTAGGGAATCAGTTGATAGTCAAGCGCAAGTTGACTAGAACAACATAGTCAGTGGTCTTAGTAAGAGCAGCAGCTTATTGTCACAAGTAACCAGGAATCACAAGTGTCCTCTTGGGCTGGGCAAGTCAGTGACCACCATCACTTTGGGGGCAGGGGATTGTCTCATTTTCCACTGGCTTGAATCTTCAGTTTATCCCACAGGACATCAAGGCATGAAGCAATTGCTTTGTTCCTGTAAGAGTCATCAATGCAAACAGCTGGAGTCAGGGCTCCTGTATCAAACACAATCTCCTGTTACTCACAGCTCCACAGAGGGCAATTTCATACTAATTACAGCCCCGTCTTGATTTCCTGTCATTGTTAATGATTGCCTACATCAGTGGTCGGCAAACTGCGGATTGCGAGCCACATGCGGCTCTTTGGCCCCTTGAGTATGGCTCTTCCTAAGCCTTAGGAGTGCCCTAATTAAATTAATAACAATGTACCTACCTATATAGTTTAAGTTTAAAAAATTTGGCTCTCAAAAGAAATTTCAATCGTACTGTTGATATTTGGCTCTGTTGACTAATGAGTTTGCCGACCACTGGCCTACATGAATGAATGTCTCACACAAGGTGAAATTCAGGCCCATCCCTTGTTTCAGTAGTGGCAAACCATGGTTTTATCTGATCATTTTTTTAAAGTCAGAATTTGCTTCAGTATCATGCGTAGAGATCTTCCCCCTGCTATTATCCTGAGAAGATCAAGGGCAGGCAAGAGATCGCCCTTAATTTCTCTGCACTTCAAATCTCTGCATCATTACCAGTCATCGCCTCCTTGGGCCCTGTTACATACAGAAGCAGTGGCAGCCCTCCACCTCTGCAAGGTTGCCCCTCCACCCGTGCTTGCAACCCAGGTCCTGTCTCCCTTTGCTAAGCCATCAGTCACCCCCTCTCCGTTCTTCCTTTCCACATGTCCCTTCCCCTTAGTCATGCACATTTTTCCACCCACAGTCATGTTCCCCATACTGATGCCCCTTCCAACTATCATCTGTATCTTGCCTTCTCAGCTGAATTACTTCTTGACTCTTATTCACTCTTCGGTCAGATAAATTTGATTCCATACCTAACATTCCACCATACTGTATTCAAAGTCACCACTACAAGCGGAATCAAGAGCTGCCAGTTCTGATGAGCTTAAAGATTTTCCCGTGATTCATTCTTTCTCTCATTCAGTGACCATCTATTCACTGCCTACCATGTGCAGGCACTGTTTATATTTAACAGTAGCTCATGGATGTGCCAGGAAGAAACAATGCTAGGATACAGCGGTAAACAAAGAAGACAGAAATCTCTGCCCTCTTGTAGTTTACATGCTAGTGTGGCGAGACAAACCAACATGGAAAACAGAAGCAGGGGAGGGGGCTTCACAGAGCAGTGAGAGGGGAGAAATAGTGAGGCAGGATTTTGTAGGGAAGCATTAGGTCCCAGTGGCTGGGGAGAAGATTCTGGAGCCAAAAGATGTCGGTTCATATCCCACCTCCCCCACTTTCTAACTGTGTGTCCTTAGTCAAGTCATGTATCGCCTGGTGCCTTAGTTTCCTCTTCTGTGAAATGGGAAGGATGTTGGAATCTACCACACATGGGGCTGTTGTAAGGATTAAATGCATTTACTATGTATAAAGTATTTAGAACAGTGCCTGAGTTCACAGAAAGAGTTCAAAAATGTTAGCTCTTAACATTATTATTTATCATTCATTATTTACCTAGCCACCCATGAACCTGCTTCATGCTTTGAAGTATTAAAATCATGAGATGCATTTCTCAAGAGTAAGGGAGGAGTACATGCACAAAACCACAACTCGAGCTGGTGTAAACCCTCTCATCTTTCACAAGGGGACGTTGTCCCATTGTCACTTGTTACATAACATCAGGGTGCTCTGAAAACATCTCCTCGCCCAGGACCTCCTTAGCCATCACCACAACCATGAGAAATACTATTGCCCCATCATACCTGCTGGAGAGCAGACACAGATATAAACCAAATCTTCACCCAGCAACTTAGTGGCTCAGCCTGCAGGTGCCGTTGAGGTCAAGTGACAAGTGCACTGGCTCAGCATGTGCCCTGTGGGCCTACACAAGCCTGTATTTGAATCGAGAACTAATAACTGTGTGACCTTGGACACATGACTTCACCTCCCAGAGCCTCAGTTGTCCCAGGGGCGAGAGGAGGACAATTAGTTCTGGGTGCCAGGATGCAGTGAGACGATATGCAGAAAGCACTTTATAAATCAGTCAGCCCATAATAAGCACCCAGTCAGATGGCAGCTTGAACAGAAATCAAGACAGAGCAACTCTCTCGGTCCCATCCACTAGCACCTGGGGGTACTTTTCATGAAGCCGCCAAGTCAACGTCAGTCTCACAAGCCGACACCACACACGTGCCAATGTGTACAGAATGAAATACGGGAACTAAACCCGAGGCCAGGAGAACGCATTCCTTCCCAAACCAATAATGTCATGAGCTTCTCATTTGCTTGTCACCGATAGTACCAAAAGACCTTATTTCTTATATAGATGTAGGGATTTCTTTTGCAGATCTGCACTCAAGCTATGCTAAGCAAGGATTTCAAAACAACGCACGCTAACAGTGCTTTGCTCAACATATGAGCTCTTGAAGAGTTTTGTGTAAATTGGGTTTTGTAAATCTTCTCAAAGGTTCGAGGGAAACTTTCAATATAAAGAATGTCGGGAGTGAATCCTTTCAGAAAAGCAATGGATTGTTGCTAGATTGACCTAGTTTGTCTATTTTATCTTTAAAATATATTTTATGGATTTTTTTTTTTTTTTTTTTTTACAGAGAAGAAGGGAGAGGGATAGAGAGTTAGAAACATCAAAGAGAGAAAAACATCCATCAGCTGCCTCCTGCACACCTCCTACTGGGGATGTGCCTGCAACCAAGCTACATGCCCTTGACAGGATTCAAACCTGGGACCCTTCAGTCCGCAGGCCAATGCTCTATCCACTGAGCTAAACCGGTCAGGGCTATTTTATCTTTTATTAAATTATTTTCAATATCTGACTGAACTGAAGGGACACACCTGACTTGGGTGAAAGCCAGGTTTCTTTCTCCAAGAGAATAGCATGTGACCACAGAGGGCACTAGTATCGCACGAGGGAAATGTGTTTCATTATTCAATGGCAGATTCAAAGCTTAGGAAATTCCACAACCTTGGGAAAGTGTCTGTTGAAGGCTTTTTGGCTGGCATACGTTCTTAGAAATAGATCTGCTCTGAGATCATAAACAATGGCCCATGGTGGTGCGAAGTTCTCAGATTTCAGCATCCTGGAAATGACTTAAATCAGTAGCTTACGCCTAAATTTCCCTCAGTGTCTCAGCTTGCAATGGAAAAAGACAGTAATAGTAATGGTAATAGTTTGCGCTTGTATCAGACAACCTGTGATCCTGTGCATCAGAGAAAGCTCGGGAAAGATGGCCCAGCGCTGATCTGAGCCATTGGCAGCACCTGCAGGAACGTAACTGAAAGGCAAAATGCACGATGGGGACTGACATTTACCAGGTTCCAGCAAGACGTGAAGGTGATGATGTGGAAATGGATAAGCGAGCATGCAGGCGATGTGTATTCAAAGTACATTCTCCCCTAAGTAGCTTTTATGGGCTAGTTAAACAGCGAGGCAATTGCCGTTTAAAATAATCTTTTCCAGATTGTATTCTTATATTGTTTGCAGCCTGCTAAATTGGATCTTTTGTTTCAAGGCTTCTACTATAAATAGGGCTAAATCTTGAGAAGAAAAGATGAGGGTGGGGCTTGATTGTGATGGGCCGGGTGGCTGAGAGAAGAGATGAAGGAAGAGGCATAGTCGTTCTCTTAAACACAAGACGACACCTCAGCATCCCATGGCACTGGACTACCCTCCTGGAGAACCGAGGAAGCCCTGGCTGTGGGAATGAGGAAGCATTTCCAGCCAGTGTCCTACTGGAAATGGCTCTTGTCACCGGCTGCCCTCACATTAGAGCCAGGCAGGCCTGAGAGTTTGGGTCCTGGTTCCTCCGCTCACTATCTGTGTGATTTGGGGAGGTTGCTTAACATCTTGAGTCTCTGTTTCTTTATCTGTACCACTGGGATCATGACAGCAATGAGAACAATGGGTTTCTTGGGGGTAGGAGTGGGTAAGAACGTTATTAATGAGGAAGGGTATCCAAGAGGAAATTGATAAGCACTTGAACTAAAAACAGCCCTAACACGTAATACCTCATAACTCTGTTGGGCATCCCACAGAAGTGATACATGCACAGCCCATGGCCCAGAGCCTGGCACAGAGAAGGGCTCTGGATGTCAGCAACAGGTAAAGGTGTCATTCAAGCAGCATCGGGACCTTTTGGGGCTCTGTTCCATGGATATACACGATGTATATACATATATATGTACATGTACATATATATGTATGTACATATATATGTATATACGTGTGTGTATATATGTACATATATATGTACATATATGTGTATATGTACTTTTTAATTGTTGATAAGTATTAGATACCTCCCATTTTCCCTCCTTTTACCCCTCTCCTCCCAGCCCCTACTCACCCCCCTGCTCTTCACTACCCTATTGCCCATGTCCATGAGCTGTGCATATAAGTATTTAAGTTCTTTGGTTTAACTCTCCTCATCCCCCCAACCCACTTCGAGGTATGTCAGTCTGTTCATGGAGATGTTCTTGGCATGACATTAAGAGATAACAAGCATAGGGCACTTAGTATGTCCCAGGCAGGCCATGTTCTAAGCGAGTTAGCGTGGGTGAGCTCAGTTACTCCTCACCATGCCCCTAGGAGGTGTGTGGAGTTGTTATGACCGTTTTATAGAGGGGAGACTCAGGAGGAAGCAGGGATATTACTACCCCAGTTCAGTCTACAAGTGAGAGACGGAGGCAGGGCTTGTGCCCAGGTAATCTGGCTCCAGAACCCATGCTCATAACCTTAACGCTGTACTGCTGCAGTAACGTGGCATTAAAAAAATAAAAGAAAGTGATATCCTTGAACACATGGGTGGTCACACTAGTAAACAGGTGTGGTCATTATATATGCCATGTCATATATGTACACTCAATATACATAGAGGTCAGTGTGTGTGCATACACACACACACACAGGCCACCATAAATCTATAATAGATATATTTACTACACATAAATATAAAATATATATGTATGTAATGATATATGTCACAACTATAATCCTAGCCTAAAAGGACCTGCGCAAATCACCCAGCTGTCTGTCTGCACCATGGACAGTGATGGGGTCTTCAAAGGGCAACCTGAAAACTAATGAAGAAACATCCAGGGTAATTCCATACGGTCCCCAGGGCGTCACCATATACCAACCAGTTAAATCACTGAGACCAGAAACATCACAGTCACTTTGAATCCCACCTCTTCTAATGCTCCCCAACCGACGCTCTCACAGTCTGTATAGATCTATACACACTATATCTGAGATTTCCAGCCCTGTTCCTTCTTCTCTACTCTCAACACCACTGTTTTTATTGTTTAAAATTTATCTTTGTTGTTGAAAGTATTATAGATGCCCCCTTTTTTCCCATTGACCCCCTACACCCCACACCTGCACCCCCCTCAACACCACTGATTTAGTTCAAGTGCATATCAATTTCTTTTTGGATCATTGGATCAGACTCCTACCCTTTCTCACTGATAAAATTCTTTCCTATTCTTATACCCACGAAGTCCATTTTCCTCATTGCTATTGAAAAAATCATCCTAAGATTCAAGTCTGACAATGTTGAACCTCTGCATAAAGCCTAGCATCTACAAACACCTTAATAAGGTACACAAATCCCCCGTATGCTCTGACCTTTTCATTTCACCCCACTCCCTCAGATATAACCACACATGCATTGGTAGATGTTGTTTCCTCTGTCTGGAAAGCCCTCTCTCCCCTACATCACCTCCCCCATAATCTCCACTTCATATAGCCTTCATTTGGAAAGCCTTCCTCAATCATTAATGCTCAATTCAAACATCACCTCCTCTAGGAAGTCTTCCATGATTCCCCCACACAAAGTTAGCTGCCTTCACTTCTGTGCCTATAATAGCCAACTTGTAACTGCCCCCCTAATGCTAGCATATAGGCTCTTGAAAGCAAGTGCTGTGCATACAGAATGTATTCTCAGCCCCAGAACAGTCTCTGGCATGCAGTGGGAGCTCAACACAGTTATCATATCATCACAGTGCTATCATATTGCAGTATAGTCATTTGTTGATGTGTCTGCCTCCTCCACAGGAATGTGAGCCCCTGGGGCAAAGACAATCTCGTTCGCCTCTGTATTCCAACACTTGTCACAATGCCTGGCAAAAAGTGGGTGGTCAGTGTTTGTTGAATGAACTCATGCACAGGCCAATAAATTAATAAACTGCACAGCCTTCCAGGATTTCCTTGCCTGTCAGCACAACCTAAAGTTATGTTTAGGGGCAAGTCTAGTGTGTTGAGTAGCATGTCCAGTAATGTTTAGAGGGAGCTCTCATGCTGTTATAAAACAAACCAGATTCCAAGAGACCAAAGGTGCCTCGGTTGCGTGTGTCATAAATGTAAGTAAGAATATTTCTAGGTAGAATCCAAATTTTAATTTAAGAAGAACAATGTCCTCTGCTGTGTGCCTGTTCAGCCAGACTTCTTCATCAAAGGGAATTTGAAAGAGCTGTGATTGATGTGTGGTCTACAAAGGGCAGAAGTCCCACTCAGAGGAGGTATGTAAGAGAAATCGTTTTCAGGCGTATTCCTGGGAACTTTCCCATTCATTACGTCATCTCCCGGTGAGGTGGGTGTGAGGATCACCACTATCTATAATAATAAAAGCATAATATGCTAATTAGACCAGACAGCCGAACAACCTTCCAGATGTCTTTCCGGACAACCTCCCGGATGAAGCCACAACTTTTGAATTGTCACTTCACCAATCTGTTGGATTATATCATCATCATTGCCAATGGCCAGAGCCCCACTCCCTGGTAGAGGCACCAGCTCCAGCCTGGGAGTGGAGCTGCATTGGACAGGCTTTCGTTTCTCAGGAGGTCAGTTGTTCTGCAGAATAGTGTCAGCTTCTAAAACAGGAGGCAGCTGGCGGCGCTTCTGGTGCAAAGACACCAGGGCTCTATCGTGGAGTTGGAGCAACATTATGGCGGGGGTGGGTGGGTGGGTTTATACTGTATTAGAGGCCCAGTGCACGGGTGGGTCTGGCTGACCTGCCCCCTGGGGGCGGGCCTATCAGAGGTGGGGCCAGTTGTGGGGAGGAGCTATGGGCAATTGGCTGGCAGGTCCTGCCCCCAATCAGGGTTGGGGAGCTGATCAGGGGTGGGGCCGGCCAGGGGAGGGGCTGTAGGCAGTTGTCTGACTGGCCCCCCACCCTGGTCAAACTCCTGGTCAAAGGGGCAATTTGCATATTAGCCTTTTATTATATAGGATGGTTTCTCAACTTATTTTCCTTTGACATCATGATAAAGAAAACCCACCTTCCCAGCAAAAGCGCTGGGAAAACAGAGCTACAGATCTGCTCTGAGCTCTAGAGGTCTTTGGACATGTGCCAAGCCTCCGCCTCAGCTCAGGCCCCGGGCTAGGTTTGGGAAACAAAGTTATCTAAAAAGAGCATGCGTTGCTGAAGGACTCACAGCCTCTGAGTGACGCAAGCTCAGACAGAAATCAAGTACAGTGTAATTTATCTGTGGGGTGCG
This sequence comes from Myotis yumanensis, assembly GCF_028538775.1. NCBI lineage: Eukaryota > Metazoa > Chordata > Mammalia > Chiroptera > Vespertilionidae > Myotis > Myotis yumanensis. Next base: position 31,584,694 of record NW_027223766.1, read on the forward strand.
ATGGCGAGGAGTGAATCCAACGTGGTGGGGACAAAGAGAAGCGAATGACTTAGGTAGGTTTCCAGGGTCAGCAGCCTTCAGATAGCAAGGCAGCCTCTGCCTTCCTGAGGCAAGCCCGAAAACAGGACAGTGAGAAGTTAGTCGTCACGGTTCACTCTCACTCAGAAAACAAGCCAGGCAGAATTCTTCACTGACAGCATTGTCTAGGAACGGTTTTCATAACAGGTGAATGCATGCAATAATTCTAACAAATTGCCAGGCCTGCTTTCCAGCACAGATTCTCTAAGGGACATTCAATGGGAGTCGGGTGGGGGTGGGGGGTGGGGGAGAGGGCTGCGGGGAGTGGTAAGAAGTACCCACTATATTATGATACCTGGTTTTATTTATCATATCAGCAGCTTAATCTCAGCCCTGTGTTACCCAGCGCCTCGCAACCCTGACTGCACATTGGACTAATCTAAAGCCATTTTGGAAAATACTGACTCTCAGGCTCTGTCCAAACCATTTGAATCAGAATTTCTGGGCCCTGGCCAGGTAGCTCAGTTGGTTAGAATGTCGTCCAGATATGCCAAGGTTGTGGGTTCAATCTCCAGTCAGGGCACATACAAGAAGCAACCAATGCATATATAAGTGGAACAACAAGCCTTACTCTCTCAAAAAAAAAAAAAAATAAAAGAAATAAAGGAAAAGAAAAGAAAAAGAGAATCTCTGGAGCACAAGCATGAGCTATATATTTAAAGGTTCCTGGGTTATTCCAATCTGTGGCCAGGATCAAGAACACACATGCAATCCTCTGCTCACATCTAAATGAGAGTCCTATCTTCTTATTTCAGCAGCATCTGAGTTGTATGACAGACTAGAGAAACAGTATACATGCAAATACATGAAAAAGCATCATGTTTTGTGTACATGTAAGGCCATGTTCCCACATTAACAATCAATGGGTAGCGAACCTCTAAAAATGTTTACTTCTTGGATTGTTGGTTAGTTTACTGCAGATTAAATATACAACTCGGGATCATGTCAATTCCTTGGTATAGACTCAACAGTGATTGTCATAGGCCCACATTAAATCAGCACTGATACTGAGAAACCCACGGTAATGAGTATTTAGTTTACTGGATTATGAAAACTACATAAACATTATATATACAGATGCCATAGAAACAAAGTACAAATTGTAGCTAATGTTAAGTTTGGCTGCCTAAGGAGGAAGAAGGAAGGGAGCTCATGTCTACTGACTACCTTCTGTTATCTAGGCTTTTTATGCATATTATATATTTGCATGGGCAGATAAACCTACCATGGTATTTTTGAAACATTAAGTAATGAAATCAGTCTAGTGCATCACAACCAGTATTTCTTAAAATATAACGGAAATAGAAGAATAAAAATATGCATCAACTGCAGTAATGGAATATATTCATGAAAGCTTTGTTTTTGTTATACATATGTGGCATATTGCATTGTGATATTCCAGGCTACTACCAAATATCTAAAAACTGCTACCCAAAGAGAAGTTATTATGAATCCAATTTACAGATGAAAAAACTGAGGCTCAGAGATCTTAAATAATCCACCCAAGGCCATAGAGCGAGCAGTGAGTTTACGAATATACCACTCTCTCTCTCCTGGAGAAGGCAAGCTTTACTGGTAAATAAAATATATCTGCAGAGAGAAGACACACGTGTTCATAATTACCATTTTTTAAAATAATACTAGTTGAACGACAATATTGCTTCCTAATTTTATTGTTGAGACTTAACATTTTCCAGACTCGCTGATTTATGAACTGTCATAACCCTAGCCACAGTTTGAACTCCAGCTATATTTTCTTTTCACTTTCATCACGTCTAAGCGTGGTTGGAACTCCTGGGCTGTGGGTTTGTTTAGTTTTGATTTCTTTCCTTTGTGATTCCAGGCACATCATTGCAGCACAAGGAGCCACAGACTCCCTCCCGGGCTCCCCCACCTCCTCGCCAGGGCAATGTCCCCGAGGCTCAGCCCACCAGCCCAGGGCACACCTGGCCGTATTAGCAACCTCTGTGGCCGAGTGGACAGATTTCCACGCGTGCTGCACCTGGACAAACAGGACTGGGACCCTTCGGCTCCAAGGACAATACTGCTCTGCCGGATCATCTTACCGGCTACAGCCTGGGCCATCCCACTGATCATTCCTTCCCAGCTCAGTGTCTGTAAAACCCCCAAGATGCCTCTCACTAGCAAGACAGATTTCAGAGCGGTTTTGACCATTTAGAACTACCACTAAAGTGATCCTTTAAAGATCTGATGTGTTTTTCTTCTCGAGCCTCCTGTTTCTTCAAGACCCACATTTTTTTTTTACATTCACTAAGCAGAGCCTGATCTTGCTATGAAAATCTTTCTGCCAAATGATCAAGCAAAAGTATCCAAAACCACTAAGTTGGAGGGGAAAGCCTCTACAGACCACCCCACTCTACTCGCAGAGCCAAGGAGCTTTCAGTTAAGGGCAGGCATTATTTCGGAGGGCCCCGGGGAGCACCTTGGAACGAGGAGGTGTCGCAGAGATGGCATTATGGTAGAAAGGGTTAGGAAAAAGAATTACTTCGAATCGAGTTGGACCCATAGCCCAGGTCTCCTCCACTCGGGGAGGGAGCCAGCGCTCTGTCAGGCTTTGGTTAAAGAGAGGCAGGAGCAGCTACATACATTTGGGGGCCAGTGAGAAAAAAAGTGGGGTTTCTTGCTGAAAATGTAATAAGAATCTCAAGCTGGTGACAGCAGAACATGAAATCAAACATGAAACCCTGTGAGACTGCAGACGGCATGCCCAGGAAGCCCACCCTGAGGGGGAGGGCTGTACCTTTAGCGCCCACACTGGCCATGTCACTTCAGCATTGAGGGATTACATCAAAGAATCTTCCTTCTAATTCCATCCCCTGCTAACATGTGTACACATTTTTTAACACTCCGGTGTGGGGTGAATTTCCCGCCAAAATATAAGCTGGCGCGGGCAATTATTTAGGTTTCCCGCGCAAAATCAGGGATTTTTATGATACCTATTACCCCAATGGGTATGAAACGGTTCGCATACGCAGGTAGGTATCTTTGTGAACGGCAAACAAACAAATATTTGGTAATACGCAGTTACAATCGGCCCGAGTTTACACGTTTCCCGCACTCCACCGCAAATCTATATGAACGGAGTTAAGACGGCTCCCGCGGAGTACGCGCAATTCACGCGAGCCGACTTAACTCGTTTCCCCCACTCCAAGTGTTAATATGTTTTTATTGATTTCAGAGAGAGGCAAGGAGAGGGAGAGAGGGATGGAAGCATCAATGATGAGAGAGAATCATTGATCGGCTGCTTCCAGCACACCCCCTACTGGGGATTGAGCCCACAACCCGGGTATGTACCCTGACTGGGAATAGAACTGTGACCTTCTGGTTCATGGGTCAACATTCAATCACTGAGCAACACCAGACAGGCCTGTGTACACATTTTTACATGGATATTCTGGTTACCATGTTCCAATACGATTGTATAACTAACCTTTAACTCGAATTCACTATACACCAGACCCTGGACTAATGAATTTACATGCATTGTCTACAGTCATTTCCATTTTGCGGACGAGAAAACCAAGGCTTCAGGGGAAGTATTTATTTGCATAAGGCAGCAATTTTCAACCTTTTTCATCTCGTGGTTACAAAAATCCCGGGGCACACCTAAAAAAATTTTTTTGGCCCAACTGACAAAAAAAAGAGTATAACTTTGATTAATTGACAGTAGACAGCTATTGTGTTGGCTGTTGTCATTTATTTTAGTTGACAATCTAAGGTAAAAGAGGTCAGTGCCCCTGACTAAATAGTCAGGTACTGAATGTTTTAAAAATTCTTGCAGCACACCAGTTGAAAATTACTGGCCTAAGGAATAACTAGAAAGTGGCATTTTAAGAAAATAAAGATCAGAGCAGAAATAAATGAAATAGATTAAAAAGGCAATAGGGAAGATTGATGAGTTATTTAAAAAAGAGAGAGAGAAACAAAACAGGCAAACCTACAGCTAGAATCACCAAGAAAAAAAGAGGATTCAAATAAAACTAGAATTGAGAGAAATGTTACAACTGCTGCCACAGAAATACAAAGGATCATTAAGAGACTACTATGAACAATTACACACCAACAAATTGGACAATCTAGAAAAATAGGTAAATTCCTAGAAATATACAACCTACCAAGCCGAACCATAAAGAAATGGAAAACCTACCCTGGCCCTGTGGCACAGCTGGTTGGGGCATCAGCCTATACACCAAAAGGTTGTGGGTTTGATTTCTGGTCAGGGCACATACCCAGGTTGTGGGTTTTATCCCCAGTCGGGGTACATAGAGGAGGCAACCAATTGATGGTTCTCTCTTACATTGATGTTTTTCTCTCGCTCTTCCTCTCTTCATTGCTCTCTCTCTAAAAATCAGTGAAAACATATCCTAATGAGGATTATAAAAATAAATAGGAAGTCTGCACAAACCATTTACTAGTAAGCAAATTGAGTCAATAATCAAAATCATCCCAACAAACAGAAGCCCAGGACCAGATGACTCCACTCGTGAATTCTACTAAACAATGAGATAAGAATTAATACCAACCCTTCCCAAACTCTTCCAAAAAAAATAGAAGAGAAGGGGAAGGAACACTTCAAACTTCAAATGTTATGAGGCCTGCATTACTCTGATATCAAAGCCAGATTAGGACACCACAAGAAAACTATACAGTAATATCTCTGATGAATATAGATAGAAAAATTCTCAACAAAATATTAGTAAACCAAATTCAACAACACATTAACAGAATTATACACCAAAAACAAATGGGACTTATCTCTGGGATGCAAGGATGGTTCAAAACACAAATCAATCAATGTGATACATCACATTAATAGAATAAAAGGTAAAAATTAAGTGATCATCTCAATATATGCAGAAGAATCATTTGACAAAATTCAACCTCATTCATAATTAAAGGTCGAAACAAAGTGGGTATAAAGGGAAAGTACCTCCACATAAGAGAGGCTATATATAACAAAACCACAGTTAACATCATACTCAATGGTGAAAAACTGAAAGATTTTCCTCTAATACTCAGAACAAGGATGCCCACTCTCACCATTTTTATTCAACATAGTACTGGAAGTCTCATGCTCTTACACTGGTGCTCCACGCCCACCACTCACCCTGTGCACTCACCCCATCTCTCCCCATAGCCCTGTGGCTGCTGGACTGGACTGTGCTTTAAAATGGAGTGGAGGCTCGGGGCAGTGGCCTTAATTCTTACCCTGCTGAAGACTAGATTGGACTTTTTCCATGGTGGGATGAAGGGAAATGGGAATTGGAAACCCAGAGGTTTAATTCCACAGAAGTAAAGATCACTTATCTTCCTGTGCGAGTCTCAGAAAATTCCTTTCTTTGCGCCATTGCAAGGACTCCACTTGCTCTGGTAACTGGTGGGGACACAGAAAGTACCCCCCCACCACCACCACCAATAACAATATGACCCAGCAATTCCATTTCTAAATATTTATCTAAAGAAAACAAAAACACTAATTCATCGCAGCATTATTTACTATAGGCAAGATATGGAAGCAACCTAAGTGTCCTTTGATAGATGAATGGATAAAAAAAAGAGATGTAGTACATATATACAATGGAATATTATTCAGCCATAAATAATGATGAAATCTTGCCATTTGCAACAAAGGGATGAACGTAGAGGGTATTATGCTAAGTGAAATAAGTCTGACAGAGAAAGACAACTACCATATGATTTCACTTATATGTGGAATCTAAAAAAACAAAATAAACAAGACAGAAAAAAAGACTCAAAGATACAAAAATTAAACACAACAAAAAGAAGACTCATAAGACACACAGCACATTTTAATGGTTGCCAGATGTGAGGGGGTTTGGGAGGATAGGTGAAAAAGGGGAGGGGATTAAGATGTACAAACTGCCAGTTATAAAACAGTTATGGGGATATAAAGTATGGGAAAATAGTCAATAATATTGTAATAACTATGTATGCTGCCAGATGGGTACTAGACTTATTGGGACGATCACTTCATCAATTATATAAATGTCTAACCACTATATTGTTCACCTAAAACTAATATGTCAACTGTAATTGAAAACCAAACACATTATTTTAAAAAGAAAGAAAAATATAATTCTGCAAGTTCCTTTAGTTTTTCTTCTAAGTGTTATTCAAGACTAGACATTTCCCCAGCTAGCAACAGTTTTGAAAACTACAGGCATATCTCAGGGATATTGTGGGTTCAATTCCAGATCACCACTAAAGTGGGTATCACAATAAAATGAGTCAAAAAAATGAGTCATAATCTTTTTGCTAGTGGAGGGTCTTATCCTTCATTTGTAAAAAGAAAAAAAATTTAAAGGCAACACTGTTGAAGTGCAATAAAGTGAAGTGCTTCTTAACAGGAAAGAATCCCAGATGCAAATCCCACTGGTGATTTGTGCAGAATGGATAAAAGGCCTCACAGATAACCAACAGAATGACAGTGTACCCTAATAGCTTTGCCCTTGCCTGTTCATTGTGTTACTGTAATAACAAACATATGGAAGGACAAATCGGCTGATTCTCTGGGGTAAGCCAGGCAGGGACAGAGCCTAAACCAGAGATCCCAGGTTTACGCATCAAGGCCATCTCTTCCTGGGGAGCTTTAGACAACGTACGGATGACTCAGCTATTTTAGTGGAGCCACCTATGGTGCCAGGGACTGTCATGCAGACATAAGGGTAGTGATGCGAGTGTGGTTCTCAGTGGAGCTGCTTGTTTTCACTCTGTCATTCTGGAACATTCTCACCCATTCCCCTTGTTGCTGACTAGTCAACAGGAGCTCTCTCAACACCCACAAAAATGGAAAGGGAGAAACAAGGCAGTTACTAAAACAGTACTTCTCACACACCCATGGCATGCCGGGCTATAGGCGCAAGGCAGATTATGATTCATGGTGTCCTGCATGGGGCCAGAGTTCTGCATTTCCAACCAGCTCCCAAGTGCTGCTGATGCTCTTGGCCTGTGGACCTGCAATTGAATTCCCCAAGATTAAATCCCTGCTCTGATGAAACGGGGGTTTTGCTTTCTGTCAGGGGCCTTGCACTGACCAGGTTAAATAAAGAGTTTGTGGTCAGCCAGCCCCTGTTCAGGGGATGAAATCATGACATGTGGGGAAAAATAGGCTTCCATGAGAGACAGGGCGTGTCCTGGCGCTATTGGCATTCCTGGTGTCGGTGGTTCCAGAAGCCCTGCTAGGCCCCAACACTTCATCAGATTCCCAGAGCCCATAACTTCTCTTCGCTTAACCAACCAGAGCTGGATTTACATTACTAACAACCACGGTTCCCAACAATGGAAATATAATGGCTAAATGAATTACGATATGTCCCTATGGGGGAATTATGCAGCTGTCAAAAAGGCATTATTTCAAAAAACATATTGGGATGGACAAATAGTATAAGGTTAAGTGGGGAAAAAAATACACACCAATGTATATATACAGAATAATCTGAATTCTACACAAACTTTTGAGGAAAATTAAAAGTCGACTCAAAAACATAAATAATAGTTATGGCCGGCTGAATAATAGGTCCCCAAATATGTCCACGTCCTAATTCCCAGAATCTGTGGAAATTACCATATATGGCAAAAGAGACTTTGCCAATGTGATTAAATCAAGGGTTTTGCCATTGATTATCTTGGGTTATCTGAGTCAGCCTAATATAACCACAGTGGTCCTTACAGGAGGGAGTCAGGCGGGTCAGAGGAGGGAATCTGATGACAGAAATAAGATTGGAGGGATAGCCTTTGAAGATGGAAGAAGAGGGTGACAAGCCAAGGGATGTGACTGGCTACAAGAAGTTTAAAAAGGACGAGAAAACAGCCCTAGCTGGTTTGGCTTAGTAGACAAAGCATTGGCCCGTGGACTGAAGGGTCGGGGTTTGATTCCGGTCAAGGGCACATGCCTGAGTTGCAGTCACAATCCCCAGTAGGGGGTGTGCAGGAGGCAGCTGATAAATGATTCTCTCTCATCGTTGATGTTTCTATCTCTCTCTCCCTCCCCCTCTCTGAAATCAATAAAAATATTTTTTAAATGATAAATAAATTAATTTTTTAAAAAGCCAGAAAATGGATTTTGCCCTCAGAGCCTCCAGAAGGGACCCGCCCTGCCGACACCTTGACCTTAGCCCAGTGAGCTTGATTTCAGACTTCTGATCTCCAGACTTGTAAGATAATACATTTATGTTGGTTAAAGCCACTACATTTGTGGTCATTTGTCTTAGTAGCAATAGGAAACTAAGACACTATTGTCTCTGCACTTTCCTTTAACTAATATGTTACTTTAATAAAATGCACAATTTACTTTAAAAGAGGGCATAAGTGTAGCTTGCTATACTTTTTTTTTTCCTTTACGCTTTAACATAGCTTGGTTACTGTTATTTTCTAGCACTGTTGAAGATAATCACGTTTCAGGAGAATCTCACTCTGTATTAATCGAATTCTGACCCTGTCAGTCCCCTGGGAAAGCTCTGGACCGTTGCTGTTAATAGCCAACAGGTGACTGAAAGTGCACTTACAAGACTGACACCTAATGAAAACCAAAAGGCCCAGAGACATGCTCAAGTCACAGAGCATGTACAGACTCATCACAACACTTGGAACTCTCCGTCCTCCCGTCAGTGTATTCCCAGCATCGTGACTCTGGAATCACCGAGAAAAACAATGAAAATGGCATGACTGCTACATGCCTAGGGTAATATACTAGTAAAAGGTCTTGAAACTCTGGATGCTGTTCATGCAACAACTAAACGAGGTTGAAAGGTCCTGGTCTGTTATTCCCAACCCCAGGCTGAGATCACTGGCACCTCTATGAGCCCTCAGAGTCCTCTGTGTATATTTTCCTGTCATACTTACTTCACTCCATAACAATTATTTATTGATGCATCCATCTCCCCTAACTAGACTTCAGTGTTTTAATGTTCCTCTCTATTAATTCTCTCTCTATGTCATGTATGGATATATTTATATTGACTGGGGTTTTTACTGCCTTATTAGAGAGTATATTTTCCTACCTCTTTGCATGCCTGGAATTTTTTTATTGAATGCCAAACATTGACAATTGTACCCTGTTGGGTGGCTATATATTTTGTACTCCTACAAATATTCTTGACATGCTTTTAATGCATTTAAGTTACTTGGGAACAATTTAATCATTTTAGGTATGCTTTTAAACTATCCTCACTTCCTAAATAAGGGAACAAATGTTCAGATAAGTACAATAACATGTCCAACATCTCTCAGTTATCAAAGTTATAGTCAGGATTTAAACCCAGATCAATATGATTCCAAAGTCAAATGCTTGTATATTATGGAATGCTGAAGCAACTCCAGCCAGCCACCAGAATCTCTTGAGAAGATCCTAAAAGACCAAGAAATCAGGGATTTTTAAAATATTTATTTCCACCCACATTTAGCAAAGCATCTTGAGGAGAAATGGATAGAGCTGTCATCAACCAAGATTGGCTTGGCTTGAATCAATCCTGGCAAAGAGAAACTGGGGGACTTAGGGCCTTCATTCATCATGAATTCATTTGGAATCCAGGCCACTGTCTAAATTTTACCTTTGAAATCTAAATTCAAGTTAAACAAAAATTGAAAAGTTTCCCCTAGAAGGAATCTTATGTTTGTCCAAAGCACGAGGAGAATTGGTCAAGATGTCATGTCATTCCACTTTAGCAAGTTCTTTGAAGATAGGATCAAGAGAGTTGAATTTTCATTATCTTGGGTAAGTTAAGAATTCAAGTTTCATACTTTTACCAATAAAAAAAAAAAAAAAAAGAATTCAAGTTTCTGTTGCTAAGGCCAGGATCCAATTTAATTTGATTCAATAGCATTTATAAAATGCCTTGTCTATGTGGTCTTAGGCTGGGAAAGTGAAGAGCGTTAAGACATAAGCCCTACCCTAGAAAATAGTATTCAACAATATATAAGAAGGGTTATATATCATGATGAAATGGGTTATATTCCAGAACAAAAGAAGAAAAATCTTACCATCATCTCAATAGATGCAGGGAAAAGTATTTGGAAAAAAAACCAACCACCACATTAATTCTTAATAAAAACTCTCAGCAACCAAGAAATAGAAAATTCTTGTCTGCCTGATAAAAAGCAACTGATGAAAAACCCCAAAGCTAACATAATATAATAAAAAGACAGAATGCTTTTCCCCTTAAGATCAGGAACAAGGAGAGGATATGTACTCTCATCACTTCAGCTCAACATTGCACTGGAAGTTATAGTCAATGCAACAAGACAAAATAATAAAATAAACAAAACAAACATCATCTAGATGGAAGTGAACCTGTATTAATTGCAGATAACATGATCAAGAATGTAGAAAATCTCATGGAATTGAAAAAAAGCTACTAGAATTAATGTGAGTCTAATAAATTTGCAGGATGCAAAAAATCAATGCACATTAATCAACTATTTTTATACACTATCAATCAACAAATGAAAGTTGAGATTGAAGCTGCAAAAAATAAAACCATTTACAATATTATCAAAAACATGAAATATTTTAGGATAAATCTAATAACAACAACAACAACTATGCCCTGATAATGAAAACACTGCTGAGAGAATTTAAAGAAGACCTAAATAAAGGGACAGATGTACTTCTATGTGTTCCTGGGTCAGAAGATTAATACTATTAAGATGTCAGGCTTCCCCAAATTGATCTATCATTTCAACATAATCTCAGTAGGCTTTTTTTTTTTCAGAGAAATTGACAAGCAGATTCTATAATTCATACAGAAAAAGGATTGGAGTAGCCAAATTAACTTTGAAAAAGAAGACCAAATTTTAGGACTGTCACTACCTGATTTCAGCCCTAGTAGAAAGCTAAAGTAATCAAGAAAGTGTGTTGCTTTGTCAGGATAGACAAACAGGTCAAGGAAACAGGACAAACAGGCCAAATATTGAGGAGCACATTGGCTTTCAATTGATTTTTCAAAAGGTGCAAAGGCAATTTGGTGCTTACATGACAACTGGGTTTGGCCTGATTTATGATTCCTTGGATTATGCAAAGAAAAATGAGCCCAAACATAGACTTGCAAGACATGGCCTGTGTGAAAAGAAGAAAACCTCAAGAAAACAGAGAAAGGAACGCAAGAACAGGATGAAGAAAGTCTGTTGGTGCCGCCAAAAAGTGAGCTGGCAAGGAGACAACAGGCGTAGTTTCTTCTGACTATCTATGGTCATTGCACAGATTTTTCTTTTATATTTCCCATGAGAGAATTAATAAACTAAGAACATTTATGTGAGGAAAAAATCAATCATTTGGGTGCTTGTTAAAATTGTACAGTCTAGGCCTCTCCTACAAAGGTATTTCTTGAGTTGGTTTGAGTGGGACCAGGGATCTGCATGTCCAGCAGGTCCATGGACCACACTGGAGAAACCCTGTTGGCCTCCTGCAGCTAAGTCAGAGATACTCTGCTGCCATGGTGATGCCCAAAGCTAAGGAGGTGAGAGTGAGAAAAAGAGCGGTCCGGTTCTCGCTTTAGTCTTCAAGAAGGGCCTGAAAATACTCAGAAAAGTTACACTGAAAGGCAATTAATCTTGAACAAATACTGAATGCTTAATTTAGGAGGGTGTTAATTCCCTTACATCTGTCGCCTAATCCTTAGAAATGACTTAATGAAATGACCAGAAGCATGGAGTCAAGGCTGCAGGGCCCTGATCATATATCACAAAGCTTTAGTGCAAGCAACATAAATTTATTGGGCTTATTTGGTCATTTATGCTGCTTTCACTCATTCATTAAGTTAGCCAACTGTGCCAACTTTATAACGAAACTTCAGAAGGGCCTTTCCTACCAGAGTGGACATGATTTAAATAGGATGGTTAGCTTTTATAAAGGCATTTATACATATACATTTACATATATATACATACACCGGCATCAAGGCAGACCAGTGCTTCTTTGTATCATTGGTTCGTTTAAGAAACGTTCATTGAGGGGGAAGATAGCGGCATAGGTAAACACCGGAGACTGCCACCGTGGACAACCACTTCAAAAATACAACTAAAAGTCGGAATGGACATCAACCAGAATGACGGGAAGGCTGGCTGAGGAGAGACTCTTCAACTAGAAGCAAAAACAACAGCATTCCGATGCTCAGCGGAGGCGCAGTGTGGAAAATTTAAAGGTACGGCGGTGCGGTGGTGAGGGTGCGCGCGCAAAGCGGGCTGGCGGCTGAGGGCGCGATTGTCGTTTTCAATCAGGAGCGAGTCTCAGACTCTGGGCTCCAGATCCGGGCGAGTCTCTAGGGACCCAGACTCAAACGGGAGAAGCGGGACTGTCTGGCTACGGCCCCTCCGAGGTTTGCAGCGATTGCTGGGACAGAGAGGCAGAGCCCCTGGGGACGGACTGAGAGCGGCCATAGCTGCTCCCTCCCCCCCGCCCTGTTGAGCCCGCCCCGCCCAAACCCTGCGCACAGCCATTTGCCGATCGCTTCAGGCAAGGGCTGGACTAGCGCCTCCCCTGAGGACTGAAGTTTTCCCACAGCTGATTTCCACCGCCAGTTGGCCTGGTGGTCAAATCCCTCTAGTGTTAACTACAACAATTAAGGCTTGGCTAGAACAAGACTGCGCCCAGAGACCACAAGGGGGTGCACCAAGAAAGCATAAAAGATGCGGAGACAAAAAAACATGACAGAAATGGAGGATATGGAGCTAAGAATCGCAATTTTGAGGGCTTGCCATAAATTTGTGCAGAGCCTCACGAAAACTAATGAGACCCTCGATGCTACGATAAAGAAATTAGAAAGTAAGCATACACGGACTGAAATAAAGAATATTATACCCAATAGCAGACCAGAGGAGCACAAGAATCAAACCAAAGATTCAACAAAAAACACCCAATTGGAAAAGCAAAATGAAAAAAGAATCCAAAAGTGTGAAGATAGTGTAAGGAGCCTCTGGGACAGCTTTAAGCGGACTAATATCAGAGTCATTGGAGTGCCAGAAGATGAGAGACAGCAAGATATTGAAAACCTATTTCAAGAAATAATGGCAGAAAACTTCCCCCACCTGGAGAAAGAAATGGACTTACAGGTCCAAGAAGCGCAGAGAACCCCAAACAAAAGGAATCCAAAGAGGACCACACCAAGACACATCATCATTAAAATGCCAAGAGCAAAAGACAAAGAGAAAAATCTTAAAAGCAGCAAGAGAAAGAGGCTCAATTACCTACAAGGGAATACCCATACGACTGTCAGCTGATTTCTCAACAGAAACTTTGCAGGCCAGAAGGGAATGGCAAGAAATATTCAAAGTGCTGAATACCAAGAACCTACAACCAAGATTACTTTATCCAGCAAAGCTATCATTCAGAATTGAAGGTCAGATAAAGAGCTTCACAGATAAGGAAAAACTAAAGGAGTTCATCACCGCCAAACCAGTATTATATGAAATGCTGAAAGGTATCCTTTAAGAAGAGGAAGAAGAAGAAAAAGGTAAAGATACAAATTATGAACAACAAATATGCATCTATCAACAAATGAATCTAAGAATCAAGTGAATAAATAACCTGATGTACAGAATGAAGTGGTGACTATAATGAATCAGGGACATAGAAAGGGAATGGACTGACTATTCTTGGGGGAAAAGGGGTGTGGGAGATGCGGGAAGTGACTGGACAAAAATCATGCACCTATGGATGAACTCAGTGGGTGGGGAGTGAGGGTGGAGGGTGGGGTGGGAGCTGGAAGGAGGGGAGTTATGGGGGGAAAAAAGAGGAACAAATGTAATAATCTGAACAATAAAGATTTAAAAAAAAAAAAAAGAAAAGAAAAGAAAAAAAAAAAAAAAAAGAAACGTTCATTGAATATCTCCTTGTCCCTGACATACAACTTCATTAGGCTACTTTGAGTCTTACTTGTAATGTCACTTCCCCGTCCAACTTTTCTGAAAGCCCCCAGGCACAATAAATATTTAAAATATTTTTATCAATAATTTATTTTTTATAGCTATACCTTCCCTTCTGCCAAAAAGAAATTCAGATTGATGTTATATATTAGATGTTATATATTATAAAACTAAAGAATTTTATGACTGGGGGGAGTTTCATTATAACACTAATCTCAATGTAATAAAATTCACTATTTACATATCTTTTCCCCAAATAGATCACCAACTTGAAAAGGGGAGACTATTAATCATGGAATTAATCATTCTATTAATCATTGAATCCTAGCACATTAGAATGAGCGTGCAACCCGTGCATGTGCCCCTGACCCCAGTCAGGCGTCAGTGGTTCTCAACCTGTGGGTCGCGACCATCGGAAAACACATATAGCATATCAGATATTTACATTACGATTCATAACAGTAGCGAAATTACAGTTATGAAGTAGCAACGAAAATAATTTTATGGTTGGGGGTCACCACAACTTGAGGAACTGTATTAAAGTGTCGCGGCATTAGGAAGGTTGAGAACCACTGCAACATTTTAAGCCTGTCCTGCCTCAGTGAACTCTACCCTTGTCCCTCACTCTACCCATGCCCAGAGAGCTACTTGAATTTAGAAACTTCAGTTCAAACCCCCAATCTGCCACTGGTTCTCTGTTCATACACAGCAAGTTACTTGAGCTCTCTGAGTTTCAGTGTGATGGTTAATTTTATGTATCAAATTGACTGGGCCAGGTGGTACCCAGATATCTGGTTAAACATTAATCAGGGTGTGTCTCTGAGGGTATTTCTGGATGAGATTAACATTTGAATTGAAAACTAAGTAAAGCAGATTGTCCTCCCTAATGTGGAATAACAGAGAATGCATTCTCTCACCTGTTTTCTGGGGGAGATGCAGATCTTCTCCTGCACTCAAACTGAAACTTACACCATGGACTCTTCTCATTCTGAGACCTGAGGCCTCAGACTCAGACTGGAACTACCACGGGCTCTCCTGCGTTTCCAGCTTGCTAATGGCAGATCAGGGGACTTTTTAGCCTCCATTATCATAGGAGCCAGTTACGTTTAAGAAACCTCTTTTTATATATCATAGGTTCTATTTCTAGAACTCTGACTAATACACTCAGTTTCTTCATCTGTGAAGCAAGGAAGGTAAGAGCCATATTTTAGCATGCACTAAATATTCTGTATGTATTATCCCAATTAATCCTTTAACCCCTGTATGATGTAAGCACTATTGATATGACCGTCCTCTCTACATTTCTGCTTATTCAAAGTTCTTACTTACTGTGGTAATATTTCCCCCCGCCACTAGCACAACAATTATGTTTGCTTCTCATAGCCAAATGCCAAGGAAAGAGAATCTTATGGGTCCAAGTTAATTATTGGTCCCTGCTGAGAAAAATTCTACAAGCTACCCTATTATCTGATGTACAGTTGGGCTTGTTCAATCAGCTTCCCACACATGGCCATTCAGCTTTGTTCACAGGAAATTGAGGGTGGGGAGGCATTGGTCTCATGTTAACACAATGGCAATTTGTATTTAATAAACCACCCTTAACAGCATGGTAAAGGCCCAGATTTCCTGAGATCACTAGGAGGCTATGGAATTGGCAAGCTTGCTGACGTTGGACCTATATTTAGTTTCTTCGTAAGGACTAAGGCAGAAAAGGTAAAATACACCAGGGTGTGCTCTTCAGGAATCAGCGATCTCCTACCACATGTTTACTGCTGTACTCCAAGCCCCTAGAACTGCACTTGGCACCTCACAAGCCTTCAAAAACACATGTTCAATGGATGACTAAGTCTAACAACCCAAGGCCTTCCTGACAGAGGCAGCTCCAAAGATGAATAACCTTGAGCTAGTCTTCCTATGACTGTATGATCACGAGAGAGAGCCACACTCCCAGTAACATGCCCAATAAGTGTGTTCGCTCTGAACAGATTCTTCTCAATTCTTCTCTTAAGTATAAGAAAACCCTGGAAAGCCCTGATGAGGCCTCTACTGGGGGCTGGAGCTCCCTCTAGGGGCCAAAATAAAGTATCTTAAAAAATGTAGCCCTGGTTCCGTAGGCAAATTTCTTACTTAAGAAAAATGTTTTTCATCAGACAAAGCTGCTAGTATACTGGGGGCATTCTACAGGACACCTGGCCATACTCCTCAAGATTCTCGAGGTCATGGAAAATAAGGAAATATTGAGAAACTGTCAGATTAGAGCAGTGATTCTCAACCTTTTGGCCCTTTAAATACAGTTCCTCATGTTGTGACTGAAGCATAAAATTATTTTCGTTGCTACTTCATAACTGTAATGTTGCTACTGTTATGAATCGTAATGTAAATATATGATATACAGGGTGGTCTTAGGCGACCCCTGTGAAATGGTCGTTTGACCACCAAAGGGGTTGCGACCCACAGGTTGAGAACAGCTAGATTAGAGGATACTGTGGAGAAAAGACAACACAATGCAATGTGGTTTCCTGGATTGCATCCTGGAACACAAAGAAGCCATCAGTGGTGAACTGGGGAAGTAGGAATGAAGCCTGGAGTTTAGTTGATAATAATGAACCAGTGTCAGCTTGTTGTTTTGACAAATGTACCATGATAACATAAGATGTAAACAATGAAGAAAACTGGGCGAGGGGCCTACAGGAAAACTGTACTATCTTTGTAATTTTTCTGTTAATCTAAAATTACTCCAAAATTAAAAGTTTGTTAAGAAAAAAAAAAAGAAAGAAAAATGTTTTTAATGCCATAACATATAGCAACATTACCGGAACAACTTCACAGAGTGACAGATTTAACAATGCTCCTCTCGCTATACAGTCATTCAGCAAATATTAAGTATATAGTACATACCAGGACTGTGCAAGGTACAGGGTATTTAAATTGAGGATGTGGGGATGTGTATAGAAGGGAACCCGTGTACACTGTTGGTGAGAATGTAAACTGGGACAGCCATTAGGGAAAATAATATGGAGGTTCCTCAAAAAATTAAAAATAGAACAACCATAAGATCCAGCAATGCTTCTCCTGGGCATATTCCCAAAGGAAATGAAACCACTACCTCAAAGAGATACCTACACTTTCATGTCATTGCAGCATTATTCACAATAGCTAAGATATGTGAACAATTCTAAGTGTCCATGGACAGATGATAAAGAAAATGTTATACACATACATGTATACATATCCCATGAAATATCATTCAGCCTTAAAAAAAAAATGAAGGAAATCTTGGCATTTGTGACAACATGAGTAGAACTGGGGATATTATGCTGAGATAAGCCAGACACATAAAGACAAAAATGATATGGTATCACTTATACGTGGAATCTAAATAGTCAAACTCATAGACACCAGGGGAAGGGCAGTGGAGGGGTGGGGATAATGGAAAAATATTAAAAGAGTTCAAAGTTTTAGTTATGCAGGATAAATAAATTCTGGATGTCTAATGTACAGCATCGTGACTATCCTATACTAGAGGCCTGGTACACAAAATTTATGCATGGGTAGGGTCCCTAGGCCTGGCCGGCGATCAGGGCCTTCCATCCCCTAGCTGCCAGCAGGGGCCTTCCTTCCTTTATCTATATATACCAAAGGCTAATATGCAAAGTGTCCTCTCGGGAGTTCAACTGCTCGCTATGATGTGCGCTGACCACCAGGGGGCAGTGCGGAACAAAGGAAGGCCCTGGCCAGCAGCCGGCCACTGGGGAAGGAAGGCCCCGGTTAGTAGCCAGAAGGCCCCAATCAGCCCTGATTGCTGGCCAGGCCTAGAGACCCTACCCTTGCATGAATTTGGTGCACTGGGCCTCTAGTAGTTATAATACTGTATTGTATACCAGAAATTCACAAAGAGAGTAAAGTTTTAATTGTCACAAAAATGTTAACTAAGTGAGATGATGGATATGTTAATTAGTTTAGCTGTGGTCATTATTTCACAATGTATAAAAAAGTGACATAAGCATCATGGCAACATAAAACATTCCTCCTTTCTGTCCCCTTTTCAGCAAAGAATTAGACATCCATGCATGAACAAAAGCACCTGAGCAGGAGCTGTGGGATACAGCAACATATGCCAAGGGGCCTGGGAGGAGTCCCCCCAACCTGTGCATCTAGTAACTGGCAGACAGACCCTGGTACAGGGTGGAACCAGCAGAGCAATGCTACCTGCCCCAGCTCCTCTCAATGTGGTGGTAGAAAAACCCTGGCAAGGGCTGATCTAGGCAGATACCCTTAGTCCAGAAAGAAATTTTAGTAGTCCAGTATGCCAGAGGAGAGATTCCAGCAGTGGAAAAGGAAAAAAAGAAAAAGGTTTGGGTATAGGAGGATAAGTATTTCAGTACCATTGCCACAAGCACACACCCCAGCTCAAGGCAACACTGCATGGAGTTGAATGATCAGGAGTCAGTGAGTGGCTCTCCCACAGGGAAACAGAAGAGTGATGAGTGAGGGCTTCTCTCTCCAGTGGTGCAGGACACAGCTGAAGAAACCCATTTCTCTCCAGCAGCTCCGAGAGGACTGAGATAGGACCTCCCAGAGGACTGGGAGGAGGGAGGAGACTGGGAAGGAGACAGATAAGAATACCAAATGGCATTAAAGGGACTCAGTTCCTGCTGGTTAGCTCACCAGGAAGTCCACTCAAGCTCCTCTGGGAATACTACACCCAGGGATCTTCCTACCAAGTCCATAGACACTTCCAATACCCTGGGTGCTGAACCCACACATCCCCCCATCCTGGGGCTGACTCCCTGTGCTCACATATGGCAATAGATGGTGAGTGCTCTCAGAAAACAGCCAGGGTCTGAGGGGCAAAACAAAAATTAAAACTTGAGCTATAGCACCACTTCTAACAAACAAAAAAGAGGTTTCCATTACCCAGCCTGGTGAGTTATAAGACATAAAAATCCTAAGAATTCTGCCACAAGAGGGAACAAGAAGAATGGAACAGGTGTACCCACACAAAGGCAGAGAAAACCCCGGATAATAAAAGCACCAGTGAACAGAATTATTATCTGAAGGGAACCAGCAAAGATTTAGAAAGGTGTCTGCTACTTCAAATGTGAAAGTAACAACACAACTACAAGGGACATGAAGAATCAAGGAAGCATGTCATCACCAAAAGATGATAATTCTTCATTAACCAAACTCAAAGACATGGAATGTTGCATTCTAGCTAATAAAGAATTCCAAATAGCTTTCTAAAGAAACTCAACAAGAGAAAACTCAGATAAAAAAATTCATAAAATCATTTAAAAAATATGTAGGTTCAAAAAGAAATGTTTACCAAAGAGATAGAAATCATATAAAAGAGCCAAGCAGAAATTCTGGAGCTAAAGAACTCAATAAATGAAATGAAAAAAATAATAGAAAGCATTTGTAGTAGAGTAGGGCAAATGGAACGTAGAATAAGTGAGTTAGAGAATAGCCCAGTTAAAGCAGAACAAAGAAAAAAGAACAAAAAAGAGCAAAGAGAAAGCCTCCACAACCTATGGGACACCATTAAAACAAATATTAGAATAATGAGGGTCCAGAAGGAGAAAATCAAGAGAAGGCAGCAGATAGCTGATTTGAAGAAATAATAGCTGAGAACTTCCCAAACCAGGGGAGAGAATCAGACATCCAAGAGAGAATAACATATCTAAAGTGTTGAATGAAAAAATTTGTTACCCAAGAATACTTTATCTACCAAAGTTATCCTTCAGATATGACGGAGAAATAAAAACTTTCCTAGAGAAGCAAATGCTGAGGGAGTTCATCATCACTAGATCTGCCTTGCAAGAAATGCTGAAAGAAGTCTTCAAGCTGGAATGGCAATGTCAACAACATACAAAAGTAGCCCAGCCAGCATGGCTCAGTGGTTGAGCACTGACCTATGAACCAGATTGTGGGCTCGATCCTCAGTGTGGGGCGTGCAGGAGGCAGCCAATCAATGATTTTCTCTCATCATTGATGTTTCTATTTATCTCTCTCTCCCTCTCCTTTCTTCTCTGAAATCAATAAAAAGTATATTAAAAACAAAACAAATAAACAAAAAAACATAAAAGTATACAATATACTGGCAAAGGTAAATTCTACAGTCAAACTTCGAAAACTCTTTCTGTATTATAGTTAAGTGTTAACCACTTAACTATAGTATAAAGGTCAAAAGAAAAAATATTACAATTAATTATAGTTACTATAATTATAGCTAATACACAATACAAAAAGAGTTAAATAATGACATCAAAATAATAAAGGGGGTAAAAGTGTGAAGGCTTTCAGATACATATAAATTGCCATCAGCTTAAAAATGAACTGTGTTATCTATGAGATGTCTTAAGTAACCCTCACAGTAACCACAAAGCACAATCCTAGAGTAGGTGCACAAAAGTAAAGAAAAGGGAAACCGAGCACACCCAGTATGGAAAATCACCGATTTACAAAGGTTCACAGAAATAAGGGGCAGGGGTGGTGGGGGGAGAATGGAGATACAAAATAACCAAAAGTAAGTTCTTGCATATCAATAACTCGAGATGCAAATGAATTTAATTTACCAATCAAAAGGCACAGAGTGACTGGAAGGATAAAAAAAACAACAACAAGACTCTACTCATACAAGAGAGGTACTTCAGTTCATGCAGGCTCAAAGTAAAGGGATGGGAAAAGATATTCCATGCGGTGGAAACCACAAGAAAGTTGGAGTAGCTAATAGACTCAGCCAAAAAAAAAAAAAAAAAAAAAGGTTTTAAAAGGGACACAGAGAAGGTCAATATACAATGATAAAGAGGTCCATTCATCAAAAAGATACGACAATCATAAATATATACACAGCAATATTGGAGCACCAAAATACATTAAGCGAATAGTAACAGATCGAAAGGGGAAAAGACAATAATAAAATAATAGTCGGGGAGTTTAATAACCCACTTTCAGCAATGGATAGATCATCCTGCCAGAAAGGAGAGGTACATTACACTAAATGTAACAGACATTTGTAGAATATTATATCCAACAGAAGCAGAACACATTCTTCTCCAGCACATGTGAAACGTTCTCCAGGATAGAGCCGATCATAGGCCACAAAACAAGTCTCAGCAAACTGAAGGAGATTGAAATCAGACCAAGTATCTTCTCTGACACATGAAACAAGAAATCGACAAGAGAAAAGCTGGAAAATATACAAATGTGTGGAAATTAAAACACCGTTGAACAACCAATGGGTCAAAGAAGAAATCAAAGGGAAATAAATATCTCAAAACAAAAATGGAAACACAACTTACCAAAACCGATAGAATGCTGCAAAAACAGGTTTGGAGAAAGCTTATAGACAGACACACACACACACACACACACACAGCAGTGGGCAAAAGTAGGCTTACAAGTTGTTCGTATGGAAAAAGACATGCAGGTTATAATTATCACAACAGAGAGACAGTGGTGATGGATGAGGTTACAGAAGTAAGCTGGAGCCAGCTGATAATACAGCCTTGAAGTCGTGTTCTTAAAGATTGCCCTTATTCAAAGTCCTACATCTTCCTCAGAACATTATCCTGAGGCAGGAACTATACCTCTCTCAAAATTGTCCCACTCCATCCCCACAGCTACTGCCTCTCATTTCAGGCCATCATCATCTCTCACCTGGACCATGGTAACAATCTGTAAATGGACTAAAAATCTCCACTCTTCACCCCCATCTCTTATTCTACACATCCTCTCACACTCCTCAGTTACCATGTGATGTAGTCAAAATTCAAGTATCATTGCATTACTTTCCCCAGTGGCTCTCCCCTGCCTACAGAGAGGAGGAGGTGAAGCCCAGCTGGCATGCTCAGTGATTGAGCATCAACCTATGAACCAGGAGATCACGGTTCAATTCCCGAGTTTCGGGCTCGATCCCCAGCAGTGGGTGTGCAGGAAGCTATCAATCAATGATCTGCTCTCATCATTGATATTTTTATCTATCTCTTCCTCTCTCTGAAATTAATACACACACACACACACTCAAAGAACGAGGAGGTGAAGATCCACGGAAACTCACAGAGCTGACTCCTGCCTACCTCCTTGAATGTACCAGCCTCATCTATAGCCACCCATTTGTCCTTCAAACCCCAGCCCCACACATCTGTCTACTCTGAACTTTCCATATTCCAGTGCTTTGCTCACTTCTCCCTCTCCATAGAGCTCTCTTTTTCCTGTCTCAGTTTTAGAATTACCTCTTCTTCACAAGCCATGTGACTTCCAAGGCTCCCAGGGGCAGGGTGGGGTGGGGGAGACTTCGCAGATCTGTCCACTTGCCGTACTTTATTTCCATATTTGTCAGTGCTGCTTTCCTCCACTACTAGACCTAACCTTCAGAGGATAGGTCCCTCCTTGAGACTGACTTTCTTCCTGTACCCTCTCCATCCCCTCGGCCCACTCCTTCACCTTGCCCCCACTCAGGTGCATCTATTTCTTCACTCCATGGTCTCCTTAACCCTCCTCAGGAATACCTTTGGTTCTGCAGTGGTCGGCAAACTGCGGCTGGCGAACCACAGGCAGCTCTTTGGCCCCTTGAGTGTGGCTCTTCCACAAAATACCGACTTCTGCGCATGGGCCACAAAGTTTCAATCGCACTGTACGTGCACGCCCGCACGTGGAATTTTGTGGAAGAGCCACACTCAAGGGGCCAAAGAGCCACCTGTGGTTCACAAGCCGCAGTTTGCCGACCGCTGTCTAGTGTATAGTAAGCCTACAAAGTGCTAAGGAAAGCAAAGGGCTGTATCTTAAATCTGTGAGAGAGCTGTTATTAATCTTTTGCCAGAACAATTACAGAATTTTCTCCTATCATCTTCATGGCTGCAGGATATGTCATTTTGCATTACAAAAACAATTCCTTTTAGCCCTTCATACCCAGTAGACTATAACCTACAGCAACCAACGCTGAGAGAGAGGCATTTTCCTAAATAGATTTATGTGTTTCACATCAAGCGATTGCAGATATGGAACCAAAATGAAAAATGTAAAACTAACCCATTCTTGGAAGCTAGATTTAATTCCCTGCTGTAAATGAATCTTTGATTTTAGAAGTAACTGGCTTTGCTATTTTCTTAATCTAAAGCAAAAATTCCAAACATCAATTTAAATCAGAATCACTTTTTCATGTTGCCTTTTTTTTTGTAAATGAAAACAGAAATTTTTGGATCAGGTTTATTGAAATGTAATTTTTGTACTATGAAATTCTCCACATTTAGGTGTAGAGTTACCACCACAATCAAGATGAAGAATATTTCTATCTCCCAAAAATGGTCCCTGTGTCCTCTGATCACCAATCTCCTTCCCTCATTCCCAGCACTTATCAACCACTAATCTGTTTCTATCCCTGTAGGCTCACCTTTTCAGGAATGTTATATAAAGGAAATCACAGTCTACAATCGTTTAGGTTCAGGTTTCTTTCACTTAGCATAATTATTTTGAGATTTATTCATGTTGCTGCATGTGTCAGTATCCATTCCTTTTTGTTTCTGAATAGTAGTCCATGTATGGATGTAACAGAATTTGTTCATCCATTCTCCTGTAAGTGGACACTTTGTTTTCTGTTTTTAGTGACTGTGAATAAAGATGCTGTAAACCTTTGCATACAGGTGTTTGTGGGGATATATGTCAATATCTTCTTGTGAGGGAAATACTTAAGAGTGAGATTACTGGGTCTTACCATTTAAAAAAGAAAGTTTAACTTTACAAGCAATTGCCAAACTGTTTTCCAAAATAGTTTATTTTCCATATTGCACTTCCACCAGCAACACATGAGCCTTCCAACTGTTCCACATCCTTGCCACGTTTTATTATTTTAATTTAACCATTTTAATAGGTGTGTCAAGTGACTTTGAATTTTATTAGTTTTAATCCTTTGATTCAAATAAAGGGTGGGGCAAAAGTAGCTTTACAGTGGTGAGTACATGAAACAGTTCATTCTTTTATTATTTATTGTATTATTTTCCATATAAACAATTGTAAACCTACTTTTGCCCCCACTTGTACTATTGAAGCCAATGAGTCAAGTGTAGAGATCTAGAGAGAATACTGCTGTTTATACAAAAAGAAAAAAAAAATTTCTTAGTAGTAATTTTGGGACCTGAAGGAAGCACTTAAAATGCTAAACAAATTTGAATCACTGAATTTTTTAAAAAAATATATGTTTATTGATTTCAGAGAGGAAAGGAGAGGAAGAGAGAGAGAGAAATATCAATGATGAGAGAGAATCACTGATCAGCTGCCTCCTGCATGATTGGGGAACAAGCCCACAACCCAGGCATGTGCCCTGACCAGGAATCGAACCATGACCTCCTGATTCATAGGTCGACACTCAACCACTAAGCCACCACGGCCAGTCAAGTCACTGAATTTTTAAAAACATATCTTTTATTACTAAGAATGACTATTCTCTTCTCCCATAAAAATAACCACTGTTTTATAGCATGTAAAAATTTAAAATAAAAGCAGTATTTAATGAACCCATACTCTATACAAGGCTATACATACAAATTACTTGTCTCGTTCCCAATACTTTTTTTCCCCCTTTGTTAGTAACAGATCTGATTTACTAAAGTATGTGGCTAACTGGCATAAAGGTTATATTTTCAGTCTCCCTTGCAAGCAGCTGTGGCCACAGCTGTGAAAGCATCATGTGGCAACTTCTAGAAACCTCTTTTAAATGGCAATTGGCATGTGCCCTTGGTTTCCTTTCTCCGTTGTCCCTTCCTCCTACCTCATGGCTGGAGCTAAAGCTGCCACCGTAGTCCATCAGTGAACTTGAACACCAAGGTCATGCACAGAGGAGCAATGACCAGAAGCTGCTAAGTTCCTGAGAGTTTGTGGACTACACCAGCCTTGGACCGCCTACCTCTGGACTTTCATATGAGAGAAATAAATTCATAACTTATGCTTATCAGAGGTGGGGAACCTTTTTTCTGCCAATGGCCATTTTGATATTTATAATATCATTCTCAGGCCATACAAAACGACCAACTTAAAAATTAGCCTGCTACTGCTGGTGGGAATATAATGAACAACATAAACTGATGAACAAAAATATATCCAGAGACAGAGAAGCATCTATCAGACCGTCAAACCTCAGAGGGAAGGCAGAGGAGGGTGGGGGTAAGGGGGGGAAGATCAACCAAAAGACTTATATGCATGCATATAAGCATAACCCATGGACACAGGCAACAGGAGGGTATGAGTGGGGGAGGGGGCGGGAGGGCATTGGGGCAAGGACACATATGTAATACCTTAATAAAGAAAAAATAAATTAAACTGCTATATTTGCTCAAACATTTAATTAACTCACCCCTACTGCTTTGGCAGGGCCAGACCAAATGATTTTACAGGCCTGATATGGCCCGGGACATTTCCCACCCTTGTGCTAGATGGAGCAATTGGCCATAATTCTTCACTCCTCCCCACATACACATCCTTTCCATGTCCTCATCACAGGCAGAGCGTGTTCCCCATCCCTCTGACTTTGGGCTCAGCCAATGTGACTACTTCATGGGTAGAAACAACAGTTCTGAGCCTGGGCCTTAAGAGACCTCCAGCATTTTTTCTGCTTCTCGTTTTTCACCTCTTCCTTTACCAGAAGGATAACTCTGGTTAACCCAGCCCCCACCCCAATCCAAGGTGGAAGGGACCACCCAGTCCAACCACAGAGCTCAGTGAGATGCAGGGTTGCCTCAGCTGCCACAGCCTGAGAAGCACCCAGCTGAGCTCGGTGCAGATTCGCCAAAGCACAGCCCACAGTTGAAAAGGATTATTAACGTCAGCCAGTGAGTTTGGGGATGGGTTGTTATTTAGGAATACTAATGGGTGCACTTGTGCAAGCTGCTGCCATTTTGCCTCCCTCGTGCTCAGAGCCAAACCAAATCCCTACTTTTAACTCAGATACAGAAGGCATGTAATACAAAGTCCCAGCCTTCCAGGAGCGTGCAATCAAAATGGGAAAAGAGGAGCCAAGTTAATTTCATGAGGAAGGAGTCTTTTCTAAAATGGCTGCTGTAACAATGGGTTGTATCTAGACAGAAAAAAATAATAATAATTAACCCCTAACTCATTCCATACACAAAAAGTGATTGAGATGGATCATAGACCCAAACATTAAAACCCAGGGTCTAAATGAATCTCTAGGCCCAAGATAGAACCAGCCCCTAGCGGAGGTGCCCGACAGCAACCTGGAGCTTGTATAACCTTCGCGGCCTGTAAACACTCTGCTTGACCAGAAACAGACAGTTTCTCCGAGGCCAAGCCAACTCTGGTTGACAATATGGCCTCAGCCGATCACACATTTTCCATTTTTCTCTTCCTTGCTCTTTATTCTTTATCCTCATAAAGCTTTCTGCCTTCACCCCATTTTGCAGTTCTCCAAATGAGGGTGGTCGCTTCATGATGGGCCAAGTTTGTTTGTATCACCTAAGTTGCTTTCTTTAGTCATTTTTAATAATCTAAAACACACAGGTCATATGACCTAATCATTCCGAGTGCCACAATTGTACTGCTTTCCTAATAAAAAATAATAATTCATGCGAGTCCCTAATCAGTTATATTGTGCCAGACAACTGAGAAGCACTTTTACATGCATCATTCTATTTCATCCTCCAAAACGACGCCAGGCGCCATCTCCCCTCCATAGGTGGAGGGGATAGACTGCTTTTCCCAGACATCCATCCCCCTCCTTGTGGTAAAGGCCCCTGGCTCTCCTTGGAGGACCCGCTTTTCCCTTGTACTTACTCCTCTGGTTTTTCTTGCGCTGGCTCCGGACTCTGGTTCCCGGGACACACACTAGAAATCGTGGTGACGGCGTTCCCTGACTTCTGAGGCTGCCTTCCATCTCGCTTTGGCGATCTGGCTGTGAGGTTCTTAAATTTTAGCAAAAAAAATAAGAACCACGTGGAGAGCTTGTCAAAACAAAGGTTCGTCAGCCCCAACCAGGAGATTCCGATTAGTGCCGGGTGGGGCTCATCAATTTGCATTTCTAAAGCTCCCAGCTGATGCCGGTGCTGGGGCCCTGGGAGCTGGAGCTCGTTTACAAGGCAAGTTCTGAGCCCCCACCCGGACCTACTGAATCGGACTCTGAATGTAAGACCCAGGAAGCTTAATGTTAATAAAATCTCCAAATTGTTTTTATGTCAAAGGTTGAGATGCACGGTTGCATTGTTGCCTCGGAACTCTGACTTCATGTTAGAATCACCTGGGGAGCTTTTTAAAATAGTCAGAAGCCCAGGCACCTCCCTTGGAGATTCTCAATGTTTTTTTGAAAGACTGAGACAAATCTGCAGCCAAAGGTGGAGAAAGGCTGCTCCCGAATCCTAATTCCTTAGGAAGGAAGATAGGGCCAAGTGCCTGCCTGCAGAACTTGGCAATTGGGGGTGGGGGG
The DNA here is from genome assembly GCF_028538775.1 of Myotis yumanensis. Classification (NCBI taxonomy): domain Eukaryota; kingdom Metazoa; phylum Chordata; class Mammalia; order Chiroptera; family Vespertilionidae; genus Myotis; species Myotis yumanensis. The sequence continues at coordinate 31,612,097 of NW_027223766.1, forward strand.
GAGGGGTAAGGAACAAACATTCACTTTCTTAGATCATTTGGCAGCCTTTTGAAATATGATATGAGAGTTAACAGCTGTATAGTATTTCATTATAATTTGTAGACAATTTATTGAACGTGTACTAAGTGCCAGACACTATCTTATTCACAATGAACCCTATTTTGCCCCTAAAAAACTGAGGCTGAGAGAAGTCCCAGTTGATTATTTGGACCTGGAACGGCCCTACTTGCCGGACCCAGGTTTTTTCTTCTTCAACCTGCCTGCACATTAGAAACACCTGAGAACATTTAAATTACACAATGCTCGGACCCCACGCCAGACTGAAAATCTCTCTCTGAGGTGGCGTTTGGGCATCTGCCTCTTTCCTATTCCCCACGATTCTGATGCACAGAACCGCCGTCCCACAGCCTTCTGCTTTTCAAGCTGATTGGGTTCCTGTTTCTGACTTTTTCCCCAGCTTTAGCAGAGTAACTTTCTTTTCCCCCTTTTTGTCATTTTACCAAAGTTGCCCCAAAAAACTCAGAAGGTCCAAAGTGTGTTCAGCTAGGACGTGACAGGGACCAGACCCGATGACAGAACGGCACACCCAGAAAGGCTAAAGTAATTTCTCATCGAAGTGAGAGAACGGGGGAGGTAGGTGTTGTCTTCTCAGGGTGTCAGAGCAGGTGTCTGTGAGTGCAAAGGATGACACAGGACACTGAATCAGACAGCACCTTTGATGGCTCTCTTACAATCAGCTATTTCGGGATATAGAAAGGAAAGACAGTATATCTGTCCTCTGGGAATTAGCAATGGCCTCTGGGAAACAGCTTCTGAGCTGATGGGGAAGCTAGATTATCAGTGTAACAAATATGAAGGTAGACACATTGGGTGTGCCTCAAAAAAACACATTATTTCCTACACACTTTGCTCCACTAGAGCAAAAGAGAAAACCAAGAAATAGTAAAATGAACCTAGGAAACAAAGTGAAAAAGTAGATCTCTGGATAAGAACAAGAAGTGCCTGGGAGATAGTTGAGCAACATGCTCGGCACAAAACCGTTTGACATTGGAGAACAGAAGGCTCCAGAAGTATCTCCAGGGGTAAGAAATGACCTGATATTATCACATGAAATATTGTACTATGAGGCCCTTTAGAGTTATTAGAATATTTGGCAAGATCAAGTCAGACGCTAAAAAGAAATGAGGCCATTATGATCTTTTGGAATAACAAAAGTAGTATAAGAAATTCAATCATAGCATGCTACTTAGTTTAGTGGTTTATAGTTGTAATAGTAAAAATACTGAACTTAGGCTGTATAAAGACTGAAATATTACTATATTGGAAAATGGGGAAGTAAGCAAAGCAAGCAAAATTTCAATTTTTCTAGTTGAAAAATTATTGAATGGATCAAAATGTAGCAACAAATTTATATTATTTGGAAATGTAAAGAAAATTCTATAACCCCTACCTGAGTTGAAAAAGAAAGTTTCCTCTGTGAATGTGAAAGAGGACTGCTTTTTTGTTACAAGCTTTTAAATACTATTTGATTTTTAAAACTATTTGCATATAATGCTGTGGGGTGAGGGGTGATGGTGAGAAAGAAACAAGTTTTACATCAATGAACACCCTCCAAAATCAGAGTAAGCAAGTGAACACTGTCACACTTAAACCCATTCACTGTTTTGCTTTTATTTACAAATAATTTTAGGCAAAGGCTTATGGATCAATATTCATTTATAAAAATAAGTTTAGTTTTTTTGCGTTGTCTTTTTTTATCCTATGTACTTCCACAGTTTTAAAAAGAAATTTACTTTTCACATTTGAATGTCATTCAAAGTACCCAAAGGATTCCTTATCCTTCTGCATTCTCCGTTCCAGAAAGTACTTTTGAGGTCGATCTGTTCCGGATTCTTTTTCTTTTTCTTTTGTTTTCAGAGCAGGATGGTTTTGTATCCTGTGCTTTTTTCTTTTTCTTCAAACAGCTAAGAGGATTGGGGCCACTTATCTTCTTGCGCTTTTTTCTTCTTCTCTGTTCAGGGTTTTTCACTAAACCCTGTTCCTCTTTGAGTTGCTTGATACTTTGCTTCTCATGAACTGAGACAAGCTGACCTGACTCTACTGCTTTAACAAAGGCTATTGTTTTGGGAGAAGGTTTGTCCAAGACAATAGTGTTCTGAATAATAAACATAAGAGGAACTCCAGGTCTTTTCTTTACTTTCATAGATAAATTCTGATCCTATTAAAAAGAAAAAAAGAATTACTTAGTTCAAGTATGCGAGTTAAATGAGGTGCCTTAGACATATTTCTAAGAACTTCAAGAGGGTTATATTAAAAATAAAAGAAATCACAGGTTTTATTTTTCAAATTAGTATGTCTCACTAATGGGAGCACAGTATATTTTATGATAAAGGAAGAGAAACATAAAAATTGAGCACAGTTAGGTGGCAACAATGTGAACTAGATTTATCAATATTCCAGGACAGAGATTTTCAACCTTTTTCATATTTATCATGGCACACATAAATTACTAAAATTCTGTGGCACACCAAAAAATATATTTTGCTAGTCTTTTTAAAAGCCTGAAGCAGTTCCATATTTATGGTACAGGCTCAAATAACATCAAACATGACTTTTTGAAAAATAGTATGAAATACAGAACAAGGAAAAAGACATCCATGAACATAGAATGCAAAATCTTTGCTGAACTTATCTTCCCTTCAATAACTCAAAACATGTCATCACATATGTGTATCAATAAATTTTTATTTTAAAAAAGGAAACTTCAGTAATTGAGAAGAAAATCAACATGCTTAAAGTTCTCAAATTCTCTAATGACAACTGCTTTTATTGATTGCAAATTAACTTAAAAGCTAGTATTTTTTAAAAGTCGAAGCACTTGAGCAAACCACTTGCACTAATTTTTTCTGATTATAAACAGCACCATATGAAGCATACATAGAAATGATTAAAAAAATCGACTTTGGTTTTAAAAGTAGTATCACCTGTGATGCCACAAAATAATGATGGGGATTTCCCTCTTCAACCATGGAAAGCAGACATTCTGATCCACTCACTGCATTCTTGAAATGGGAACAATTTCGAACCTGGCATTTTTGAGCAATCAGTTTTGCCCCATATAGGTCCTGTCCCAATGTTTCTAACTCTTTTAACACACACCTGAAAAAGAAAATGTTATTAGTGGTTCATGATTATATTTAAGTGATCACATAAAGCAAGTATAAAAAATAATACTCAAATTTTAAAACGCTAAACCTATACCAGTGGTCGGCAAACTCATTAGTCAACAGAGCCAAATATCAACAGTATAACGATTGAAATTTCTTTTGAGAGCCAAATTTGTTAAACTTAAACTATATAGGTAGGTTCATTACTTACCTATATAGTTTAAATACTGTTGATATTTGGCGCCTCCCCCGCGCTGCATATCCCGAGGCCCGCCTGTGCAGCGTTTCCGTCGCCCGACCGACACCCCCCACTTCTTCTAACGCCACTTCTTCAAAATAGACTCTCGCAGACCCAAAGCCAACTTCTGCGCATGGGCCACGAAGTTTCAATCACACTGTACGTGCGGTATTTAGTGGAAGAGCCACACTCAAGGGGCCAAAGAGCCACATGTGGCTCTCGAGCCGCAGTTTGCCGACCACTGACCTATACCAATACAATCTGAATTTTTAATACGATAGCCACAAATCATACAGTAGCCACTTCACTCTTAAAAGACCTGGAAAATTCATACACCAAGTAGAAATAACAATAATAACAGTTAAAATTTACTGAGTGCTTATTACAAGCCAGGCAGCATCTAATTGATCTTTACATAAATTCTTGCTTAATCTCAAAACAGTCCTACGAAGTTTGGCAGCTTACTTTCAAATTATCCTGATGTCAAAGCATCTTACTCTGAGATATTTAAAGTAATATGCTCAAATTCAAATTAATAAGTGGTAGAACTAAAATGTGAATCCAAGTAGTTTGGTAATAGATGTCTTGCCCCAACCACACTGCTATGTTCTATTTCAAGAACCAATTGGTACACCCTCACAATTTTCAGTTCAGAAAAGTAAAAATTCTCAAGACATCAGATTGCTGCAAAACAATCACTACCTCCTTTCACTCCGCATTTTCATATTAATATAAGCCAATGTTTTTCCAAGTGTCATCTATAAACAATTCATATCAGAATGACAGTAATATTAAATTGTATTAATTTCTAGTTCGTTTCTCATCCCCAAATCTGCACCTCTTGTGGAGGCGTCAAATATGAGTATTTTAATAAGCTCCCCAGGTACTTCTTCCATCACACTAAAAAAAAAAAGGACTATTGAGTCAAAGATTTCTTCAAACCTAGCCAGCCCTCACCAGACTCCTTTTGCCACCCCACTAGTGTTTTTTTTAAGAGAGTTTGCTTCCTATAGTCATCAGTTTTGACCTCTATTTTGCGTTCCAAGCCCAAATTGTCAACTATTTACTGAATAAATCCTATAGATGTCCTACATCTGCTTTTCATTCACCATATCTAAAGTCAAACTACCTTCCTCCAGGGCTTTGAATGTATTATCTGCCCAGACCCCCAGACTCCCTCCCCATCAGCTGTTGGTATCTATCTCAGTAACGTCTCCTAGCAGAACCCCTTAGGTTCCTGCTTTTCCCCTTCCGGGTTCAGGATCACGTTATTCTTGAGGGGACAACCACAACACAGGTTTGCCTGTCTTCTCTCTTACTCCTCCAACATACCCCTCACATTGTTGCAATTATTTTTTCTAAAAGATAGTTGTCATGTCTGATAGCATTCTGCCGCGCTACTTCCTCAAATTACAAAAACTCCAAATTTCTTCAAACCTGAGTATGAGTAAACCTTCTAACTACTAGTGGCAGCAAACACATTCTACTGAAAAACAAGTGACCTCATTTCTTAAAACCATAAATAGCAAATTTCAAAGAGGGGGGAAGAGAACTGTTACAGTTTTTAAAATTCTTAAGAGACATAGCAAACAAATGCAACTTATGTACCATGTTTGAATCCTGACTTTGAAAAGGCTTCTATATCTCTTCATGATACATAACCAAAAATTGACTACATAATATGCTTTAAAATAAACTATCAATAAAGAGGGGTAGAGGATACATGAAACAAGGCTGTCCATGTCGCGATAACTGTAAAAGCTGGTTGACATACATTTTATTATACGATCCTATTTTTGTGTATGTATGAAAGATTTCAGAAGTTAAAATAGATTCTTTAGGAAAGAAATGCTATAGAATATAATTTCCTGTGGTACTTCTCAATCTTTTTTTTTTTTAGATCATAGCACTGTATTAAAAATGTTCACATTTCTATACCACATGGTGATAAATGGACAAGCAACCAACTCAGGGGCACAGGTTAACGAAGGACTTGTCTGGCAGCCCGGAAGGCTGGGGGATCAAATCTTTTGGGGTATCCACGCCCTATCTGAGGCACTGCTTGAGAAGTTCCGAATATGGGAAGCTGTTCACAGAGTAGTTACGTGAGAAAAGCAGGCCATGAACACCGTATGCACAGGAAGAACACTCTTGTGTATCTGTGTAGCTATGAAGCACTGAATGTATGATACTGCACATGTTAATAGTGGTTACTCACTGATGGGGCATTACGGGTTATTTTAACTTTCTCTTTTCTATTTTTTTAAAATTTATTTTATTGATTTTAGAGAGAAAAGGAGAGGGGGAGAAAGAAACATTAATAATGAGAGAGAATCATTGATTGGCTGCCTCCTTCATGCCCCCCACTGGGGACCGAAACCCAGGCATGTGCCCTTGGCCGGAATCGAACCTGGGACCCCTCAGTCCGCAGGCCGATGCTCTATTCATTGAGCCAAACCAGCTAGGGCTTCACTTTCTCTTTTCAAGTAAATATTTTTTAAAGTAACATTGTACAATAAAAACAAAACAAAAACCCTTAGGTTTCTTAATAATAGTTCTTCATAATCTAGCCTCCATTTACCTTTTCCCCAACTTCATTTCCGACTGATCTCTTTCCCAGGCCCTTCACAACTCCATTCCTTTGTCCAAAAGATGCTCACAAGATCCTCACTTCTCTCTTTTCCGTCATTCAGAACAGTCCCTTCTCTCAGAACTGCACCGTGACTGGGCTCGCATGTTGTGTCCTCCGTGAAACCTTCACGATTGCACTCCCTCCTCCCCACCCCGACGAGGTTCCATCCTGTTTCCCCGCTGAGGAAGTGCGGAGGCTGGACCTGGCATCCAAGCACACCATCGCCTTCCTGGGCTCCAGGGCGGGGAGTTTGTCCTGCTGCTGCAGTGCTTGGCACAGGGCTGGTCACTTAAGAAAAGACGGATTTAGAGCCCTAGCCCAGCGGTTCTCAACCTTGGCTGCACATTAGAATCACCTAGGAACCTTTCTAAAATCCTGATTTCTGGGCCTCATCCTCCGGAAACTCTGTTTCTTTGTTATGGGGTGGGGGCACAACATTAGTAACAAAGAAACAGAATTTCCGGAGGATGAGGCCCAGAAATCAGGATTTTAGAAAGATCCCCAGGTGACTCTAATGTGCAGCCAAGGTTGAGAACCACCAGTCTAGCCGGTGTGGCTCGGTGGACAGAGCACTGGTCCTCGGAGTGCACGGTCCTGGGTTCTAGTCCGTCCGTGTGTCCCACATCGATGTTTCTCTCTCTGTGTGTGTCTCTCCCACTCCCTTCCACTCTCTAAACATCAATGAAAAAATATGCCAGGGTGAGGATTAACAAAAGCAAAAGGACAGATGAATAGACAAATGACCTGAGGCCAAGTTCCTCACCTCCAGTCCTGACTTACCTTTCTGAGATTGTTTTACTTACTTAAATTAGGAAAAGCCACGCAAGTAACAGCAACCATTAAAAGGGGTAGGTTTCAGATACCAATAAATGCTCTATGTACCCTCTGCCTCCTCATTTGATACTTCGGCGACATAATTAGTAGTTCTGGCCTCTTTTTTACAGATGACAAGTCCAAGGCTCAGAGAGGCGAACTTGCCCAGAATGACAGCTGCTCGGGCTGGGACCAAGATTCAAAGCACGTGGTCTTCCTCGCCAGGCTGACGAGTCCTGACTATTCCAGGACGTGGTCCTTTCTGCCCACGTCGCAGACATGCCCCACCTCCCAGGAGCCACCCCTAACTGCCACCTCCCCGGGGGCGGGTCCCCGCGCCCTGCCCGCGGGCCCACCTGGTGGTGCACAGCTGGGTCTCCCCCATGAGGTAGCGGGGCAGCTGCTCCCGTAGCTGGATGCGACCCCGCAGCGCCGCCTGGCAGAAGGTGCCATCGAGCAGGATCTGGTACGGCTCGCGGACCCCGAAGTTGTTGCGGAAGAAGCTGAGATGCTTCTTCGCATGTTTCTGCCTCGTGATCTTCATGCCTGGCTTCCCCGGCTTCCACCGAGGCCGCGGGACCACCCGGCAGCCGCAAACACCTTCCTCACTGCCCGCTGCTGGAGGTACAGGCTTCCCCGGAAATGAAGCGACCGTGGACCCGGAAGTAAACGCCTCCCTCCCCCGGCCTGCCCTCCGGTTTACTTCACCTCGAGCGAGCGCGCGCCTCACCCACGTGCCCGTGCTCTAAGGGGCGCCCCCTCGGGGGCGGGGCTTGGGCTTGGGGGCGGAGCTTGGGCCCGGGGCGGACAAGCACTGGCTACAGGACGCACATGCGCAGTTATGGGCTAGAGTAAACCTTTACACCGCGTTCAGCGCGTTGCCAGCGTGCAGTCAGCCTTCCAGAGACTGGCCATATAAGAGTCAGTGGTAATATTAAGCCTTAATACGTTACAGGCACTAGTCTAAGTAACTTAACCTATCTTAGTCTCTTTAATGTTTATAATTCCCAAGTGAGGGAAGGAAAGGGATGGAAGTATATTAGACAACTATGCCCAGGTTTGTATTGGTTATCCTATATAATAAAAGCATAGTATGCAAATTGTCCCCTTGACCGAGAGTAGTCTGGGAGTTCCACCAGGAGGCGGCCTGACCAGGGGAAGGGAAGGAGTACCTGGCCGGCAGCCGGCAGCCACTAGGGACCCCACCAGTGCATGATTTTCGTTCATTGGGCCTCTAGTCTTACTATAGCGTGTCCCAAAATTCACGCAAGATTTGAATTTTGCGTGAGCATTAACAACAAAAAATAAAAGCCTAATTTTACTTGGTTTATTGAATCAGGTTCTCATATCTGTTGCCCTTTGATTTCAATCCCTTCAATTTGATAAGCATTACCAAGTACCAATTATGGCCCAGGAGCAGAGACAATGAAGACCAATGAAGACCACGGCTTTGCGTATGTGCCAGCAAAGCCGTGGAGGCCATTTACGCGATGTGCTATTCCATACATAACCCTATACTATATACTTTACGAATCAATAAAAAATTTACAATTTTTAATTATAAACCTGTGTTTTCTATCAAAATTACTTCTTGCGTGAATTTTGGGACACCCTATATAAAGAAATGAAATATTAAATACCCTTACAGAGGGTACATGGTTCTTTAATGTCAGAACCATCACTGGAACCCAGGTCACCTGCCTTAAATGCAGATGTTCTTGTGACTTGACCTCCCCCCACCCCCAACTAGCCTCAATCCGGAGCCAAATGTCAGGGCAGAGTCCCACTGTTTTGCATCTCCTCCCCTTGAGACCTTCCTGAATCGCCCACAGGAGTTGTGGTGGGAGGAACCATCAAGAGCTTCGTTTTCTGCTCCCAACCCAAGCCCACTTGACTTCTAACAACTACCCACGAAAGCTGGGTGTAGCTTTCACACTGTCCAACAGGGTGACAGGACTAGACTGTTTTTGAGAACCCTTTTTATGTCTATAGTTTCTGAGGCAGGAAGACGACATGCTGGGCTAGTAACAGGGAGGTACAGAGCTGATGGAAAGTTTAGAAATTACTTGGTCAACTTGATTAACGAAGAGAGTGAATTAGAAAAATTTGAATCCCCCCAGTGGCTCATTGCCAAGTATCCGCTTCAGTTCAAAGCAAAATAACCAAAGAATGGGGAGTATAGAATTTTGCAGTTTTGTCCTCACCTGGAATCTGTCCCAGCTCTAAGTTTTGGCTAAAGATTCAGAGAAAGAACCAACACAGAAAAATGATTTACAAAGTGAATTGAGATGTATTATTTGTACTTGGGGGTTTTATTTGAAGATATAGATTTATGGAATTGGAGCTAAGATATTCTATAATGTCCTGATTCCCAGCACAACATCACTTAGATGACTGCTTTCATTTAACAGAAAATAAATTTTGGAATTGGAAGCCATGAAGAGTTATTATAGGATTGGGCTGGTGGTTCTTGAGTATAATTACTCACTACTTTTCAATCTGAATCCCCTCTTTATTCCTGTGTGCCAAACCCCCATTCTAACTATACACCCACCACAGAAATTATACCACTCCAGCCCTGAAAAACAGTTAAAGCATTTATAAAAATAGGCTCACAGATTTATCTTCCAGCTCCATCACATTGGCCATATTTCACTACTGAGAAAAATGTGGTCCAGGACTAAGAATTTGAATCATATTCTCGTTTTGTTTTGTTTTTTTAAATATATATTTTATTGATTTTTTACAGAGAGGAAGGGAGAGGGATAGTCAGAAACATCGATGAGAGAAACACCTACCAGTTGCCTCCTGCACACTCCCCACTGGGAATGTGCCTGCAACCAATGCACATGTCCTTGACTGGAATCGGACCTGGGACCCCTCAGTCCGCAGGCCGGCGCTCTATCCACTGAGCCAAACTGGTTTGGCTGTTTTGTTTTTTTAATTTACTAAACTAGAGCATAACTTTTTTCAAGCTCTATGTTTATAGCAGTGCCATTTGCACGCCTGACCCTTACTTTGCAAACATGAAGACAGTTTATAATTGTGAAGATCAAGTTTAAAACAGTTTTCTTGTATATCAGTGTTTCTCAAAACGTGATCCTGAGACAGGCAGAAAAAGATGTGCTTGTTTAAAATACCCATTTCTTTCTTTTATTTTGTTTATTTTTGGTTAATCCTCACCCTAGGATATTTTTCCAATGATCTTTTAGGGAGAGTGGAAGAGAGGGAAAGACAGAGAGAAACATCAATGTGAGAGAAACACATCGATTGGTTGCCACCTGCACACGCCCTGGACAGAGCCTGGGCCAGGGAGGACCCTGCAACCAAGGTACGTGCCCTTGACCGGAATTAAACCCGGGACCCTAACCCTAATCCACTGAGCCAAACCAGCTAGGGCTAAAATGCCCATTTCTGATTCAGAATAAGTATTAAGGGAGAGGGATACTATTTAGAGAGGAAGTGACATTTATTACAATTTCCCCAAGTCATTATTATGTATATTAGTGTTTCCAAATGACAGCTTTCAGTAAAGCATCATTGTTTAACCAATATAATATGCTTATTAAGTGGTCCACTGAACACTCTTTGGCCTAATGCCAAATAACCTAGTATGACCACAGCCAAGGCAGAAATCAAATATGGCCATTATTTGATGATGTATTTAGATATAAGTTTAAATCTGAGATTTTACTTTGAAATTATTATAATGTTATTATTAAAAAGTTTAATAGTCTTTTTTTTTTTTTTGGCCTGATGGCACAGGATCAATAATGTCTCAGTATTAATAGCTGCTAGTTCTTTTCTCAGGTCACTACACAGAACATTTTCTATGCTATACATACAGTCATCTAGGTAGGTAGGGGATTGATTTATTTTTCTTTATTTTTTCGTACTCTTCATATTCTTTATTATGTCTGGATAAAATATAATTTATAATGTGATGTTGTTGTACATGAT